>NC_060123.1:149612696-150223321 GCF_021461395.2 Schistocerca americana
AACAATAAAAGACTAGTATACTCTACATGGTTTGTGTGTGTGTGTGTGTGTGTGTGTGTGTGTGTGTGTGTGTGTGTGTGTGTCTGTTTTTGTGTTTGTGTTTGTGTGGAGGGAGAGGGAGAGTGAATGATTCACAGGTTTAATAACTGAGTGACTGTACCATTTTTGAGAATATTCTAATTAATTTTATCTCAAATGCAGCTACAGCTTTTATTTTAATCATAATTTGACTGACATCATATTCTATGGGTAAAGACACACTGATTGTCAGGCCAGTTAAAACATCTTTAATTCCAATAAATATTGAAGAAATGAGCTTGCAAAAAAGGACAGTTGTAAAAACATGACATCCAACATAACAAAGCCAAGCCAAGCCAAGCCAAGAAACTCCATGTCTGTTATTGTCATTCCAGGTTCTGTTAGAATTAGGTTTAGGGTAGCTCAGAAATGAAATGATATAATCAAATGGCATTACTGGATAAGAGATCCCTTATGGGGCTGTTTGGCTACCTGATGCAAGTCTTGCTATTTGACACCACTTTGGTGATTTGTGCATCAATGAAGATGAACACAAACACCCAGTCACTGAGTGAAGAAAACCACTGACCTACCCAGGAATCCAACCCAGGAACACCTGATCTAGAGGCAGCTATGCTAACCACAAGACCATGAGCTGCAGACTATTTTACCTCAATAACAGCCATTATTAATCATTACTGCACCAGAAATTTCATTTTTAATAGTTTGTAGTATGATTAAGTTCCAGACAGTGCTCAACAATGATTGATTTAGTTGCCTGTCTCAGTGGTGTGTGCCTCTGATGTTCATGGCATCTGATGCCCACTGCCCTAGTTCTTTGGCCAGTGTACAGCATGCCACATTGGCAAGGTATATTATAAATTCCTGATTTTCATATAGTAAAGTCATCTTTCACATTTCCCAATAGTCTTCTTATTTTGGAAGGTGGACAGAACATGCACTTTATGTTATGCTTCTTGAGAATCCTGCCAATCTTGCCAGAAATAGGTTCCTCATAAGGTAGGTAAACCACAATCTTTACTTCATCTTCTTTTTTTTCTATTTTGTGGCAGAGCGGCTGGTTGAAAGGCCTTCTGTAACCACTTTTGCAAAAGACAGAGTAGATTCTGTATTTCTGATGTCACACTAACTTGGTCTATTGACCAATGAGTTTAGAACTCCATTCTCCTGAGCTGGGTGATGACAAGCTTACAGGTCTAAACCAGAGTGTATTGTTTTACAACACACCTTGTGGTGACACAAGCCATGTGTTCTCCTTTTAACAAATACACCCATGGAAATAGCAGCTGTTCCATGGTGAACTTCATATTTGGACCATGTGAGTTGAGAGTTCCAGAAACTCACTGATCCCCTCCCAGACATGAGGCCAGATCACAAAGGTATCATCAACATATCTGAAGAAGCACGTGAGTTTGTATCTAGCTGTCTCTAATGCTTCCTCCTCAAATTTCTTCTTGAGTATATTGACAACCAGTGGAGACAGGGAGCTGTTACACAGCCATTCCTACTGTCTACTCATAATCTTCACCCCCACATAGAAAAAATGTAGAAGTCAGTATATGTCTGAACACGTCCATCAGAACAATGTCAAATTTCTCTGCAATCAGTTCTAATGAGACTTTCAGTGATATCTTAGGAAACATGAAGACCACATCAAAACTGACCAGTTCTTTGGATATGTAGTTGCTTGTGACATTGCAAAAAGTCCTCTGAGTTGTGGAAGTGGTGAATACACAGCAGTTTCTTCAAATACTTAGCTGCTCAGTACATTTATGTGCCAATGCTGCAGACAGTGGGTGTAGTGGCATACCCCCTTTGTGTTCTTTTGGCAGTCCATGGAGTCTATGTGGAACTGATGAACTAGATCATAGCTGTTTGATGGCGTTGTCATGCATGCCTGTTGCCTTCAAGAAAGCACCGGCCTTTTTGTCCACTCTGTCCATAGGGTCTTATTCCAAAAGTTGGTATGCTGTGCCTTCCAGAAGTTGACAAACTTCCTCTTAATTCTCAGTCTGCTGCATAATGATTGTGGACTTCCCTTTGTCTGCTGAAAAAAACACAATGTTGTTGTCTTCCCAGAGCTTCTGTTCCAGACTCTTGTTACTGGAAATGATTGATTTTGGAGGTTCTGTCTTGGTGACTGCCCTGCAGTGCTCCCGACAGATTTTTTGTGCTGCATTTGGTGGAAGTGCATTGGCTACATGGTCCACTGAACCAATTAAACTTGAAATCGGCACATTCCTGGGGGTAGTTGTAAAGTTGAGGCCACAGCTCAGTACCTTCAAAGTAGTGTAATCAAACTGCTTACCACTAAGGTTAATCACAGTGCAAGTATCCTCCATGTGCTGTGCTTTCTTACTCATGTGGTCAAACTCAGACTGGCACAATGAGACATTCTTCCCGGTGCACTCTGCTAGGGACCATTGGGCACTGTCTTCCCACCCTCAATCTTTCCCTGCTATGGAGGCTGCCCTGTACAGGTGAAGGTGTATAACTCCCATGCCAGCACATCTAGCCTGTGACACATATCTCAAATCCCTTCCCTGACTACTACCATGCTCATCTGATGTTTTATCTTGTTCATCACTTTGGAGTTGATGTGATGTTAGATGCTGGTGAAACCTCGTACTGCATCTCCATCTTGACATCTCAGCATGGAAGCTGAGAGAACTTAGCATCCTCCCTTTCCTTTGTCAAAGCTTGTCCAGCTTCTTGATATATTGGTACCCTACTAGCATGATACTTCCTTCAACATTGGCATATTCTTTGACCAAACCTCCATGCAGGGCTGCCAAAGAAATTACATAAAAACCATATTGTCTTTCCTCTGACACCATTACAGCCAGACTGTGTTGTGTTTACATTTTTTAGTGATCATTCAAAATGTTTAAGACAATCTCTGAGTCCACCAACTGTGAAGTGCATTCTATAATACAGTTTTGAATGCAAAGAATACTAAGACAGCTGAAATATTCATCATTAGCTTTTAGAGATTTAAGGTGAAAATGTTGTGACTGATGGAAAAGTGAGAAAGTGAGTGAGTAAGTTCAGTGATAGATAAACCAGTATTGGTGTTGAAGCATGGTGTGTGCACCCTTCTGTTGTCAAAGGTGGTTTAGCTCAGAAAGCGAATGAGAAAATTCCTGAAAAGATGGCTCACAATAAGAATGCTTTGTGATGAGTTTCCACAAATTGCAAAAACTGATTTGCATTTGATTGTCACAAATCCCTTAAATTTTCGCAAACCGTGTTCCCGTTGGGTTCCAAAAATGCTTACGGATGTCCACAAAATATAGTGACCTGGCAGTACTTTGCCATTTCTTACGCAATACGGTGACAGGGGAGATGATTTCTTAAACAGAAATCTGAGTGGTGTGAGTTTATCATGTCACTCTAGAATAAAAACAAACGTCAGTGGTTTGGAAGCACTCAAATAACCACAAAAAAACAAAAGTTTGGACCAACATTGTCAGCAAAAAAATCGCATGTGCTGTGTTCTGGGAGAGACGGGGAATTTTGCTTGTTGAGTTCCTTCACTGAGGTGAGACCATAAATATGGTATGGTACTGTGATACATTCATAAAACTCCAACATAAATTCAAAACAGAAGGCATGAAATGCTGAGTCAAGAATGTATAACAACAAAAGCAATCAATTATTGACAAAATTATTTAACTGGATAGATAAAAAATCTACTCACCAAGCGGTGGCAAAACTCACACATAAAAGACGGTTGTAATTGGCAAGCTTTCGGTGCTAGTGGCTGCTTCTTCAGGCAGAAGGGTTGAAGGGGAAGAAAGAAGGGTGAAGGAAAAGGACTGGAGAGGTCTAGGGAAAGGGGTAGTTTTTTGGACAGTCACCCAGGACCACAGGTCAGGGGAGACTTACCTTACGAGCTGAAAAGGAAAGACTGATTGTTGGGGACTGCATTGGATGACATGTGAAGACCTGAGAGCTTAAAGGTGGAAGACAGGGTAATATGTAAACAGAGATTGCTGCTTAAACATCATGCGTGAGTTATTAAGAGTGAAAAGCTAAATGCACTGTACGTAACAGAGGTGGGGGAGGGGGGTTGTTGTTGTTGTTGTTGTTGTTGTTGTTGTGGTCTTCAGTCCTGAGACTGGTTTGATGCAGCTCTCCATGCTACCCTATCCTGTGCAAGTTTCTTCATCTCCCAGTACCTACTGCAACCTGCATCCTTCTTAATCTGCTTAGTGTATTCATCTTTTGGTCTCCCTCTACGATTTCTACCCTCCACGCTGCCCTCCAATACTAAATTTGTGATCCCTTCATGCCTCACAACATGTCCTACCAACCGATCCCTTCTTCTAGTCAAGTTGTGCCACAAACTTCTCTTCTCCCCAATCCTATTCAATACCTCCTCATTAGTTATGTGATCTACCCATCTAATTTTCACCATTCCTCTGCAGCACCACATTTCGAAAGCTTCTATTCTCTTCTTGTCCAAACTATTTATCGTCCATGTTTCACTTCCATACATGGCTACACTCCATACAAACACTTTCAGAAATGACTTCCTGACACTTAAATCTATACTCGATGTTAACAAATTTCTCTTCTTCAGAAACGCTTTCCTTGCCATTGCCAGTCTACATTTTATATCCTCTCTACTTCGACCATCATCAGTTATTTTGCTCCCCAAATAGCAAAACCCCTTTACTACTTTAAGTGTCTCATTTTCTAATCTAATTCCCGTAGCATCACCCGATTTAACTCGACTACCTTCCATTATCCTTGTTTTGCTTTTGTTGATGTTCATCTTATATCCTCCTTTCAAGACACTATCCATGCTGTTCAACTGCTCTTCCAAGTCCTTTGCTGTATCTGACAGAATTACAATGTCATCGGTGAACCTCAAAGTTTTTATTTCTTCTTCATGGATTTTAATACCTACTCCGAATTTTTATTTTGTTTCCTTCACTGCTTGCTCAGTATACAGATTGAATAACATTGGGGAGAGGCTACAACCCTGTCTCACTCCCTTCCCAACCACTGCTTCCCTTTCATGTCCCTCGACTCTTATAACTGCCATCTGGTTTCTGTACAAATTATAGATAGCCTTTTGCTCCCTGTATTTTACCCCACCACTTTCAAAATTTGAAAGAGAGTGTTCCAGTCAACATTGTCAAAAGCTTTCTCTAAATCTACAAATGCTAGGAATGTAGTTTTGCCTTTCTTTAATCTAGCTTCTAAGATAAGTCGTAGGGTCAGTATTGCCTCACGTGTTCCAATATTTCTACGAAATCCAAACTGATCTTCCCCAAGATCGGCTTCTACTAGTTTTTCCATTCCTCTGTAAAGAATTCGCGTTAGTATTTTGCAGCTGTGACTTATTAAACTGATAGTTCGGTAATTTTCACATCTGTCAACACCTGCTTTCTTTGGGATTGGAATTATTATATTCTTCTTGAAGTCTGAGAGTATTTCGCCTGTCTCATACATCTTGCTCACCAGATGGTAGCATTTTGTCAGGACTGGCTCTCCCAAGGCTGTCAGTAGTTTTAATGGAATGTTGTCTACTCCTGGGGCCTTGTTTCGACTAGGGTCTTCCAGTGCTCTGTCAAACTCTTTATGCAGTATCATATCTCCCATTTCATCTTCATCTACATCCTCTTCCATTTCCATAATATTGTCCTCAAGTACATCACCCTTGCATAGACCCTCTATATACTCCTTCCACCTTTCTGCTTTCCCTTCTTTGCTTAGAACTGGGTTTCCATCTGAGCTCTTGATATTCATACAAGTGGCTCTATTTTCTCCAAGGTCTCTTTAACTTTCCTGTAGGCAGTATCTATCTTACCCCTAGTGAGATAAGCTTCTACATCCTTACATTTGTCCTCTAGCCATTCCTGCTTAGCCATTTTGCACTTCCTGTTGATCTCATTTTTTAGACGTTTGTATTCCTTTTTGCCTGCTTCATTTACTGCATTTTTATATTTTCTCCTTTCATCAGTTAAAATCAATATTTCTTCTGTCACCCAAGGATTTCTAGTAGCCCTCATCTTTTTACCTACTTGATCCTTTGCTGCCTTCACTACTTCATCCCTCAGAGCTATCTATTCTTCTTCTGCTGTATTTCTTTCCCCAATTCCTGTCAATTGTTCCCTTATACTCTCCCTGAAACTTTTTACAACCTCTGGTTTAGTCAGTTTATCCAGGTCCCAACTCCTTAAATTTCCACCTTTTTGCAGTTTCTTCAGTTTTAATCTACAGTTCATAACCAATAGCTTGTGGTCAGAGTCCACATCTGCCTCTGGAAATGTCTTACAATTTAAAACCTGGTTCCTAAATCTCTGTCTTACCATTATATAATCTATCTGATACCTTCTAGTATCTCCAGGCTTCTTCCATGTATACAACCTTCTTTTATGATTCTTGAACCAAGTGTTAGCTATGATTTAGTTGTGCTCTGTGCAAATTTCTACCAGGCGGCTTCCTCTTTCGTTTCTTACCCCCAATCCATATTCACCTACTACGTTTCCTTCTCTCCCTTTTTCCTACTACCGAATTCCAGTCACCCATGACTATTAAATTTTTGTCTCCCTTCACTATCTGAATAATTTCTTTTATTTCATCATACATTTCTTCAATTTCTTCGTCATCTGCAGAGCTAGTTGGCATATAAACTTGTACTACTGTAGTAGGTGTGGGCTTTGTATCTATCTTGGTCACAATAATGCATTCACTGTGCTGTTTGTAGTAGTTTACCCGCACTCCTATTTTTTTATTCATTATTAAACCTACTCCTGCATTACCCCTACTTGATCTTGTATTTACAACCCTGTAATCACCTGACCAGAAGTCTTGTTCCTCCTGCCACCGAACTTCACTGATTCCCACTGTATCTATCTTTAACCTATCCATTTCCCTTTTTAAATTTTCTAACCTGCCTGCCTGATTAAGGGATCTGACATTCCACGTTCCGACCCATAGAATGCCAGTTTTCTTTCTCCTGATAACAACGTCCTCCTCAGTAGTCCCCGCCCGGAGATCCAAATGGGGGACTATTTTACCTGCAGGGCGGTGAGTGTTTGGGTGTCTCCCACTGTAGGCAGTGTTCAGAGATTCCCGATTCACCTCCCTGACCGGAATCCTCTTTTCTTTCCCTTTTACTCTGTTTTTACCCCTTCTTTTTAAGGCTTGGTTCGTTTTTCTATTCCCATACGTACTTTCTGCATTATAGCAGTTGTACCTTTTAAGTCACAGGTGGTCTTGCCTATGCTGTTTCAGCATAGTGTTGGGTTCGTTCTCTTGCCACCTTCCCTCATTTGTTTTTACTAATGACAACGTGACTGCCCTTTTACGTTTCCCCTTTATCCGTTTTATTTTTCTGACTATACTGAGATGTCCCGTTAGCAGAATGGAGTCTATTTGAAACAAGGGACTGATGACCTTGCCGTTTGGTCCCTTTAACCTCAAACAACCAACCAACCAAACAACCAACTATTTTACCTCTGGAATATTTTACCCAAGAGGACGCCATCACCATTTAACCATACAGTAAAGCTGCATGACCTCGGAAAAAATTACGGCTGTAGTTTCCCCTTGCTTTCAGCCGTTCGCAGTACCAGCACAGCAAAGCTGTTTTGGTTAATGTTACAAGGTCATATCAGTCAGTCATCCCGACTGTTACCCCTGCAACTACTGAAAAGGCTGCTGCCCCGCTTCAGGAACCACATGTTTGTCTGGCCTCTCAACAGATACCCCTCCGTTGTGGTTGCACCTACGGTACGGCAATCTGTATCGCTGAGGCACGCAAGCCTCCCCACCAACGGCAAGGTCCGTATGGTTCATGGAGGAGGGGGGGGAAGTTGGTGAAAATATATGGGAAGGACAATGAAATGTGTCTAGTCCTTCCCGTCTATTTTTCACCACCAGGAAAGACAATGAAATGTGTCTTGTCTTTCCCGTCTATTTTTCACCACTACCCTCCCACTTCTGTTGTGTACAATGCACTTAGCTTTTCACTCTTATTAACTCATGCTTGATGTTTAAGCAGTAATCTCTGTCTGTATATTACTCTGTCTTCCACCTTTAATTTCTCAGGTTTTGACGTGTTGTCCAATGCAGTTCCCTACAATCAGTCTTTCCTTCTCATCCTGTACAATAAGTCTCCCCTGATCTGCGGTTATGAGTGACTTTCCCAAAATCTACCCTTTTCCCTAGACTTCTCCAGTCCTTTCCCATCACCCTTCTTCCTTCCCCTTCAACTCTTCTGCCTGAAGAAGGAGCCACTGGTTCCAAAAGCTTGCCAATTACAACAGTCTTTTATGTGTGTCTTCCGCCACCACATGGTGAGTATATTTTTTATCTATCCAATTAAATAATTCAGTCAAGGTTGTGTTGTTTCATGACAGTGCACATCCCCATTTTTATGGTATCACTCAAAACCATATTCAACAATTTGGTTGAGAGCAGTTCGATAACCTGCCACACAGCCATGATCTTGCACCTTCTGACTACCACTTATTCTTGAACTTGAAGCATGATAGTGGAGCATGGTGCTTTGACAGTGAAGTCAGTGTGAAAAGCAGTGTTCAGCAGCAGCTGTCTTCACTGGCAGCATCTTTCTGTGAAGATGGCATAGAAAAGTTTGTTTCCTGCTATGACAAATGTTGGTCCAATGGTGGCAATTAGTTAGGAAAATAATTTATGCCCTCATGCCTTGTATTATTGTATACTTTCACTTTCACGTGTGTCACTTTTTGCTATTAATTATGATACATATGGTGTGTGTGTGTGTGTGTGTTGTGTGTGTGTGTGTGTGTGTGTGTGTGTGTGTGTGTGTGTGTGTGTGCACGCACATTTGTGCACATGCATGCACTCATGCCCACATACATTTATATATACTGGCAGAGTCATAATTTAGAGTGAAAACTGACATGGATGAAAGCATAAAATAACAAAAGGAAAAATATTCCAGTGTATATGGTTACATGAAGGAGCCATTGGCAAGATATATATGCCAGAATGAGACAAATCAGTAGAATTGTGGAAGTAACATACCTTCTGAAGCTGTGCCTCCAGCTGATCAAGTTTTTCTTTCCTTTTCTTCAGTTTCTGATCTGCATCTGCTATAGATTTTTCTTTTTCTTCTAATTGCCTACTTTTACTATCTAAGCCTCTCTTGTGCTCCTCTAATTGTCTCCTCTGCTCTTCTAGTTGTTTCTTCTGCTCTTCTAATTGCATTCTAAGGGCGGTAGCTTCTTCTCCAGCTCTCGCTGCGCCATTCGCTAGTTTCTTGTTCGCTTCTTGAAGATCCAGCTGAAACGAAAGTGGCACATACTGCTGCAGTATAAAAATACATCCAATCTTCAGTTTTCATTTTTATGTTTAAAAATATCTTATCCTAAGAGTGGAGCAAACACTGGCCATTAGTTGGAGGCTGTATTGTAGTTTACAATACAACTCATGGCTTATGCCTTATTAAAAGAAAACCAACAAGGAAAAAATACTTAACCTAATTTGAAGTAGTATTATGACAACTGAAAATCAGTTACAACAGGAAGCAATTGAGAACTATGGACCACAGGAATGATACTGCACAACACAGCACTTTTTAAATAGTAGTATCAACACATATGCGAGCAAGCATGAGCAAGCATGTGCAAGCATGTGCACACACATACACACACGCCTTTGTGCACTTATTATTTATATTATCTGTGTAATGTGACAACTGTAATTAGAAATTCTAAAAATTCAGTTCTGCTGTGAAAAGTTTTACTGATTATTTTTCAATGATACAGTTGCATCATTATATCATTACATCAATTCAGACATATTTTTTCCATGAATATAACAGTTGTTGGGATATGAATGAGGAAAGATAATCAGTCAGCATATGGTAGAGATATTGAGTACTGGATATTCAAATAAACAAGAACTTGAACATAGTAGCTCAGTTTATGAACTCGCATGTTTCTTCAGGGAACACACATTAACAAAGCAACATTGTCCCAGTGCAGTGGCCCAATAGTGCTGAGACAATGTAATTGTGTTTATAGATATGCTTTAAGGATGAATTCAAGTTGTAAACTGATTTCTGTGTGTGGATTCTTGTTTGTGTCCCCAACTGCTTAAAACCTGCACTGTGTCATGAAAGGTGATCTTTCATAGCCTTTCAATAAGATATGTATCCACAAACTATTGTACAGCACAAGAGTAATTTCTCAAGTAAGGCAGCTCATTATAATTCTTTTGATCTCATTGGAAATTACAATATTTGAATGTTTAATGATATCTCAGTTATATATTTTAAGGATGCTAACAGTGTACATACTGATATATTAAAAACACTAAGCCCTTTTCATACATTCATTCATCAAGCACTGTAGAGTCCATCAAGGAGGAAAACCTTGAAGGGTTTGGAATGAGTTAAGCTACACATTAACAAAAGAGAAGCAACTCCACAGAATAGCATTCTTCATATTACTGTACACTCCATCCTATGAATTAAATGCAGTAGGGTGGAAAAATGCCTCAAATTGAAAATTAAAATCGTTACTAGGGAATTTAAACAAATATCATCTGAGGATTATCAAGATGCAGACCCATGGGCTACATAAAATTGCACAGTTGCCAAAAAATGGTGTACTTGATGGAAATGACAGAAAATGAGTAATCTGTGTCTTACTCGATTACTAATGTCCGTCCAAGGAAACAAAAAATAATTTGAAGCAATAGAGTCAGATTCTCTAGAAGCAAAGGGACTGATCAAGTTCATGAAATGCTTGCACAATCAGTAGCAAGTAAAAGAAAGAAGGAAGATTTAGCTTTCAAATCCTCAGATAATGAGGTCATTGGAACAGGGCAATGAGTCTCAGTATGAAGTGGCAACTGTAAACCTCATGATGTGAGTAAAAATAGATAAATGTTAGTGCTTAAAGGAAAAAAAATTACTTAGAAAGAGCATAACAAGCTAAGGGCACCACCATAAGAATAGGAGACACCAAAAAATGAGATACAATAAAGATAGTACACAGATTACTGACAATGAGACAAGATAAGAAAATTTGAGAAAGGAGGGGGCAGTAAGTAAGTCATGAAGGGGGATATTGTGTGTTGTTCATCATTTGATCAGCTTCCTCCCTAAAAATTGGTTACTTTTTATCCAAATCACATGCAGAAGGCAAATGTATTGCATTTGGCTCTATGGAGCATCTATTAA
Organism: Schistocerca americana; assembly: GCF_021461395.2. NCBI lineage: Eukaryota > Metazoa > Arthropoda > Insecta > Orthoptera > Acrididae > Schistocerca > Schistocerca americana. The sequence continues at coordinate 149,623,927 of NC_060123.1, forward strand.
AAGTAAATGAACAGCACATGGTTTTCAACAATGTTTGTAGCAGTTCTACATTAATTGAAACATCAATATTTCAATAAGGCATTAGCAGCAAATAAAACAAAAACGAAAACATTCAGCATAATTTCGTCATAGATATCATTGCATGAAGAGAAGACAGTCCTGTGCCAACTAGACACAGGTTCTTTCCATATGATGGAGCAAAAAAGGAGATAACTGATTAGCATTTAATTGAGTCCAGTAACAGTTTTCAGGTATTATTCACAGTGGATCCAGAACATTTAAATAAGATAAAATTTTAGTGCAAATTTTGAGTGTCTGACAAGAAATATTTGTGGAAGATAGAACTCTTGATTATTGATCAATTTAATGTCCTATAAAGATGAAGGGATGGGATTTGAGATAAAGGCACAGATGTAGAGGCTGAATCAGTATCCTCTTATCAATCCACAACTACAGTTTTTCAGCCCATTTACAACTGCTGTATGAAGAAAAGGGTAAGTTTATATTGTGGTAGTATTGAAACATGTAGCAAATAGTGTTTCCACTCTTTCTGCTTGTATGAAGGTTTTCTTCCATAGCAATATTTATGAATTTATGGAATCATATGTGAGTGAGCATATCTGACTGCTTTTTGTTACATCTCACTGTGTCAACTCAAGATAAGACTCAGGCTTCATTTGATCAGGCCTCTATGGTCATTAAATGAGCTATAAGTTACAGGCTATTTTTTAGGGTTTTTAGACCATTGTTTTTGCCTTAAGTTACCAAATATTTTTATGGAGAAGGTAGCCAGTGTCATCAAAGACTAGAGAGATAATTTAGATATTAGCTTTCATTAGCAGATTTATTCTGCTGCTGCTGGTGATGGAGGTTATACTGACACACCTGTTAAGTGATGGACTGTGTGTGTGTGTGTGTGTGTGTGTGTGTGTGTGTGTGTGTGTTCAACAACTTCTGAATAGAGCAGAGTCAGGTAGCAGTAAACAGTTTACTGAAACTCATTCCAAAAAATACCTTACATTAGGGTCATTGATGAAAATATAAAAATTACTGTTCCAATGACCTCATTATCCCAGGATTTGAAAGCAAAATCTTCCTTCTTTCCTTTAATTGCTACTGATTGTGCAAGCATTTCATGAACTTGATCAGTTCCTTTGCTTCTAGAGAATCTGACTCTATTGCTTCAAATTATTTTTTGTTTCCTTCACCCCTCTTCCTTCCCCTTCAAACCTTCTGCGTGAAGAAGTAGCCACTGGTTTGAGAAGCTTACCCAATTATAACCTTTAAGTGTGTGTTCTGCTGCCACTTGGTAAGTAGATTTTTTATCTGTCCAATTTCATTAAAATATTGTATTTGCATGAAGTGTACTATACTGAGGTGACAAAAAACATGGGATACCTCCTAATATCACATCAGACATTCCTTTTGCCTGGCGTAGTGCAGCAGTTCGACATGGAATGGACTCAACAAGTCATCGGAAGCCCCTGCAGAATTATTAAGCTGCACTGTCTCTATAGCTGCCATTTTTATTTTTATTTATTTACACGTCAAGTTCTGTGGGACCAAATTAAGGAGGAAATCTCCAATGTCATGGAACATGTCAGTACATGAAATTACAACATAAAAGTAATAAGAGATAAAATAAATGTTTATGAACTTAAAAAAAGTCAGTCCATAAGTTTAAGTAAAAGCAATCAACAATACAATAAGAATCAGCTTAATTTTTCAAGGAACTCCTTAACAGAAAAGAAGGAGTGACCCATGAGGAAACTCTTCAGTTTTGATTTGAAAGCACGTGGATTACTGCTAAGATTTTTGAATTCAAGTGGTGGCTTATTGAAAATGGATGCAGCAGTACACTGCACACCTTTCTGCACAAGAGTTAAGGAAGTCCGATCCAAATGCAGGTTTGATTTCTGCAGAGTATTAATCATAATTGTGAAGATGTTGGCAGTGCAGGATTTTGTGCACGAACTGACCTCTCGATTATGTTCCATAAATGGGATTAATGTCGGGTAATCTGTGTGGCCCAATCATTTGCTCAAATTGTCCAAAAACGTTCTTAAAACCAGTCGCGAACAACTGTGGCCCAGTGATATGCCGCATTGTCATCCACAAACATGTTTTGGAACATTAAATCCAAGAATGGCTGCAAACGGACTCAAAATAGCCAAAAATAACCAGGAGCCAGTCCATTCTATGTAAACACAGACCACACCATTATGGAGCCACCACCAGCTTGCACAGTGTTTTGTTGACAACTTAGATCCATGACTTTGTGGAGTCCGTGCCACACTCAGGTCCTACCATCAGCTCTTACCAACTGAAATCGGGACTCATCTGACCAGGCCATGGTATTCCAGTTGTCTAGGGTCCAGCCGATACAGTCATTAGCCCATGAGAAGTGCCAGTCAGAGTGGCCAAGCGGTTCTAGGCACTACAGTCTGGAACCGCGTGACCGCTACGGTCGCAGGTTTGAATCCTCCCTCGGGCATGGATGTGTGTGGTGTCCTTAGGTTAGTTAGGTTTAAGTAGTTCTAAGTTCTAGGGGACTGATGACCTCAGAAGTTAAGTCCCATAGTACTCAGAGCCATTTGAACCATTTTTGAACCAGGAGAAGCACTGCAGGCTATATCTGTTGTCGGCAAAGGCACTCGCGTAGGTCATCTGCTGCCATGGGCCATTAATGTCAAATTTAACTGCATTGTCCTAACAGACATGTTCATCGTACATCCAATGTTGATTTTTTTAGTTATTTCATGAAGTGTTGCTTGTCTGTTAGCACTGACGACTCTATGTGAATGCTGCTGTTCTCAGTCATTAGCTGAAGGCCATTGACCACTGCATTCTCCGTGCTGAGAGATAGTGCCAGAGATTTGGTATTCTCAGCACACTCTTGTCACTGTGGGTCTCAGAATATTGAATTCCCCAATGATTTCCAAACCAGAATGTCCCATGCGTCTAATTCAAACTACCACTCCACAATCAAAGTTTGTTAATGCCCATGTGACCTTAATCACACTGGAAACCTTTTCACATGACTCACTTGCATACAAATGATGGCACTGCCAATGCACAGACCTTTTATAACTAGTGCACATGATACTACTGCGAACTGTGTATGTGCATATTGCTGTCCCATGACTTTTGTCATCTTAGTGTATATGCTTCGATATGCAAATGACTAGCACTTCATTGTAACCACACAAAATAAGCAGGAGTAATACCACCTACATTCTGTATGTGAGGAAACATTATGCATTGGGTTTCTCATTCCAAAATCACAGTTGAATGTTGTTTGTTTGTGAGAAGATAGTGCTATATCTCATGTAAAAAGGAGGAACATCTACCAGGACATAGAATTTGAAACCAGCTGGATGATAGCTTGTCAAGTCTATAGTTTAGTATTCCATGATGTTTATGCTTGCATTGGTTGTAAAACACTGAAAATAAATGTCAGCTTCTCATAAAAAACTACATAAAACTTGCAATAACTTTTTTGCATAAATGAAAGCTAAATTTAGCTGGAACTTAATGTGTTGTTGAAATGAATGAAATTATCAGCATATTTTGATGCATGTTCATGTGTTGACTTTAGGAGCTGTGGCAAATAACAGTTTTGTGATTTACTCCATCGCCTCACCTCAGATTGACTTTTGCATTCAGTTCATTCAAAACCCCAGAAAGCTATTTAATATGCCTTCTCAGTGCCTCTCATACAAGAAATAAGATGATGGGGCCATGTAGTTCACCAAGATTCATAACTCTACACATATCTGATATTGTATAAGCTCTCAAATTATCATCTCAACCAGAAAAGAGGTGATGTGTGTGTTTTAAAGGCTTGTTTTTAATACTCTGATGGCCATTACATCTACATTTACACTCCGCAAGCCACCCAACGGTGTGTGGCGGAGGGCACCTTACGTGCCACTGTCATTACCTCCCTTTTCTGTTCCAGTCGCGTATGGTTCGCGGGAAGAACGACTGTCTGAAAGCCTCCATGCGCATTCGAATCTCTCTAATTTTACATTCGTGATATCCTCAGGAGGTATAAGTAGGGGAAAGCAATATATTCAATACCTCATCCAGAAACGCACCCTCTCGAAACATGGTGAGCAAGCCACACCGCGATACAGAGCGCCTCTCTTGCAGAGTCTGCCACTTGAGTTTGCTACACATCTCCGTAACGCTATCATGGTTACCAAATAACCCTGTGACAAAACGCGCCGCTCTTCTTTGGATCTTCTCTATCTCCTCCGTCAACCCGATCTGGTACGGATCCCACACTGATGAGCAATACCCAATTATAGGTCGATCGAGTGTTTTGTAAGCCACCTCCTTTGTTGATGGACTACATTTTCTAAGGACTCTCCCAATGAATCTCAACCTAGTACCCGCCTTGCCAACAATTAATTTTATATGATCATTCCACTTCAAATCATTCCACATGCATACTCCCAGATATTTTACAGAAGTAACTGCTACCAGTGTTTGTTCCACTATCATATAATCATACAATAAAGGATCTTTCTTTCTATGTATTCGCAATACATTACATTTGTCTATGTTAAGGGTCAGTTGCCACTCCCTGCACCAAGTGCCTATCCACTGCAGATCTTCCTGCGTTTCGCTACAATTTTCTAATGCTGCAACTTCTCTGTGTACTACAGCATCATCTGCAAAAAGCTGCATGGAACTTCTGACACTATCTACTAGGTCATTTATATATATTGTGAAAAGCAATGGTCCCATAACACTCCCCTGTGGCACGCCAGTGGTTACTTTAATGTCTGTAGACGTCTCTCCATTGATAACAACATGCTGTGTTCTGTTTGCTAAAAACTCTTCATTAAAGCTGCAAAACACAAAGGATAGCAACTTACAAAATTTTATTTACTATGCATACGTAGTACAGCAGGAAAATTAAATTTATAGCTGATTTGAGTGAAAAGAGGGTGCAAAATTTAGTACACAGACCTGCCACCTCTGGTAGCAACAATGACTCATACCCTGTTGGGCACTGAGTCAAACCAGTTCGGATGACTGATATGGGTACATTACTTCATTCATATTGCTTAAACTCTGTGCCACAGTTCATCAATTTTAGTGGTATGACAGTCATGGCATGCCAGTGTCTAAGTAACCCATGACCAGATGTTTCCAGTGGGTATGAGTTTCAGAGTGTCTGATGGCGAGGGCAATAGTCAAACATCCTCTGTATCCATGTATGTCAAGACAGCACTGGCAACATGTAATCTTGCATTATCTTGTCAAAAGATAACATCATGGAGACCTCAAAGATAGGGCACATCTACTGGCCTTACCTGCCATAAATGTAATGACTGATGTCTCAAGCATTGTGTACCCAATGACAACCCTTACAGTCATGCCAGGCACTGGGCCCAAAAGACAGTGACAAATGCAATATGGCAACAGTCATTCTTCATGAAGAGTCTATACATGAATACATTCATTGTGATGCAGTATGCAGAATCATGAATCATCCGAAAAGATAACTCGATGGCACCGCTGTGTCCAGTGTTGTAGTTGGATGCATCACTGTCAGTGTATTTCTTTCTGCTGCTGAATGAAGGATACCTGCAACAATGGTCCCCTTGCTGACTGTGTTTGGTGCTCCAGACAATGTTGCACTGTCTGTGTGTATACTTGTCTCACTGCAAATAAGCCTACTTCCTAATCACTTATGTTACCCTACATATGGATGGGTGTGACCATTCCTCTCTTTCAACTATTTGACACAGGTTTCTATCCAAGGGTCAATTTTCTTTGTAAACAAACATTTAAAATTGACTTCAGCATTTCTGCTTTGACTCTGCTACCCTCCTCAATTTCATTTCCTACATCATCCTTGAATGTCTGAACACTAATATTGATGCCATTGACCGCCTTTACATACGACCAGAAGCCTTGGAAATTTGTAAGAAGTCTTTTGTTAAGTTTCTGCTATATTGGTAAATAAGTACTCTATTAGGTGCCCAGTACTTGATCAACTAGTCTCTTAAACTTGAGTCCCAGATCCTCTAGATGTTCCTTCCCAAAGTTAATGTTTCAATTTCCTTCCTAAGTTATTGCATGATTGCATCTTTGTCTTGTTTCCTGAATATGTAAATCTTTCTTCTAGTTTTAGCTGTCCTTGTACTTTGGTACTCATTATATCTATAACTGCCTTGATCTGCCAGGTTAGCCGAGAGCGCTAATGTGCTGCTTCCTGGACTCGGGTAGGTGCGCCAGCCCCGGATCAAATCCGCCCAGCAGATTAACGATGAGGACCAGTGTGCTGGCCAGCCTGGATGTGGTTTTAGGTGGTTTTCCATATCCCACTAGGTGAATACCAGGCTGGTCCCCACGTCCCACCTCAGTTACACGACTCGCAGACATTTGCAACACGTTCGGACTATTTCATGATTTACACTAGACGCAGACAGCTGAGGTACACTGATTCCATCCCAGGGGGTACAGGGTCGTGGCAGGAAGGGCATCCTTTTCCTTTTCCTGACAGCTAGGGGTGGGTCCATAGCCCCCATTCCCCTAGGTATGAGTGCCCTGAGTTTTTATGCTCATAGATGTTTTACTACCTTCCAAATAAAGGGATAAGAACATGGTATGATACATGTTATTTTAATGAACAGCTCTGACAAATTAAAATATGAACTTTTAAAACACAGTGTATTCCTGCTGTGTATTTGGTCCCTATTTAGGCGTTGTGTGTGCTCTTCACTAAAATAATATGTATCCTATTTCTGTGCTCCTAACTGCAAGGGAGTAGCATGGATATGAGGACAAGAACAACTACCAAATCTATGACAAACTGTTTGATGACTTAAAGAAAGTACTACAAAACCTAATATTCTTGATACTAAGACCTGACTAAAACATGACCCAATGAAGATTGCACTAACATGCTGAAATATGTCTTAGTAATAAGAAGATTAGTTGTGATGAGTCCAATTTTTATCGCACCTGCGTGCACGTGTACCACATACGCATCTCTGGAGTTGCTGCTTAAAGACAGTATATACAGCGCTTGTGAAAGCTGAGCATCATATTATGCTCCGATTTCCCTGCATCTTATTCAACACCCTAACAATCCAATTGCACCATGTAACCCACATACATAATAAATACATAACAATTATGAGCCATTACATACTTCAAACACTACCTCCTATTAGAATTAATCAGTGCAAAGTAATTTTTTTAACAAGTAAGTATTTACAGAAATTTTAAACTAATATTAAAATAAAAAGAAAATATGTACACTTTAAATTATATAAAGAAATTTTTAAAATCTACATACAAAATCAGAAAAATCAATATATGCTGTCTTTGACAAAAGAAGACTGTGTATTAATGCTTTTCCAAGAACTGAAGATTGGCTCACGATCAACAGAAACAAAAGCATAAAACAGATTTAATATCCTGGCCATCCCTTTAATGGGATAAATAAGTGTTAAGAGTAAGAAGAAGATGAACAGAAGATATACAGATGTTGTAAGGAAGGAAAAGTCACTTGGAAGCTTTCCTACTCCTCTTCCACATTTTGCTTAACCTTTTTACTTTTGGCTTACTACTTTTTATGCCCATCACAAAGTGTCTTGTCACTTTTAAAATTCTTGGATGTGACACTATCTGCATTTAATTTCTATAGCCTCTGTTCTTGTTGTTGCTGTTTAAATGAACATCAATTAAACACTCTTCCTTTGTCACAAAAGAAAAAAATTTTAGATCATTACAACTTATGGTAAGTGAGATGCAAGAACTACAAAGGAGTAAATTCCAGCTATACACATTCTGGCTTCTGACACATGTAACTAAAATGTAACATAAACATGAAAATGATATACAGTACAAAAACGAATGTACATCAATAGTAATGCATTCCAAAAATGTACAAAGGTTAAATTAGGTTCCAAATGAAGGCATGACCTATATACAACACACAATAAAAACTGAGAAGCGGACATCCATTACAATGGCATTTTCCAATACAAAGCTAAGTGCTATGTCTGAAAAATCATAAGAGACACTGAAAAGCAGCATATGAATCTGAAATTAAAAGAAACATAATCCTCTAACAGCATATCACAAACATAGCATTATCATCAGAGTAATGCCTGTCACACTTAAAGCTGTAAATCTCATCTATGTACAACATACGCAGATTTTTAAAAATATGTACAGTTATTTGAAAACATGCTCCACCCAGTAAAGAAAAGCTACCTTGAGGTAGTTTTGTTTGGAAAATAAATTGAAAGATACATGGACAGGAGCTTCAGACTTCACTGCATCAATAATACAAAACAAAAATTAATTTCTGAAACAGATAATACATACATAATGCTACATACCTGACAATCATTAAACAAGTGCAGGATTTGAATAAAAATAGTTACAGGAATATGCTCATAAGTCATAACAAAAATGAACAAGTGTGGGTTGGAGGATATGCCCAAAGAATACAGGTACAGTGTAGTAGCATGCCGAATTCTAACACTCAGCTTTCATAGTGTGCCAGTTGACTTTCAATAAATAAAATTAAGAAGCTCAGTAAATAAAATTAAATTGCTGTATACCCTGTCATAACGAATATGCCACACAACAGAAAGATGACTTTCAAAACAAGAAATGGGCACAAAAATGCACTGTTTTAGTAGCTGTGTAATATCTACTCATAAAAGAAGTACTGGTAACTTTTTAAGAGAAAGTTTATTCATTATGACAGGGTTCTTAATTCAGTAATGGTGGCAAGTCAATTATTTTGTTCATATCAAACTCAAATAAGGACACAAAATAAGCAAGCTCACAAAAAGTCCTCGAAATACGTCAGGCACACAGTCGAAAGAAATAATGTGATATAAATATGTACAGTGATGCAGAAAATAAACCTGTCACATTTTGGGCAATCCTCCAACTAACCTGGTTCTTCTCCAGCTCCTGAACTAGCATCTCCAACTGTGCCTGGAATCGTTCTCGCTCAACAGACGCGTTCTTCAGTTCCGCCTGCGACTTTTCGAGCTCTTTACGCAGTCTGTTCAGTTCCTCGGCAGCAGCCGGTGGCACCTGTTGTTGCTGCTGTTGTTGCATTTGGGCCATCTGTTGCTGTTGGGCATTCATCTGCCTCTCTACAGCCTGCACCCTTTTCTGCAGTTCGGCCACAGTCCTCTCCGCCCTATCGGCCCTGTCCCGTTCGGCCTCCACGGCACGGCGCCACTGACCGGTGTCCGCCTCTGCCTGCGAGCCCAGCTCCTGCAGGCGGCGGTCTGCCCGCTCCGCCCTCTGCCGCTCTCGGTCCCTTTCCCTCTGCAAGTTCTGCAGTTGTTGCTGAAGCTCCTGGACCTGCCGGTCTCTCCCTTCCAGCGATTCGGCATCTTGCGCCACCTTGCGGTGCTCGGTCTTCAGTCGACTGAGCTCCGACTCGGACTGCTGCAGCTCCTGCTGGAAGTTCATCAGCATGTCCTGTGACTTCTCCAGTTGCACCACTAACTGGTCTCTCTCGAGCGTGAGCTGTTTCACCTCGGACTCCATTTTCGCCATCTGTTTCTCTAACCTTTCTGCCTGCTTCTCGCGCTTCTCCAGTGCGGAATTCAACCTCTCCTTCTCCCTCGCAGCTTGTGCGAGCTCCTGCTGCATCTTGGAGGCATCCTCCTGCAAACGTCTGTCGGCATCCTGCCGAGTGCGCTGCTGCGCTTCCTGCATCTGATCGGCGGCCTTTCTCGCGCGGAGCAGGTCCGCCTGCAGTGCGTCCCTCTCCGCCTGCAGCTGAGCACGCTCGTCCGACGCCCGCTGCGCGTCCGCCTGCGCCCTCTCGAGCTTTTCGTGCAGACGACTGAGCTCCGTCGCCATTCGCTCAAACTCTATCCGCGCAGCCTCGTTGTTCTCCTGGTACTTGCCGAGGTGCAGCTGCGACTTCTCGAGCTCCCGCGCCAGGCGCTGCGCCTCGGCGTCGGAGTGTTCGCGCAGCTGCTGCGCCCTGGACAGGTCTGCCTGCGCCTGCTCCAGCCGCTCGCGGAGCTTGTCCACCTCGGCGGCGCCCGCCCTCTCCACCTCGGTGCGGCTCTTGTCGCCCACCGCCAACTGGCGCTCCTTCTGCGCCAATTCGGAGCGCAGCCGCTCGTTCTCCTTCTCCAGTGCTTCGGAGCGCATCTGGAGAGTCTCGTGTCGATCGCGCACTTTCTCGCACTCGATGTGCAACCGCTCTATCTCGCCCTGCTGTTTTTCCTGAGTCGCCGTCATTTTCATCGACTCGGCCTTGCCGAGCTCCAGCTCGAGTTGGAGCTCGTGCAGGCGCTCCTCCTGCTTCTCGTTGGCCACCAGCGCCCTCTGCATCTCCAGTTGGCTCGTGTCCAGCCGCTCGCGCAACTTCTCGCACTCTGCCTGCAGCCTACCAGTTTCTGCAGCCCACTTCTCCTGTTCGAATTGGTATTTACCTCTTACACCTTCCGCGCGCTCCAGCTCCATTCGCAGACGAACTGCCTCCTGCTCTGCCTTTCGCGCTCGCTCCAACTCACTGTTCGTCTTCTCGAGCCTATCCCGCAGCCGCTCTATTTCGGCCTTGAGGCGATCCTGCTCCTCCTTGGTCCTCTCCTGCGTGTCCTGGTACTTGCCCATCCTGGCAGCGTACCGCTCCGCTTCCTCGCGCAGCTGCTCTGCCTCGGTACGGTAGCGCTCCAGCTCCGACTGAGACTTTCGCAGCTCGGCCTGGGCCTTGTCGTGCTTGTCGTACATCTTCTCTAGCTCCACCTGCAGGCGGGCCATTTCCTCCTGGCTCTTTTCATTTGCAGCCTGTGCCTTTGCGCACTGCGTGTGCGCGCGCTCCAGTTCGAAACTGAGGCGCTCACTGTCCCCCTGGTACTTCTCGCGATCACTCTGCAGACGCCGCATCTCGATCTGCGTCTTTTCGTATCGCTCGCGCACCATGTCGAGGTCGACAGCCATGCGGTCTATCTCCTCTTTGAATTTCTCCTCATTCTCCTTAGTGCGGCCCAGCTGGAGCGCAGCTCGGTCGTACATCTCTTGGACCCGCTGCAGCTCGTCTTGTGTTTTGCGCTGATCTTCGCGCGACTTGGTAGCCAACAGCTGAGCCTTCTCCACCTCCATCTCGAGTCGGTCCTTCTCTGCCTCTGCTGCCTCCAGTTTGTTCTGCATTCGGTACACTTCGCCCTGCGACCTGTGTAACATATTGGTCATCAGTAAAATAAACAGATAAGCAAAAGTTCAGATTTAACTTGACAGTAGTACTACCAAATCGAATGTGAGATACCTATCGTATTTTTCGAGCATACGTTCGAACTCTTTGTTTGCGTTGTCTCTTTCCTCCATCGCTTTCTGTGACACTGTCTGCGACTTGTCCAACTTATCTTTCAATATTTCGATTTCCGTTAACGCGTCGTCTCGTTCCATCTGAAAAAAAGAGGAGCATATTCTTGTTTCCAGAATATTCACTATTACTTAATGTTACTCATGTTTGCTTTAATAATCAGTTAAAATATAGTGGCCGAAATAGTATCTGAATTTTTAAAAAAATGCAGCATTAAAAACTCTAGGCTGACTGCGCGACAAATTCTAACTTTGCCAGGCCAATGATCACTACGTTACTGTCCGACCTTCCACCATTACTACTGAGTAACTTCCTCGCGTGTCTATTAACTTCCAGCGCTGGTCACGGCCTGGAAACTATATCTTCCATTTATAGTTGTCAAAAATGAATCCTTCACCGCTTCAGACTTCCTCGCAGAGAGACACCGCAACAGAAAAATCAGCATTCCGTTTATTCTCAGTTTTATTTATTTTTATTGCCGCTGCTGCAATACTTTTAAATCCTAGTAACACTGCTAAATGAAAAGATTTGAAGGCATAATAACTGCTTAACAGAAAGAGAAAAGGTTTGTATCTAAACCGGGTACGCGTTCTTCCACAGTCCTTCAACTCAATTACGAAATGCGAAACAGAATAGACCTCTTTACTAACAAGTAAAAGACTATTGTACAAGGATATTTGCGGCCGCTAACTTGTCTCGAGCGAGCTTCCGCCAGTGTAAAATAACCTTACCAGCAGTGAAAATTCAGAGAAATAACACCTAAGTCGTCATCCTAAAACCCATAGACTTCACCGTATGAACAACTTGGCACACAATGGAGAAAATTCAAGCAATTGAAATACAGGATGATACAATACATTAAACTGACGGTACCTGAATTTTCTGATGCAACTGTTGCGCTTTGTCCCATCTTTCCTTGATCATATCCAGCTCCGTCTGCATGTTTTCGCGTTCCCTTTGCGCCTTGGATATTTGGCCCTGTTGGATCTCAACCCTTTCTTGGAGCTTTTCACATTCTTCAATGGCCCCGTCTTTCTCCTTCTGGAGTCTTGCCATCAACATCTGGACAGAAATTGATTTCATTAGAACAGTATTTTACAGTAAGATGAGAGATGATGACTAGCATAAAGACCAACTGGCAGTGGTGAATTACACATGAGTCTCTGTCGGTCCAGCTCTATCAAAGAAATCGCTATCTCACGAAAGATATATTACCTTCTGGACCAGCTTGTGAACTGTCGAAATACGAGCCTCCATATTTCTCACGCAGTGAGTTGTCAGTCTTAACCAGCTCGGCCCGAGAGGTCGCTGGGGATCATAGATACTACTGTTATACAGGTGATGCGGTCACAGGAGCAACACATGAAACGTTATGTGGGACATCCTCAAGCCCCTGCCCCCCTCATCCCCCGATACCGGAAATAACTAGGAGGTCCCGAATATAGTCAACTGGTTTGGCTTATTCGCTATCAGAGCAGGCCATATTCGTAGCCGGTATCAGCCGAGCGTGTCAAACGGGACACGCGACACTGCTAAGAACGTTTTCCCTGAGTGTTGGGGGAAGGGATGGATACGTCCCGTCGGTGAGCAGCCGTGATCTCCAATTGATTTCGGGGCGAACGGTTTCGTTACACGAAAATCTAAGACGCCGTGAGTTACGGCCCTGATAACACCAGGAAAAGAGCTTGGTTTTTCCAAATTAAAGGCACTGATGTACCTGCTCTCTTTTGCCCACTTTCTTTACATTTCTGGCACCGAGCTATTGGCTCACTGGCACTCTCCTTACTTAGCCGTTTCTGAATATGTATTTCCGTGGATTTTTACACGGGCTACATATTTGTGTAATCAAAGGTGCAGAATTTTTCCGACTGCCACTTTTTCTGTGAAATGGCTGTATCTGGGGCGAATTACAAAATGCGAACGACTCTAAGGGTCGTGCTTCGTTGACAGAGTTATAAAAACCCAGTCCGGTAAAGGTACAGATTTACATTGTTTAAATCTGCCACGAGTGCCTCGAGATTATTTTCATTGTAAGGACATCCCTTTCATATCTACCTTAGTGGTATGAAAAACTACCAGGTTATGCTGCAAACCCTGAACAGACAGTGAACTCGTACTCACAACAGCCAAGTTGCTATTACCTGTATTTATTAACAAATTCATGTATATACGAGTGTATGTATGTCTGTTCCGAATCTCCTCCACTTTTTGCCTGGGGTTAAGATGGATGTGTGGATGAAAACAGAGTGATGTGGGAGATGGAAGTAGGGGCAGATGAACAGAGAGATGGGGTAGAAATAGATGGAGAAGAGGGAGGAGATGGACAGAGAAGGGAGGAGGAAGAGATGGAAGGGAGGGGGGAGGAAGAGATGGACAGAGAGAATGGTGAGGAGGAGATGGACAGAGAGATGGGGGTGGGAAAGAGAAGGTAGACAGAGATATGGGGGAAGGAGGAGATACAGAGAGGGGGTAGGATGAGATGGACAGAGAGAAGGTAAGAGGATATGGACAGAAAAGGGGAGCAGGAGCTGGACAGAGAGAGGAAGGGAGATGAAGATGGACAGAGGGTGGCTGGAGGATAAGTTGGACACAGGGAGGAGAGAAGAGGAGATGGACAGATGGATGGGGGTGGACAGAGGGAGGGAGAAAGGGATGGACGGAGATGGTGGAAGAGGAGGTGGAAAAAGACGAGGGGAGGAGAAGATGGACAGAGAGAGGGGAGGGCATGGGATGGACAGAGAGAAGCGAGGTGACGTGATGGCCAGAGAGATTGAAGAGGATGAGGGGGAGAGGGACAAAGATGTGGTGAAAGGAGGAGATGGACAGCGAAAGGGCGTAGGAGGATATGGACAGAGACGGGGGAGGAGGAGACAGAGAGTGGAGGGGGAGATGTTTGCAATGTATGTGACATACATGCGAGCGAAGCCGCGGGTAAAATGCTTGTAAATTTAGCGGAGGTAGTGTACCTGAGCTTTCTCATACTTGTCCCTTAACCGGTCGACCTCCAACTGGACCGCCTCTCGCTCCTTCTGCAATCTCGTCGCTTGGCCTAGTGCCTTATCGAGCTGCGACTGTACGTTTTCAAAATCGTAGTTCTGCTTTTCCTTTTCCATCTGGAGCTGCAAAATAAATGTCACTATTAGCACTCTATAACTCGTTATAATCATTTATGAATATTTATCCAACCTGATCACAGCACGTGTTCAATGTATGAGGGATATTGATAACTTGGTAACTTTAGGAGGTATAGGATCAGTTTACTATTGTTCCATTCGGGTGACTGGTGAGTGGAGCTTATCTACAATGGTCAAAAAACGTCATACTTGTTGCAAGACTAACCAAAATATTCCTCTGAAAATCCTAACAATCTTCTACACGTAGCACGATGCAAGTATATTCTGCACGATTTGGAACGGGCCTATACAGCGCCTCAGCACTATTCCCTCCCAACAGACGCTGCAATATAAAGCAACGTCTGAATATCAGATGTTCATCATTCTCGCACAACATACGCGTATTGATTGGCTGATGGTAAGTTATATGTCCCAAATGATCGAGGTCTTATGTCGTACAGAACTTCTGCAAAAATTCCAGTGTTTGGATGAAACACGTAGCAAAAAAGAAAGGAAGATTAAAGAATGACGGCGAGTTCATTAGAACTGGACTTCGAGCTCAAATTCGACACGGATAGAGCAGAAAATAGTCCTTGACCTTTTTATGGGAACGATTCCGGCATTCACTGCAATAGGTTGAAGGAAACTGCGGAAAACCTTAATCTAGATGGCTGGATGGGGATTTGAATCCTATTAATAATTAATATGATTCCACTTTCTTAATCCCTGCACCACTCGCTCTACAACACCTGTAGCTTTTTTTTACTGAGTTAAAAGTACGGTTGCTTTATGCAGAACCATTTTCTAACTATTGTACTATAAAACATATAAGAACGCTGCATGAAACTGGGCTATTCCTTACAGCTGGAAGCTGTAGGACAAATTACTTGCTTTGAAAACGCTACACAATGACAGTGATCCAATTAGAATGAAGAATTCTTCTGAGAAGTACAGATTGTTTAAACAGGAGCCAGACCATAAACAATCGATGGAAACCATGAAAACACTCACGGACAGTCCCTGTAATAATGGTAGAATCATTACCATTATGAAAATGGGTAGCCCTTACTACACGTGAGAATTTTTAAAATCAAATGAGCGATAGCCAAATTTGTTCTAAAGTGCTTCAATTTTGAAAACGTAGATGCACAGCAAGAGAATATTTTGACCGTAGAATAATGTGTGTTAATGGTCATGCAATATGTACCTCCACTCAGTGTTACGAGGGAACTGTAGGCACACTTTTTCATCGAAAACACAGCGATTTAAAAAAAATAAGACACAGCGATGCCAACACGTCGTCGGTTTATAGCCCGAATTTTTTGTCGTTGGACGGCAGTGTGGAGTGTCATATAGTTAGCACACCGACGTTGCAGTCGTTTAATAATGACATCGACAGTTAAAATCGGCTTTTCATGCGAGAGCCGCTGCTCACCTTCAGGTAGCTATCCAATTGTCCTCACTAGGTTGTCCAGGCAGTTAGTGACACTGGCATTTCGGCAAATGTACGTTAGTCAAATGGAGCAATGATATAGGTAGTTTTTCGTGTATGTCGTGGAGGGAAAAAATGTGAAGCAATGTGCAAATGTCGGTTGAACTATTGTCGACATAAATATAATATTTCTCGGATTAGCACCACTAGCAGGAAAGGAGCGTAAGTCACAGACTTTGAACCACAGTTATCATCAGTCACGTAAATGGCGCCGTAGTCGATACTTTGTGGAACATCGAAAGCGAAATATCAGTTAAAAAGTGGCATACGAACAAACGAATACAGTGCTACTGAAATCACAGTCGGAGACTCCACACACCTTACTCTTACTCTCCTGGCCCCACAAGTCGCAGTAGGTTTTTGGCCTCGTCAAGTAGCTTCTTCCTCAGTATTCTGTCTCGGCATCTTCTTTCCTTGCTCCCAGTACATGGAGATCTTTGGCAATCTGGTCTCTCCATCTCATTTTCACCCTGCCTTGAGGTCTTCGTCCTTCCTGTTTATTCTCTGCGACTTCTCTCAGTAAAGATCCTTGCTCTCTTCTATAGACGTGGCCGGCCCATCTTAGTCTTTTTGTCGTGGCTTCTGCAACTATATCTGGTTCATTGTATAGCTCTCTGTTCTTTCTTCTTCGCCATTCTCCTCCCTCACAGATTGGTCCAAATATCTTTCGCAGGATTTTATTTTCAAAAACTTTTATCTTTGTCTCCGTGTATTTATCTGTTCTCTATATTTCTGCCCTATATTGGTCTGATTATGGTTTTATATACTCTTACTTTGGATCCTCTTGAGAAAATTTTAGATGACAGTAGTTTGTTGAGTGAGTATGACACTCGGGAAGCAGCTTTGATCCTCGCCTCTGTTTCTTGCTTCTCATCGTTTTTGTTGTTTACTACTACCCCCAGATATTTAAATTCATCTACTTCTTCAAACAAGTGGTTATCGATCTGCAGAGTTTTCCGTCTTTTCGATCTGTAATTTTTTTCTACTCTCATGAATTTTGTTGTCTCATCATTTACTTCTAATCCATCTTCCTTTGCTTTTTGAAAGACTCCTTTCGCCAGTATTTTAAGATCATCCGGATTTTCAACGACTAGTGCTACATCATCTGCAAAGGCTAGTACATTTATTTTTGTTCCTATTTGAATTCCCTCTTCTGCTTCACTTGCTCCGTCCAGCGCTTCCTCTAGTAGAATGTTGAACAAGCGGGGTGATATTCCATCTCCGTGCCTGTCTCCTGTTTTATGTCAAACGCCTTGGAATATTCTCCATCCATTTTCACTACACCTTTCGAACCTTTTAGTGTCGCTTTCAAAAGATTTATAATCTTCTTCGGTATTCCGAATCTCTCAATTTTCTCTCATAACTTATCTCTGGGTATACTGTCATAGGCTTTCTTAACATCAACAAACAGCATTGCCATTCTTTTGTTATACTCCCAATATTTAGATACGGCTTCTTTCAGTATGAAAATCTGGTCAGTAGTTGAACGATTCCTCGTAAATCCCGCTTATTATCCATTTATTATCTCTTTTAAATAAGGTTCTAATTTTTTCTAGAGGATCTTGGAGAACGCTTTATAGACGGTGCTAATTAATGAGATGCCTCTGTAGTTTCCGCTTTGTTGTTTGTCGCCCTTTTTATGAATTGGTATTATTATCGCTTCTATACAATCATGTGGCATTATTTCTTCATTCCAGATGTTCGTAATAAGTTTGTGTATTTGTTTTGCAATTTTTATTCCTCCCTTCTTAAATAATTCAGCTGTTATGCCATCTCTTCCTGGAACTTTGTAGTTTTTTAGTATTTTGATTGAGTCTATTGTCTCTATTAGAAAAAAAGACTAAGGAAGCACGGAAATGAAAAATTTCGTAGTGTTCGATTAGCACTATAAGTCGAAGGCGTCCTAGTGTGGCCATCCGCATGTTTTGATGGCAACATCGGGCGCATTCCTCTATATCCTGAGATCACTCTATCTGAAGTCGGTCATTCATAAAGGACTTTTCACAGGTTTCAGTTCGGTGTTTTCATCATATGTGAGTTGTTTTAACGTTCTTCCGAGATAACTGTCCTTTCAACAGAAGGAAGCTCGAATGTCAATGGCAACCATTCTCAACGTAATGGCAGATTTTCTGATAATTGTCCAGACTGCTGACGGAACACGATATTTCATTTACAGCCCCATGTAAAACGTGAGACTCGTGAATGGAAGAAAAGAACGTCAAGGAAGTATAAACTACACTTGGAGAAAAGGAGATGCCTCTCACAATAAAGTCATACTAGAAGAATAAGCTGTGATTAACGAACTTCATGTGTACATCTTTCGTCGCGCACGAGAAGCTATCAGAAGGAAATATCTATGAAAATAAATAGAAAACAGTCGGATTTTTCTGCGAGACAACACCCCAACATATCTGTCAAATAATGTTGCTGCCCTAGAACATCCACTCTAATCGTGTGACCTTGCACTTCGCTATTTCAAACTGTTAAAGCGGCGAAAATTCAAACTGAAGAGACAATGCTTCCAGGAACTCTGAGGAAATTATTGAAAGTACAATATAAAACCTTAAAGTACTCTTTGGCAAAGGGTGTTCTGAAAGGCTGTACGAATGTTAGCGCAGATATGTGAATGTAGAAGTGTTTTTGGAAGGAAATTGTATCATAAAATCTTTTGAGTCAGATTATTATCGTCGCCCCTTAGATGTGAGGTATACTAAGGGTGCCACATGCTTTGCGTTGTGAGCTGGTGAAGAAAAGATTTTTACTAACAGGGAGTCTTGAGTATTTTTCTCGTTGCAATCATGGGTAAAGTAAGTGGTTAATGCGAACACGTGCTTCTGTGGCTGAACGAAAGTCGGGAGTACACTAATGACACCACAAGTAACCGACGTGGACAATGAATACCCAAGTGACGCTGGTGTCTGTGGTTAACAAATAAACTAGATGGTAAATAGATTCGTCTGTGGTCAGTAAATAACTGTGTAACACAATATGCTTCTGAGCAGATGGATGGTGTATGCTCCCATGCTAACAAGCGTGTTTGGTTCGAAAAGACTTGAATCTAGCTGATGGTACTGAGGCTCGACTGCATCTGAGGCCTTCTCCTTGGAGTTATATTTACTACGTCACAGGACGAGCCGAAGTCAATACGTGGTGTCAGCGCTTGGTTTGAAACGTCAAGAAACATTCTGCAGTATTTACTGGAAAAATATAAGACAGTGCAGATATAATTATTGGTTTAGGCATTTTATAGGAGCATTTATAGGAGCAATAATTTATAGGCATTTTATACCGTCATTAATATGAGTGGAATGTACTATTGGCCATTTTTATTAAAAAATCTATTCTTGCAAATCAAGCTCCTTGCCGCATGGCTACAATTGCCTGCATATGGGTGGAAGAGGACAACGAAGACTTCAGACCCAATCCCTTGCAGCCAGATATCCGTGTATTCTTCTAAATATATGCGGAAAGATCTTGATAATCAGTTCTGATGTGTGAATTTCCACTACGCATTCTTCAACAATTCTAGGAAGCAGTGTATGGCTGCATATACCTATGGAGACCTATCAGCAACTAACAGCTTCATAGCTCAATGTCAGTGCTCCAGTTATGGTTATTCTGGGAAGAACAGTATCCTTGTATTACCTGTGATTCTGATCTCAGCCATGCGTATGTTGCACATGAAATGTCTAGAGTGGGCCTATGGTTACGGATGAGCGAATAGTGTAACGATGAAATATTAGGGTTTTCGCGATTAGGGTTTACCGTCCCATTGCCAACAAAGTCAATTGTGACAGAGCGCAATCTAAGATATTATAAGGATGAGTGAGGAAATCGGTCCTGTTCTCTTCAGGGGAACAGTCCTGGCAATCACAATAATTGATTTACGAAAACCACAGAAAATTTTATTCTGAAACTTCCTGGCAGATTAAAACTGTGTGCCCGACCGAGACTCGAACTCGGGACCTTTGCCTTTCGCGGGCAAGTGCTCTACCATCTGACCTACCGAAGCACGACTCACGCCCGCTACTCACAGCTTTACTTCTGCCAGTACCTCGTCTCCTACCTTCCAAACTTTACAGAAGCTCTCCTGCGAACCATGCAGAACTAGCACTCCTGAAAGAAAGGATATTGCGGAGACATGGCTTAGCCACAGCCTGGGGGATGTTTCCAGAATGAGATTTTCACTCTGCAGCGGAGTGTGCGCTGATATGAAACTTTTAATCTGCCAGGAAGTTTCATATCAGCGCACACTCCGCTGCAGAGTGAAAATCTCATTCTGGGATCTTATTCTGAATGGTCAGATCTGAATTGAACCGTACTCCTCCAGTGTGTAATATTAACAGCATAAGGGAAATTGTTTATGAAATGCGGATATAAAA
The DNA here is from genome assembly GCF_021461395.2 of Schistocerca americana. Lineage (NCBI taxonomy): Eukaryota > Metazoa > Arthropoda > Insecta > Orthoptera > Acrididae > Schistocerca > Schistocerca americana. The sequence goes on from NC_060123.1 coordinate 149,644,255, forward strand.
AAAGAGCTTTGTACAAAACATACAAAACCTTATTAAACACCTATACAACAAGTTTGTTGGTGTGTCCATTTTGTGATCTAAGTATAGAAATATTCGTTCTACTGCAGCACTGAAAAGGTATTTTGATGCTAAACGAAATGTCTGTGTGTATAAATGAATTAACTTTTGAATTTGTTGTACGGTAAGAAAAATTGTACCAGGTCATTGATCAAATCCAAATCTGCAAGCAGGAAATCTGGCTTCAAATACCCGTCTCATACAAAATTGCACATGTTACGAAATAATTATTCACCATTCCTGAAAGGATTTCACTAATGTTATATTATGTCACTGCATCTGACTTACTTCACTCCCACTGCTTCCATCCATTCTGCTTCGGTGTATTTAATTCTATTTGTAAGTTCACTTTACTGTTTTCTTGTCGTATTCAGCCGACAGTACTGTATTATTGCACAGGCAATGTATGGATGAATAAAGAACTAACTCAGAAAATAGCAGCTGGCCAGGACAATGTCCCGTGACAGTATAATTTTAAAAAAATGTTTGCTCAGCAATTACAGACACTGCGATCAGACACATATTTTTTAGGAGTAAGGTTCAAATCCCTGCATGGCCATCTTGATTTATGTTTCTGTAGTTGCTCCTAGTGAGTGAAATGATCAAGAGAGTATCTGACAGTTCTTTTAACAAAGCCGTGGCTGATTTCCTCCACCTCCATTGTCAAATCTGATATGGTGCATTTATAATTCTCTCTATTTCTGCGTAATGTGTATCACCTTCCCTCCTTTTAATACAAATAATTGTTTGGCTGCTTCTGTACCTGAGTTGTTAGAAGTCTGACTGCCAGCTGAAGAACTTGATTCGTTTCCCGGTACGGAGGACTGAATGAAGTTCCATTAACTTTTTGAGGTCAGTTGAGAATATACTTGACTGAGAAGAAGCAGTTCCAAGATTTGGAAACCTGACAATAGCTGGAAGAGGGGTATGCTGACAGCATACAGCTCCATACTACATCCAATGACGCTGTCATCAGAGGATGGCCCAGTGCACTGTAAACATTATGTGTTCCTCTGCACCTGATCGTTACGTTCATTTTTTTCTATCAACAATTCAGTCGGTAAAAACGGAACCTTTACTGGATCACATTGTTGTCCACATGTCTGTCTGACAGTTCAAAACCCTTTTTCTCAGGGATGAGTACATGTATCAAGTTGAATTACGCAAGAGTCTCTATTTTTGGAGGGCTTGGATTATAGTTAAGTGATCTGAGCCTGATAATCTAAATAACATCTACGGAATTGCCGGGCTGTGGCAAAAACGGCGCGTTTGTAAGATCTACTGGCGCTTGGCTACGTAATAAAGTGAATCTTCTAGGTCAATGCAGTCTGAAGATACAATCATTTACGTCAAATATTTTGATATTTTCCAAACTCACTAATAAAAACCTATGGGATACTTCCTCTTAACATCGAATCGTGAAATATGACAAAAAAAAAAAAAAAAAGGTTTCACAGTAGAAGTAAAGGAAAAATCAGAAAATTGTTAATTTTTAATCATATCACACGAAAAAATATCTCTTTTGTCATTTGTCATCCGTCTTCAAACGTGAAAGTAAAACATCCTCGAAAGTCTCGGAATCCACGGAAGTGATATTTTGCGAGTATTAATGTCGTGGAGGGTAAAAATCGTAGAGGGAGACCAAGAGATGAATACACTTAACAGCTTCAGAAGGATGTAGGTTGCAGTAGGTACTGGGAGGTGAAGAAGCTTGCACAGGATAGAGTAGCATGGAGGGCTGCATCAAACCAGTGTCTCGACTGAAGACCACAACAACAACAACAATGTCGATAACAGGGAAAAATTGTCGAGAAGCTCACCTGTCAGAATGTATGTACTGTCAATACACATATTCCTAATTAAGTTTGTACAGAACCCCTATTGTACTCGTAGGTCCGCCCCCAGTAGCTGTGTGGTCAGCGCGACAGAATGTCAATCCTAAGGGCCCGGGTTCGATTCCCGGCTGGGTCGGAGATTTTCTCCGCTGAGGGACTGGGTGTTGTGTTGTCCTAATCATCTTCATTTCATCCCCATCGACATGCAAGTCACCGAAATGGCGTCAAATCGAAAGACTTGCACCCGGCAAACGGTCTAACCGACAGGGGGCCCTAGTCGCACGACATTTTTTGTACTCGTAGAAGTCCTACTCGCTCTTGGCCAACATTTTAAAATGGTTTTGGAACGGTTTTGAAAACTTTTCTAACATTCTGTCATGTAGTGCCATCCACTTTTGGTGGTATTTTATGAAACTGATTTGTTGCAATCCTCACACCCATGATGACTGCCTCAGATTGACCATTAATCTGTTAGAATATTTTACAGTAGTTCAAAATCATCGTACAATGGGAAAACAAAAAATGATACACCACATTTCGAACGGCTTACGAGTGTAGTCCTCCATTACGAGGATTCGAGGGCAGGTAAAATGAGGTGAGGCAGGGAAGGGTGCACGTGCTGTGCTCAGCCCGGCGACGGAGTAGTGGTACTCACCCGGCGCACCTCGGCCTGGGACTTGTCGAAGCGCTCCTGCAACTTGTCCAGGTCGGTCTGCACCTTGTCGAGCGCGTTCTGCAGCTTGTCCTGCTGCAGCTGCGCCTTGCCCAGCGTGGCCTGCGAGCGCTCCAGCTCCTCGCGCGCCTTCTCCAGCTCGGCGGACGACTTGTCGCGCTCGGCGTGCAGGCGCGCGGCCGCCTGCTGCGCGCGCTCGTACTCGTCGCGCAGGCTCTCGCGCTCGGCCTGCGCGTTCTCGAGGCGCGCCTTGAGCCGGTACACCTCGCCCTGCGACTTCTCCACCTTCTCCTGCAGCGCGGCCGCCTCGGCGCGCGCGCGCTCGTTGTCGGCCTGCGTGACGCGCAGCTCGGCCTGCGCGCGCCGCAGCTCCGCCGCCGCCTTCTCCGCCTTCTCCTGCACGCGGTCCAGCTCCTGCGAGGTGGTGAGCGTGCTGCGGCCGAACGTGGCCTGCGAGCGCTCCAGGTCGTGGCGCAGGCGCTCGTTCTCCAGCTCGAGGCGCGCCAGCCGCTGCTTGGCCGCCTCCCAGTCGGCGCCGCTGCGGCCCGCCTCGCTCGCCGCCTTGTCCAGCTCCGCCTTCGACTTGCCCAGCTCGGACTGCGAGCTCTCCAGCTTGGCCTCCAGCCGGTCCTTCTCGGCCTGCGCGCGCTCCAGCCGCGCGCCCAGCTTCTCGACCTCGCTCTCGAGCGCGTGCAGCTTCATCTTGTACTCGGCCAGCTCGCGCTCGTGCAGCTCGCGCTCCTCCGCCTTCTCCTGCTCAGCGCGGTCCCGCTGCTCGCGCAGCTGCTGCATCTGCTTCTCCTTGTCGCCGATGGCCTCCTCCAGGCTGGACAGCGCGCCCTCGGAAGAGCAGTGGTGCGCCTGCATCGCCGTGAGGCGCGCGCGCGCCATGTCCACCTGGTTGTCCTTCTCCTTCAGCAGGTCCTCCAGGTTCTCGATCTGGAATTAGCGGGCCCACACCCGCGTGCCGTCTCTCGCGAAAAGTTACCGCCGCCGGCTTAGGGCGCGGGCAAGGGAAGCGACTAGGAACGGTCAAACCGGGTCGTTCGGGTGCGGTCAAATAAAGCGATACGGCTCTCGTATAGGCAATGTATCCTTTATTTCCGTGCTCGTTACAAATACAGATGACATGCGTGCGAACAGAAATTGAACAAACAAAAGCGTTTGTATACAACAACAAAAAATTTTCTATACTAATTACAAAAATGCATATATTGCATGTGCTAAGGGTACTAAACACAATAAAATGTGCAAATACTATATATATATTTCTACTCGTGTATAAACTAAAACTGAGAAACTATAAACAATAAAACACGTGTAAAACTTAAAATAATATCTTTAATGTGTTCTGGGCTCACAAAAGCAAAGATATACATAACAACAGCATCGATTGAGGCAACAAAAAACAGACTGGTGTTTCACAAAATAAATAAACAAATAATGTCTTCCTTGCATGACACACTATGGAATACAGGAGATAACTACAGGCAAAATTTTCCATTAAATTAGTTCAGAACAAATAGAAACATAATGCTCAAAAAATACGCATTAGCTTCTCTCTGCAAATAATAAATTGTGTTTCTAAAGAAAGACCGTGTGCTCTTTTCTCTGAGACATAACAAAGCATAGAAAAAAATATAATCATGTATACCAGATCACTCGAAATATACGACCGCAAGCAAGCTCAAGCATAATCAAACAGGAGATAAATACAGGCAAAATTCTCCATTAAATTAGTTCAGAACAAATAAAAACATAGTGCTCAAAAAATACGCATCGGCTTCTCACCGCAAATAATAAATTGTGTTTCTAAAGAAAGACCGTGTGCTCTTTTCTCTGAGACATAACAAAGCATAGAAAAAATATAATTATGTGTACCAGATCACTCTAAATATACGACCGCAAGCAAGCTCAAGCATAATCAAACAAGAGAAGGCAAGGTGTGGTCATACAGTACGTAAAAAATTGTAATACGACGACACTAGCTTCATTCAAGACATAGCAAATAAATGAAACACAGCTCTCACGCAGGAAACAACAGTGGTGTTTCTACAGACAACAATTACATATATACAACAAAGAAATAAGGTACTGTGATATGAGACTGCCTCAAATGGATGGAAATAAACGCAGGAATATTCTACAGGGAAATAATGTTAATTGTTTTGTGTAGTACTTACCCATAAAATAAATGCATGTGAAACTATATTAAAGACATTCCACACGAAGTATGATATATCAAAGCAAGTATGTTTCCAAGAACAATAAAATACAACATCTTTTCAGTCTTGTGATAATTTATATGGGGCTTAAAGACAAAATATTATTGTAAGCAAGGAAATTACCCCATGACCGAAACTACACGTAGATCAGTCTATCCTGTTGTTGTAACTGTAAAGTCAATCTCACACAGAACAAGATTCCCTGTAATTTTGTTAAGTTGCATGCTTGGCTGATGACTAGCATGGAGAGAGAATGCTAGCTTGCATACCAAACCTCTCACACAGTATGATACTCAATGTGGCTGGTAGCAAGCTCACTAGACTGTGTCAATGGAAGTGTGAGTTAGATGGCTCTCTGCAGTCTTTCTCAAACGACTTTAAAGAAAGAATTTTGTTAAAAAAATGATTTCCACAAATCTCATACACTCCTGGAAATTGAAATAAGAACACCGTGAATTCATTGTCCCAGGAAGGGGAAACTTTATTGATACATTCCTGGGGTCAGATACATCACATGATCACACTGACAGAACCACAGGCACATAGACACAGGCAACAGAGCATGCACAATGTCGGCACTAGTACAGTGTATATCCACCTTTCGCAGCAATGCAGGCTGCTATTCTCCCATGGAGACGATCGTAGAGATGCTGGATGTAGTCCTGTGGAACGGCTTGCCATTCCATTTCCACCTGGCGCCTCAGTTGGACCAGCGTTCGTGCTGGACGTGCATACCGCGTGAGACGACGCTTCATCCAGTCCCAAACATGCTCAATGGGGGACAGATCCGGAGATCTTGCTGGCCAGGGTACTTGACTTACACCTTCTAGAGCACGTTGGGTGGCACGGGATACATGCGGACGTGCATTGTCCTGTTGGAACAGCAAGTTCCCTTGCCGGTCTAGGAATGGTAGAACGATGGGTTCGATGACGGTTTGGATGTACTGTGCACTATTCAGTGTCCCCTCGACGATCACCAGTGGTGTACGGCCAGTGTAGGAGATCGCTCCCCACACCATGATGCCGGGTGTTGGCCCTGTGTGCCTCGGTCGTATGCAGTCCTGATTGTGGCGCTCACCTGCACGGCGCCAAACACGCATACGACCTTCATTGGCACCAAGGCAGAAGCGACTCTCATCGCTGAAGACGACACGTCTCCATTCGTCCCTCCATTCACGCCTGTCGCGACACCACTGGAGGCGGGCTGCACGATGTTGGGGCGTGAGCGGAAGACGGCCTAACGGTGTGCGGGACCGTAGCCCAGCTTCATGGAGACGGTTGCGAATGGTCCTCGCCGATACCCCAGGAGCAACAGTGTCCCTAATTTGCTGGGAAGTGGCGGTGCGGTCCCCTACGGCACTGCGTAGGATCCTACGGTCTTGGCGTGCATCCGTGCGTCGCTGCGGTCCGGTCCCAGGTCGACGGGCACGTGCACCTTCCGCCGACCACTGGCGACAACATCGATGTACTGTGGAGACCTCACGCCCCACGTGTTGAGCAATTCGGCGGTACGTCCACCCGGCCTCCCGCATGCCCACTATACGCCCTCGCTCAAAGTCCGTCAACTGCACATACGGTTCACGTCCACGCTGTCGCGGCATGCTACCAGTGTTAAAAACTGCGATGGAGCTCCGTATGCCACGGCAAACTGGCTGACACTGACGGCGGCGGTGCACAAATGCTGCGCAGCTAGCGCCATTCGACGGCCAACACCGCGGTTCCTGGTGTGTCCGCTATGCCGTGCGTGTGATCATTGCTTGTACAGCCCTCTCGCAGTGTCCGGAGCAAGTATGGTGGGTCTGACACACCGGTGTCAATGTGTTCTTTTTTCCATTTCCAGGAGTGTAGCTTCATCCGTCTGCTTCATTATGAACTGCCTATCATTTCCTTAATACTAATAGTTCTTGTGATATTTCGAAATTAAATAAACTACTGCATGAAATTCGAATAGTTTGCAATGAAAAATAGGGATTACTATGAGTCTGCGTTTGGTGCATATTAAGTCATACATCGCTGTGTAAAAAATGTAAATAACATATTGAATTATTCTTTAAACTTTGGAGAAAACTAAAATCTATCTCCAGTCTCGAGAAAATTGATTGTGTGCAGAGCTATCAGATCCACTCACGCTTGTCAACAGTAAAGTGAGAATAAAATATTCATAATTTCCCAGTGTTTCTCATAAAGGTTTGAGAAGATATCAAAACGAGATTTTGCTAATGATAGCATGTAAAGAGGAAACTGTTATGACATGTGGTTGCTAACCAAAACTCATTTATCTGCCATGATATGCAAGTAACTACAATATTTTTCAACAGAATAATATATTTTTTAGGGCATCTATAGCTTGTGAAAGAAAATTGGTGTGGGTTTTGAATAACGTAAGTGAAAAAATTACATTTTTATTTTTATACCAAGATCAGGCTTTCTCATAAAACATTGACCTGTGTCATCCTTAGTTGGTAGTTTAATATTACATTGTTTTAAGATTCTATCACACTTTCAACTGCTTTAGAATGTTAGTGATATTAATGTTGTAAGCTCTGCTGTGTTTGGCAAAAAAAGTAAATTTAAACATAGCAACAAGAGAAGTTAAATATTATCCAAAACTTGTCACTGATGATGTTTTTCAGAAAAAAAGAGTATGAAAACTGAGGAAAATCAATTGCTACCTCTCCTATAGTCTAGTAGACAACTGGGACTGAAACTTACGTAATGACTTTATTTCTACATCTAAATGATCTGGAAAAATGTAAATTATTAAATTTGCAGAATCCTGTCAACTACCCATCAAGTCGTAAACAGATGATCAATATCACTGAAAAACTAAAAGATATTTGAAATTAAGCAGTACAGTCCTTCAATCTGTTTAGGAACAGGAACTAAAAGGTCATGTACTACGTTACCTGAACTGTCTCCATATTTATCAGATCACTGAGATATACATATTTATCAGATGAGTGAGATATACTGTAGAAGTAAAATCCTTTCACAAATTTCAGTTCCAGTCATTCGTTATTAAAAATTCACTGAAGTATAGGATTCCCTGAAGTTTCAGCAGAAATAGCAATTTACTCTTCTTTTTTTCCTTCAGAGAAATGTAATCAATGACGAGTTTTGAGTAAAACATACCTTCTCTTGTTGCCATGCTAAAATTTGCTTCATTTGCCAAAACACAGCAGGGTTTACAACGATTCATCTCACTAACATTCTAATGCAGTTGAAATTGTGACAGAATCATGAAACAGTGCGTCATTATATTAGCAATTGGAGCAAGATAGGTCATTAGTTTACGAAAAAGTGCATTCTCAGTACAAAAAATAAACGTGTAATGTTTCACTTATGCTGTTACATAACATATAGCAACTCTCATTTCGCCTGATATCGATGGCCTAAAAAAGTTACAACATTCCACTGAAAAAATCATAAATATTTGCATATGGCAGTAGATAAGGATTTTTAGCACCTGAACCACATGACAAAATACCCTCCTCTTTGTGTATTATCATGTGGCAAACTCTTGTTCCGGTATCTCAAACCATTTATGAGATAAATGTCTCATTTTGGCTTCATTGCTGACACGTGTAAGTGGAGCCACATACAGATTTTCTCTGAAGTTTAAAGAATAATTCAGCATGTTAGCCGCATTTCATATACGGCAATGTATGATATAATATGCGCCAAATGCGAACTCACAGTGACCCATATTTTTCATTGCAAACTATTGGTATTTTATTCAGTTCTTTGCTTAATTTCGAAATGCAACAACAGCTATTACCATTAATGAAATGATAGACAGTTCATCATGCAGCTGATGAGTGAAGCTGAGATATGTGAATCAAATTTTTTACCCAACAGTTCCTTTAAAATCGTTTGTGAAATATTGCAGAGCAGCTGTTGGATGTGTGTCTATTTTGTTACACAGGTCAACCAGTGTTCTCTGAGAGGCCAGCCTTGCACGTTGTAGGGTCAGGTTGCAAACAGGGCCCCTGACTGAGCCATGCAGAGTGCTATTCAGGAGAACAGCACTAGGACTATCGTGAGAAACATGCAAAGCTTCCTGCAAGGGAGCCAGCTGGCAATCAATGGAGTCTGTTTCGGAGCTGTTGCATGAGCCACCACTTAACCTTATAGTGGTTATTTCACTCTGTGTGAGATGGGCTTAACGATTGAAATTTAGATATCAGTCAGCTGCGTTAAAGATCAATCATTATAGCTGAATAAAACTTGACACAATAAAAATATTGATATCCGCATGATTCCTGATAAATGCGAGTCTGTCAAATTCAACAAAATGTTACACACAGAAAATTTTTATGGACATAAAAGAAAATACTATAATGGATGTAACATTTTTCTGCTTTACTTTACTAGGTAATAATACAATGAAAACTGATGAATTAGAAATCTATGGAATGAATACAACTTTAGAACTTCACTCACAAAAAATATTCAGAAGGCCAAACTGGGAGTTTTGACCCAAGTGTATATTCCTTTGAAAGAAAAATACTGAGAAGAAGACTTTGTACATCATAAACACTTTGCTTGGAGCACATGTTGTAGTTCCCAAATAGTTCAATGTCATGTATTATGGGTTGTGAGGCTGGTTCAGCAGAAACGTGGAGATTAACACAGGCAGGCATTGCGGCCAGTAAAGACATGCGCGGAAAAATGGACTAACCCTCAAAGACAAAAACTTAGAGATAAGTGTTGTCATTTGTTGCTGGGTACGGGAAATATCAAAATTGACATTGGTCTCATCCCTAAATATCACTCAGGGACGGGGCAATGTGAATTTTGATAGTTCCCATACCGAGCAACAGATTGCAACACTTACCTCTAAGCTTTTGCATTTGAGGGTTAGCCCGTTTTCCCGCGCATGTCTTCCATTTCATTTGCCTCTTAATGAACTCAAATACATTTGCAGAATGAAATTATTGATATCAAGAAACAATAAACAGGAGCAGCTTGTCAGGATCAACCATAGAATAGACCATGGACCACATATTGCAGAAGGTCAAGAGTGTTGCGGGGGTACGAGAACTATGGGTTGTTAACCCATTAGACGATCAACAGCACAGTGAAGACCAACAAGTATAATGTCCAGATCGCATGCTTACCGCGATATTAAAGCATTTAGGATTTGCTATCATCTCATCACTAATCATGATGGTTAATAACTGCCTTGCACTGGGAGAATTTCCAAACATGGAAATCTGCAGAGTTAACGACTGAATAAGAGAGTAGGTACACATGTGTGAAATGTTCTGGGAGGACTAAACAAGAGGTTTCATATTGTTACGGACGAAACTGGCATGGGCTGCATTAAGTAAAGGTTCACAAAAGGCAAGTCCACCAAGCCGGTATTACCAGTGCTTCTAGGCTCCTATAAGAACTGGCGTAACAGAATGTTATGGCCATTATGAGTATTTACAGCTCTGAATTTTTTTGTGGTTCTTTTCATTTGCGCAGCTTGAGATGCTTGGGTTGGTAAACTTCCTATGCCTTCTAGAATACAGTGCACATAGAGATATTACACTATCGATCCCTTCGAAGATATTGGCAACAGCAGTCAGCAAAGAACGGCCATGTGGTTCTGCCCTTAGGCCTATGATTTTTGGCATAAACGTAGATAGGCCTACTCTTTTTAAAATAGTTACAGGAAAAAACTTGAGGAATTCGTTTAATAACGTATATTATGAACTTCTGCAATTTGTTGATGGTACAACGGGCATATAAGTTCTACTGGGTGCTTCAGGTATGCTGCTGAATAAATTGCGTTCGAATCACAATAGACAATTTTAACAACAAAATATTGATTGGCAAACGAAATTTCGTGGTCTGAATTGATAATACATTTGACGCCCAAATATGACACAGGTGTACTTGAATGAGAAAACCAAAGCTTGTTGGAATAGTGCGTCGAATTGTGACATGGCCAAAGATTCATTTATCTATTCAGCACTATTTTAATTTTGTGTTTATAATTGCGATGCTCCAGGTATTCCTTTTTTGCCTTGCGGTCTGTGTAAATGGTAATGTAACTCAATACTCAGAATCAAGCGTTTCATGTAAAAGTTCATCAAGTGGAGTTTAGTTTCTGAGAACGGGAAGTTAAAGCTCTTCGAGAGACGGCATTCGGTGAAATGACTTACCTTTCTTTGCAGGACGTTGATCTTGCGGTCCTTGATGTCCATGTGGTCCCTCAACTCGCTGAGTTCATTGTTCAGACGGTTTCTTTCTTGTATCGCCTGCTGCGCCTGTTGTGTTTTCTTCTCTATATGCCGGTTCTTCTCCTCTAATCGTTGTCGGAGTTCTTCAACCTAAATCAAACATTTGGCGCGGTCAGCGAAATCATTTCAACTGTCAAAAACTAAACTGTGAATACAGTAAGACGAAATACAGTTACAGAATAATGAACTCAAGATGTAGGGCCACGGTTCAAATGGCTCTGAGCACTATGGGACTCAACATCTGAGGTCATCAGTCCCCCAGACCAACAAGTATTCGAACCTGCGAACGTAGCAGTAACGCGGTTCCGGACTGAAGTGCCTAGAACCGCACGGCCACCGCGGCCGGCTAGGGCCATGTGACGGTAGTGATTAGTTAAGGCGCGACCCATAGCACATAACAACGGATGAGCCAGTCACAAAAATAAATAAATAAATAACCGTCCCAATATGATGGAGAAACTAAAGGAAACTATAGTCCGATTAAAATTAGATGATAGTTGACGTCTGTCACTTGCCAGCGTGTTGCCACACATGCTATTCATTACCACTCGGTTACTGGCGACACATAAACACGGCGGGCCACTTCACAAACACTGCTAAAGTGTAACGCGAAGCAATGTTGGAAGCGGCCACCGCGATGTCTAATGGAAATCAGCTGTCGACAGCTGATTTTGAGTGACCAATGACTGAACCGTGACAGACGACGTGTTTTGTAGCCCCGAATTTAAACTCATGTTCTAACTAAACCACAACCTCGTGATGTGCTGTTTAGGTTTTTATGTTGGTAACGCCACGTAGTGCTGTGTATGAAAATCGCTGACTGCGCTGTGTGCAGTCTTGGGCTGGTTGGACTCATTGTTGGAATATTTGCTTCTGTAGTGTTGGGCTGTTGGATGTGAACAGCGTGTAGCGTTGTGCAGTTGGAGCAGTGGTGGATGTGGAGAGAGAGATGCCAGAGTTTTGAGAGGTTACTATAAGCGTACGATCTGGACGTGTGTCCGCCCAGAAAAAGGAAATTTGTAAAGATGGATGTCATGAATTGGTAGATATATATATGATAACTTTTGAACATTATTAAGGTAAATACATTGTTTGCTATCAAAATCTTTCATTTGCTAACTATGCCTATCAGTAGTTAGTGCCTTCAGTAGTTAGAAACTTTTATTTAGCTGGCAGTATTAGCGCTAGCTGTATTGCAGTAGTTCGAGTAACGAAGATTTTTGTGAGGTAAGTGATTCATGAAGAGTATAGGTTATTGTTAGTCAGGGCCATTCTTTTGTAGGGATTATTGAGTCAGATTGCGTTGCGCTAAAAATATTGTGTGTCAGCTTAGTGATGACCAGAATAAGTAAAGAGAGAAATGTCTGAGTACTTTCACTTTTGCTCAGCTGTTTGAAAATCAAATAACGTAGAAGTTTACCACCACAGTCATTCTTAATTTTTCCAAGGGGACGTTTCACAATGTATCCGAGGAAACGGCGACCAGCAATTTGTGGCAGGACTAAAACCACGAGCGCTTTGTTCACGACATTTAAGGCTAATCTCTACGAGCAAAGTCAAGACAGAAAAATTTCATAACATGTTTGTTTGTACAGCCGTCTGCCGCAGCAAAATTTCAGATACAAAGGTACAAGCATACTGTAATATCTCGCTGTCACTGGTTACCTGAAACTATCCTCACACTGACTAGACTGTGGCGTGCAGAGTAGAGATGTACATACACAAGGTTTTTTCCCCTCTCCTGATAAATTATGTGAACTCCCGGAAAACGCGCATCATCAGTAGATTGAACAGCCGATACGAAATGCTGCAACTTGGATTCCCGAATCATAACACGATTCTTTTATTAAACTATCAATACTGAGTGTGTTTCATCCAGTTACGGGTCAACTAAGAGAAGATAAGCGGTGGAGATTCAGCAGCCTCCATTAATGGTGTTAGAATCGATAACACAGCCCTATGTCTGCCCACACCTACGGCACCAATCGCGCCTTATACAGCGCAATAATGAAACGACGCTTCATGGGGCAAGAAGCGTGCCAGTTGACACAGTCGGATGAATCGCTGATTTTACATCACGAAGTTGCCAAACAATTGCAATTTGTGCACAAAATATTACAACTCTGTGATTGCAGCTTGTCTACAAAACATCACTTGCGGAAGTATCTATCTCTGCTTTATACAGAACAGTTGCCGATGGCTGGAAGGTATTACACAGGAGACGTCCTTCATTTTTTTGCTTTCCTGTTTGTTTTTACGAGAATTCTTTCTATCAAAGAACAACAGATGAAAATACCAAGTAAGTGCATATTACGATACTTGGCGATCAGAGATTAAAGGTGTATAAAATATCTGACACCAAAGGCATATCAGAAGAAAAATGCGATACATTTCGCATGAGTAAGTAACAATGAGAAAACTGCGAAAGATAGATGCAGTAAGTAACAATGAGAAAACTGCGCAAGATAGGTGTGTCATTTGTTGAATCCTGACCAAAAGTAAGTACAAAAACAAATTTCTCGGCAATGTTTAGATAGTTTGAAAAAGCATCCAAAAAAGCGAAGTTTATTACATCTCTATCATAGGTTGAAGTCACGGTTTTGTGAGCAAAAGGAATTCTTCTTATTAATTACCTTGCAAAAGCTAAAATAATTATGGACGAATACCGCACACGTCTTTTGGATACACTGCACGAAAAAATACGCGAGACGAGATTGGTGAATGAACATAAAAAAACATCTTTTTTGGAGGAATACATCTGTCCGCGAAGCTGCTTTGGCAAAGGGTAAGCTAAGGGAGTTAAAGTACTTTTTTTAACATGCGCCCTATTTACTAGGTTTGGTATGTTTCTTATTTAAATATCCAAAGGAATTAACGCCTGAAAAACATTTTGAGCCGGATGAAGAGCTTATAGCAGCCACATATAATTATTTAGAGGCCTTTAGGAGTAGTATCCTATTTCTGGAAAAGTAGAAGAATGTAAAAGTATTTTTGAAGGTCTAAATAGGGTATTTTTTATTTTTTTTTATTTTTTTTACACAAAATGTCCGAGGTGAATAAAATCGCGAATGTAAGACGACTTGATGCCGCTGAAAACCTGAGGAGATTGTATTCACTCATGTCGCCATGAGACCATGCATTAGTATAAACTTCCTGTATGTCTCAAAAGGGAAGCATTCTGTTAGTGTGTGTCACCAATTTTGGCTTATGGCTGTGATGATGAATTTAATGTGAAAACCATTCAAAATCCGATGTCTGCTCGGTAAATAAGTGACGGACGAGTGTTGGGAATTACTAGAAGAAAGCCGACAAGGCACAAATGAACTAGGGAACGGACTGGAGGGGAAAACGTAATTGTGGCCCTAATGAAAATGAAATGATGATGGATGAGACATATTGCCGGACGACTGGAGGGTAGAAGCGAGAAAAGTTCTTTTCTGTATTTCAAGGGGTAGGAGGAGAACCAGCCGGCGATCTAATCGAAAGCGGGGAGATGGCAACAGAAAAAAATGGAGTAGCAACATAGATGCATATAGCTGAAGACGGTAATGAATGAAAAAGTCTACAGGGAGCCTTTATTCATTTTCTGGAAGTACTTTGCACAATGTGCATTAACCTAAACAGGGGCCAAGCCACGACATATGTATGTTTTTGACCTAAGACATACAGTCTTAGAACTTTTGGCCGTGCCATCGTAAAATCGGCGCCGGAGGACATTCAGGTTCAGTAGCAACGTTCTGTGATCAGTAGTGCTGGTAATTTCCGTCATTTGCCTGTCAGTAACATCTGCAAGGGTGCGGGTATGTAAATACAAGAATGTCAAATAATGGTATGAATTATTCAGTTATGTTATTGCGCTGTAGTCTGTTGGACCAAATTTTTGCTAGCTGTTAAATTTCACGATACTGTTGTCGGTATTACCTGATGTTGATCGAGACTCTAGTACAACTTATTTCCCTGATGCATATTATTTTTCTCCATTACTTAGGTGAACCATCCACACTGTTGTAGCAAATTCTACAATAACGCGGATAGAGGCCTTGTCTGTATGGAGGAGCACTTAATTAATTCGATGAGCCCCTTTGTGCACCTTTCTTTATCGACAGCCTGGTGCAGCTAATTTTCACAAGTTAGTTTTTGTCTAATGTTACATTTGGGTTATTAGCAGTCCCCTTAGGGATACTTCGTGGATTTGCACCGTAACTCTCACTCCAGTGTTGTCTACCCTGCTGTCTGTCTACTTCCTAAAATACAATCATTCTCTTTTCCAAGCGTTTAGTTGGATTCTCTACTAGTCTGAGGTTTGAGCTCTGTGTGACGTATCTGTATGTTTTCAACAAGTGTGTTAGTTTTTGAACTGTGTCACCTATATGCAGCCCTGTAAGCTTGTTGCCCTAGATGATAAGGTGAAGATGCTTTTCCCCTAATATTACACCAGTTGAAGACCAGTTGACACAGACCTCATCCAGCTGCCACTGGACATAGCAGCTACTGTATAGTAGCCATGACTGGCTGATCACCATCATCTTGCCAATGCTCAACTAAAAGAGCTACCTGTCGTTACCATCAATACAATCCTTATAGGTGACATTACGAAAGTGATGACTATTTCCAGTCCTATAAGACTCATAAGTGGAACTCTACCACCGGCCGACATAAAGGGCGATTCAGCTGCCGCTACTCCTGGGATTTATGCAACTCACAGTGCCTGCAAATACCACATGCAAGATTTTCATATTCTCTCGCTCACTGCGTGCAATCTATTGGTCGTACAGGAAAATGAACAGGACATTTAATGCAGTTAAATTTTTTACTGGGATGCGTTTTTGCTAGAGGCCGTAGTTTTAGAATTATTCAAGAAAAACGTACAAAAATGAACTTTCAAACGCCTTTTTTTGTCGAATAGCTCGAAAACTGTGGCCTCCAGCGAAAACATATCCCGCTAGAAAATGTAACTACATTAAAATTCCTACAAAAAGATGTTGTTCGTTTTTCCTGAAAGACTAATAGTTTTCACATAAAGAGCGAGAGAATATGAAAATCTTGCACATAGTATTTGAAGGCGTTGCGGGCTGCATAAAACCCAACGGTAGGGGCACCTGAATCACCCTGTATGTTTTCCCAGCGGTTTGGGAGTATCAGCGTCAAGGGAGTGCCACCTCTGCACAGCATATTGCGGCGGAAAGCCTCGTTAATCACCAATTCTTATCAATGTTAATAACAATTCCTACGCTAAACAACAACTGAAGGTAACATACGAACAAGAGAAATCGTATTACTGACTTAACACTATCGAGACGGGCTCCAGTCTCACGTAGGCAATGACCGAAGGCCTAGACATCATATCTCCTGCACTATGTGTCGTACAATGACATAATTTTGCAGATACATTCAGTGGTATATGCGGTTACTGTGTGTAAAATTTGGTGCCAATAGAGTTTAAAGAAGTAATAAATAAAACGTCATTCCTGTGAGACTCGGCTCCGTCTCGAAAATGCTAACTTTTATTTAATACAGTATAAGTTTTCAGATTTAAACTGATAGACACTGAAATGTAAAAATACAACAGTAACAGTCTCGGAATTGCAGTCAGTTGACAAGTTGACTTTAGTGCAGCTATAACTAAATGGTTTACTGCGTTTGTTAGGTAACATTTTCGTCCTTAATTATGAAGTTAAGTGTGTTGACGACACTATTGGCCACAACAGGTGTCTTTAATGTTGTCGTTCACTATTTGTGAGTGCAACGTACCGCAACCAATCCACATTCACTACTTATGAGGGCCGTTCAACAAGTAATGCAACACATTTTTTTCTCGGCGACTTTCGGTTGAAAAAATACGGAATTTGTTTTAGGACATTGTGGAATATTCCCACTTAGGCTCCTATAGCTCCACGAAGTTCCAGTGGGTGGCAGTGCTATACATAGCCTCCAAAATGGTTTCCGTAAAGGGTGCGTTCCAAACACAGAGCTGTCGTTGAGTTTCTTTTGGCAGAAAACCAGAGTATTGCAAATATTCATAGGCGCTTGCAAAGTGCCTATGCAGATCTGGCAGTGAACAAAAGCACGGTGAGTCGTTGGGCGAAGCGTCTATGATCATCACAATACGATCGCGCAAACGTCTCTTCTCCCGCCTGCCGGCCGACCGCACACAGCTGCACTCCTGCAATGTCGGAATGTGAGGGCACACTCTCATTCGAGGTGATATACGGATCACAATCAAACATCTCGCTGCACAACTGGACGTCTCTGTTGGCAGTTCCGACACACTCGTCTACGAGTTGCGGTACTCAAAGGTGTGTGCTCGCTGCGTTCCTCACCGCCTAACAGAAGACCATAAAGAGCTTGAAAAAGCACCTGTGCAGAATTGGTAGCGTGTTACGAGGCTGATAGTGACAACTTTGTCGAACATCGGCACAGGTGATGAAAATGGGCTCCTAACTTCGAACTGGAAACAAAACTGCAATTCAGGCAGTGGCGCTACACCACCTCTCCTTCGAAGAAAAAGTTCGAAGTGTCACCCTCAGTTGGTAAAATCATGGCGACAGTCTTCTGGGACTCTGAAGGGGCTATTCTGTCTGACGTCTTCCCTCATGGCGCAACGATCAACTCTGAAGTGTATTGTGCTACCTTCAGTAAATTAAAGTGGTTGTCCCACTTCTCGTTCTCCAAGACAACGCAAGGCCCCACACAAGTCTGCGAACCCGAGAGGAATTCACAAAACTTCGCAGAACTGTTCTTCCTCGTACATGCCACAGCACGGATCTCACACCTTTCGACTTCCACCTGTTTGGCTCAATGAGGGATGCACTCTACGTGCAGCAGTGCATGTGTGATGGGGAGGCTGCTGATGCAGCAGGACTTTGGCTCTGACGTCGACCAGCCAGTGGCACACAGGCCCTCCCAGGAAGTATGTTGAAAAATAGGGTTTTGTAGCCAAAAGAGTGGGGAATAATATGCACAATCCCCGATACAACCAACACGCTTTCAGAAAAAAATGTGTTGCATTCCGTAGAAATATTGGAACACGTGAGGCAATACTGACTTTACGACTTACCTCAGAAGAAAGATTACGGAAAGGAAACCTACGTTTCTAGTATTTGTAGACTTAGAGAAAGCTTTTGACAATGTTGACTGGAATACTCTCTTTCAAATTCTAAAGGTGGCAGGGGTAAAATACAGAGAGTGAAAGGCTATTTACAATTTGTACAGAAACCAGATGGCAGTCACAAGAGTCGAGGGGCAGGAAAGGGAAGCAGTGGTTGGGAAGGGAGTGAGACAGGGTTGTAGCCTCTCCCCGATGTTAGTCAATCTGTATATTGAGTAAGCAGTAAAGGAAACAAAAGAAAAATTCGGAGTAGGTATTAAAAGTCCATGGAGAAGAAAAAAAACTTTGAGGTTCGCCGATGACATTGTAATTCTGTCAGAAACAGCAAGGGACTTGGAAGAGCAGTTGAATGGAATGGATAGTGTCTTGAAAGGAGGATATAAGATGAACATCAACAAAAGCAAAACGAGGATGATGGAATGTAGCCAAATTAAATCGGGTGATGCTGAGGGAATTAGATTAGGAAATGAGACACTTAAAGTAGTAAAGGAGTTTTGCTATTTGGGGAGCAAAATAACTGATGATGGTCGAAGTATGGAGGATATAAAATGTAGACTGGCAATGCCAAGGAAAGCGTTTCTGAAGAAGAGACATTTGTTAACATAGGGTATAGATTTAAGTCTCAGGTAGCCGTTTCTCAAAGTATTTGTATGGAGTGAAGCCATGTATGGAAGTGAAACATGGACGATAAATAGTTTGGACAAGAAGAGAACAGGAGCTTTCGAAATGTGGTGCTACAGAAGAATGCTGAAGATTAGATGGGTAGATCACATAACTAATGAGGAGGTATTGAATAGAATTGGGGAGAAGAGGAGTTTGTGGCACAACTTGACAAGAAGAAGGGACTGGTTGGTAGGACATGTTCTGAGGCATCAAGGGATCACAAATTTAGCACTGGAGGGCAGCGTGGAGGGTAAAAATCGTAGAGGGAGACCAAGAGATGAATACACTAAGCAGATTCAGAAGGATGTAGGTTGCAGTAAGTACTGGGAGACGAAGAAGCTTGCACAGGATAGAGTAGCATGGAGAGCTGAATCCAACTAGTCTCAGGACTGAAGACCACAACAACAACAACTTAATGATGGCCTCTCATAATGAAAAACGTGCGTACACATGCTATCCTCTGCAGTGAAATTCTGAGGGACAAACTATACGGATGGAGGCTAAGACTAGCCTACGACATCCCTACATAAATCTCAGTCGGTGAGACTTCCTCATAATACAAACATGTATGAGAGATGGGCACACATCAGAAGTACGGCTTCAAAGGAGCAAACCGATGAAGACAGGATTTGCTGCTGTTTTATGCCCTTACTCGGATCTATGATTATGCGACAAATCTAGCTCAATTCTACGTCTCCTGTCCTGTTCTGACCCCGTTATTAGTTTTTCTCTGCACCCTGTATATATTTAAAATGCTGTATAAAATGACTGTAAAGGTAAATTAAGTGTTTAGTGGAAATCACTCTCGTAAGACCATGGGAAACGACTGGTACTCACATCCGCCTGCAGCATGTTGTAGTGCTCCTCCTTGGCGCAGAGCGACTCCTTGAGGACGGCTATGTGCCTCTGGTAGTCCTGGTGCTGCTCCTCGAGCGTCTTCATCTTGGCGCTCATGGCCAGGATCTCCTGGTCGCGCCGCTGGATCTCCGCGCGGAACTCGTCCAGCTAGCGAGCCACACAACAAGCAGACATCAGAACGGCGCAGTCGGAAGCTACGTGCATGCACACTCAGACACACTCACCAGGGAGACAATTACTTCCCTCACTTATAGATCACTCAATTTTAAAGGGTCGGCAAGTTAAGACCCATAGTAGCTCAATCTGGTTCTAATTCTGGCAAGTAAACTATGAAATTATTTCCTCCAGAATGGAATTTAAAGCTTCTAAATAGCCAAATTCAAATTTAGTAACAATTTACTTAGATTCTTGTTTTCTTTAATAATGAATCAGAAATTTGAAATTTTTGCAATTTTAAATTCTTTTCTAGTCGTCACTCAAAAGTTATTTTTTTTGCAAAGATACTGGACACTATTAGAAAATTAAAAAATTATGCCCCTGGGTCTGATGCTGGAACAATGCTCCCTCTAACATAGCAGCAGCAAAAAAAAAAAAAAAAAAAAGGAATGATGAATACAATAATTTTGTAGTACATATTACAGTGGTGTCAGAAGAAAAAAATTAAAAAAATAGTACAATTAACACTAATACTGCTTTCATACATCAATACACTTATACCAGTTAGTGCAAAACCCTACTGTGAGGTCATGACATGCATAGAAATTGGGTTTTTCTGATTCGCTCGTTCAATGTCAATGTTGTTCTTGTAGTTACTTTGATTATGTCTCGTTTTAGATATGAACTCTGGTGTATGTGGATCGTCCCATACATTATAATTTCAACGAACTATGTCAACAGTGTGCTAGATCGTACACTCATGATAATGATGGTTCACTTCAAAATGACAACAGAGTCGAAACTGACCCACCGTAGATAATTTTTGGCAAATGAAAATAGTCTTGCATGAAAAATGGTTTCATTTAATTTAGCATCGCTGGGGCCAATGCTTAAACTATGTGTGCGGTTTAGCTTACAGGTTTTGGAAGTGGACCGCTACGGTCGCAGGTTCGAATCCTGCCTCGGGCATGGATGTGTGTGATGTCCTTAGGTTTAAGCAGTTCTAAGTTCTAGGGGACTGATGACCTCAGAAGTTAAGTCCCATAGTGCTCAGAGCCATTTGAACCATTTTGAAATGCCAGGGGGGAGGGAAGCAAACCCCATAAAGCACAGTGACTCCTGCAGGGAGACTTGAAGTGCAAAGGGATTATTTTCAACAATATCTAACATGATTGTTGAGTGCGTTAAAGGAGTAATGGTGAAGGACTGAATTCGAATCCAGGAGAACAATGTTCAAAAACCCATCCAGGTTAGGGAGTTTCACGATTTCTCTAAGTCACTTAAAGTGAAAATCGGGATGTTTCTTTCAAAAGAACAGAAACACGCGAATGATTGCCGAATCTGAACTGTGCTCAGTCTCTGTCGACGGAACGTTAAACCGTAATTCTTTCCTTTCTTTCTTTTTTCTCCAGAGCCTGACAATTTTATGGCCGACACTAAAAATTGTCTAAGCATACCCAGACACAAATGAATAGTCAACGCGCTTCTCCTAACTAGGGAATACAGCAGTCTATGTCCCGGAGGCACCGAACAAGCATGTGTAAACAGTGAAATGTTGTGCCTGTGTAGGTGATGGATGGATCACGTGTGATGTTGAAGATGGATAGTCTTATCTCACAGGAACAGTATTGTCCATCTTATTGACGAATGACTTTAAAATATGCAGTTCCGCTTCGGAGGTCCCTGCTTTGTTGAAAAACATCGGACCGGCAATGTGCTTATCAGTTATCAACCTCTCGATCGTGAATCAACCATGCCCGTTCACTTTCACTTAATTACCAGTAATGACAAGTTAGACCCTTTCGCAGTACATGTTACAACCCCAACTGTGATTTCTTGCGCCACGTTGTAGCAAGGACCATGAATTTCTGCTCTCTTTACTCTAAGTCGGCACGTGTAAGCGGTGGAACAGTTTCTTGGGGGTGTTCTAAATGACTTCGGATATCATCGAAGTTACTGCTGACATGGAGGACAGTATTTCCTTCAATTCGAGTTTGTGCTCTATAAGGGGGCGTAATTAATTTCATGTTGTCTCTGACACGCATTCTGGTGCCGTTTCACGGAACAAATGCGCACAATAAGCATGCGCTGCTCTATGGTGCGCGGTGCTGCTCGTGTTTTAACTCTTGTGCAGTCCACAACACACCGGGTTCCGTGCTCTCATGTTAGTGCCGCTGCACCGTAACGTGGACATATGGGTTCGATTCCCAGCACGAGCAAGCGTGTGGGACTTAAGTGTGTCGTTGTGTCGTTACTGTGTGTGCTCTCTACAGCTATTGAAATAAATAGTGTAAATGTATATTTATCGATGTCGTGATTTTAAAAATGAAAGAGAGAAGAAAATGCGTTTAAACAAGTAAATGTATAATCAATATGTGATTTATTTATTTACTACTGTGGTTCACGACCGGGTATAAGGCTTCCTAAGATTGCTTGTGACGCATGCGCATTTGTCTCGTTGACTACAATTAGTGCGTGTATTGCGTAGTTCCGTGTTGTCGCTGATGACAGGTAACAATGGTAAATAAATACAAATATGGCAGAGAGTTCAAAATTGGTGAAATGAATGTCCGATCTAAATTCTCGATTTAAAAACAGGAAGAATGCCCGTCACTTACACAGCACCGACTAAGAAATTTCACACAGGGTTGCAAAGTGGTAAAATCGTCACCTCTTCCTCTGTTCGTACCTTCCAAGGACGCTTCATGGGTAGGCTCAGTGGCTAAGTGTCAATCGAGGTGAAAAATGCCAAATTGCACAGCTATTCGGAGTTGACGTTAAACTGTTGGTATCACCATAACTGGCTAGGTCAGTCAGTTCTAAGACCGGAGAGAGAGGAGGGCATACCCCGCACGTTGTCTAGTAAACCGCTGTGGTTTCGAAACCACCCTTCAGACTTTCAGACTGAGAACAGCTGTACCTGTTTCCTCGCAAACAAGAAAGATATGTGACAGTTATGGCTCTGACCCACACTAATTTTCTGTCATCTGTTCAAATCCAACGTTAAAAGATTCAGCTCATAACAGTAAACTAGAGGGCATGTACAATTCCGAGATTCTGTGTAAGTAATTATTTAAACCGAGAGCATACTAAACATATTTCTCACTGTCGGTAAGTCCTAAACAAGAGGTTGGATCTCCATCATAAACGGCAACTAAGCGTTTAAAATTTAAGGAAAATATTTTATTATTTTTCACGTAATTTCAGAAATCGCTTCCTTGTGCGCTGCGACATTTTGCGACCTCTTAACATTAAGCGTTTCTGATGCTTTACGACAAGTTCCTGCATGTAACTATAAGGGGCGATCAAAAAGCTTTCCTTCGGAGACTTTATAGTCCAGAATTGGTATGCTAACCAGGCCAAATCGCCGTGAGCACTGATGAAATCATCCTATAGACTTACCGGTTGAAGATACTTGTTTGATAAAACACCGTGACCTGCTGTGTGGAGAAATCCGCCTACTGCACATCCTCATCAACAGGAATAGTCGTCCTTCAGGGCAATTTTTACGGGACCGAAGGCGTCATAATCGCATGGGGAGAGATTAGGACTATAGAGCAGGAGTTCGAGTATCTCCCACTTGAATTGGCGTAATTTCTGCGTTACGACATTCGAGGTGTTGGGACGTGCGTTATTATGAAGTAGCAGCACCCGTTGATGCACCAATCCAGGACCGTGGGTTTCGACAGACGTGTTGCCCAATACACATTGTTCATTCTCCGATGGATGTCTACCTGTGTTTGCCCTTCGACAGCCAAGAACAGAATAACGGCACGTTGGTCTTATTTTGACGCATTTGGCAATAACGTCGCCATAGTTCACGTTTCCCCATTTACCGCACGCACTTGGAAAGACACAAGTGCCACACTAATTCCTTGTCTACATTTCCGTGATCACACACCAGTAGCGGAGTCGCGCTACGTGGCATATACGCAACAGCAACGCCCTGAAACGGAATTTTTTTTGATCGTCTTTTATACACTGAAGAGCCAAAGAAACTGGAACACCTGCCTAATATCGTGTAGGGTCTCAGCGAGTACACACAAGCGCCGCAACACGACGTGGCATAGACTCGACTAATGTCTGAAGCAGTGCTGGAGGGATCTGACACCATGAATCCTGCAGGGCTGTCTATAAATCCGTAAGAGGAGGTGGAGATCTCTTCTGAACAGCATGTTGCAAGACATCCCAGATTTGCTCGATAATGTTCATGTCTGGGGAGTATAATGGCCAGCCGAAGTGTTTTAACTCAGAAGAGTGTTCCTGGAGCCACTCTGTAGCAATTCTGGACGTGTGGGGTGTCTCATCGTCCTGCTGCAATTGTCCAAGTCCGTCGCAATGCACAATGGACATGAATGGATGCAGGTGATCAGACAGGATGCTTACGTACGTGTCACCTGTCAGAATCGTATCTAGACGTATCAGGGGTCCTATATCACTCCGACTGCACACGCCCCACATCATTACAGAGCCTTCACCAGCTTCAATAGTCTCCTTATGACATGCAGGGTCCATGGATGCGTGAGGCTGTCTCCATACCCGTACACGTCCATCCACTCGATACGATATGAAACAAGACTCGTCCGACCAGGCAACATGTTTCAAGGCCGGCCAGAGTGGCCGAGCGGTTCTAGGCGCTACAGTCTGAAACCGCACGACCGCTACGGTCGCAGATTCGAATCCTGCCTCGGGCATGGATGTGTGTGCTGTCCTTAGGTTAGTTAGGTTTAAGTAGTTCTAAGTTCTGGGGGACTCATGACCACAGCAGTTAAGTCCCATAGTGCTCAGAGCCATTTGAACCATTTTTTCAACATGTTTCCAGTCATCAACATTCCACGTCGGTGTTGATGGGCGCAGGCGAGGCGCAAAGCTTTGTATCACGTAGTCATCAAGGGTGTACGTGTGGGTCTTTGGGTCGAAAGCCCATATCGATGATGTTTCGTTGAATGGTTCGCACACTGACACTACAGCAATTTGCGGACGGGTTGTACTTCTGTCATGTTGAATGTTTCCTATCAGTCGTCCTTTGTCTCGTTCTTGTTGGATTTTTTCCGGCCGCAGCGATATCGGAGGTTTGATGTTTTACCGAATTTCTGATATTCACGGTACACTCGTACGGAAATATCTCCACTTCATCGCTACCTCGGAGATGCTGTGTCCCATAGCTCGAGCGCCGACTATAACACCACGTTCAAACTCGTTTAAATCTTGATAACCTGCCGTTGTAGCAGCAGTAACCGATCTGACAACTGCACCAGACAATTGTCTTATATAGTAGTTGCCCACCGAAGCGCCCTATTCTGCCTGTTTACATGCAGTATCTCTGCATTTGAATACGCATGCCTATACCAGTTTCTTTGGTGCTTCACTGTATTAGGTAGTGAATAGTCGTAACAAAGGCAATTTAGAATTTTTTACACGAAGTTATAAATATAGTCAGTTCAAGTGTATGTCAAGTGATAACAGGTTCTGCGCATAACTAGCTACTCGGTAGTAAATATTCACAGCTAATACAATATACAATTTTTTACGTATAGTTATGACACGGCCTGCTGAAGTGTGCAAGTTCATTGTTAACGCGACATTTGGTTAACACACCGAAGTAAGAAGGAATGCAAAATAAAGTCGCTGAAAGACATCGTGGATGGGCTGAGGGCGGCGGATTGTCGGTTAATGTGGCCTTGTATCGGTTCCAATGTGACTGTTTCAATTTTCATTCTCCATTAACGTAATATCGCTACCACCAAACGTTGGGGACGTATCCGACTGAATTAAGATATCAGATCAATTTTGTATAGATGAGCGTGCACTCAGCGGAATGCAATTTTGAATGAAGCTTTGCTACGCGTTGCGTGTCATCCTTTTCTGCCTGATTCTGGATATGTTAATCAACTTCGGACTCGCCTCATGCAGGGTGACACAGAAAAACGGGAAAATTTCCACAATCCAATAAAACTATAAACTATGAAGGAAAGACATTGCATTCATAGTAATTGAAACCTTACAACTTTGCCATTTACGAAACGTGGATGGCATTTATCATTTTTTAAAAATTACGTCCATTAGATGGCGTCCTCCTGTTCGAATACGTTCCTGAAATTTGCTGTTGAGATTTCTCATTTACTCCTGCAACATCTCAGTTGGGATACTGTGAATTGCATCCCGAATTCTCTGTTTTAACTCATCCAGGGTTCTTGGTCGAGTCGTGTGGACTTTGTTCATGAGGTAGGCCCACAAGACAAAAAATCACAAACGGATAAATCTGGTGATCTAGGGGGCCAGGGAATGTTACCGAATCGCGAGATCACACGGTTGCCAAACAATTCTCGCACATAAGCCATTGATTGCCGTGCAGTGTGTGATGTCGATGCGTCCTCTTGAAACCAGGCTTTTTGAACGACTGGGAGGTTGTTCAATGCAGATGTAACGGAAGTTCGTAACGTCTCCACGTAACGATCGGCATTGACAGTTATTGTGTTTCGCTGTTCATTTGCGAAAAATATGGTCGCTCTACTAGCGTGTAAAGGTCGCTCACGAACGTCATTAGGATTTGTGTTTGCCCAGTAACGGTAGTTCTGTTTATTCAAATAACCTGTGAGATGAAAATGTGCCTCATCTGAAATCCATAACTTGTTTAGAAGTTCATCGTAATTTTTGTTATCATTTGTTGACAGAATCCTAATCGTAACCGGTAATCGTTGTCCTTCAATTGTTGCACCATCTGTAGTTTTTGTACGGATTAAATTTTAAATCAAGATGACGAATTCTGTTAACACCCGGGACATTCCAACCACTGCTGCTTGCTTACGAATTGAATGCCGTGGGCTCCTTAAGACAGACTTGCGTACGACATCAATGTTCGCTGGAGAATGAGGGCAGATCGAGTCTCTTCAGAGTTATTAATCGAACTTATCGCGTGTTTCGCCGGAACGGCGCCATGGCGTCCTAAATTATAAAAAAGTCGAAACTCCCTCTGCGCCGCTACCAAACTATCATTGCTTTAATAAAACATTTTTATGGTTAACGCACGCTGTTGTCCGTTCCACTGAGCCATGATTACTGAAATGGCGGACTGTTTACTCGCTAACTGTCACGAACCCGCGGTGCTGCCACCTGCCCACGGCTGCCACTACTCATTTCAAACATCCCCTTTATTCTGTGTCACCCTGTCCGTCCTGTTTGCATTTTGTTCATGAAGATTCAGTGCATAACCTTCTGTCGTTTTGTCAAATAAATCTCTGCAATCGTCTTGATTAGTGTTTGGCCAATACTTATTTCGCTCAGCACCACCAGTTGCCATTGTCAGAACTGACAATAAAACTTACAATGTGAAAGTAATTAGTATTTGGAACAATTCCTTTTTGCATAGTTGAAAAAACCCGCGTACTGCAACAGCTATATTCTCAAGTCTCGTCTCATTCTCATCCAGTGGTCGAGCACCTAGCTGGTAAATATTGCATATGAAGTTTGACTTAAAAAAGGAAATCGACTGTCGTAGCGGATTTTTGTATTTGTCGAACACGTTAAGTTAGTGATGGTAGCCTTCAAAGTACTGGAATTATTTAGAACCTGCATTCGTTTCTTCTAGTCCTAAAAATATTTCAACGCGTTATTTATCATAAGGCTGCGATGGATCTTTCGGTGGAGCCCAGGGACACGTCCGTAGCAAACTACTCCTCCACTTCACAAATGAACGATTTCAATCAAGCTTGCCGTGCCGTAAGGATACAGTTCAAGGTCGTGAAACAGATGCGCACTAATAAACCACGGCAAATAGTCTATAAATAATCCGAGCCGTTTCTTTTCATTTTATTAATACATGTACCTACTTTAGAGGTAAATGAAAATGTTGGGCTCTTCCAATGTCTCATTCATAAAAATTCAACTTCACAATATTCACTGAACACGTGTATTCTAAGGTGCGGGGAGTATAAAATACATTTACATCCATATTCCGTAAGGCACTATCCCGTACGCGGCGCAGGGTACCGTGTACAGATACTATTTGTCTCTTAGGATATTGAGCGGAAAAAATTAATCCTGATCCGAAACTAGATTCCTGGAATTTCAAAACTCGGCTCTAATTTGATTTGTGTAGCCTTTCTTTCAGTGCTTCTGCGTGAATATTTTTCGAGTATTTCTGTGAGGCTTCCGTGCTAATCGAATGACACCCATCATGCATCATATGTATCTTCCACGAAATTCCACATTTTTCGTGAACCACCCAAGCCTAATTACGGTCCATACGATTTAGCGTAGGGGTACAACTATACACTGCATTAGAATACCAAACCTATGTTACTTACTTGCAACACAAATACTACTTACATAATGCAGTAAACGGCACCAGAACGAATGACACTTCAATAACAAATAAAAATCAACAAAAACTGAGAAAAAGTTTTAAGCAGATGACGTTACAGTCTGGTATAATGTTTAGAAGCAAACCAAAAGGTGTATGTTCTGAGGAAAAGGAATAAGTATTTTTAAAACCTTATTCTTCCACATAGCATAATTTTAACATCAACTATTGGTACTTCGTCATATAAATAAAAAAAGTAAAAAGGAAAGAAAGAAACGGTTGAAAACGTTATGTTGCTTTGTTTCTCTTTGGACAAGTAAACGAAAATTTTCTTAAGAACTGATTTCAAAATATTTCTAATCCCTCTGTTTGGCTTTAGTTTAACACAGTTTCACGAGATACACTTCCGCCAAACGATTTTATATTCGAAGCTTTATATGAAAGCATACTTTTCATCTCTTGCATAGTGGAGCGTAAGATAACATACAACAATACGGAAAGTAATTCGGCGATATTAATCTCGCTCTAGTTACAATTACAGGTGTTATTATCTAGAATAAAATACAGACTGGGTACAAAGCGCTTCATGCTTGTCAGAACAGTTAATCAAATGATTGCTAAACAGTAGAGCAACGGTTTCCAGTTATCATGGCTACACGATTACGAGCATAGAATTAACTTTTGACGCGATTACGAAGATAAATTGGTGCCCCCTGCAACGATGTATTTTCACGGCTGTATTAAAGTCAAGATATCTCTGCTTAGCCGTGGTGGAAAAAGCAGTAAAAAGAATTTCCAGTCGGAAGAATGGTATCTACATCGAGAGAGAAGCGGGTTCGCCGCAAACTGCACACACCAACGTCCGTAATTTGGTCTCAGTCGATGCTATTTTTTCATTAACTTGGCCACGCGTTCTGTCTCATAACAATATTTCAATTTACTTCTCTGTGTAAAATGACACAAAACGACCACGGCATGATAACCACGAACGCAAGGGAATAAACAGGAAATTGTTCCGTCCACGTTGAACTGAATGTTCAATAGAAACGGCGCAATATAAATTGATAGGGGCTAGTAAAAAGAAGCAGCTATTTCGATAATTGAAACGAATATGACCATGGGAGAGGAGCGTTTAAAACGACAATGTAGTACTCAGAGACGTTCCATCAACTGCGGCAAAAGTATGCATAGTAGATCAGTAACTTGCAACACTGATTCCCTTACTCAGTTTTCTTAATAATCCACTTACAGCAATAACAGTAAAGAATAAGTACCTCGTCCAAAGAAGTAGATATGTTTTATCCGTATTCATGAGTGCTTCAGAAAACTCTAAATATTTATTTTTTCGATTTTTTCTATTTTTCCAGAATTCTATACATCAGATACCATACGTTATCTAGAAACAAACTCAGGTGATGATTGAGCTACAGTGATGTGGAACTTTCACGAACTATCTCTGAATACCGGTGTACCAAGCCATTTCTGCATTTGCTTAATCCCGATCACAGTATAAATGGTTACATTTCTAAACTCAAAACGAGGCCAAATAATTCTTGGAAAAAAGTATGGGAAAAAACACAGAGGCACAAAGTTCGCTAGTATCAAAATGGGTAATTTGCTCTTCCAGACGATCTACGATTACAGACTGAGCGTCTCTCCATCGAGCAAACTTCCTCAGATACATCCACAGGATACTGCCTGACTCTCTACAAATTGTTTGTGCGACTTGACTTGACTTAGCAAGTCATTTTTTGCAAGAGATGATGATGATGAGACACCGCTCGTATTACCATTAGCCATGCATTTTTTATTACCTACGAAAACGATCGTGTAACGAGAAAATAAAGCAGGATTTTCACTTCAGAACAAATCACGGTATTGTGCTATTATTTACCATTTTCTAATCAACAGTTGTGCCACTTACGTAACATGGCGGTAGCTGTACGGTGTGTACATCAAACGTACGTAAAAAGAAACAACTCCATGTCCAACAAAAGTTTTCATGATCACAAATCTGCACCGAAGCCTTATAACCAGTACTTCACATTAGGCTTTATTTGTGCCTAGGAAGGAAAAATGTAGTGAATGAAATTTGCTAACAAAAAATAAAATAAAATAAAATAAAATAAAAAATAAAAGAGAACATAATTAACCAAATACCATACAGTTAGTTGCCTTCGGTAACAGAAATAATAAGATGTAGTAACGCGTTTTCCAGAGAAACAGAGAAGGATGGTTATGAAAGCAGAATAACAAACATTTTCAAGTGATTTTTCTACCATTCATCAAGTCCAATCTAATATTTCTGAAACCGTGAAACTATATTTCTTAAGTGGCCTGTTAGGAGTTCAAATAACCTTGCGCTAATGTTTATTCAAATCGTTGGTTCTAGAATACCAGTTTACATTGGGATTGACTTATTCTTCTTCCGTCGTCAGTTCTTTAACTTCACGTTATAATTTCGAAAGAGTTGCACAACGAATTTGCAAGGCGGTGGTGCCTACAACTTCTATAAATTAATTGGCGATACACGCTTTTGATAGCCGAACAAAGTTGTCTCGATACTCCTTTGAGACTGAGTCTCTTTGGAATTTTTCCGTTTAACTGAATTGAAATGAGGCCACTTTCGAGGCAGAGATGAAATATTATGATTCTTAGCATAAAGACAATACAAAACAATTGGTTTTTCTCTCTGTTAGAGTCCAAAACAACACACGCCTAGTCTTTGTAGTAAGTAGGCATAGTTGACGGTACTTTTAAACAGTTTCGTGTTCTATAGCACCGTACAAGTGTCGGTATTCTATCTGATGACATCATTGTCAATACGTTTCACGCAGCTGACAATAAATTTCGGCAATTCTCCTATGCGATCCATTTGCTGCTGGGATTTTGCAGCTGGAAGCATTCTTTATTTTCGCCTTTATTCGACCCTATTGTAAGAGGAAGCAAACAACAATTGACTGGTCACGAAAAGTACATCACATACACCACAGACGACGCTGACTGAGAGTCTTTTTAAACGCGATGGACTCTCACTTGAAAACGCGCCGCATTTGAATATAAAACATGCGTAGTACAACAGTTAATTATTCAAAGGTGCACAGTTGGCGATAATCTGTTTTTGCATTTCCTGTTGATCTAGTAATTCATACAACGTGCTACCTAAATGCTTTGCTCCAAGCGCAGCTTTTTATCAGGTTTCTCATCACTTCGATATTGTACTGTTTGAGCAAACCACATATCCTTTTTTTTTTAATAAACATTGTTTTTGCTTCTCTTATTCATCGTTTTATGCGTTTTCGGTTTCTTCCATCTTCAGTTATCTTACTACCTACGTATTTGTACGGTCTCGTTTATTTTATTTTATTTTATCCCCTCTAATTTTAATACTTACTTTTTGATTCCTGGAACCACCCTAGCACACTTTTTTGTGTTAATTCCCGTTTCGTATTCACCCTCTCTGCACGTTTTTCTCGTCCGGGCTCTCACAACTATAGCATCCGCAACTCTCTTTTGCATACGTAATAATAACTATATTAATCATGAGAACTTGATATTAGTGCTCAAAACGGCTGAAAACGTGCGTTTCACTGAATACAAAGAAAACTGGTAGATTAAAGAGAGGTGCTAGATTTTCATTTACGGCAAAATATTTATCTGTAATTTATTTGTTAACGGATACTCCACGCTGGTATAAGTAAATAAAAACTGTCGTAATGGAGGCGTTCAAGTAATTTACAGAAAAGTGCCCATTAAGTTATGTATTTAGTTGATTTCGAATTTATGAATATTGTCTATTTCCCCAAACGCAGACAACGAAAATATCAATCTGAAACCTAGATTAGAATGGAAAATCTGAGTAAAAATAAGTCACTTGAAAAATTGATGTACTACATAATTTACTAATAGCGCTGGACTGTAATAAATCTATGAACAAATTCTCCTTTAAGCAGCATTAGTTTAAATCATTAATGAGTAGAAAATAGACTTTATACTTAACTCATATGCCTTAATTTAAAATTTTTAGTAACTACTATCTGTACAATCTTTTTTACTAATTTCATTACCACTTTACAATGAAAATAGTTTCGTTCTGACACCACTGTATGAAAAGTCGTTTCTCCAGAAGCAACACCCATAAGGATTCTATTTGTTAAAACTAGATTTGCATACATAAGCATAGGCATGAAGATATGAGAAAATGGTTAGAATGATGCGTGATGCAGACATTAACAATACTGCACTAATTCCTATTAGTTTACCAAAAGCGCTGTAAAAAAAGTCACACTGTAGAGGGAACATTGCTCAAGTAAGCGCAAAAAAGGATTTATTTTTACAAAAATGCAAACTCACTGGCCTACGTAGCATTTATAAATTCGAAGTAGGCGGCAGCACAAGAGCTTGGCATGCACATCACAGAAGTGGAATTACCCCATTCGTTACTTTCCTTCATTTACTTGTCTCTGATTGCAGAAATTAAGTGTAGACTTGAACACGAGCTTGTCAAAGTCATGCTGAGTGAATCCGTTTAGTAACTGCTGTAAAGTTCATTCCTGGAAATACATATTCTCACAACGACAGTAACAAATACACCAAGGCATTCCGACAGTGAGGGCAAAGCCGTGTTTTCCTGTAAAAGCCAGTATTAGTTCAAATCACAAACAAGACTTACTCTATACTACAGGCTACCTAGTCTACGTGACGGGGTAACGAACGCATGCGTCATATCCTGGCAGGCCATGCTGTACTGGAGAAACGGAAAACTCAGACAGAAATATAGGACAGCATAATGAAGGTGGTAAAATGTTAGTTTTTGTCTCTCCAAAAAGTCACTAGAAGCTGTGAGGCCGTCACCAACAGTTTGGCGAGAGCAGAAAGTGAAACACAGATCAGGAAGTTTGTCACTGATGAACAAAGACGAGCACACAAACAAATTCGACATGTATGTTGGCAACATCAGACCAGCTAAAAAACGGTCTGTCGTTTACTTAACACGCACTTCCCGCACATATTGAAAAGCGTCGTCCTCTTAAATGGAGCCGACGCCGAACTTGACTTTCTTATTAATTAGTATTTATAAGAAAAAGAGGTGTCAAATTTGTTTCGGCCGATTCCGTTCCGCTGTTCATCGTGGAGGAGGGAGGAAATAAAAAGTAAAACACAACACCAGACCACCAGACAACACTACACGATGCTGTAGCCGTTCCCAAAATATATCAGCCGTCTGTGTTTAATTTTCCTGACATACATCTAAAAAGGAAAAGAAAATCATAAGATGCCATGGCCGTAATAATTTCAAAACAAAGACAAATTCCAATGCAAAAGAAAAGAAAAGATATGTAGTCAGAGATGCTGTACAGAGTAGTGGTGGGCGTCCCTGTGCTGACTTACTTGCCGCTTAATGCTAAACTCTGACTTGTCGTGCTCGGACATTGCGGGGGGGAGGGGGGAGAGTCGAGCCACCACCCCCGCCCCCGCCCCCGCCTCGCGCAGCCTATCCAGCTCTTTCTCGAGGAGGCACACCTCCTTCTCCAAGGTCGCAATTCGAGCGTCCTTCGTTTCCAGAATGGCAGTCAGGGTACTGTTAGAGGGACCGCTGGAATTTTGACTGTAAGCTTTCTCTAACTGGATCTGAAGGGCTCTAAGTGTCTCATTCGTGGCCTTTAATTCCTGAATTAGCAAGCAAAATATACATCATTCATTAAAAGAAGGCTGCACTCAGAATTTTGTCAACATTTTTAGCTTGCACCATCCTCAATAGAAAGTTCCTTGTGGAACAGCTAAACATTTCATCCCGGCACACATTTTGTTCTGCAGTTTCCACTGTTCGTTTGCAGTATGACATCCTTTACATTATGAACAGAAAATAAAGACTAATAAGTGAAAGAGACAGATGGACAGAGAGAGAGAGAGAGAGAGAGAGAAAAACAGAATAGCAAATCAGTTGTCCCTTTAATTAAATTACACATAACTTGATTCGTTTCAAGAAACTTGCATAATTTATGTTCCCGAGATATGACTTTAGCTTACCTACTCATTCCACATCTTAATACCTTTAGCCAATTTTCGTTTCGTTTTCTATGCTTGAAATCAAATTATATTTCTGTTGAAATTGCGTCAAAAATGTCTTCATACTTTCGCATCAAGTAAAGAGTTAACACACAATTCATAATTAGATGGACGTGTAACAATATGATCAAGAAATTTTCTTTTAAATTACTGCGAATAGTTATTTTCAAGCTAAAGAAGAATATAGCTTGCCAATTTCCATATTCACTGCGTCAAAATTTTCTTCATACTTTCGCATCAAGTAAAGAGTTAACACACAATTCATAATTGGATGGACGTGTAACAATATGAACAAGAAATTTTCTTTTAAATTACTGCAAATAGTTATTTTCAAACTAAAGAAGAATATAGCTTGCCAATTTCCATATTCACTAAATTTTGATTAAAATAACTTCGTAATTGATATTTTAGCAAATTATGTGGCAGAGAATATCCATTACCAATTCACAGCTATTTCTTGGGCTCCACATGTGCTTCGCTTATTTGTCGTACCTTTCACAGGCTTTTTTGCGTTATGCCTTAAGGCTCCGAACACACGAGCAAATCTCTGCACAATACAATGTCTCCACTACGCACATAGGGGCCTATGGCTTTGTGGAGTACAATGCAATGGGTGTGGAGAGCAGCTTATTGATCGAGTGTGCGTCGTATGCAGTGCCTCTGTAAAAATATTTGTCTGTAACTGAAACAGATGTTTGAAAATAGTTCTTCAGTGCATGCTGTATTTTTGCTACGCGATTATAAACCGCTGTTTTTTAGATTTGTGAGTTTTCTTCGCTGTGCAGTCGCTTTTAAATGACGTTAACAAACCGTTCGAATGCAAACTACATTCTTTGCAATAAACAAACCTAGACAATGAACTGCTAATTTTTTCGTTATTAGTCATAGTTATGATGATGCTTCGAAATTAAAAAACAAACAGCATATAATTTCAAGAGCTGCCAGTGTATAATGAAAACTTATTTCGTACGTCATGTGCAGTGCAGTTTATTGTTGCATACAAACATTACAAATCAGCTTGTTTTAAAGCTGCCTAGTCGGGAGTAAGGAGATTTTCTATTATGGGAGGTGAGCTGAGTCATGCTGTGCCCAAAGCTTCCTTACCATTCCTTGCAGATTTCATTGATGTATATAAAGGTCCTCTTATGTTTACAGTGACAGTTAACAGCACATTAACAGTTTTCTTTTCATTTTGTTTAGGAGTGCATTAGATACATATTCTCATATGTCTCTGAATGCATTTCGTCTTGTTATACGCAGTGTGACAGTTTTTTCGTGATGAACAGTCAATAACTGCTGTTGTAAATAATGTGTTGGCAATTTCATAATTCTGATTTGAGTGCCGTGCATCTGCTGTTGGGTTATCCTTCGTTGGTTTATAATCTTTACAGCTTGTAGGTCAACACTTACAATGTGGCCCTTGTTTAGCTGTAAACCAGTAATTACGCTACAATAAAGATATCAGCAACAAATCTGAATGCAAATTTTCTTTTCATTTATAGTCCACGTATCTGATGAATACTAAGTATATCATATGCCATACACAAGTTGACAACTCTGAACCCTGTCAATGCCAATTATCAATAACAAAGTTATTTTAATTCAGTACATGTGATATGCTTTTTAATTGTGGAAGTTATAAAGTAAAACCTTTGTGTCAGTGATTATGCAGAAAGGGAGTTCCACAAAATGACTAATTTTATGGTTTAGTCTTTCAAACTATATGCAAATTATGTTAATAATTGCTTCTGTATAGCTATTGGTTTTGTTTCAGTTGCATATTTCAAAGAAATCCTTGTAATATCTCAGCATCTTAAACACATCCATTAGAAGCTGTTGCTTTAATTACATGTTTTTTCATTGACTATTTTTAATGAAATTATATAGCTGATAATAACTTCAAAAATTATCTTTTTTGTGGAAGCAATAACAGACCTGTTATCACAAGACTCTAAGATGGTAATTTTGTAGCTTAGTAAAACATAACACTGTATTAATTATATTACAGCATTTTATAAAACAACTGACGATTAATACTATTCAACTGTGTAGTTTAATTTGGAATTATTGTAAAGACCTATGTAATAAGTTCAAATTTAATAAATGAGATTAAATGCAGAAGCAATTGATAAATGCACTAAAATTTTTAAGTTGGGGGGGGGGGGGGGGGTTGAGTTGATTGGAGGAGTAGACAGACAGCGAGGTCATCAGTCTCATCGGATTAGGGAAGGAAGTCAGCCGTGCCCTTTCAAAGGAACCATCCCAGAATTGCCTGGAGCGATTTAGGGAAATCACGGAAAACTTAAATCAGGATGGCCGGACGCAGGATTGAACCGTCGTCCTCCCTAATGCGAGTTCAGTGTGCCAACCACTGCGCCACCTTGAGCTCGGTAATTTTTAAGTAACTGAAGATGATTTTTCATTCTGTACTTTTTCTTTTAATAAATCAATCTGGAGTCCATACTACTTAACCTTAATACTTGATCGAAGTACTGAAAAGTAAATTTTCCCTTGATATCAATTTCAATAGTAAAATGAGATACTGTGTCTCTTTGAAGTGCATAACTCATCCTTTCTCAACAGGACTGTATTTTTACACTCTGTTCTTCAGTTCACTACTTGTTTCTCATATCCCCAGAAATTAAAAGTGCACTTGCAATTGTAATATGGTGCAGCTATTGTAGTTATTCGAAAGGACAAACAATCTTAAGGCTGTGACCATTGGTATGTTCCATGACAGACTTTTGTAAAAATTTCCACTGCCATCCATATCAGAAATTCCATTACGTGAAAGTATTTATATCTGTTAAGAAGTTCCATTTTGTACATTTAGTATCGTACAATGTATTTTTAGGTAATACTGAGCTGTAGGAACCATACAGCAGTAACTTTTAAACTGTTTGAAAAAGTCACAAACAAGCTAATTCAATTATTTATGATGTTAGGATCCTGCAAATTAGAACAAGTTGTAAAGATAATGGATTTCTAAAGTATTGCAAACATACTAAGATTTTAAGCTGTCAGTCATTGAGGAAATATTATTCAATACGCCCATGAAAGTTTCACTGCCTAAAAAAATATGAATTTAATATCACTCGATGTTACCTACAAAGAGTATTTCTACATCTGGTTTTTCTGTAATGTGTTAGATGATATTTCATTTAGTTATCTGAATTTTGTAATAAATTGTAAGAATCACAGTGTCAGATTCTATTTACTGTATGACTGTTTAGATAACAATACTTATGCTGTTTCAGTTTTTCTTATCATATGCAAAACATAATCAGCAACCAGTCAATAACTCTCTAGTTTCTGTATTTTCAGTTAGTACTTCCATATGAATCATTTTTAGATACAGTAAATTTTACTCTTAACTGAAAGAAGGAAAATCTATTTTTTGGAAATTATTGTAACATAACAATAAAAAATCCAGCTTTATGTACAAAATTAGTGCAGAGTAAACACTTCAAGCTTTTTTAGTCATTTACAGTAGAAGTTCTAGAGAGGATGGTGCACATAAACAACAAAATGTGATTTTCTTCTAACTACTGCTACTGCTAAAATTTGGCCAGCTTTTTAGTTGCAGTTTGAGAACACTTACTCTTGATCAGAAATATATAGTTTTCGAAAAATTTCATCTTTTTATTACACATACCAAACATTTAAGGAGCTGCCTCTTCCTTCTGCATGCGTGCTGGATTTATTTGTGATCACCAACAATTTATGCTTGAATTCAAGGTATCAAGAGCAGGAAACGACAGGCCGAAATGAAAAAAAAACAGATTTCAGTAGTACTTTTGTTTATCTAACCCTTTGCAACACGAACATTTTGCATGTTAATTGAGTAAAATAATAATTAATAGAGGTATAAACAGGGCCTCACTGAAAACTGTTGAACGAAAGGACAGAGCTGGCTTATGAATGATGAATCCTGCTGGCAGTAGAAATACCACACACATTAATTTTCATGCCCCACAAGACAAAGCAATAGGGAAGGAGCAATGGGAATGTACATTACTTTAGCGTATTTTCGCAGTTAATGGCAGCATAAAGCATAAATAATTCATTAAATGTGGATAATTCTTTATCTATGCAACACAGTGAACTAGTCTGGCATCGAGGGGTAATATGCCAGTCAACTAAAAGACACAATTCAAACACAGAAGCAGTGTTAAGAGAAGAAATTGCTATCAGTTGTGAAACGTTTTACATACAGTAAAAGATCGGGCCAACAGACTTGCAAAACATTCACAGGCAGCCAGTCACGTCCATTAGGGTTAGTAAACATTGCACTTCTGACACCCGTGCTGGCAGGTTACAACATCCTGACCAGGATCTGTGTCAGTTCAAAGAACTGTTACAACAAATTTTTCCAACATTATCGACGTACTCACTCTCTTAGTCTTACTGAGTTCCTGGTCTCGATTCCTCACAAGATTCTCATAGTGCCGAATTTTATCCTCACTCTCTATCAGCCTGGCCTGGAGGGATTCAAATGACTCCCTGTCTCCATCTAGCATTTTACCACCTACAAAACATTCAAAGCAACGTAAACAACACAAATCAGGTGTATGCAGTGGCGGGCAGCAGGGACAGAAAAATAAAAGAGATGACAGTGAGCAACAGCGCTGAAGTTGGGTGCAGGGCTCTTCTACACAAGCGTGGTTGCTATGGACAGTGAGGTCGCAGGGCACAGACATCCAACCAGTAGTACCCCATTGTTTGCTGGCAGTACCTTCCGGTTGAGCAGAGTGCCGAAGCGGATCCTGCTCTGTATTCGGCAGGCCCGAATACGATTGCCGATGCAGAAAGTTGTCCTGACTGCAGGCTTTCGCACCTTTCCCCAGTCCCGCCAGGGGAATGCCGAGGATATACCTACGGAAATGTGACGTCTGGTACCCTCCCAATGAAGCCTAACAATCTTGCTCTAACCCATGCAGTTTTGTTTCTTCTATACTGCACGAAACACAGCTGAAATGAATCTGCTTAACAGAACATGAAAAAACATTTCATGTTCGAAAGAAGCCTTAATACCAAAAATAAAAACAATTGCTACAGAATATATTAAACAAGGTTCAATGTTACAATTAACATTCATGTGACATACAAGCAATCAGAATACTTGTCTGAGATACATATATTATGAAGGGAAAATTATTTGTTTTATTAACACCTAGCAATGAAATCAGCAAATACTGACTTCACCCATTGCATATGAATAACTGGATATTGTAACTATAAATTCTTAAACTCATTTTTTTCAACCTCTATCTTTCAAGATTCCATAAAATATCCTGTCAAAGAAGGTGAAACTAATGAAAAACACTACGATAACTTGCCAATTTAACAACACAATGCTATAGCATAACGTCTGAGTAGAAATAATCTAGGATTATGCAAAGTTGTCTGATGTCCATAAAATTCAAAAATCAGCAAATAAATATAAAAGGCAACTTAAAAGAATCAGTAAATTCTATAAATTAACTTTACAAAAAATTATCTATGCAAGAAAATGATGTGTGAAGATGTTGAAAGTAAGCAGCATAAATAAAAATTTCGTGTTTTGCCTAATAATTTCATAGAATTCTTGAAACATGACGTAAAAGAAAGAAATATACAATAATAAAGTAATATTCTGTCTCTTAGAAAAGACATCAGTGGTCTAAATATACTAATGTGTATTTGGTGTAGTTATGTTTCTAATATCTTACTGTCATATGTATTTTTTAATTACTGTGTTTATATACATATCAATTATTGTTACTCTAAATAGAGTTACAATAATTCCTCTCTACAGGGGCTTAAGAAAATTCTGTCCTATAAGCTTATCATATTTTCTTATCTTCACATTTTCTTTAAGTGGATATGTTTTATGTGTTTCCACTAAAATTTATCACTGTAGTTACAGTGTGGAGTGTCATAGCTAACAAAACTAAAATAAAATTAAGTTTTAACTTCCTGATGTCTACTGTTACCAAAATCCAATCACCTTCCTGACAAGATGTAAAATTTGGGTATGAAATGCTACTGTTGGATGTCTCTGCCACTGAACACATTAGAATATGCAGTAAACAAAAAATTATTACCACATTAAATTTATATAACAGCTATAAAATAAAATGAAATGAAACTTAAAATACTATTATGATGTGCAAGTGCTCATTAACATCTGAAAATAAAAGAACTAAAACTCAGGGTGAAAACTAATAAACAATGTACTGTATATTACGCCACAAAATGTTATCCACCTGTTTCTGTGCCATTGCTTGCATTTGTTGAAACATTTGCCTCTCTTCCTCTTTCCCTAAAACAGAATTTCTTTTGTTGAAAACATACAAAATGACACAAGTGCCAACTCCATCACATCTATAACCAGACAATAAAGGAAGAGAGGGGTTGGACAATTTTAAACCTAACAATATTTTCGTCAGTATTAAATAGTACAATTTCATCACAGTTGCTGTTCTTCTACTACCAGTTTTTCTTGTTTAGAAAGGCTTTTAAAATAAATATAAGCTGGACCTGACAAGGAAAGATGAATAAGTTCTACCATGCAAACATGCTGCAAACTAATGAAACTCAGTAATATTATAGATAAATAAACATTGAGAATGTTGAAAAAGAATTTCAAATGCTTGGCAGTGTAAGAATGGAATTACAGCTAGAACTTCTTAGAAACAGAATTTTTATGGAATGTAGACAGGTAATTATATACAGTACTTAAAAGATTTCCTCAAGCCTTAAATTTTAATTGAAACTCAGTCAGTATTTGATAAATGTTCTTAACTTTGTGAAATATAATGATATGCATTTGGCACTAGATTTCAAATGGCATTATAGCAAATAAGGTAAATCTCTCTTCTGCAGGATGGACTAAATTTACATAAAATAACAATGAAAAACTTATATGTCAGTGAAAGGTACTTTCTTAATGTTCCTAAGTACTGCATACACAAATATTAGCTGAAGTATTGCCAGCTCTCTATTAGTACAAAAGAAACAAATGGAAACAATGAAATCATGTTCAATTACACAGAAAATTTGGCAGTGTCTGAAAATATCTTCAACTGAATGACAAAATTGAATTATTTAAGCTTTCAGTACCAACAGTCACAAAAATATAAGAACATTCTATAATAAATGTATCAGTTGCCTGCTAAGTTAGATATGATTATCATAGATGTACATGGACTTCATTAAATAAGAAAAATTGTATGATCAGAATAATTATGACATAAATGTCTGAAAATAGTTTGATTGATTACTTGTAAGTATACCATCAGGAAATACTGTTATTTAATACAAACTGATATTGTTGCACCACAAATAATTTACTAGGTATGGCTGAGTAAAACTGAGACATCTTCCACTGTCAATGCAAGAGGATGTAGAAATGGGTGTTTGGGACAGCCAGGCAATGTTACATTTTGGGCTACCATTGCAGGTACTTCCAGTAGTCGCCCAGCAATTACGACACAGCCCGGCACAGCAGAGGTACCAGATTCATGACATCACTGTTGCAGCAGAAAAGCAAAACTACTGTGTTGTAGGTGAACTGATTGCTCGTGTCTTAGGTATGGTCCTGTTACTGCGGCTTTGAGAGACATAGATGCTTTAGCAAAACAAGGGTGGTCCAAGACCATATAAATATTCCTTATTTATAGTCAGAGATATGGTAGTCTACCAGCCACCAGCTCTGAGGGGGGACATACGACAGTCTGTAAGTTTATGAGTAGACACGGATCAACCAGTCTGCAGCTGCAGACTTTGCTGCTGCTAACTGTGGCGCTGTTCCTCATCCTGAGTCGAACGATGTGTGTTTAGTGGCTTCCAACTAGTGGGCACCTGTGTGCCTACCACAGCCGCTGCTGGCCTCCTACCCTGGAGGTCCACTGTTCAAGCTCGGGGCTGTGCAGCCGTTCAGTCACCATTGTGTGTGCGTGTGTGGAAACTCCTTGCTTCCTGGCTCTACTCAGGTATCACTGCGGACACTGTTGCTGCCATCAGCCATCCCAACCATGGCATGATTCTGCCTGACTTTGTATAACCCATCGTGGGCTGCCAGGCAGTCTCTAGTGTGCGTTACGAGTTATTACCCGCTGATGCCATCAGCATTTTTACTTTCACCGTCACCTGCCAGCAACATGACACTGAAGGCTGTCAGGTCATCAGCTGATGGCTGCGCCTCCTTGCAGGCCATGTACAGTTTATGTCCAGGGGAAGCTGACTTCTCCATCATCATTACTACTATATTTGATTAAATGTAATGGAATGTTTTAACAACGACGTTTTTATGAAAAATTTTTTGGACGATCCACGCACTACTCCAATGATACCCGCCCAGGGTGGTGGACTACTGAAATCCTACCTCAACAAACCCAGTTCCAGCAGCCACCGACCCAAATAAGTGGTACCAGAAGTGACTGACGTCTGCATCTAGGTCCAGGACCACGTCTGCAGTCTCAATGAGTAGCGTGAGAAGGGTCTGTCACCTCTACATTTTGATGACACAGGAACCTCACTGGCCACCATCCCTGGAGGAGATAGTTAGACTACTACAGATGAGCATCATCAACACTTAGTATGGTGAGTGCAATGTTTGTTTTGTGCTTTTGTTTGACTGCAATGGCCATGGACAGCCAGTGGGTTTTCGCCAGGTGTTTAACTGTAATTAGATGTGCAGTCTGAGGAAAGTGAACTCAGTCTTCTGGGAATTGTAAAGAAGTATTAGTTTGTGCCGATTGGAATGGGCATTTTATTTGGTTCTGAACTGGGGATAATGCTCATTGTGTTAAGTATGTATGGTCATAGGAGAATCCAGTCAGGAAGAAGATAAATTTACGATAAGAAATGCTGTGTTAGTAGCTTATTTTAGTGTCCTCATAATTGTTCTATACTGTCCGCTTATAGTTTCTTGTTATTTGTGTAACTGATGGAAGGTCAACCATGTCGTTAGCACAGGGGACTACCCCGGACCAGCCCAAGTACCTCGATTGAAAGCATACAATGGGAATATAATTATCGAAGCAACTAAAGGCTGTGTAATCAGACCAGTCAGATATAGCAGAGAAAGTACAAGTTGAGAATGGAAGAAAACAAGATTGGAGTAGCACAGTTACTCGAAAGAAGTGGAGAAAATGCGACTGGAATCTGACGCTTGGTGGGCTGATAACGCCAACAATAAAGAATATTGGGATTTTAAGGGAGCATGAGAGATTACGAAAGAAGTAGGAAGCACTACATAAGGAGAAAGAAGTTAGCAGTATGAGTTAACTTCGTGCGCAAAGTACCAATATTGCAGAAGTTAAGGAGAGTCATGAAGAATTATTAACTCCAATATCTTGCGAAAATGTAAAGTGTTAATTAGGTGTAGTGCCAGACGAAGTAAGTGCGTGCTGTACTGAAGTAAATTAATTTGTGGATACCAACAAGGGTGACATTGACTTTGGTGCCGTAGTATCTACGCCACTGAGTGATAATGGATGCTGTTTAAAGGCCGCGGAGCCTGGGCCAGATGGAGAGGGACGAACACGTGCCATTGATTTTTGTGTCGAGCAGAGTGTTACTGCTGACGGTAATTTGTCGTAGATACTACGAAGTATGCACAGGAACCTATTGATGACGTTAAGTAGGTTGCGAATGTTGTCGATAATAAAGTAGCACAGACACATTTATTGCCGAAGGACGCTGATTCGTCGCCACCTGTGATGGTGCAGCCTCCTCAGAAGGGGGCGGCAGGGAGGAAGAGTAAGATTTCAGAATTTGCAAGGTTAGTGATAGGGACAACAAGGCCGAATCCTTTTAGGAATGCCTCCTGATGA
The DNA here is from genome assembly GCF_021461395.2 of Schistocerca americana. NCBI lineage: Eukaryota > Metazoa > Arthropoda > Insecta > Orthoptera > Acrididae > Schistocerca > Schistocerca americana. The sequence goes on from NC_060123.1 coordinate 149,688,255, forward strand.
CTGGGTGTTGTGTGATGTTCTTAGGTTAGTTAGGTTTAAGTAGTTCTAAGTTCTAGGGGACTGATGACCATAGATGTTAAGTCCCATAGTGCTCAGAGTCATTTAGGAATGTGTACCTGGCTCAGGAGGTTTGTAAATTTGATGATACTCGCAATGTTATAGGTACTAATGGTGAGAAAACACGTCGTGTAACTGTTCTTCGATAGCGCACCGTCAAACTCCGGGAGGCATTGTTGCAGCCGAGGAAGCCGACTGCACGTGATACAGGGACACGAGGTTCGCCGAGCATGAGAGCAGAATCCTCTAAACTGCGTACAAAGTTGTTGAAATTCAATGCACGCGATAAAAAGAAGTTGGTATTGGTAAGAAAAGGTGTAAGGAAGCATTGTACTGGAAGAGGTAGGTCAGTTTGTAATTAGTATTAAAGCAAAGGGAAGAATTCGAACTACAGACCAGTGTATTGCGAGTGGCAGTGCTGAATGTAGTTTCAGTATTAGCACAGTTTTAAGTACGTGTTTTCTGAGGGAATGCAAGGATAACTTTTGTTTACAAGGCAATGTTCCAAATGATGTGTCAAAACAGTGACTAAAGAAACTACTTGACAGACGAGAAGAAAAAGTGAAACACGAGAAGCAAATGAAGGAATCGTTTTCTGTGAAACGATGTGTTAAAGGATTCGTCTGAGAAGGAGTAGGTTTGGTAATTTTATTTCATAATTCTATTAAATGACGATTCAATAGGGTGATGTTATGTGGAAATGGGAGAAGTAGATTGGGTTACCTGTGCCAAGACATGATTAGTTAAGTAAGAATTAGGTAAGAAGCAGCCTGATAAACAAGGAAAATATTACAAGAAAAAGAATTGAGCGAAAGTGTTGACTGATTGCTGAGGAATTAGAGAGGGAAAGATAATTTGCTACATTAATTGTACTAGTTTGTAAATGATGATGCAGAACAATGTGTAAGAAACAGCCAATAAATATTGCGGTTTACACTTCAACTAGTGTAAAAGAGCTAACTAGGAAAATGACAGTACTTTATACACTCTTTAAAAAATTGCACCACAAAGGAATTGTCCGAATGGGACGGAAATCGGTAGATGTGTTATATGTATACAAACAAACAAATGATTACAGTTTCAGAAATACTGAACAATTTATTCAAGAGTAAGAGCTTCACAAACTGAGCAAGTCAATAACGTGTTGGTCCATCTCTGGACCTTATGCAAAGAACTTATTCAGTTTGATATTGACTTTTGTGCAAGCGGGCATTATCTTGCTGAAATGTCAGCCCAGGATGGCTTGCCATGAAGAGCAACAAATCGGCTCATATAATATGGCCGACACAGCACTGTGCTGTAAAAGTGCCGCGCATGACAACCAAAGGGTCCCAGCTATGAAAAGAAATAGAATGCCACACCATCACCTCTGGTCGTCAGGACGTATGGAGGGTGACAGTCAGGGTTCGAACTGAACCCTAATGACCAGCGAAGACGTGATGGAGAAGCCTCCGACAGTGGTGCACTACCAACCTGGCTGTCACCCGCCATATGGCCCAATAACCAGGAGTGATGGTTTGGAGTGCCATTTCCTTTCATAACAGAGCGGCTTTGGTGACCATCCTCAGCGCCCTTACAGCACAGCAGTACTTCAACAATATTCTACGCCACATTTTGTTGCCCTCCAAGGTAGCTATTCTCGGCTTACATTTAAGCAAAATAATGCCCGCCCACTTGCGGCAAGAGTTTCTACTTCTTGTCCTCGTGCTTGCCACATCATACCTTGGCCAGGAAGGTCGACTGATTCCTCCCCACATGAGAACGCTTGGATCTAACGCGCAAATCAGACATAATTTGGCACGATGCCCTCAGGAAGACATTTGACATCTCTGTCAATCAACGCCAAGGTGAATAACTGTGGTAAACCCACAATTATCACTGTCTTTTGCCGTCCCCCTCGCTGCAGATCCGCACACTGCGCCGACACATCACACGGCACTCGATGCACTGAGCTAAGGCTCACTCATTAGCTGCAGATGCAAGGATCGACACCAGAGGCGCCACTGTCGGCCTCCAACGCGAGTCAGCAACACCGGCTGAGTGCGCCGACTGAAAACTGGCGTCACCAACATCAGTACATCTACACTTATCTATATTTATGCCGACGTGAGCCTCCTGGATTCAGTCAATGCCATGCTGAAAACTATTGCTGATAATGCAGCCCTCAAGATTTGGACATTGTTAAACTTCTGATCTTGTATCGCTTCTGAGCAGTTCCATGATTGTACATTGTGCTGTCTGGTGTTGTATTCTACCAATAAACGGAATATACAAACTAGTCTTCATTTGTGTTGTGTCCCATAACAATAACTGATTGCATAAGGGTCAGAGTTGGACCAATATATTATTGACTTGCTCAGTTGTGAAGCTTTTTCTCTTGAATAAATCAAGCTTTCTCTCTTGAATAAATCATCCGATTTTTCTGAAATTGGTCCTTCACAGTGCATCTTTTTTTGCCTAGGAGTGTATAATTGTCAGCTGCAGACTTTCCATAAGCTGGATCCAGAGGTCTGGATCTGTTGAAGGAGGGAGGCGTGTTGCACCGCAAATAATTTACTGGCCACAGGAGAGTATAATTGAGACGCCCACGGCTAATGAAAGAGGCCGTGGAAGTGCGTCAGATTGAGCTGTCCATATGAAGCTGACTTGGAAGAGCAGCTGAACAGAATGGACAGTGTCTTGAAAGGAGGATATAAGATGAACATCAACAAAAGCAAAACGAGGATAATGGAATGTAGCCGAATTAAGTCGGGTGATGCTGAGGGAATTAGATTAGGAAATGAGACACTTAAAGTAGTAAAGGAGTTTTGCTATTTGAGGAGCAAAATAACTGATGATGGTCGAAGTAGAGAGGATATCAAATGTAGACTGGCAATGGCAAGGAAAGCGTTTCTGAAGAAGAGAAATTTGTTAACATCGAGTATTGATTTAAGTGTCGGGAAGTCGTTTCTGTAAGTATTTGTGTGGAGTGTAGCCATGTATGGAAGTGAAACATGGACGATAAATAGTTTGGACAAGAAGAGAATAGAAGCTTTCGAAATGTGGTGCTATAGAAGAATGCTGAGGATTAGATGGGTAGATCACATAACTAATGAGGAGGTATTGAATAGAATTGGGGAGAAGAGGAGTTTGTGGCACAACTTGACTAGAAGAAGGGATCGGTTGGTAGGACATGTTCTGAGGCATCAAGGGATCACCAATTTAGTACTGGAGGGCAGCGTGAAGGATAAAAATCGTAGAGGGAGACCAAGAGATGAATACACTAAGCAGATTCAGAAGGATGTAGGCTGCAGTAGGTACTGGGAGATGAAGTAGCTTGCACAGGATAGAGTAGCATTGAGAGCTGTATCAAACCAGTCTGAGGACTGAGGATCACAACAACAACAACAACATATGAAGCCGCATCAGGGGCTACTCGCTGATATGGCAAGTACTGCCGGGAGGTGCTGGGCAGTTATCAGATATCCCATAATTGCAGAGAAACCAGAATAGTGACATTGTTAATGCAAAGGAAAAGCAGAAGTGCTGTTTCATAGCTGACCTTATTGCATCACGTGCGAGCCATGAGACTTTTAGTGCATATGTGATTGAAACCGATGCTTTAGAGAAACAAAGATGGGCCAAGACCATGTAAATACTGCTTGTTTATAGTCATAGGTATGGCAGTCTACCAGCTATCAGCTCTGGAGAGGGGGGGGGGGGAGACTGATCTACAACAATCTGCAAGTTTAAAGGTCAACAAGGATCAACCACTCTCCATCTCTGACCTCGTTCACTGCTAGCTGTCACCCTGCTGCTCGCGCTTAGCTCACTGCTGTGCACTTGGAGCCCTCCAACTGATAACCACCTGTGGGCCTACCTCAGCAGCTGCCAGAGCCTGGGGACATTCAGCCTCCATACCCCATGTGGGCAAACTCCTTGATGCCTGCCTCTGCTCGGGTGGGCAGGCACTGCTGCTGCCATTAGCCACCTCACCCATGTTGGGTTCACAGCGTGATTCTGCTCGCCTCTGCACGCCCCGTCCTGTGCTGCCCTGCAGTATCTAGTCTGTACTGCGAGCCGCCGTCCGCTGCCACAGTCAGCGTTGTTGAATAATTGCTGCTCTCATCACCTGTCAGCTTCACAATGCTGCTGCAGCTGTCATATCGCCTGCTGATGGCTCTACCTCCTCGTTCGCCGTGTAACGTCCGGGGGGAACTGACTTCTCTGAGTATTGTCACAAATGTTGTAGTTAATAAACAGTAAATGATTTTTTTTAAAGATGCTGTTTTTGTGACGATTTATCGGCCGACTGTCACGCATCCAGTCACGATTCCAGAGTACCCCGCCACAACTGAGGTCACCACCCCTGACCTGCGCAATATCATCATTATCAACAAAATGTGAGAGATTTCCCTTGCAGAAGGGCTTACTGATCGACAATTTTCATACAACTTTGGCATGATATCTTTATGTCCCTCTTTATGTACGTCATATTTCACAGTTAAAGCTTTGAACTTTATTCTCAAGGATTACATTGTAGCTTTTTCATCCAACAATTATAGGGAAAACACGTGTGTGTCTTTCTGAGAAAATAGAGCTAAAGCATTTTGCGAAAAATTACTAAACTCAACACAGAATACTATTTGCTTAGAACAGTGACTGATTTCTGATTTACTACTGACAAATTGTGGAATTTACTTTTATACTAACATGAGGCTAACCTAAACACATTTTACGTTAATCCACTTTGTGTTAAGATGAAATCGAAACAGTGAGTCAACAAGAGGGCCAAAGGAGAGTGTCATAAGATGGAAAGGCTTGACGACTTGGGCTAGTATTATGTTGTGAGGTGGGCTAGGAAACTGGAGAACACACATACTTTTATATTTAATAATAACTGTATGAAATTTTATGGAATCATACCTGCTTGAGCCATTAGCTGGAACTAACAAAATGTAAGAATTGATACCACAGAGGCTGATGAGGTCTGTTACACTTCTAACCTCACAAGCTCCGTTCACAGATCATTACAGATATAAAATCGACTCATCATAAAGAGAAGAGAGGTGTGAAAAGTTAGCAATTAGGAAAACAGTGTTAATAGAACTCACAGCTGCGTATGATGTCATTAACCCTTATCTCCTACTCAGAAATATCTGCAATATCATGGAAGATCTTAATTTCACTCATGCTATCAGTAACATTCTTGGCAACAGAAGATTATTTGTAGACATCCACAGTCAAAAGAGCAGGTGGAGAAGCAATTTCGAATTCATTGACAAAAGCTGTCAAAAGCCCTACACTTCGTAAAAAACTACTAGAAGAACAACTAGCTTAAGCCAAACCATTCAAGGATACACATGTGTGCATTCCATTAGAATAACAACGATGTCACAAAGTGCCTGAACATCACCTGATAAGACATCCTGTCCAGTTGCCAAACAACTATGGGTCAACATGGATCGGTTTAATAAATAAAAAATGCGTCAAACAAACAGCAAGTGGGTGCATGAAACAATGCGGTTCGGAAGACTGAACTTGTGGAGTGCAACCAAAGTAATAATTTTTCCATTAGCCCTATTACTCCTAGGGAGAACATGCTTGCCAAATATATTAGCAGCTCTAACTCTCTAGAATTCTGAGTGCAGCACAAGTGGAATACGTTACATCCTCACAGGCTGTCTTCGACACAAACCTGTGGAGAATCTTACTGTCTTGCAGAAATATCAGCTTCAAATGCACGGGCACTGGCACTCAGTACATGCATTTATTTTGTTTATGCACGGTTTAATACAACGTGCAAAGCTCTTTCAAGAGCTTGAAAGCAGAGCTCAATTAGCACAGCCTAACGGCGTTTCTCGCAACAACAGACTCTAGCTGTGTGGCACCATCTGTCGCTTAAGGTGGCATGAGTGACTCCAGAAATTGAAAAGAGGGCATAGCATGAGGACAGCCGGGCCTTCAACCCCCTAATCAGTCAAATGTGATAGTAAGAACGTGTAGAAAACAATTCTGATAAATAGCTCGAGACTATCATTAGTAGAGCACATTAGCACACTAAAATGCTGTAAATATGTCTACTTACGAGGCGAAGAGGAAAGAAAATGATTATAGAGATGACTGAAACACGCCCAACACTTCCTTAGGGTTAGTGCACACATATGAACTGCATGTAATACAAGTCAGCTGCCGGCCGAAGTGGCCGTGCGGTTAAAGGCGCTGCAGTCTGGAACCGCAAGACCGCTACGGTCGCAGGTTGCAATCCTGCCTCGGGCATGGATGTTTGTGATGTCCTTAGGTTAGTTCTAAGTTCTAGGGGACTAATGACCTCAGCAGTTGAGTCCCATAGTGCTCAGAGCCATTTGAATCATTTGAACAAGTCAGCTTGTGGACATGAATCAGCCTGTGGGTCCGAGTTAGCTTGTGGACACGTGTCGCTCTTTTGTATAGGTACAGCTGGATGAAGGAAGCCACGAAGGAAGCTCTGAACGATAAGTAGCAGTCTGGAGGCTGGAAAGACACGACAGCTGCAACTCGTATTCCTCTTTGGATACTAGGTGACACTGCCAAGACTCAGGTCAGCGAGGAGTTTCCTGAAATCACCGTAGGTGTTAGTATGGCCTTCTACATAAACAAGATTATAGGAGTGTTATTCCACGAGCCAGTGTTTTATAGGATGGTTGCTCCCAGGCTGGACGGAAGAGAAGAAATCACTTGCTCATCTGCCCGAGGTCTCACTTGATGTAGACCCGTCTTGCACAAAAGGGGCTATATAATGGGGTAGATTTTGTGTGACAGCAGTGTTGAGCAACTTACAGACCCTGACATAGTGCAGTTTGTGGCCAGTGACCTGCACTGCTGAAGAAGATCTGGACACAGCTCCAGCTAGTGCATTTTCTGTTTCCCAGTATTAACCATTTAATTTTAATGAACATACTTATATTCCTTTTGGTATTTGTTTGTCGATAATTTTATCTTTATATATTAATTGTGTTGTATTGTTCTTGTTCTTTCTTGTACTGTTCTTGGTTTGTGTATGTACTTCTGACGCGAGGACTACGAAACAATCGTACTGAGCCGCGCGGGATAGCCGTTCGGCGTAGGGTGAGTTGCCACAGTCCGCGCGGCTCACGGTGGTTCGAATCCTCCCTCGGGCATGGGTGTGGGTGTCGTCCTTAGCGTAAGTTAGTTTAATTTAAATTAAGTAGTGTGTAAGCCTAGGGATCGATGGCCTCAGCAGTTTGGTCCCATAGGAACCTACCACAAATTTCCAGTCGTACTGACAGATGAGAATATTACTGTATTGCTGATGTACTGTATAAATGCATAAAAGACGTAAGAATATGAAGCACTTATGTAATGCAATGGGACTCATATTACATAGGGAGTGAAAGTTCGTTTTAATCTGAGATGGCAACTAGCTGCACATTCAGAACGAATATAAGTGTGTATTTACAAGCACAGGTTACAGAGCGTGCCATATCTCAGTAGTTACGAAACTCTTTGATTCAGATATTGAGTTTGGTGTATGAAAGTATTTCTGCAACACTCGTTGGCTTTTATGCTGCTGGCAACATTTATCCAAGGAAATAACATGAAAATTCGGAACGAATACCAGTTCACTGATACGTAGGTACTCTATTCATGCTCTAATTGTTGGACGAAATTTTCGTCTATTCCACAATGGATTGAGAAAATTTGAATTTCATGTTACCTAGAAGATAAACTTCTGTTCTAAAAACACTATCAGGAAGTATCGGAAGAGAATTTCCACTCGTGAGGTGACTGATAACATTCCACAAAAACAATATATTGTTGGTAGAGTGATTACAGATGGCAGCGTCCTTTGGCGATTTATAAACAATACCAGAAAGCTTTAAACCGTGAGGAAGCGGTTATACGGTTTATTTAAGAACGGCAACGTAAAGGAGAAAAAAATCTTTTCCACGATGATGAGCAACTGTTTTTTCGATTGTGAAATTTAGAGAAAACGAGGAAGACACCAGAGCGGACACTCACAAGTATGCTGCCTTTCCCTGAGCCGAAAAGAAAACTGCGAAAAATCTACATCAATGTGATCGAATAATCATTTTGACCTGTGTGTCTCATAGCCGGGGTATAGCGCCGTTTCATTTGTTGACGGACCCTGTACAGAAGTTTGTCTTCAAATTTCTGTAGCATAATTCAGACGCACCCTTACAATGAAATAGCGAACCAAAAGCATCCCACATGCATGAGAAACATGGGTATGTAAGCGGTCAGATTAACGAAGGAACAGAAAGCAAGTGAAGAGACAATAGTATTTGTAATCCAGTTAGCGTTTTTTTCTGTTTTAGTGAAATTGTGAGATATGCATGCCCGTAATTTACATACAGGTCTTCAACAAAAATATGGAAACACTGTGAGAAAAATATGCTTGAATATAAATCCAGATGCTATCCAAGCCTGCAGGTGGCGCTGTTTTATTTGATCACGAACGGAACCTGTGCAATGACCTCAGTAAATTGCAAGTCTTAAGTCGTGGTCAGAACAGAGTTCTGTGTTGATGGGAGCGCATTGTATTGCAGCTAAGTAAATACAGGGGTGGGCAAATTGTTGGTGCTCGTTTGGGGAGTGCTTCCTTAACCAAGGTAACTGAAGTGTTTGATTTTTCAAGAGGCACTGTATTGAAGATTTATATCGCATATAGGGAAGGCGGAAAAACATCATCTGCTAAACCACAACGCGGACGAAGCTGTGTGTTGAGTGATCGTGACTGACGGTTACTGGGCCGGCCGAAGTGGCCGCGCGGTTCTGGCGCTGCAGTCTGGAACCGCGAGACCGCTACGGTCGCAGGTTCGAATCCTGCCTCGGGCATGGATGTGTGTGATGTCCTTAGGTTAGTTAGGTTTAACTAGTTCTAAGTTCTAGGGGACTAATGACCTCAGCAGTTGAGTCCCATAGTGCTCAGAGCCATTTTTTTGACGGTTACTGGAGATGATTGTGACGAAAAATAAGAGGACGACAGCTGCAAAAGTCAATGCATAACTGAATCTCACACCCACGAATCCCGTCAGTACCAAAATAACACGAACGGAGCTCCATAAATTTGGATCTGTAGGGTGTAACAAAAGTACAGAGTGAGTCAAAAAGGAATTTTATTGACACGGGTTGTTCACTTTGACATGATAAATCACCAGGTCGACCGCGTTTTGATGTTTATATACAACAAGGTCAGGGAGAACTTTGCCCACAGTCCTCAAAAATCAATGCGATATGCGCCTCACGGGACCGGCATTCCACAAAAGACTGTTTGGCAAGACGATGCACCACACAACTTCCTCACAGAAGTTCGGTGTTTCCTCGATAATTCTTCCCATGTCCGTGAATTGGCCGTGAAGGACCAATCGCTGTATGTTCCTCCCTTACCAAACCATTTAGCCGACCTGAAAAATCGACACTACGCTGCCACTGCACAAGTTACGCTCGATTTGCTGCAATGAGTGGAAGAAGAATTGATTACTGGTAGGATGTTTGCCGCAATTACGAATGGTAGTCACATCGAACCAAAATGGCACTTGATACTTTTATATGAAACTCGAGGTCGTTTGCTACAAAATGACACATCTACCAATTCTGTAAGTTACCTCAATAAATTTCTGTTATCATTCGAAAGTTGTAAAGTCCTTTATTTGACTCATCTTGCATACCAACAAACTTGGAGGGGCTGTAGAGGATGTCTTGAGGAACAATGGATGGGAGGAACCCCTTTCCCGGAAATGTCACGCAGCGACACTAAAGGGCGTCCAAGTTGCAAAAAAATGGTTCAAATGGCTCTGAGCACTACGGGACTTAACATCTATGGTCATCAGTCCCCTAGAACTTAGAACTACTTAAACCTAACTAACGTAAGGACATCACACAACACCCAGTCATCACGAGGCAGAGGCCAAGTTGCAGCGTAAGTCGCCTGCCATCAGGCCATCCTTCGGCTGCAATGCTGATGTACCGCGGGCCGAACTCCTCGCAGTGGACGTGCAGTATTCGGAACGTTAAGCGGCGCCTGACGCGCGAACACTTGACGCAACAACACTGTAGTGCCAGGGTGTCAGCGTCACAGCTCACCCGCTTGCTGCCCAAGCGCTGTCTTAGCGGCAGGAGGTTTCCCCTGCAACGTGGACGCTCTGTAGCGTCGCCAGATCACATTTCCAGAGGTGGTTTCCTACCCTCCATTTTTCCTCAAGACACCCCCTAAAATCCATGTTTGTCGGTGTATTTTCGTTACAGCCTGTGCATTTAAGCTTCCGAGTGCAGCAGATATTCAGAGATACTTCAAACTGAAGGATAGTTGTGAACCGATAGAACGACCGATGAGTGCAGTGAGCCTCACGATAAAGACTGTGTACGCATCAAAACTTAGTTCTGACGAGGACAAAGACGGGACAAGTGCTGCATACATGAAATTGTATCTATCCTGGTTTAATATACAAATTCTGCAAGGAATTTTAATCTGAAAAAATTACTTCCGAAGATGGTTTACTGCCTTAATTAGCAATGATGAATGGGCGAAATACGAAATATTTTTTCACAACTACAATGGAAAAATGTAGGATGAGTATAGAGTCAAGGTAGAGACTTCAGAAAACTTGCGTTATGCAGCTGTGTAATAACCGTTTCCTTCCAGAGTTCACAAATCTATTGTTATATCTGATACTTCCCTATCAGTTTTGTTTCAAACTCAAGTTCGTCGCTAATACCCCTGGGTCTAACTTTGTAATACGATCAGTGGTATATTTACATATTCTCTATTACCCTCCACACATTACCCTCTAAATTTCATCTCTTGGGTCAGTCACCGATGGGCTGTGAGATGTAAACATGGGATATGCTATGAGAAGATACAAATGTAAGCAAGTCAAGGCCTGCAGCAAGTAAATTATTTGTGTCTCTCTACCCTGCAGAAAGACTTAATTGAAGAACAGTTGTACCTATTTTTGTGGACTTTTTACTCCACAATTACTGGGTTATTATAATTAAAGTGCAGCTACTCACAGAGGTCCAGTGTGAGCTGAAATTATCGTATGGCAGCGAAACTTGGTATATATGCTAATGTGGAAACGACTTACGCTTAAAAAATTAGTTCCAATTTGGGCCACCAGGTGCAATTCTGGCGCTGTGAATGCAAGAGCGACATATAGAAATGTTTCCGTATGTTGGGCATTAGGAATGGATAGTATAAGAGAGATGTATAGAAATGTTTCCAAATGTAGCGCATTAGGAACGGATAGCATGCTGAAAAGGTCAAACAAATGAGATAAGCATGATGTTGATTTTATCATTAACTGTGCTGATTACACATTTTGTTCAATTTGAGCATCGAAGAGGTCCACAAGACGCTGCAGCCGGAAAACGACGTGATTACCAGTGCTCGCAGCGGTTCCGCTGAAATCGGAGCAACGTGTTCCTGTATACTGGCCTTCAGCTCAGGCAGGGACCGAACGAGTCCCTGGTAAACGTATTCTTTTAGATATCTCCAGAGCCAAAAATCACATGAATTCAGATCAGGTGACCTTGTAGGCCATGATGCTGGTAAACGTCTGGAGATTACACGTTCGTTTAAGGTTGCATTAAGCAGATCTCCATACGGCGAGCGACATGAGGAGTTGCCCCATCTTGCATGAAAACAATAATTCCCACACGGTTGCCCTCTTTCATAACAGGAATCATATGCCGTACAAGAGGTCTCGACAACGTGCAAAAGTCACGGTACACCTGGCAGGCTCTCTGGGTGTATTCTGTTAAAAAAAGGACAGTCCGAGAATAAGGGTGCTTGTGAATCCACTCCACACAGTCACACACGGCAGGTGCCATGGCTCTTCGTGCACAACACGCGGTGTAACGCTACCCCAAATCCGGCAGTTCTATGTATTCACCGCACACTGTAGTCTAAAATGTGCCCTGTCACTCCATAGAGAATTGCCCGGCCACGTCATGGTCCGTGCCAGAAACCGAAGAGCGAATTCAGAACGTTGCTGCGTTCCTGCACCATCTGATCCTCGTACGGATACCAGTGTAAAATAGGCCACAAAACAGACCACAGTACTTTCCGTACTGTTGACCACGTGACGGATAATTCTCGTGACACTGGACGAGCACTGCCACTACCAGGGGCAAGCTCGTCAGTAACTTCCACGGGGATAGGAAGCCTTCGTCTTCCTCGTGCCGCACCAAGTTCATCCGCGTTTCCTAATTTCATTATCATCTCTTTTAAACAATTTTATGATAACTGGCCTCTCCTCAGACCTTTTAGTCGGCAATACTCTTTCAATGCAGCACTATCATTGCTGCCGCTCATATAAAACAGTTTCACAAACAGCCCACGGTTTCTCTTCTCAATAGCCATGCTGTTCACTCACGTTATGACTTGTCAAATGACATAGCGGATTCATACAGTCATGCAAACAGTGTTCAGCGCCATATCTGCACCGGGATGCCAAAACTAGAACTAATTTTTTTTCCCCAGCGTAAATCGGTTCCGCATTATGGCATTAGCATATCTACCACGTTTCGCTGTCATATGACAATTAGAGCCAACACCGGACCTTCGTAAGTTGCTACACTTTAATTGTAACTAACCGGTATGAATAAGCTCTCGAGTAAAATTAATTTGTTTGCAACTATACCGTAATGTATTCTCTCAAATTAATTTTGCGGAAGATCTGTGAACCCTTCTACAACTTTTCCTGCATCCAATTAACATCCAAAGAAGATCCACCCGATGAATCCGGTTTTCTCTGTCCGGATGAGAGAGTCTAGTATCTGCTTAAAAACTGTTTGAAGATCTTTCTGGAATGTCCATTTTAACACAGTCTCTTAGATGGCTACAGGATAATCCTTCAGATTGGTCTTTTAGACAAACGAATGGAGGGGGTACGTAAAATTCTAACTACATATTGAAATACCTTAAACATTCGAGACTACCAAGTAGTATGTCGCCAAGTGACTTGTGGGCGCCTGCAACGGAAGCAGAGGGTCTGAAAGTAAGACACTTATAATGAACAATACACTAACAATGTTTTTTTGATGAATATAGAAGACTATGGAGATTTTATTTGCGGTCACGCACAGGTAATGAATAAAACGTAATGAAGCCGGTTATGCAGAGACCTTAAATAGCATCTCTATTGAAATTTACTACAGTTCCTGTGATAGTAACATTAATGTATTGCCTTTTAGATAATTTATTATAACGTTATAATTGCTTTCCAGAGCCGCCTTGTCACTTGCAAAATTTAGTATGGAAGTTGATGCACACAGCCGCTATTCAACGAGATCATTCCTCTTGTTGTGGCTTCGTACTACAGAAGAAGTACAGCTCGAGAGTAATCTTTAATTGGGCGTATTACGTGTTGTTTACTTGCCAACGAAAGCTGTAGCTTGTGTAGTAAAGCTGACACCGTTTTTAATTGAACGAACAGGGATTTTTTCTTGATGGAAGGACTGGAATGAAGTGCACACGGCCAAGTGAAGCCAACTGAGGCGCTACTTGAACGACACGTCGCGATTCCAAGGCTGACCAACGTCCGGAAATCGGGACGCTGACCCATGACACCCCATACCGCATCCGAATGCATGACAGAGTATGACACGGCGGGCGGTCGGGATGCCGTTGTCCTCTGGCCCCAGTGGCGGAGTTGCTTTTGTGTCATGTATTTTTTTACTGGGTGATTACCTCATTAAACTCACAGAAACTGGTCATATTTTCTGAATGTTTAACTAAGAATAAGCGAGTTTAAATATTAATTCGCGACATAACCCTGCAGTGAAATGTTGCATCCCATAAGGCGGATCACCACCACCAGCACCAGCAGCACCACCACCACCATCACCACCACAATCGTCATCATCATCACCATTAGCAGCCTTTTCACAATCACTGGCGAACAAAGCATTTCTCCAGACTTCTCCAAGCATTATGGTTTCAGGCTACATGCCATCCATGTTTCAACTGCATGATTTTTTTATATCACCTATCCAACTCCCATTTTGGGTTATTTCTTGTCTCTAGGAATCCAGAAAAAATTTTCTTAGTCCATTTACCATCTATCCAGCGGCTACATGTCCCACTTACGCCATTCCATATTCAGTACAGCCACAATTACGTGGTGCATTCCATTTCGTTTCCCCGTTTCTCCTGGTTGATTCCCAACTTGCATCTCTCTACTGCTCGTTGCGCAAGCTTAATTTTGAACGGTTTTCGCTTTAAACGTCCATGTCTCGCTGCCACAAGTCAAAATCGGTAGCACAAACTGATTATATATTTTTTGTTTCAGACACATCAAGAGCTAAATTTTGAAAACCATAATAGCTTACTAACAGCACTCGCGGCCATTTTCATTCTAACGTTTATTGTTTTTGCTGTCCATCCATCGTTTTCCTTCGTCTGCCGCAAATACTAAAACTCAAACACTGGTTCTGTGGCTTCAGTACTCATTTCTACTATTTTCTTTCCGATGTGTTCGTTGTACATTATCTTATTATACAGGGCAGTCAGAAACAGTCTGAAACGCTTGTAAGAGGGTTGCAGGGTAGGTTGGGCTGAGAAATAAATTGTTAAGAACAAAATTTTAATATGACTTTGCGGTCGTTGTGGCCTATTTTACACCATATTTTAGATCTAGGTGACGATGCTATGCTGAGTGTATTTATGGTTTGACGATATCATTACGGCTCTATCACATTAGGACATGGTGTAGAACGGGTCTTAAGATGGTCATACTGATTGAAACCGGTCATCCTCAAAGGAATTTATATTGTGATCAAACACTGGAATAAAAAAAAAATTGACAGAATCGGATTACTGTTCATATTCGCGAGTATGTCGCAGCTAGTGGAATTAGCATTGAAGTTAACCAATCACGCCGTTGAGGGCACAGGTCCAAGTGGCCCGCCATAGACGGTTTCGCTAAACGAGTTCTTCGTTTGGTTTCCTAAAACTGAACGAAAGAGCGATACAGAAACTGGACATGGGGCGGTAGTAAGGATCGAACCCGAGCCAAAGGCTGAGCAGTCTCGTGCGCTATCATCTATGCTATGAGAACATCTGACACCTACTGTATCTGGTGGGCCTGTTTGGCTAACTTCAGAGCTAATTAACTCGGAAACGGCGCGTCGTATCGAATTTTTTCTTGACAATTATTTCTCAGCACAGCCTACCCTGCAACACCCTTACAAGCTTTTCAGACTGTGTCAGAGCAACCCGTATAATAAAATGAACATGATGGTGGGGGTTGTAGTGATGCTTCACTGTCAAGCGACGCATGAACCAACAGTCAGCCCAAGCTCTACGTGCGCAGTTTTCACGAGCTTTCCCCACTCTGGAAGAAGCCAAACAATTTACCTGCTTATCTGTCAGCAATACTGACACAGACATTCGCAGCCTACTACCAAGGCGTTTTCGGAACCCTTCATCTATAGATGGCAATAGGGCTAATTCATCCAGTGCTTTACGCCTACGCTTCTCTTCCTGTATCGTGTCAATATTAACGGCTTTGACTTCATGTATAAAACCGACTTGCAGCAGTTTCATTTAAACTGCCGTTGTACTTGTGGCTATAGCCCGTAGGGGAACAGCCCCGGCGGGAAGGTACTCGGCTTCAGCACGTTTTAGACACGTCCCGGCCGCGAGAGACGTGAGGCAGCGGCGGCTATCTGCGCCGTGCGACTGACTTACCGACGCCCTTGTTCTGCAGCATCTCCAACAGCTTCTTGATGCTCTCGTCGCGGGCCTGCAGCGTCTGCTTCTGCGTCTCTATCCGCAGCTCCAGCTCCTGTGGGCACCAGACACACCAAATTAGCAACACATCACACGGCTGCAACGAAAAAATCCTGCCGTCTACCAAGAGTAGTCTGCTCATTGCTGCTACACCAGCGTCAACAACTTATTACAAGGCAGACAGGACAACCAAGAGTACAGGATGACAGCATCACCAACAAAGTGAATGGAAACTTGATAAACAACAAGCCGGAAGTCGAAAACATTTTGAATAATCATTTTTTTAAATTTTGTAGAGAAAATAGGATCTAAATGTTCATTAGAAGAAGCAAGGCAGTTAATGGAAGAGGCCTTACCCACACCATTTGATACAATTGAAATTCCATCCACCTCTCCATCTGAAATTAGGATGATAATAAACTCTCTCAAGAATAAAAGTTCACATGGGATTGATGGCATTTCCAGCAGGATAATAAAAGGTTGCTCCCAAGAAATAACTGGGATTCTTAGCCACATATGTAATAGCTCTCTGAAGCAGGGTATTTTCCCAGATAGACTGAAGTATGCCATTGTTAAACCACTGCATAAAAAACGGGATACGTCTGAAGTCAACAGCTACCGCCCAACCTCTCATCTGACTGCCTTATCCAAAATTCTTGAAAAAGTAATGTATTGTAGAGTAGCTTCACACCTTTGTAAAAATAAAGTTTTAACAATGTGTCAGTTTGGTTTCCAGAAGGGTTTTTCAACGGAAAATGCTATATATACTTTCACTAAAGAAATATTAAATGCTCTGAGTAACCGGAAGTCACCCGTTGGGATTTTTTGTGATCTATCAAAGGCTTTTGATTGTGTAAATCATAGAATACTTCTAGATAAGCTCAAGTACTGTGGTATGAATGGGACAGTGCTCAAATGGTTTAAATCATATCTAACTGGAAGAGTGCAGAAAGTTGAAATAAACAGTTCACATAATATGCAAAAAACTGGTGATTTCTCAAACTGGGGAACAAACAAGAATGGGGTGCTGCAAGGTTAGGTCTTGGGTCCTCTGCTGTTCTTAATATATATTAATGACTTGCCATTCTATATTCATGAAGATGCAAAGCTGGTACTTTTTGCCGATGATACAAGTATAGCTGTCACACCCAACAGAGAAGAATTAACTGGTGAAATTGAAAATGATGTTTTTCAGAAAATCATTAAGTGGTTCTCTGCAAATGGGCTCTCATTAAACTTTGACAAAACACAGTATAATCAGTTCCACACAGTAACTGGAATGACCCCATTAATAAATATAGACTTCGATCAGAAATCGGCAGCTAAGGTAGAATATTCAAAATTTCGAGGTGTATGCATCGATGAGGGGTTGAACTGGAAAAAACACACTGAGGATCTGCTGAAAAGTTTGAGTTCAGCTACTTATGCTATCAAAACACACTGAGGATCTGCTGAAAAGTTTGAGTTCAGCTACTTATGCTATCAGAGTCATTGCAAATTTTGGCGATATACATCTGAGTAAATTAGCTTACCACGCCTATTTTCATTCTCTGCTTTCGTATGGCATCATATTCTGGGGTAACTCATCATTGAGTAAAAGAGTGTTCATTGCACAAAAGCGTGTAATCAGAATAATTGCTGGAGCTCATCTAATATCATCCTGCAGACACTTATTTAAAGAACTAGAAATCTTCACTGTAGCCTCACAATATATATGTTCACTTACGAAATTTGTTATTAACAATCCGAACGAATTCAAAAGTAATAGCAGTGTACATGGCTACAACACTAGGAGAAAGGATGATCTTCACTACTCAAGGTTAAATCTAACTTTGGCTCAGAAGGGGGTAAATTATGCTGCCACAAAAGTCTTTGGTCACTTACCTAATAGCATCAAAAGTCTGACAGATAGCCATATAGCATTTAAAAGGAAATTAAAAGAATTTCTTAATGGCAACTCTTTCTACTCATTAGATGAATTTTTCGATATAGTAAGTGGGTAATTTCCCAACCACCACAAAAAAAATTAAAAATATTGAGTGTCATGTAATATTTTGTGTAATGTAATATCTTGTATAGACCCCTTTTATTAACCTGACACGTTCCACATCATTACGAAGTGTCGTATTCATGACCTATGGAACAAGTACTAATCTAATCTAATCTAATCTTGAATTTACTGAACGCTATTTACGTAGAGTGTTGGAAAGAAAACTGAAACTGGGGCCAGAGCATTGCAGGGGACGTGTTATGGGGCAAAATTTCCATATAACAAAGGCCGAGAACGAATCGTTGTATAACTACGACTATTGCGCGGTAGTCAACTGCCGCCAAAAACTGGTCGCAATAATTTTTGAGACCGAGACTTTCATTCGTAACACACCAGAAATTTTCGATAGAGCGACCCAAATACTTCTTCGAGGATATTGACTTTGTGAAGGTGGAGGAAACAATTTCGAGAATTTATAGTAAAAATGCTATTTGAGAAAAAAGTATTTATAATTTAAAATGTTTTCTCCTTCTCCTTCACGCAGCAGGGTTGGGTTGGGTTGTTTGAGGGAAGAGACCAAACAGCGAGATCATCGGTCTCATCGGATTAGGGAAGGACGGAAAAGGAAGTCGGCCGTGCCCTTTTTTGTCTCCTCCCTCCCATCCTGGGGATGTGATGTGGTACAAAGGTTGCAGTTGGTGTATTATTGTGATTTTTTTAAATTTTATTTATTCATTTATTTGTTTCAGAGAGCAAAGTGCGGGGCGAAGGAAACCATGAAAGAAAACTGAAGGGTGGAATTTATACCACCCTTAACCAGTGCTACATCTTGCACCGGATGGGAAACAAAAACTGCGAAGACCTTTTCGCACTGGGGACAAAAAGAGGAAATGGGGCAAATACTGCTACAGAGTGTGAGGGTTCACAACGAAACTCTCCATCTGCTGTTTCATCCAGGTATGACTTCTCGTAATGATGAAAGTAGATCCCACGTTGTACCGTGTAGTGTTCTATCATCGTCTTGTAATTTTAGCTTCTCTTACCCGTGATGTTCCAGCTACATGGAGGGTCGTGGAACGCACTCCACAAAAAATTGGAAAAATATTGTCGATACTTCGGGTTACGGAGGATCTTGCAATGTCGTTCCTGCAAACAGTTCCAAAAGTCTAAAGTGTCCTTAGTGCCGTCTTGAAACAAATAATGCACTGCATGTCCATGAAGCCACGTCATTGCATTAGTTTTAGTGCGTGGGTAATACGTCTCATTCGGGAATAAGATAGTCTTGGGGTCGATATGATTCGGCGTTACCCGAAGGAAGTATGCTGACATTTGCCTCACTAAGTGCCACACTGCCGTAGACTCACCACAGCTAAGACGGTGTTCATCGTTGTCTTAAACGCCACAGCTCGTGCACGTGGGTGAGTCTACCATGTGTATCGCATGTAGCCTTGATCTGGTCACCTGCTTACCGTTGACAGTGATATACCACATCGCCGTGATGTCAGTGTCCAGTGTTACGTGGTGAATTGTCCTCCACACTACTCGCCAGTTGACATTCGGGTGCTTCCTCTCCACGACGTTATCGGGTCGTTCACGTTGCAGGATCCGATAAACCGTCTTTGCCGTCGCCAGTTGAGTCGCTGGTAAGGCAAGTCGAACGTAACTGAGTTCAAGGTAAAAGACACCGA
This sequence comes from Schistocerca americana, assembly GCF_021461395.2. Classification (NCBI taxonomy): domain Eukaryota; kingdom Metazoa; phylum Arthropoda; class Insecta; order Orthoptera; family Acrididae; genus Schistocerca; species Schistocerca americana. The sequence goes on from NC_060123.1 coordinate 149,707,726, forward strand.
TGTAGAAGAGCGAGGAGGGGACGTGGTGTACCGGCACAGGTGGCAACAGGGAGGGCGGTGCTAGTTCTTCTATTAACAAACTGGTCAGACTGTCCGGACGGCGGTGCCATAGTTTGACTAATGTGCTCACAAATAGGGCGACCGCTCTGTCATGAACAAGATAAAGGCCAAGCCCTCCCCGATCCGGGGGAAGAGTGAGAGTCTCATATTTGATCTTGAAAAGCATTCCTGAACTCACGAAGGACCCAAATGCCGCAAGTATACGGCGAGCTAACATCACCGGTACAGGTAATATCTAGGCGCTGTGCGGAATGTGTGACGCTAAATGTGTGTTAACATACTGGGTCCTTTGGACGATGTCCAGGGCTCGTCGGCGGTTGTTGGCAATTCCAGTCCGAACATTTCGTAAAAGCCGTCGAAAGTTGCGAGCAGCGGTCCTTCGTATATCGTCTGTAAAATCAATGCCGAGACATTTCAAACTATCTCTGAGCTGTAAGGGGGTGACACTGTTCTCAGACAATCCGACCCCGATGTTCATCGCCACCGATTTTGCGACGTTGACACGACTACCAGTGGCCATGCCATATTTCGCTATCCAATTCAGTGCGCTAGCGGTGTCGTCATCATTGCAGATGACAATCACCAGGTCGTCAGCGTACGCTTTACATCGGAAAGTGTGGCCTCGTAACGTCATACCCGTTAGTCGTTGGCGCAGGCCGCAGAGGAGTGGTTCCATGGCCACAGCGTAAAGTAAAGTGGACAGAGGGCAGCGTTGGCGTATCGATCTAGAAATGGTGAGGGGCTGCGAAGGTCCGCCGTTGACGATCACCTTGGACGTCGCGCCACGGAGTAGTCGCATGACGACAGTGACGAATGGCTCTGGGTACCGCATATGTTGGAGGACCGCTTCCAAATAGTCGTGGTCCACTCGGTCGAAAGCTTGACTAAAATCGATTGCCGCCAGTGCACCCTTCAGACGACATGCCCTCGCCAGTGAGATCAAGTCACGATATTCACTGAGTGCTGTTTGACTATTATTGTCGCCTCCTAATGACGTTTGATCGGGTGAGATAACATTTCGTAACGTCTGGCGTATCCGCGCCGCCAACAGTCGAGAAAAGATCTTAAAGTCGCAGTTCAATAGCGTCAACGGGCGGTAGTCCTGCAGTCGTGATCCACCGGACGGTTTGTGAATAGGAATAATCATCCCTTCCACAAGGGCCGCAGGGAGCGGCACGTCCGGGGATAGTAGTTCGCGACAGATGTCCGTCCATCGGGAGGCTAATAAATATTGGAAAGTCCGGTAAAATTCCAAGGGGACGCCACCAGGACCCGGAGACTTGTTGACAGCTCCTTTTCCAATGGCGTCGATCACTTCTTCTTCTGTAATTTCGTCCATCAAGGCCGCTTCCATTGCCGGGGTGACGGTGCCGTAAATCGTCTGAGAGACCAGTGCTGTCGGATCAGGGGTCTGAGCGGAATAGAGTTGGGAATAATGATTGTAGAACGCTGTGTTTATGCCTTGTTGCGTGGTGAGGCGACGACCGTCCTCCGTGTCGATGAAGCGTATCAGCGCTCGTTGGCGTCGTTTACGTTCACGAAGGATGTCGAACATTGACGGGCGTTCGCTCGGAATCCGATCCTGCGTCCTCGAGCGGATGACTACCGCCTCTAGGTGGCGTCGGATATGAGCGAGGATCTGAGCCTTAGCACGGTGGACCGCCGTTTGTCGTCCCAGAGACGGTGCCATAGCATCGCAGTCGCGCAGGACCCGGAAGTAAAAGTCGAGTGTATGTCTTCGCGAAGTAGCGTGGTCGCGACCGTAGGTTATCAACGTTCGCCTCAGTGCCGCTTTGGCGCAGTCCAACCACCAGCGGATCGTTGTGGGATATGCACGGAGGCGATTTTCACACGAATGCCACGTATCCTCAACGGCTTGGCGGCAATCCGGGTACGACAGGTGAGCGATGTTTAATTTCCACGGGCTGCGGCTCCTCCACACGTGTTGCCGCCGCAGGGTGACGGCACAAATGTAAGCTGAGTGGTCCGAGAATGCTGCAGGCCACAGTTCCGCATCCTGTGTTCCAGCGGCGAGAGAGCGTGAGACATAAATCCGATCGATACGACTGGAAGAGTGACTCGTGAAGTGCGTGCATCCCGGTCGGTGGCCGTGAAGATGTTCTCAAGTGTCCACCATCTGCAGGTCTCGAATTAGGGTCTCGAGTTCCGGGCACGGATTATGTCGTGGGAGTTGGTCTCTGGGTGCCAGTACGCAATTGTAGTCACCTCCAAACACCAGGTGGTCGTGGCGGCCTTGGAAGAGCGGAGCGACGTCTTCCGCAAAGAATCGTGAACGTTCGCGACGTTTGTCCGTCCCGGAAGGTGCGTAGACATTGATAAGGCGGACACCCAGTACTGTGAGTGCCATTCCTCTTGCCCCAGGCAGAAATAGGATATCGTCCGCCACTATCCCTTCCCCAAGAAGTACAGCGACACCGCTGCCTGTTGAGGAAGCTGGAGAGACGCAAGCATCGTAACCGTACATGCCTGGGAAGCCGTCGACGTACACTTCCTGGAGAAGAGCTATATCGATGGAAGCAGAGTTCAACATATCCTGAAGAAAGGATAACTTAGCGCGCGTCCGTATAGTGTTGATGTTTATAGTTGCAACACGATAAGTTTGAGGTCTATCCATAGCATCCGTGTTGGCCATCAATACCCTTGTAAGGTTGTCTCGTCACTGTAACTGATGGCGGGAAAGGATCAACACTGGTGGGGTAAATTTCCCCCCGTGTCGTCCGACACGATGAGCAAGGAGTGTTCCTCACAGTCGTCCGCCCAGTCGCCATGAAATACCAACGGCTGTTTGTGGCTGTTAGTGGCTGCTGCGGCACTCGGCGCTGACTCCATCGGCTCTGCTGGCTGGGAATCGGCAGCGGCTGTCTGCTTGTGACACTGCTTTTCTGCGGGGTCGGAGGGGCTGAAGCCATCACCACGACGATCCGTTGAGTTTGATGTTACAGCGGCCTCTGTATCGCCGGCACCGTAGTCGGAATTTCCACAGTCCATGTCAGACGATCGCTGCAAACACTCGTCCGACGGAGCACGCCGCCGTCTCTTGTGTTTTCGCGGGGAACGCTGTTTACGGACGTGTGTTTCAGTATCTGAATGTGGGTGGATTTCTTCAACTGCTCCGGTGTCTGGGAGAAAAGCCGCTGTCGGCACAACCCGTGGGTCAATGTCCATCCTGGCATCCACGCCTTCTTGCAACGTCGGTCGGTGATTATCTTCAGGTGGGGGCGCCGTTGTAGAGGCCGGATCCTGTACTGCAGAATCCATCACGGTCTCGCTATCGGGGGCGGCTATCGGACTAATGTGGCCAGCAGCGGAAAGGGTTGCTGCCCGTGTAACTTCGGCGTAATTGAGAGGAAGGGTCGTCACCGTAGAAGGAGTCATAGATTCACCTGCCGGGATTTGAGTAAGCCGTCGTCGGAGACAATCCGACCGGACGTGCCCTTCTTGGCCACAACCAGAGCAAGTGCGTGGCTGACCGTTATACATAATGATCGCCCTACATCCACCGATGACAAGATATGACGGAACATGTTTGGTCAGTTCAATTTTAATCTGTCGTACCCCGTTAAGAACGGGGTACGTTGTAAAGGCGGTCCATTTTTCGGCCATACAGCTTATCACTCTGCCGTAGGGCTGGAAAGCCGCGGTCCGGTGGAGTTCGAAGACGCGTATCGTACGGAGGCCAAGCCCCGCGTGATCGATGGAGACTGCCCCAATATGGCCATCAGAATGTTTGAATTTAAGATCGTTCGCATGTGCGCGCACGATTTTGTTGCACACCTCGTCACTTACTAGCTTGACGAAGACAACACTGCTCGTAATAGAGAGATGGATACCAATTATGTCTCGCGGTTCAATTTTAACGTCGTCACGTAGAAAAAGGTTCCACTTCAAAAGCTCGCGGTCTTGCATGATCGGGTTGAAAACTGATCTTGATGGTGGTTTGTCTGTATGAATGTGCCATGTTGCGTCGGTAGTGATGGACTCTAAACTAGCGACAACGCAGTAGTAAACAACTACGGGCACTCGCGACCGCGCGGACGGGACGTAAACAAGACGTCCTCGCCGCAGCGCTGCGGAAAGCAGACTGCTCTTTCAAACGAACCACCCGGCATTTGTCTGGAGCGATTTAGGGAAATCACGGAAAACCTAAATCAGGATGGCTGGAGGCGGGATTGAACCGTCGCCCTCCCGAATGCCACTCAAGTGCGCTAGCCACTGCGCCACCTCGATCGATCTAAAATGTTTTCTTCATCGTCGGAGACCTAGCTTGTAGTTCGTTATTTACCTGTATCTTGAGACCAGATTCCATTAGAAGTTTGTCCACCAGGTCCATACAAGAATTACAAGGAAAGGAAACTCCAGCATTCGTCGTATAAATTTGAAACAGCTTTCTCATTATTAATACACATCGATTTCAATCGGAGAGTGATCATCTTCAGTCCTATACTAAGTCCTATGGACTCATACAGGCCGGCCGCTGGTGGCCGAGCGGTTCTAGGCGCTTCAGTCTGGAACCGCGCGACCGCTACGGTCTCAGGTTCGAATCCTGCCTCGGGCATGGATGTGCGTGATGTCCTTAGGTTAGTTGGGTTTAAGTAGTTCTACGTTCTAGGGGACTGATGACCTGAGATGTTAAGTCCCATAGTGCTCAGAGCCGTTTGAACCATTTCTCATTATGTAGTACAAATTAAAATACTTGGCTTTTAGTTTTCATTATCATAAAAATTGCACCTTACAGTATCACATGTCGACTGCCTTACTATGGGGGCCACTAACCCACCCCCAACCTAAAAAGTACTCTTACCCCCCTGAACTATTGCGCCCCTGAAGTGAATGGTTCTTGTTGTACCCTTGCCCGGTTCATGGCTGACGCTACAGATCATTCATTTATAATCATCATCATCATATGACGTATCACCAGATTAAGCGATGGAAGTTGAAGTTGTCACCCATAAGAATGCATTACCTGCCGGAGTCAACAAGTTAGTGAGGCAGCGGACTGAGGAAAAATTTAGGGTCCCTTGGGCTGTTTATGGCCGACGCTACAGATCAAATAACACTATACACATTCATGTCACCTACAGAGCTGAATTTCATATCAGTACCACCGATCTCTAATAAACACTGATACAGAATCATCTTCCGACAGCTTACACACACATCGGGTCCATGCAGACACATGTTTGTCGAAAAAAATATTAGCAGACCCACCACTTCTTGTAGAGGCATACGACTGGGTTGCCACAAAAGTCCTGTGTACCGAGCGAGGTGGCGCAGTGGTTAGCACACTGGACTCGCATTCGGGAGGACAACGTTTCAAACCCGCGTCCGGCCATCCTGGTTTAGGTTTTCCGTGATTTCCCTCAATCGCTTCGGGCAAATGCCGGGATGGTTCCTTTGAAAGGCCACGGCCGACTTCCTTCCCCATCCTTCCCTAACCCGATAGGACCGATGACGTCGCTGTTTGGTCCCCTTCCCCATATCAACCAACCAAAAGTCCTGTATGCGATAACATCAAGAGGAGGAAAATTCTCCACACTCGTTGCCAAATAACGGACAGCTGAATCAACACGAACAATAGCAATAGTCAGTCACACTTGTCCAACTTCAGCGGCAACATTAGTTAAAGCAGAACCAATAAGTGCACCACGAAACATCGGCTGAACAGGGGAGCCTAGATTTCCATTGGTCCGTTGCCACGCTAAGTCGGGATATGGGATATAGACTTCGGCGCGTAATCTGTTCTTAGGAGTGACAACTCAATTTTCATCGCTTAATCTCGTGATACGCCGCATGGTGATGATGTTGATGATGATTATGATCATAAATGACTAATATGTAGCGTCAACCATGAACCTGGAGAGGGTACAACGAGAACAATTCACTATGACTGAGGGGGAGGGGGGGGGGGGAGGAGGAATTTTAAGGAATTAGATTTTGGAAAGTCGGGTTAAATGAATACACATCCACACGCTTGTCGCTGGTGCCGTTTTACGGCCGTAGTTCTGACCTTCGGGTATATGTAAAATTCAGTTCGACTGTACGTCCCCTACTCTGCTTCGACATTTTTATCAGGTTTTGTTTCCTGTACGGTGTTTAACAATATCGATTGAGGCTGCGTAATATGAATATTTATTTGAAGTCTTGTGGAACCAGTATCGGTCATTAAGCCCATCTCTAGCACGATGAGAAAACTAAAGCAAAAACCAATGAGAACTGACATTTACCTAAAAATAATTTCACAGCTGTAAATATTATTGTATCATGTCGGCCTACAAACCAACTGTCAGACTGGAGTCCACTAACCTGATGATTGCATTACACTGACGTGATTACTGATCGAATGCACCTATGGCAATTGGATGACTGAATATGGAAAGTGAAAAGCAAAGAGTACGCATCGCACAGTGGAATTTTAAAGCAAGCGAAGTAGGTTGACGCTGATTGAATTGTGTCCCAAATAGCACACTCGAATTTTCCAAGGAACTGCAGTGTATGTAAAAGAAGCACACAGGCAAAGGTACTTTGACGGTTCTTTATTGACGAGAAGAATTTTTGTTCTTTCTATATTCGGGCAGATTTATTTCCTGTTACAGGTCACAACCATATAACGTGATTGTTTTACAACACTTACATGAGAAAACATTTTCTAGTCCGAGTTAAATGCTAGTGCAAATATTATCGGCTGTCAGAAGCACTTGAACATATAGTGGGTCAAACAATCTCAACAGCAGGAAACGATGTTCAGTTGAGGATCAAATACCAGTAAGGATAACAGGTTCGACGTACACATGTGGAACATAATAATTTTCTTTGTAGGGAGAAAATAGTGAACCTACTACTACTACTTCAGATACGTTTACGACACAATCTTTGTAACAAGTGACAGATCTTCATGATGCAAAAAAAAGTTTACCTTATTTCTTAAAAATTCTGTTAAATTTAAAATAAAACCAATCTTGCACTACCGAAGAGATAGGAGAACTGAGTCTGAAACTGTTGCCCATAAACTTCATATCAGAATCCTGTATTTTGAAGGCCTACGTCAGAAATACAGGTCACACAGAGAATTGCCAGCATCGCCTCAGACACATCCTTCATTGATGCGCCTACTGATGCCTCTACTAGATTCAGAGGTAAAACTGTTAAGAAAAACAAGGCATCTGTGTTAGCAAAAAACATTCATACTCTCTTAGTATTTACTTGGACGCATATTAACCTTACGCTGATACAACTTATCCGCGTCAAGAGATATGACATCGAAACAGCGATTATACTCTGCTTATTTCATGAGACAGTTACACCGGAAGAATATTCAGGAAATAACGACGGAGTTGCCCACAAAATAAAAATGCTTCTGCAATTGTACTTGTGAGGCAGTCCGCAGGTGAGTCAAATAAAAGAGAGCCAGCAGCGATCAAAATCAGTCAATTTCACACTAAATGGTGATCTTCAGCGTGAAGCTATGTAGGCATGCAGTGTTTTCTTGTCATAGTGACATTGGACGTGGTTTGCCATTAGATTCGTTGCATCCGACAGTAAAATGCCAAGTTTGTATGTACAAATCTGATTGTGGATTGAAAGAGGCCTCTAAGCTTAACGTGCCTATCAGATGAACAAAACACCATTATGAGCGTCATATGTAAACTATAGGACACTATCTCCCCATCCTCTACTCTCCACACGCTGATATATATATATATATATATATATATATATATATATATATATATATATATATATATATATATATATATATATAGTCGGGATTCGAAACTCGTAGTTCAAGGTTGGTAATACCGAGTGTAAAATCAAAGACTACTTAGAATTAAGTAGAAGACGCGATTAAAGACAAGAATTAATCAGAATACCTTAATAGTTGGTAAGTACTAAAAACTGATTCTTAATTTTGTGTGTTCTGGAGGTGACAGAAATGATAATAGAGTAATGATATTCCTAGAGTAAAGAGGCATTTGCCCCGATTTTTACAACAAAATAACTAATTGGCTTGATAAGTTACATGCCTTCACCAAGATGAAAATGTCCGTTAAAACAGAGTCTTTGTGTGCAATAATGCTGGAAGCTGAAGAAATGAATTAAAATTTATGCCACGGCCGGGATTCGAACCCGGTTTCGAGCCCCGGCCGTGGCACACATTTTAATTCATTTCTTCAACTTCCAGCATTATCGTAGATAAAGATGAGACTTAAATGTCTCGGGGAAACTATAATTATAAGAGTCTTTGTAGATAAGAAACAGCTTTCAGGCACTGGCGTAAACCAGCATGATGAAATTGATGGTTTTTCAGTAGTGTTTAAATGGGGTCAAGGAGGAACAGCAGCAGCCACTTTCAGCTAAACTTCCAGGGAACAACCCGCACTTCTGCGATACAGTCACCAAAATACGTGGACCAGCAGCTTAGGTGCCGTGCTGATAGATGTTTACCTCAGTGCTGAAGCCCCAGAAGCTTGGCTGGATCCATGTCACAGCATTTTGTGTTGATCACGTCGCCAGGTGGTCCTTCAAACCTCCAACATGTTGCCAACAGGGCAATGAATATCTGAGGATGCTCGCGTCTGATGAGCATAAGTAATGAATACATGGAATAATACGTGACCTGTGGCAATTTATCGGTGCTGGATTACAACCGTCATTGTGTCGTCTACTGGTGATACCTGTCTGCATTTGCTAAGATTGCTGGTAATCCGAAATGTACACTCGAATTGCTGATTTTGACTTCACCCGGTCTTACTGTGAAATATATGCAGGAGGAAGTAATGTATTGGTCGACTTTCCAAGGAACGTGCGCTTTCGGAATTTTAACATCAAGAAACATTGTGATCCACAATGCCTCTCTTGTCGTGTCTAACACTGGAACTGTACGAACATCTTGCGATGCTTTCGCTATTACTAAACGAGCCTGTGACGAGACGCAGTGTTCCACTCTGGCTTTCCTCCATTTCCTTTGTCAGCCCTATTTGGTAAGAGGCGCAAACTGTTGACCAATACTCAAATATCGGTCGAACGAGGTTTTTTTTTTAAAAAAAAACATTCCCTTCGTGGGAGGAGTACACTTCCTGAAGATTCTTCTAACTAATCCCAGTTTGGCGTATGCTTTTCCTAAAGTTAGTTTTTATAGTCGTAGCACCCTTAAATCGCGCTGTACGGGTACTACCACATATTTAAGGGGTGCTACTATTTTCCGTAATTGTTGGAAAATCCTATAATCAGACTTTATCAAGCCCTTTTACATATTTAAACACAGTACTGTTTATGTATATACCGGCGCTCAGGTAAATTCCATGGTCCATGTCCTCCAGAACGCGTTCGATACAGTTCCGCACTATCACCAAATGAAGAGTACTAGTGTATGGGATCTGAGACCACTTTTATGATCGTCTTCAAGAGTTCCTAGCAATCATAGCACAGCATGTAGATCCGAACAGAAGCAAATCTTCGACGCAAAAGTATCTTTGGGCCTACTTCAAGTAAGTGTTGTAGCACCATCACATATATAAATGATACAGAGGATAGTTTGGGAAGATCCTTAAAGCTGTTCGTGGATTATGCTATTGTACGCTGTTGGTCACTGGAACTGCAACCACAAAAGATACCATTAACAAATTGTTTCTGGTTATTATGTCGCGGTCGAATGGATTTCACATTTACACACAACATTTCCTTCCTATCCGCGGAGGAAATTTTCAAGAAAGGCTGTAGCTTCTTCGAGTGTCCGATTCACACCCTGGCTCGCTACTGACTGCAGGAAAATTCCGTTTAGACATGCTCCCGCGCGGTGGCCTGACGTCACACGGTTTGAATACCCGAGCGCAATTGGCCGTTGTCGACTAGCGTCGTCCGCTGTTGCTGTTACCCCACGGTGGAAGACTGGTACACATCTTCAGCATCGGGTTATAAATATCATTCACTTTCACGCTTCCTCCTTCATATTTAAATTCCTGGCTGCTTTACAATCTGTATGGTCTCTCTGTATAACTTTTCATAGTATCCGCTTGTGGCTTCCAGTACTGCAGACCTATCAAAATGAATGTGGTTGTCTCCTGGCAGGAAACCATGTTCCGCAACAGCTGATCCATCAGCTCCACCCTTCTACAATTGCCGTTATGCTCTCTAGTCGTCTTTTGAAAGTTCTTTTTGTAGTACCCACGTACACCTCACCACAACTACAAGGAAACCTGTAAATTCTCGATTTTTCCAATGGTTTGCAGACATCGTTTGAGCGAGCGAGGATGTGAATCAGACACTCGAAAAGCTCCGAACCTCCTTGGCAATGTCCTCCGCATATGGCGACGAAACGTTCGGCTTAAATGTGAAATCCATTCGACCTCGGCGTAATAGCCCGGAACATCTAATTAATTTTGACATTTCCGGCAGTAAAAATTTACATTTTAGAAGGAAAGAAAGTAACAAAATTTTACTTATTGTGCATATGCAGTATAGTACAAAGAGCAAACGATTAAGTTTGTAGATAATTTGAGGATATTTAAAGTGCGAAAATAGTGCACAGAGCTGCTACCTCTAGAGTAACAATGGCTGCAGTGAGGCTAGGTACTGAGTTGGCCGGGCTTGGGTGTGTCATTTCATACTGCTTCAGCCCTATCAGTTGGACTGGCTGGTGAGTAGTGGTGTTCCAGTCTCTTGGCAACCTATGATGTGAACTTTTCGTAGGTTGGAAGATCTCGAGAACGTGCTGGTCATGGAAATAGCCGACTATTCCCTTTTTGTGGTTGGTTAGGACCACTTGGGCACTTTCAGTCTTGCACTATCTTTAGCAAAGATAACGTCACTGAGGCCTCGAAGCTAGGGCCCAGCCACTAATCTTAACACGTCAGAAATGTTGTCAAAAGCACCGGCTATGCAAACCACAGGTGATCATGTTCTGTACCCATTGACACCCCTATAGAGTCACATCGGGTACTGAACCCTATTGACGATGACAAACTTGATCTAACTTTTCTGTCCACGTCTGATGCAAAAGCATAAACCATAGACAGAGGAATAGTCTTCTGCATGTAAACTATGAGTGAAGTCAAGGCCGTCGAGTAACTAAGCAAGATCGTTTTGGTTGCAGCAGTATGACGATAAACTAGGAACAGAATGCAAGCTGGAACTATAGAGACTGGCCGCCCAACTGCCATAGTTCTGAGAGTGAGGCGTAGCCCATGCGACACGCCAGTCTAACCTCCTGCAGAACCAACGGCAGTTATCATAACTAGATCCAGCGACATACAGCGTGTCTACATCGCTGTCAATGCCCGCTGTAGTCAGTGGTGCTAAACTGACAACGTTTGTTGTCCTGGGCTCTTCCAAACACGGGTACGACCACCGTGCTACTGTAAGCAGACCTGGGAGTCGTGTGAAAAGACGACGTGGTGCCACTGCTGTGTCGTTGGACGCATCAGTGACGGGAGACATCTCTCTGTTGGTGTTAGAGGTGTACAAATTCCCCTTGCAGCCTGCTTGCCCCTAGCTCCTCTGCAACCATTCATGCAGGTCAGCCTGCCACAACGTAAACACAAGAGTGCACGTGTACTGAGGCATAGTGGGTAATGCGGCCGACTTGGGCTCCCGCAAGCCCGGGCTACTTGGGTTCCCGCAGGCCTGCCAAGCTTCTCGGGACCCGTTCAGCTTGCTGCGTCTGACAACAGGTTGCGCTGTCAAGCTACCGTGACTAGAGTAGCCAGGTAGTTATCCCGCAGTTCATTTATCGCAACGGTGGGGGCAGCACAATGAATAGGTCGAACTTTAGTGAGATTGAAAAAAATTGACAACTGGCGAAGACATGTTGGTAACGAAACAGAGAGCCGGCCGGAGTGGCCGTGGGGTTCTAGGGGCTACAGTCCGGAACCGAGCGTTCGCTACGGTCGCAGGTTCGAATCCTGCCTCGGGCATGGATGTGTGTGATGTCCTTAGGTTAGTTAGGTTTAATTAGTTCTAAGTTCTAGGCGACTGATGACCTCAGAAGTTAAGTCGCATAGTGCTCAGAGCCATTTGAACCATTTGAACGAAACAGAGCTCAAGTGCCGCATGGGAAACGTTTTCGTGTGTTTATGACGCCGCAAACGATGTCAAAATCTTTTGTAAGGTGCTCAATTCCATGCACTGTCCGAAATATTATGTAGACAGTGATGTTCCTGTTGATGGTCAAGCGTGCAAAATTTCTTCGAGATCCGAATAAAACTGTACGTTGGTGTAGAAGTGTGTAAGTAAAGTACCCTCCCCCATACACCATTCAGAATTTTAAGCAGACAGCGCCCTTCATCCTGCTTTGAATATCAAGTGTGACAAATTTCATCAAGATAGGAATAAAAACGTACAATTTGTCGAATTCCGTTAGGTAAAGTAACCCCTGCCATGCACCCGACGAAATTTTATGTAGACTGTGATCTTCCTCTTGGTTTCAAGGTACAGTGTGCAAAATTTCGTGAAGATTGTATCCAATACAAACACACGGACACAATGAAAACGCACTTTCAGGTTTTCTCAAATTTTCCGATTTTTCGGTCGATTTTCCAAAATTTTATTTCATAAAAACCTTGTCCTGAGAATTACGAACACAGCAAAAAAAAAAAAAAAAAAAAAAAAAAAAAAAAATAGCCGAATTGGTCCAGCCGTTCTCGAGTTTTACGCTTATCAACACATTTTGCAATTCATTTTTATTTATATAGATAATACGCCCGAAATATACTCGTAAAGGAAGAATGAACAAATAAAACCGAATATTTTTGACCTGAAATTAATATATATATATATATAATTATATAACGTTGGGGTTTGTCTTTTGGTGCTCAGTTAAAATAAAAACTTTTAATTAACGTTCATAATGCGACAATGGCGAGCGCAGACTAAACGGCTGCGTAGCGCAGCTCAGCAGTAATATCGACAGACAAGCAAGTTTCCCACAGCCTGCCCGGGTTGGGTTCTGCTTGGCTTGGCTGGGAGTGAAGCAGCCTGCCCGTTCTGTTGACAACGCGCGGCGGCCTGCCCGCCTGGCCACCAGGCAAGCATGGGCGGGTTAAAAGCGGAACATGTACACCACTGGAACTTGGTGTGTCAAGGGAAGCTACAGCACTCGTCACCGTGTTGACAGTCAGAGTTGCTCCACACGACATCACACTCCCGTGTGGATACTTGTAATTTTGCAATCAAGTCAGTTTCCTGACTCAAAGTACGTGACGTGACTATACGATACTGTATGGCCAGAAGCACTATACGTCTGTCCTCCCGGGCGCTAGAATCGTGGAACCTTTGAGATCTTGCATGACGTTGAGTGTTGTCCTCCTGAACTCTTGGATTCCATATTCACTTGACAGTCGTGGAATCCTGGCTAAGGTGAGCAGCAATATCGTGAAATGATATGCCGCATTCTTGTTACGCCACGATCCTGCTATTGTCGAATGTTTCTTACACGACACTGAACATGGTCTTCTCACATACAAACAACATTCTAATACGATTTCTGAACAAAAAAATGCTCGCTCGCACTTTGCCCTACAAACTTAACGTGGTCTGCAATACGTACTGCAGTTTCCCTGGCTTGTTTCCAGTCGAGCACGTGTGGGATGAGGTGGGGCGACGAGTGAATCGTGCGACTCCTCCACACAAAACTTTTCCAGACCCACCCGTACAGATCGGGCAGTGTGGAAGCAGCATTCCTCACCTTTATGATGGACTCCATGACAGAGTCGGTGTCTGCACTGCCGCCTGTGCAGGCTACACTGCGTACTACTATGGGTCTATTGCTGGTACCTCAGAACCGTTTGAGTTGCGTATCTGTGAATGTAATCATTCCATGTACTCCATACGTATTTTTCCTACAGTTAATTCTGAAGGGAATAGAAAACTCTCACTGAGTGTTTAATTTTTCCGGCAGTGTAAATCAAGATGTAGAATACAGTGCGTGGAACAACGTGCGTTCACACGCTCGATTTACATGGCAAAATACGGCTCTGGAACGGTTGATGTTTACAATACAGACCACGTTTTCATTTTGTTTTATTACTTACAGTGGCGGGCATTTTATTCGTAAATATTTGCGAACATGGTAGCATGGCTATGAATTGGGCACCAGGCCAGCTCAATTTACAGGGATTCACTGCGAAACACTCTTAATAACTTGTCAGTAACAAACTCGAGATACGACAAGAGATATGCTTTAATGATTCCAACGAGTGGTTTCATAAAATTGTGAGGCACATCTTTATTTCGAAACCGAACAAATGGGTTTCATTTTGTGATCGATGTAGTATAACATGCTGAACGATGATGGTCAAACAAGCTGGCTGCAAATAGATTCTTAAACAGAATCCCAACTCAGTTTTCATTACTTCTTTGTATAAATCTTGACCGCTGGCATTTAATTTTAAAATTCTCTGTGACCAGACAAAAAACTATGCCATAATTTTTCATTACTGTATTTTCGTTTTCTTTGAATCGAACTACGTTTTCGATTCATTCTAAATGCCGTGCTAACCGACTTACATATACATTCTGAAACAGGTCCCTTTAGCTGAAGTACCAAATTACCAAACGACATTTACACTTAGTAACCAGTAAGATTATTATACACTGTGTTTGCGAGATGACAATAAAGGCTTTCTCTGTCGTGTGTTTAAATTCTTCGATACTAACTGCTCCGAAAAGGTAATGAATTGAACTCTTTGCAAACAGGGAAAGCATGAAAAGCCTAGAGCGCTGCTCTCATATGACAAACCCCAATTGGTAATGTGCTATCTGATTAGCACGTGCAGGAGAATGGTGTTCCTCAGGGAAGCGTTTCAAGTGTCACCCTCTTTGCCATCGCCATTAACAGTATCACGTCCACTATCCGGAGTCCTGCCCAGTGCTCCTTGTTTGTGGACGATTTTGCTGTTTTCTGTTCTTCCTCCAATCTTGTCACTGCTAGTCGGCAGCTGCAGCTTACGATAAAGCGATTAGAGGCATGGACTGCGAAGACGGGTTTTACCTTTTCTGCAGACAAATGTGTGTGTGTTCATTTTAATCGTTCTCGACGTGCTTTTACCTCCCCTGTATTGCGTCTGAGGGACACCATTCTTCCTTTTAGAGACACTGTGAAGTTCCTGGGCCTCACTTTTGATTCCAAGTTGTCGTGGTTGCCGCACCTTAAAGACCTCAAGGTGCGGGCCCTGAAGGCGCTGAATATTTTGAAGTGTCTGAGCCATCGGTCCTGGGGAGCAGATCGGGCGCGTCTGCTGCAGTTTTATAGGGCTTTAGTCCGGTCGCGTCTTGACTATGGATGCACAGTGTATGGGTCAGCGAGGACTTCGTATCTGAAGATTCTTGACGCAGTACACCATGAGGGTATCAGGCTCGCCACTGGTGCCTTCCGTACCAGTCCCATCCCCAGCCTGTGTGCTGAGGCAGGGGAACCGCCGCTCGCCATCCGGCGGAAACTCCTCATGGTGCGACGGGTGTGTCAATTCCTTGCCTTTCCTACCTCCCCTGCGTACCCTACTGTTGCCCGACCACCTATGGAACGTCTCTTTTCCAGTCGTCCAAGGGCAACGAGACCATTTGGGATTCGTGCCAAGCATTTGCTTGAGTCCCTTGGTGTAGAGCTTGTGGCACCCCAACTCCAGGGTTTTACCCGCCCGCCTCCCTGGTTGCTCCAGAGGCCCAGCGTCCTTTTAGACTTGTAAGAGTACCGGAGGAGCTGCACTCCTGCGTTTGTTTTTACCTCCTTATTTTACGATATTTTAAAACAGTATCCCGACCATGTACCAGTGTTTACGGATGGCTCTAAACCGGGGGTCTCTGTTGGTTGTGCTGTTGTTTCCCCTGATCGAGTCATCAAGTTACGGCTTCCTGCGGCGTTTACCATCTTTGATGCCGAATTGTTTGCGATCTTGCGGGTATTGGAGCAGACGAGATGTGTTCCCAGTCTTAAGTTTCTCATCTGTTCTGACTCCCTGAGTGCCCTTCAGACCATGCAACACTTGTACCCAGCGGATACGGTCGTCCAGAACATCCATGATGCCCCAGTCCACCTGCAACGGCAGGGGAAGGAGGTTTCCTTCTTCTGGGTGCCGGGGCACGTGGGTATTAGGGGAAACGAACTGGCGGATGTCGCTGCCAAAGATGCATGTTCCCTCCCTCAAGTTGTTGAATGTGCCGTCCCCCTCCATGCTGTTACCCCCCTTTTGCGTTTTCGGGTTATGCGTCAATGGGAAGAGGAGTGGCTGGCAGTCGGTGAAAATAAGCTGCGTTTGGTCAAGGCCACCACGCGGCCATGGCGTACGTCCTATCAGTCGTGCAGGCGGGATGAGGTTCTCCTCACTCGCCTTCGCATCGGGCACAGTCCCTTAACATGGTTTTATACTCCGGCGGGTGGACCCTCCAATCTGCAGTGCTTGTGGCGTCCAGATTACTGTCCGCCACATTTTACTTGACTGTCCTTTATTCTCTGATCAGAGGGCGGTGGTTTCCTTGCCACCGGATTTGCCCTCTATTTTGCAAGACGACGCAACGACTGTGGTTAAGGTCTTACGGTTTTGTGTCCTGTCCAATTTGTTGCCTCGGATTTTAGGGAGAGAATTTTAATGTGCTGCTGGGTGACCGGCTCACCCAGGTTTTAGGTGAGAGGTCCGCCAGCCACGATTAGCTACTTGTTTCACTTCGATTTCTGTTCTCTTTTCCTTGTGTTTCCTTTCCTTTTTTAGTGCGTTTCTTTTCCTCTTGTTTTGCCTCTGTATGTGAGTATTTGGAACTGCGTCAGGCCTGTGTCTTTTAGCCGTTCTCCTTGTTCGCTGTCCGTCTTCGTCCCTTCACCGCATGTGTTCCTGTTTCTATGCGTTTGGGCGCTGATGACCACGCTGTTTAGCGCCCGAAAACCTCAAACCACACACACACACACACACACACACAAACCCCAATTGTCTCCAAGGAAGCAAACGCCGAAAGCTGTGAGTGCTTCAGCTAGGGAACTGCACCAATAATTAAAAGTAATTTAGGCATATGTGACAGTATGTGTATTAGAATAGCCTACTAAAAATCTTTATATTCGTAGTAAACACAAATAACTTATCACTAAAAAGGGAAACACCCCATCGCACCCCTCTCAGATTTACTGGTAAGTTGGCCAAGTTGGTCCATTGGATAGTCCGTCAAAAACTGAACATACATCCAGCATGAAAACAGGAAGAAGGAGTACTGAACTGTGGTAAAAAGAAGAAAATACGTGTAAAATCGAGCATCGTTAATGGTGTCGTGTCATGGTTGTGTGGTGACGGTGGTGGATTGCAACACGGGAGATCCGCCCGGTCCAATATATGTATATTTCCATCACAAAATTACGAGCTTTCCGTCCGGTCATTGCCGTGTCTGTTCGCCGTATTCAAATTTGTGTATGTGTCAGTTTCCAACAGCGAGGTGTAACGAAGTGATCTCCAGACATACGTACCTCCTATTTGTTCTACGCACGTACTACATGTTATGCCTCTTGTGTTCCGTTTTGGAAGTTCTGACTCTTGAATGTCTTCGGTGTATCGTATTTCACACCCGTTTATTTGCTGTTTTCATTTCTGTGAGAACTGTATGCGGCATCTCGCCTGTTCTCACTATTCGCCACATTTACTTGCGACGGTACTTTAATCTTACAACAAGAGTCATATTCTGTGATGAACTGTGAGAGCAGGCGAGAAGCCGCATAGACCTCTCGCAGAAATAGAAACAGCAAATAAACGGGTCTGAAATATGTTACAACGAGGGAATTGAAGAGTCAAAACTTCCAAAAGGGGACGCAAGAGGCATAACATGTGATAACTGTGTAGAAAAAACAGGAGCTGCGTACTTTTGGAGGCCCCTTCGTTACACGTCGCTGTTGCAAACTGACAGAAATTTGAATGCAGCGAACAGACACGTCAATGACCGGACGGAAAGCTCGTGATTTTGTAAAGAATAAAAAAATTGGAGTGGGTGAGATTTGAACCAGGATATCCCGCGTCGCAGCCCAACGCCGTGACCACATAAACACGACACGATGGCTGTTTAACGCCTCTCGAAATTACAAATATGTCCGCCCCTGGTAGCTGAGTGGTCAGCGTGACGGAATATCATACCTAACGGCCCGGGTTCGATTCCCGGCTGGGTCGGAGATTTTCTCCGCACAGGGAGTGGGCGTTGTGTTATCCTTATCATCATCATTTCCTCCCCATCGACACGCAAGTCACCGAAGTGGCGTCAACTCGAAAGACTTGCACCAGGCGAACGGTCTACCCGACGTGAGGCCCTAGCCACACGGCATTTTCATTACAAATATTAAATTTGGACGGTTCACTGTTTCTATTTTTCTTCTTTTTTCCATAGTTCAATACACCTTCTTCCTGTTTTCATGCTTCATCTGTGTTCAGGTTTTGGCAGACTATCCAATGGGCCATTTTACCACTAAATCTGAAAAGGGGGGGGGGCGGTGCGATGGGGAATTCCCCTTTTAAGTAGTGTGTTGTTTTTGTATGGTTCCTTAGTTCCTGGGACACATAGTCCTGCTGCTTCCCTTAGTTCAGTGTCTCTAATATCCATTCAGAATCTTGTCTTCGAATCCTAAATTTCAAGTACTACAAATATTTTCTGATGGTGGTGCTCCACTGTTTTTATGTAACTAAGAAATGACATCTTGGAGACCACCGTAAGCAGCCTATTGTAGTTTACAATACGTTACTTCTCTATTTCAGTTTTTCATCCGTGATTTGTTGCTGACTTCAAAGAAATGTATCCTTTTTTATAGTCGACAGTAGATTCAGGCAGTAGAATACTACTTCCACTCTTTTCAATGTTTTACTTTTACAGCAGACACTCGCCACTGTCGCTCGGTCACAAGCGATAATGACAGCACAAGGATCCTGGTCACTGAATGCAGAAGGCTTCCAGGCATACCGCTTAAAAAACAGCCCAATTACTGTAGCTACAATGAGGCAAACTTTGCAATACTGATAACAGAGAACAGAAAAAGAGAAGAGGTGAAGTTTGAAAGTAGTAAAAGTAAAGGGCAGAGATATCGTATCTACAGACTATCCAACGCCATCCTGGCTCTTAGCTCTCGAGGACGCATCATTAGCCGTTGTTAGCTGGGGATTTCAGTTTTTAACTAAACGGTGTTCTCACTGACTAATACGGTACTCCACAGCATGTCTCCTTCCCGTAATCTCTTCAGATGCCTCACGAGTCTGAAGAGAAATGGACGGTGCACTGAGATGTACCCTTTTCGTTCAGAAAATGTTTCCTGGTAATACGTGTGTGGTAGCTTGGCACACTTTGGTCAAGAGTATACAGATGTTTGAAGCGCCCTTCATCAATAGTGTACTGTATTCTCCTGTTCTGGGCATGCAATAGCTGTCGGGTTAAATTTCTATGGTGTGATTTTTTTAAATTTTTTTTAGGAACTCCCCAACAGAATAGAAGGAGTGAGCCATGAGGAAATTCTTCAGTTTAGGCTTAGAAGTGCGTGTATTACTGCTACGATTTTATTTAATTATAGTTGTAACTTACTGAAAATTGATGCAACAGAATACTGCACGCCTTTCTGAACAAGAGTCAAAGAGGTGCAATCCAAAAGAAAGTCGGGTTTCCATCCAGTATTAACTGAGTGGAAGCTGCTAATTCTTGAGACATTAAAGGAATTATATATTGAGAGGCCAACGTCAGAATTCCCAGACTCCTGAACTGAGATCGAGAAGAACTTACTGCACGTATTACCCGAACTACGCGTTTCTGAGCCAGAAATACCCTTTGTGAATGGGAAGAGTTGCCGCAGAATATAATGTGGTATGTCATTAGTTAATGAAAATATGCAGAGTTTACTAATTTTCGTGTTGAACTATCACTTGTTGCAGATGGTTTTCTAATGGTAAATATAGCAGCATTCAGTTTTTCAATGAGATCCTGAATTAGGATATTTCATGACAGTATACCGTCTAGCTGAGTACCTAGGAATTTTGAGTGCTGAATCTCACTAATCAAATGCCTATTTTATGTAATCAAAATATTAGTTTTAGTTGAACCGTGTGTCAGAAACTGTAAAAACCGGGTCTTACTGTCATTTAGCACAGTGACAGTGACTCCATCACAGTGCGAAGTCACATGTAACACGCAGATTGCTGCAAACCGAATTCAGGCTTTTATATCTCTTGCGCAATAGTCAGCTTAAAGTTTTACAGATTTGGACCACCTTACGTTAGAACCAACATTAGGAATGAATCACACATCTTCAGCAATATATTTTCCTGCGATCAGTTCGCTTTCCTCACAATCTGGCCGGGTTATGCTCCATCCGAAGTGTCTACCGAACTGACGAGGTACAGAGCTACATGTTGGAAGGCAGTACAATAAACCCCTGAAAATCGATAGGAAATTAGAATTTAATGAGGACATAAGGGAAGGAGTTCAGGCTCGGAATGGACAAGGATGGGGAAAGAAACCTGTCGTAGTCCTTCCGTAGACATGCCCACACTCACATCAAGTCACTGGGTGTAGCTACGGGAAACGTAAGACTGAATGACTGGACCGGAATTTGGCCCGCTCCTCCTGATTGCTAGCCTGTGTCTTAACTGTTGTGCCATCTCCCTCAGTCGAACCAAATTTTTTGCAGGGATTTCTTAGGCAGATGAGGTAAAGAAAAACGGCTAAGTTTATGCTGGAAAATCCAAGAGGTGTACTCTGTTTACGCCTTTCAATTTAATTTCTTTTTAATTTTCTGCCTAAAATGGCGTGGGCTGTTGAGATGCGGCCCACTCTAGAGCCTGGTTTCGATCAGCCAGATACGAAGCTCTAGAGCAGAGGTCTCCAAACTTTTTAGTCTACGGGCCACATTAATTCCTCCACGAAGTCATAAGGGCCAAGATCTACCTAATGGGGTTAAAGCACCCTAGCACTCCATGATCATCGTAATGTAAGGCCAAAGGAAAGATGAAATCGCAAAAATCTAAGGTTGCGGGAATAGCTAACACGGAAACGAACTACGATTTTTATTTAATTACATAATTTTGATTGTGGACGAACCTGACCTAAATTCTGCCGTATTTTATTCTGGCGAATTTCACCGACAAAAAAAGTACGTCACTGCACATTCTTCACGAAAGCGTCCTGCAAAGTTAACGAAATCTCAAAATCATTGTTAGCAACACTATTACTGCAAGACGTAACAGAGGTAGAGTATGTCAACGCATTGTTATGTCAAGCGGCGCAACAATAAATGGCTATGAGCACTATGGGACTTGACATCTGAGGTCATCAGTCCCCTAGAACCTAGAACTACTTAAACCTAACTAACCTACGGACATCAAACACATCCATGCTCGAAGCAGGATTCGAACCTGCGACCGTAGCGGTCGCGCGGTTCCAGATTGAAGCGCCTAGAACCGCTCGGCCACACCGGCCGGCGGCGCAACGATAAGTTTAGTTATGTAGTCTTGTAGCGAGTAGCGTATTGGTCGCGATAGGCCTCGAAACTAAATTGTTGGCAGTGTAGGTACCACCTCAAATATTTGGCGGGCCGGATACCGGGGATGTCCGGCCAGCTAACGCGGGCCGGTTTGCCAGCCCTCGCGGGCCGGTTTCGGCCCGCGGGCCGTAGTTTGGAGACCCCTGCGCTAGAGCTAGGGCAGAATGACGTCGAAAAATAAAAGTGTAGAAGATGATTATTAGTTCCAGTGTTTGCTTAACGAACCAAGAATACCTCTCGAAAACCTACATCTACATCTACATCTACACCTCCGATCACAGATTACTCTGCAATTCACAGTTAAGTGCCTGGCAGTGTGTTCATCGAACTACATTTAAGTACGGCTCTACCATAAGAGTCTCGAACACAGCGCGGGAGAAACGAACATTTAGGTCTTTCCGTGCGATCTCTGATTTCTCTCATTTTATTATATCATTTCTCCCTATATAGGTGGGCGCCAAGAAAATATTTTCACTCTCTGAGGAGAACGTTAGTGATTGAAATTCGATGAGAGTGTTCGGCCGCAGTGGAAAACGCCTTTGTTTTAACAACAACGATCCCAATTCGTGTATCGTATCCGTAGCACACTCTCCCCTACTTAGCGATAGTACAAAACGAGCTGCCCTTCTCTGAACTTTTTCGATGTCCTCCATCAGTCCCGTCTAATGCAGATCCCACACTGCACAGTAATAGTCTAGCAGAGGGCGGACAAGCGTAGTGTAAGCAGTCTCTTTCTTTCATGGTTTTGAGTAAATTGTCACTTTTTGCAGCCTAGATTGGAACCGAGCGATTGAAGTTATTTTTAATTTGTTTCTGTGTCACAGCGTCCCGGACAAAAATACAACGGTCTAGTATGTGCACGCATGCATATCTTTGCATGTTCGTTACACAGTAAATTCGATGACGTGCTCGACGTTTAACGCAGTCTACCTGAGAGTAGCGTCTACGAACATATTTCCACGAGCTTATTTCTATGGAAAAATTCACTATATGCCTACACGAACATTTATTTCTGTTACCACGCTTTTATTACTAGGAGAAGACGTCATAAAGAAAGCCAATATCAAATTTAAATAATGATGTACGTTTTATGCTGATGCTGATACAAAGGTGTTGCTTCCGCACTGGAGTGGGTGGTGTTCAAATCCCGTTCCGGCTATCTAGATTTAAGTTTTCCGTTGTTTCGCTAAATCATTCGAGGTCGATACTCGTATGGTTTCTACAGGGAGGCGTTGGTATATTTACTACAGCTTTGTGTAGCTAATCTGGAGCTCTGTCTCTAATCATGTTGTCGCCAACGAGGGGTTAAATCTAAATCTTTCTTACTTGTCTGTCTCTGTTTTGTGCAAAATTAAGGCTACTCTGCAATAATGTCTTTGTTTCACTACTTAAGTAATAAATTAGATTCAGATTAGAGAAATCAGTGGAGAAAAGCCATTTCCATACCAGCCAAAAATTCTTTGGACATATTGTAACGCCAACAGACAGGAAACACTCAATCGCGTCGATGTTGCACCCTGGTGAATCAATTACGCGGTAAATGAATAACGAGATAATCACAACACGTTGTAATAGCCAACTAAATTGGGCGATAATGGAAAGCATATGCCCATCATGTACGGCATTAAACAAACACCCAGAATTACACGTTTGACTATGTTGATTAACATATTAACTCGTGAAATTTCCAATCGCAGATACCACTAACGCTGCCAAAATATGTTGAAAACTAACAGAAAATAGATGGTCCTGTGGTATCGTTAGCTGGGAGATCCGAAAGGGTGGTTTTGGTACTGCTCACGTACATAGTCACAATCCTACACGATTAGGTCTCGTGTATAAGTGCATCTGTGAATTTCAGAATTTATAGCTGTTAATGTTGCCGACTTTTAAGTTACCATATTGATGCATCAGACGAAAGTGGTGGCTGGGAAATTATTCTCATTTTCCTAGAATGGGCATCAAACGAACGTTGACTGCTCGTCCTCAACGAGACGACGCGTTAGGCCGTTGGAATATCCCATTACATCACTTGCACTGACAGGCATAGACAGTCCCCATACTGTTATTCTCAGGGATTACTCTGAAGTGACCCGCCTCCGAATCTGAGTGCTCAGCGCGGCTGGCTGCTATTGGGGGAGGAGGGGAGGGTCCCTGGGTTCGATTCCCGGTACTGCCAGGATTTTTCCTTGGTGGAACGGTGTGAACTTATCTACTAAGCGTTGTAATGCCAAATGAGAAGCAATTTGACTGAGTAGTTGTGGCTGCAAGTCACGAAAACTGATAAAGGTGGCGAAAGCGGTGTGCTGACCCCACGCCCCTACACACCGCATCCAGTGACACAATTGGCGAAGGATTATACGGCGGTCGATAGATACCGATGAGGCCACCAGGGCCTGTGGACAGAGTGTTTACTTTTTCACCCTAAAGTGACTTGTGTATTTGAATTGATATCTCAACAAACACTTCACTTCCACAGTGCTTCAGCATCATACACTTAGTAGAACATACATGGTATAGGGGGGCGATTAAAAAGTATCCGTTCGAAGGCCGCACAGTCCAGATTTGATATGCCAATCAGATAAAGTCGCCGTAGCACTGAGGTAGTCACCCTACCGACGCACCAGACTGAAGATACCTGTTTGATGATAAAAAAAAGTCCAGTAAACATGTGCTCTAAAATGCATACTTTACGAGCTATGAGCACTAGCTCAACTTCGCTACTTTGAAACACAACTATTGTAATGAACGAGTGCCCATATCTACACTCCTGGAAATGGAAAAAAGAACACATTGACACCGGTGTGTCAGACCCACCATACTTGCTCCGGACACTGCGAGAGGGCTGTACAAGCAATGATCACACGCACGGCACAGCGGACACACCAGGAACCGCGGTGTTGGCCGTCGAATGGCGCTAGCTGCGCAGCATTTGTGCACCGCCGCCGTCAGTGTCAGCCAGTTTGCCGTGGCATACGGAGCTCCATCGCAGTCTTTAACACTGGTAGCATGCCGCGACAGCGTGGACGTGAACCGTATGTGCAGTTGACGGACTTTGAGCGAGGGCGTATAGTGAGCATGCGGGAGGCCGGGTGGACGTACCGCCGAATTGCTCAACACGTGGGGCGTGAGGTCTCCACAGTACATCGATGTTGTCGCCAGTGGTCGGCGGAAGGTGCACGTGCCCGTCGACCTGGGACCGGACCGCAGCGACGCACGGATGCACGCCAAGACCGTAGGATCCTACGCAGTGCCGTAGGGGACCGCACCGCCACTTCCCAGCAAATTAGGGACACTGTTGCTCCTGGGGTATCGGCGAGGACCATTCGCAACCGTCTCCATGAAGCTGGGCTACGGTCCCGCACACCGTTAGGCCGTCTTCCGCTCACGCCCCAACATCGTGCAGCCCGCGACAGGCGTGAATGGAGGGACGAATGGAGACGTGTCGTCTTCAGCGATGACAGTCGCTTCTGCCTTGGTGCCAATGATGTTCGTATGCGTGTTTGGCGCCGTGCAGGTGAGCGCCACAATCAGGACTGCATACGACCGAGGCACACAGGGCCAACACCCGGCATCATGGTGTGGGGAGCGATCTCCTACACTGGCCGTACACCACTGGTGATCGTCGAGGGGACACTGAATAGTGCACGGTACATCCAAACCGTCATCGAACCCATCGTTCTACCATTCCTAGACCGGCAAGGGAACTTGCTGTTCCAACAGGACAATACACGTCCGCATGTATCCCGTGCCACCCAACGTGCTCTAGAAGGTGTAAGTCAACTACCCTGGCCAGCAAGATCTCCGGATCTGTCCCCCATTGAGCATGTTTGGGACTGGATGAAGCGTCGTCTCACGCGGTCTGCACGTCCAGCACGAACGCTGGTCCAACTGAGGCGCCAGGTGGAAATGGCATGGCAAGCCGTTCCACAGGACTACATCCAGCATCTCTACGATCGTCTCCATGGGAGAATAGCAGCCTGCATTGCTGCGAAAGGTGGATATACACTGTACTAGTGCCGACATTGTGCATGCTCTGCTGCCTGTGTCTATGTGCCTGTGGTTCTGTCAGTGTGATCATTTGATGTATCTGACCCCAGGAATGTGTCAATAAAGTTTCCCCTTCCTGGGACAATGAATTCACGGTGTTCTTGTTTCAACTTCCAGGAGTGTATTAAGGTATGCATTTTAGAGCAGATGTTTACTCGACGTTTTTTTCCTTGTTTTGGTCCATACTGCCACTTACCGAAATTGATACAGGATGACTGAGCTGCCCCCACCTACTGGTTTTATGCAACTCGCAAAACCTTCAAAAACCATAGACGAGATATTCATATTCGCTCGCTCACTACACCCCAACTGTTAGTCCAACAGAAAAAATGAACAGGACCTTCTCTTGTAGGAAGAATAAGGCACTTAAATTATGTAGTAGCATGCGTTTTCGCTGGATACCACGATTTTCGAGTTTTTCAAGAAAAACGCATTTGAAGGTCATTTTTGGATATTTTTCTCTAATAATTCGAAAACTACGGCCTCTAGCGAAAACGTATTCCAGTAGAAAATTTAATTACATTAAATTAATGTCCGGTACATTTCTTCTGTAGGACTTATGGTTTGTGTGTAGGCGAGAGAATTTGACAGTCTCGCGCGTGGTTTTTGAAGGCCTTGTAGGTTGTATGCAACCAATACATAGAGGCAGCTGAATCACACTCCGCGAGCCACTTGACATTCCACAGCGGATCAGCGGATGGTACTTCGTACTTACATCCTGTTCCCTATTCATCTCACAAATGACCGCGCGATGTCTCGGTTTCAGCCCCAATTTCTTTTATACCATTCTAATGACGCCTGTGCGAGACACACGTTGCAGGAATCAATATTTTTGGGTAACTTGCTCTGTATACTCATTATTTAAATTCATACAAAGATATTTCGCGAGTAGAGGGGCGCCTTTGTTCCAAAGATTCCCATTTTAGTTCACGAACTTTTTTATTACATTGCCGCATGGGCCACACCGAGCCAGTACTATCGCAGAAACACTGCTCACATTTCGTTCGATGTCTGTTCTTATTCCTGCTTAATAAGCACTAAGAGACTGGAGCGGATCTCTAGAATTGGTAGCACGAGGCTTTTGTGTGCTATCTTATTGGCAGATGCGCTGTATTTTCTCAGAATCATCCTAAGAAAATCTGTCTCCCATTCGCCTACTCTAACAGTGACTTTTCGTGTACGTCTTGTTTCATAGTATTATCTCTATTTAACCAGTGAAAACGTCTCATGGGCTTTAGAAGTTTAATCTTGTAAGCAGATGCTATCGGGTTCTTTCTCATCGTTGTGAGCGTTATGTTGAATCTAACTTTTTAAGAGATTTATCATTCAATACACCAAATAAAAATACTGCCTAAGTAATTCTGCATTCCCTTAAGTCATCCAGAGACGATGCGTTGTGTAGACAAGTGATCTTACCTGATAAATTGTTTAAAACTGATAGTATTTGTGATCCTATAACGCACATCTACGTTGTTTTCGATTTTTTTGAACATTCGCCGTACAGTGTAACTTACAGTGCTCTGACAGTCAAATTTTGTTTCATACAGCCATTTTTTCCATTTTCCTTACTGATCCTTTAATGAAGCTTTTTTTCCTCCAGTAACGTCTTAATGTTCCAGGTTAGAAAGTGGTCTAACATGCTGCAGCAAACTGACGTTATGGATTTTGGTCCGTAATTATGCGTATCAGTTCTTAACCCCTTCTGTAAACAGTTGCTGAGCGAGGTCGTTAAAACATTGGAATATCATCTGGGACGACGGGTGGATTCAAATTCCCATCCGACCATTCAAGTTTCCGTTTTCCACGATTTCCCGAAATCGATTAAGGCGACTGCTGGGTGGTTCCTGTGAAGAGAACACGGTCTATTTCCTTCTCCATTCCTGCCCAACACGAGCTCAAGTTCCATATCTGTAGACCTCGCTGTAGACGAGACGTTAAACTCCGATCTCTCTTCGCATTTATTAACAAGACTGTCTGTGTTCTTTTGCAGTTACGTGGGGCTGTTCTCATCGGTATGAAACAGCTGGCCCAGTAACTAATCTACCGAACGAGGTGGGGCAGTGGTTGAGCCACTGCACTGACATTCAGGAAGCCGGCGGTTCGAATCACCGTCCGGGGATCGGGATGTCGGTTTTCGTTGGCTTCCCTAAATCGTTAATGGAAAATGAGTGGGCGGGTCATTTGAAAAGGAAATGGGCTATTTCCTTTCTTATGCTTTGCTCCGTCTCAAATGACAAAGTCGCGTCGTTGCGGAGCGGTAAATCCAAATATTTCCTTTATTTTTTTCGTTATACGTCTGACATGGCAACAGATTTAAAGGCTTGCGTGATCGATTAAGCAGCTTCTGCAGCTCAGATGAAGCATAAAAAGATTTCATGTGGCTTTAGAAGAGGCGCTTTTGGCGGAGCCTTCATGTTATGGATGCGGAAAACCGAACCGTTAAAATCGATACCGGTATTTTAGTTCTGAATTACCAGTATTTTACGGCGTTTGTTTGGTCTCGGTTATGAAAAGTGTTTTTTTTTTAATTTTTTATTAATAAACGCGTAAAAAACTGAAATATCCATTAGTCATAACAGCAGTGATAATTTTTTTATTTTTAAATAAACCTTTTTTTTTTAAAAATGAGTACGTTTTATTCGTAAAATTTCCATGGCTTTGAAATGCGGCGTAATTAGTGAAAATGAGAAAAACGATAAGTGCTATATTAATAATAATGTCGATAGAAACGAGCAATAAACACGTGGCATAGAGTTGGTACAGCATTGTTGAGACTATAATGCACCTTTTACCATGTGGCGTGGCCTATTGGATAGTACGCGTGTACCTACAGCAGTTTTAAGTTGTCGTCGTCGGATATTAGTTGTATAATAGAATGACATCAAGCCTGGTTTTGAAGTATTTTACGAAGTGCAGTACCAATGGCGTACAATGCTCAATTCCTCTAAAAGAAAGAACGGGAAAAGCGACAACAAACTTGCGACGTCATATAAGGAGAAAACTTATGACTTAACCATTCATTCATAGATTAAAATAAAAACTGAAAGTAGCTAATCTGCTTCCTGTGTCTTCGTAATATGCCTTTATCTGCTTGCAGCACTAGAAAATGGACAAATTAACACGAAAAATATAGTTCACAGCCTCAGTTTTCACCCTTCAGCACTGACTATTTCTAATGCTCGAATAGTGTTGTGATCCTCGATTGCAACTTGATTTTTGAGCAAAGTTTCAAAAAATTGGAATCTATAGGAGAATACTGGTTATATTTTGTAGTATTCGACCACTAATCACTTTTCGAGAAAAGCAGTGAACGGTGGACACAATAAAATTTCTTTTATTTACCTGTTTAATTTAGCATTTTGATTCTATGTGTCTTCACACTGAGGGAATCAAAATTTTCTAACCTTTGTTCCATTACAGGAAATACGTTTATTACAGGAAATAACAGGAATAAAACGCCGAAAATAGGTTGTTTCAGAAGCCAGTTACCTTGAGCGGTTTTACCGCTCAAGTTAAAGTGGAGTTGAAAAAAACGAATATAATCGAAAACGGATTGTTTCAGCGATAACCGTCATCCATACATCACAACCCATGGGAGCTACTGAGGTAGAGAGAACTATCTCTGGGGATACACGCGTCAGGGCACAACAGTCACTGCAATCTATTAATTGCTGCAAACATTTCTAGGAAGTAGCAAGGGAACACGCGTGACGGTGATGTAGCGACCATGCTGTCCACAACTTTTATCTACAGTGTAAGATAAAATAAATTTAGAAATAATTGTAAAAAGGGAGTGTTTTCACACAAAATATCACCTTCTAAATTTTATTTCCATCTGTGGTGCAGGTACCCAGTCAAGAACGGAATTGCAAGCATTGGTTCAGATAATGCAGTACAATCTGAAGAGCATGAAAGGCGTGGAATGCACGGGAAAGGCTGCGAGACACAAGGGCCAAGTCCTGTTGCAACCGGAATGGCACAATCCAGGATGAGAGGAAAGGTTTAGAATGATTAACTGACAGAATCGCGAGAGTTTCAAATATTACGGCAGACGGGTGGATTAAGTAAATCTTATCCCACGAGAGATTAAAGAATTGTAAGC
The DNA here is from genome assembly GCF_021461395.2 of Schistocerca americana. Lineage (NCBI taxonomy): Eukaryota > Metazoa > Arthropoda > Insecta > Orthoptera > Acrididae > Schistocerca > Schistocerca americana. The sequence goes on from NC_060123.1 coordinate 149,737,431, forward strand.
AAATTAAAAGTGAGTGAAGTTTCATAATGAGAAAAAGTTAGAGGTCACTGCAACTAGCTGAATCTCCAAGGAAGTAAAGGCGATATCAGACAGTAATACTGAGAAGAAAGCGACGATGGTAATCTTAATTATAACGGTTAACAACAAGTTTGAGTTTTTCATGGTTGCTGCTGGTCATTCTGAATGGGTTGCAGGGATGATGCATTCTAAAATGCATACCGTAAGAGTTATGGACGCTTACTGTTGTTCGCTACTGTGAGACACATTTCTTCTACTGAAACCCGTTTTGCTTTCTATATTTTAAGACGTGTTAGTAAGGACTAAAACAAGAAAAAGATGTCCAGTAAACATCGGTTCTAAAGTGCGTACCTTAAGAGCTGTGAGCACTTGTTTATCTTCGGTACTGTGAAACTCGTCTCTTCTACTTGCAAGCTATTTGTTTCCATATTTTGGGAGAGCTAGTATGGACGAAAATAAGAAAAAATGTCCAGTAAACATCGACTCTAAAATGCGTATCTTAAGAGCCAGGAGCACTTGTTCAGTAGAAGAACGTGTTTCACAGTAGCGAAGATGAGCATGTGCTCATAGCTCTTACGGTAGTACTTTAGGCCCGATGTTTACTGGACATCTTTTTCTTGTTTTAGTCCATGCTACCACGTCTTAAAATATAGAAAGCATAAAGGGTTTCAGTAGGAGAAATGTGTCTCACAGTAGCGAAGACCAGTAAGAGTTCATAACTCTTACGGTATGCATTTTAGAATCCATGTTTATTCACCATTTTTTCCTTGTTCTGGTCCATGGTTTCTCGATAGACTTCTGTTTCACCCGTATATCATTATTTTTAGAAAACTACAATCGTGAAGTGCAGATTATTTTTTAGATGTATATGGCATTAAGGATGGAAGTTCACAGCTGACGTGCTGATATTACTGGTGAGTATGGAGTGATGGTAGCATAAGGGTGTAGAAAGGAGTATTTCGTTGAGTTTGCCCAGTTTCTGTCACCTGGAGTTAGTTACGGAGGTGGAGTGGGTTGAAAATTGAGCGTGTTCCAGTACGTGGACGTAACGGTTCTCCTGTCGGTTTCTACTTCGGCACCGATCCTTGTCCCTCCATAGCGCGTAATTCACTTTTAGTGTCGCATGTTTCGGGAGAAGCCGGAGCCTGGAGTGGTCGGGACTGCGAAGGAAGCAGGTTGCCCACGCCCAGAAGGAATCGGAGCACCGCATTCTCCAGCGACAGTCTCCAGCCAAGTGCGAGGCTATGGGCGGTCTTCTGCACTCTCTTTGGCAAAGGGCGCGCTGGTTCTCCATTTCCGTCCCAAAAGGAAAACACACACACAACACAGTCGAAATTCTCTAGCAAGTGGCGCACGCGACTTTCATTCCTCAGGACAGCTGAGGACTGTAAGAGCGACACAACATTAAAATAAACATAATTTCTAAAATTATGGTGGCTAATTTCCAGTTATTAGCGGAGTGTTGCACAGTTAGGATAAACGATGACGAGAAAGAAGTTTAATTAAGAAGACAGGGTGCTGCGCGAAATGGTGTGGTTCTCCGTAATTGCCACCCACAATCCAGGGCTGCCAACTGCAAATTATAACCACTGTTCTCAACTCAGAAATAACGTGTATGGTAATCACTGTTACTTTGGTGAAGTGCGGGGGAGGAGCAAAGAAAACATGTTTTTGGCTGTCGCATGTACAGGGCTATTACAAATGATTGAAGCGATTTCATAAATTCACTGTAGCTCCATTCATTGACATATGGTCACGACACACTACAGATACGTAGAAAAACTCATAAAGTTTTGTTCGGCTGAAGCCGCACTTCAGGTTTCTGCCGCCAGAGCGCTCGAGAGCGCAGTGAGACAAAATGGCGACAGGAACCGAGAAAGCGTATGTCGTGCTTGAAATGCACTCACATCAGTCAGTCATAACAGTGCAACGACAAAATGGTTCAAATGGCTCTGAGCACTATGGGACTTAACAGCTGTGGTCATCAGTCCCCTAGAACTTAGAACTACTTAAACCTAACTAACCTAAGGACATCACACACATCCATGCCCGAGGCAGGATTCGAACCTGCGACCGTAGCAGTCGCACGGTTCCGGACTGCGCGCCTAGAACCGCGAGACCACCGCGGCCGGCAGTGCAACGACACTTCAGGACGAAGTTCAACAAAGATCCACCAACTGCTAACTCCATTCGGCGATGGTATGCGCAGTTTAAAGCTTCTGGATGCCACTGTAAGGGGAAATCAACGGGTCGGCCTGCAGTGAGCGAAGAAACGGTTGAACGCGTGCGAGCAAGTTTCACGCGTAGCCCGCGGAAGTCGACGAATAAAGCAAGCAGGGAGCTAAACGTACCACAGCCGACGGTTTGGAAAATATTACGGAAAAGGCTAAAGCAGAAGCCTTACCGTTTACAATTGCTACAAGCCCTGACACCCGATGACAAAGTCAAACGCTTTGAATTTTCGGCGCGGTTGCAACAGCTCACGGAAGAGGATGCGTTCAGTGCGAAACTTGTTTTCAGTGATGAAGCAAGATTTTTTCTTAATGGTGAAGTGAACAGACACAATGTGCGAATCTGGGCTGTAGAAAATCCTCACGCATTCGTGCAGCAAATTCGCAATTCACCAAAAGTTAACGTGTTTTGTGCAATCTCTACAGTTTAAAGTTTATGGCCCCTTTTTCTTCTGCGAAAAAAACGTTACAGGACACGTGTATCTGGACATGCTGGAAAATTGGCTCATGCCACAACTGGAGACCGACAGCGCCGACTTCATCTTTCAACAGGATGGTGCTCCACCGCACTTCCATCATGAAGTTCGGCATTTCTTAAACAGGCGATTGGAAAACCGATGGATCGGTCGTGGTGGAGATCATGATCAGCAATTCATGTCATGGCCTCCACGCTCTCCCGACTTAACCCCATGCGATTTCTTACTGTGGGGTTATGTGAAAGATTCAGTGTTTAAACCTCCTCTACCAAGAAACGTGCCAGAACTGCGAGTTCGCATCAACGATGCTTTCGAACTCATTGATGGGGACAAGCTGCGCCGAGTGTGGGAGGAACTTGATTATCGGCTTGATGTCTGCCGAATCACTAAAGGGGCACATATCGAACATTTGTGAATGCTTAAAAATACTTTTTGAGTTTTTGTATGTGTGTGCAAAGCACTGTGAAAATATCTCAAATAATAAAGTTATTGTAGAGCTGTGAAATCGCTTCAATCATTTGTAATAACCCTGTATTAAAGTTTTCTATTGTCCGGTGCCTGTATTGCAGACCACTCTCGACTCGACCTCCGCCATCGGTGGAACGTAAGAATGGTACAGTAAACTGAGACGTCTTCATCTTGAATCTGGCTTTGCTGTCGACGGTACCTCTCATTGTGACCGTACTTGTCTGGTATTCAGTCCCTCGCACCTCACCTGTGCTTCTGATTACCTCGCGTTGTGCGTAGAGCCTCCGCAACGAGGCTGCTAAGTATGGACGTGTGTGATAAGTCCCGTCGTACGTTCCATCTATTTCTCGTATCACTAGCTTTGTATCCAGTGCAGTTTTTCCGGCCCTGCTGCAAGACTTATTTCCAATCTTAGTCAGTGCAGCTCCCAGTAAAGCATAGCTAGGTGAGAGCATGCATTTCTCATGAATACCGCACACCTGGTACGCCGGGTACAGGTATTTTCAGCGCGTCGTGTCTCACTGACTGGAGTGAGCTGCGGAGTAGCGGAACACTGTCGTCGCATGGAGGTGTAAACGGACAAAGATGCGTAAACAGCAGTGTTAGAATAAGGCTCTCCTCAAACTAAGGTTTTGCTCGGACACCACAGCGCTCTACTAGGCAGTGTCGCATTGACGGCGGTATGCCCTTCCTTTCCTCAGACGTAAGAATTGACTTACTCAGACAGTTATAAGGGGACCTACGGTATAACGTCAACTCCGAACCATGCTGAATCTCGGAATTTCTCACATACAAAACTCATTATCAGATGTGAACGAAGGGATAAGTGACAGAAAAAAATTGTACACTATTGAGGTTTGAAAACCAAGCCTTTGAATCTGTGGTGTCACGCTGAGTCACTTAGCCATAATACGAGGGTTGGAACTTAAATAGTGGCAACTATTTATCCACAACCGACACAAAAGAGCTACATGTTTGCACCTGTTCCGGTCCTTCAAAGTAGTCACCAGCCTTGTGTAGAACCGTTGCCAGTGATGTGGAAGGCGTAGTATACCGTTAGCAGAGCCTGTTCTGTTGATGGTGCGAAAAGAGTGGTGTACTGCCTGTCGAATCTCTGGTACAGTTCTAAAGCGAGTGCCACGAAGTGGTTCCTTCATCTTCGGAATCAAATCAAAGTCACAAGAACTTAAGGCAGGGGAGTATGGTGGATAGTACAGTACTTCCCAGTCCCATCGACCGAACAGAGCAGCCACAGCTTGCGCTGTATGCCCCCACCCATCATTTAGCACGACAATGCGCGGGGGCAAGCTGTGGCTGCTCTGTTCGGTCGATGGGACTGGGAAGAACTGCGACATCCACCATACTCCCCGGCCTTAAGTCCTTGTGACTTTGATTTGATTCCGAAGATGAAGTAACCACTTCGTGGCATTCGCTTTAGAACTGTTCCAGAGATTCGACAGGCAGTACACCACTCCATTCGCACCATCAACAGAACAGGCTCTGCTAATGGTATACTACGCCTTCCACATCGCTGGCAACGGGTTCTACACAACGCTGGTGACTACTTTGAAGGACAGTAACAGGTGCAAACATGTATCTCTTTTGTATAGGTTGTTAATAAATAGTTGCCACTATTTAAGTGCCAACCCTCGTATTAAACACATGCCCTCAGATGTGATAATGGGACGACCCTTAAAAGTTAACACATTAAACTGAGTTTCCTAGTGGGAAAAGCTAATACTCTGCGAAATGGCTGAAATTATCTTTTGAAGGAAAAAATGTGCACATAGACGCATACATTATTTCTAATTATTCCTCAGACAAAGTCCCTTGTCGTCGGGGCACGCGATTCCTGCTTTGCCCACTTAGCGTCCTTACTCAGAACTTAAGTCCTATAAATATTTTTCGTCTCATGATACGCGTCGTCGAATATGAATTTGACTGTTGATTTTTCTGTGTTTTTGTCGTTAGTGGAGCGTGGTTTTTATGCTTCAAATCTATCCTCTTTGTACCGAAAATTTTCTCTCAGAATGTTTTTTGCCGCCATAAAACCGCGCTCTTGAATCCGCATTAGTCTGTGGTGTGTTGCAGCTGCCGCCTCCCCCCCTTCCCCCCTCTCCGTAGCGCGAGCGCGAACACACTCACCCCCCCCCCCCCCCCCCCACACACACACACAGAGAGAGAGAGAGAGAGAGAGAGAGGATACCTCACTTCACGAAAGGGGTAGTCATCAAAAAAGTATGTTCATCCGATCCTGGACGCTAACAAACTGTGCGGGAAGAAGAATACATTACTAACACCATTCTGCGTAATTCTCCAACTAGCAGCCAACAACCATCTGCACGTCTCCATAATGCGTCTATGACGAACATTAAATAGAGAGCTGTTGAAAATGTACTCACATAAAAATAAATTACGGAACGAACTCGCGCGATAGGGTAGTAAGTACTTACCACTATTTATCTCAATAAATATTCGAAGTAGACCTTTCGTCAATGTAATTTTTTTTTGCTTCAAATTACCGTTTTATTCTAATTTTCCTTCTCGAACACTCTGTGTATGTCACCACTTCGCAGCAGGAAACGTTAAAGGCTTAGGTGCTACTAGCGAAATTTCGGCTCTATATAAGGTTAGATAATTCCATTCATTACTCTGAAACTAAGAATAATAACACTTTTTACAAAACTACGCTCAATTCGATTCTGTGTAGCGCCAAGCCTTAGAGACAGTTCGAGGTGCAGAGTGCCCTCCCATCGGAAACAACTTCGCGTTTGCCACTGTCCGACTACCGTGGAAGTAACAAAAGTACCGTAGATCACTGCTGGTGAAGAAATACTACCAGGAAGCTTATTCAGCAATGGACCCCAAACACGCAGCAAATGTTCTTTTACAAAGTAAAATCCAGGACTATTGCTCCAGTTTAATTCTCGCGCGACAGCAGAGGTGCGCAATACGGATATTAATGTCAGTAGTGCTGAGAAACAGTTTAAATCGTCAAAACTAAACAATGGTCCAGAACCCGACAGGATTCCCTATCAGATTCTAAGCCGAAATTGTGTCTGAGCTAGTCCCTCTTTTTGCAGATCTCTCGAGCAACAAACCACGCCCAGCAGTTGGAAAAAAAAAACAAAAACCAAGTCAGTCCCGTCTACAGGAAATGTGGTAGAAATGATCCACAAAACTATCGTCCAAAATCCGAGACAGTTATCCTTAATAGAATCTGAGAACGTATTCTCAGTTCAAATGTAAGAGAAGGACCTCTAGCCAACCAAAATGTATTCCGTACACAATCAGCCTTGTTAAACACAACTCAGGCTTTTCTCACTTGGTACAGTGGAAACCACGGTTCAACAGACAAGTAGCTCTATTTCTTGACTTCAAGAAACCACACCTACGCTTATTATCTAAAGTATGGCCGTATGGGATATCAAGCGATATTTTTGACCAGATTGTGGATTTCTTGGTAGGGAGGACGCAGCGTGTTATCGTAGACTGAGAACCATCGACAGATGTGGAAGTAACTTTGGGTGTGCTCCAGGGTAGCGTGTTGGGGCCCCTGCTGTTCATATTGTATATTAATGACCTTGCAGACAATACTAAACCCAGAAGATATTGTAGGTGATGCCGTTATTTATCCTGAAGTACTACAAGAATTAGGCTGCGTTATCCAGTTAAACAATGATAACATTTCAAACGTAGTATAAAGACTACCAATCTGCTTTAAATGATCAAAAATTTAAACTGGTTCACTTGACAAAGTGCAAAAACGAAGTATCCAATAACCACAGTATCAACGAGTCGCAACTGGAATTACTCTGAGTGTAACTGTTTGTAGGGATATTTAATCGAACGAACACTTAGGCTGAGTCGTAGGCAAAGCAGACGGCAGACATCGGGTCATTGGTAAAATATTCGGAAGGCGCTATCACTCTGGAAAGAAGATTGCTTACAAAACACACGTGCCACCCATCGTAGAATATTGCTCAAGTGTGTAGCACCGGTACCAAGTAGGACCAACAGGGCATGTTTAACTCATACAAAAAAGGGCTGAGCGAATGGTCAGAGGTTCGTTTTGCCCAAGGCAAAGTCTCACGGAAACGCTGAAGAAACTGAACTTGGGCAATAACATAATTTAAATGTCAAATTTATATGCGGAGCAGTTTTGTTTTGTTTATAGGGCTTTTCAAAGGATACATGTGTGAGTGTGCGTGTGTGTGTGTGTGTGTGTGTGTGTGTGTGTGTGTGTGTGTCTGTTTCTTATAGATGAGTGAATGGAATGCACGCTGTCCTAAAATCTGTTTCAGACAGTTTACAGGCTACTGAAAGTCATCCAGAGCTACTGAATGTTTTCAAAAGTCCTTCATTTTCTGTAGTTACGAAATGAACTAATGAAATCAAACGTGACCGTACTTCTCTTGAAGATGATGCACGCGAAATACTTGCCAAAACTGAAAACACATACCAAACCATCGAGAATGTGCACATTATAACACTGAAGATTAAAGATGTGTGGAGCATTTGACGCCATAGGCATGCCTTTCACGCGAAGCCCTTAATAAAGCTTTTTGCAAGATGAATGTTACATCTGTTCAGACCTGATCGAAGGCTTATGTGAAGACCATTTGATCATGAATAATCGAAACTTTTCAAAATAACCTGATTTCGTATTTAGATTTGTCGTTGAGGATGAGACCTGCGTTCACCACTACGCTTCAGAATCGAAATAGCAAAGAAAAGTAGGAAACCGACAGTCCTGTACCAAATACGGAATAGTAAATTTCATCTGCTGAAAGGAAAGGCTAGTGTTTACTCATGCACAATAGGATTGCTCTCACTAATTACCCCGCAAAGTGTAAAACAATAATTGGGGAATATAACCCAAGTCTTCCTGGCCAACTGAATGGAAAAATAAATGATGAAGGCTCTCATTACAATAGTACTCGTACACCGCGAGGTTGGTTTGACGCTTTACTAGGTATTAACATATTGGAGATGGAATATCGTCTGTGTTATCTAGTTTTGAATTTTCCCCGTCTGTTATAACAAAAGGCACATGAACTCCGAACCACGTTGCAATTTTACAGAGTTCCAAGCCTTTATGATCAAAATTATGCAGATAACAGAGGCTCCTAAACTGAATACTTCGAGATAAGTAATTAGGACAGCGACACGTCGCGTTACGAACCCTCCAAAGTAGGCCGCGTGCCGTGACGGGCGCGTCAGTCGCCGCGCAAGGCTGGAAACAAAGGATGAGTCGATAAATAAGTCATGAATCTGAAATCTGGTGACAGCTTCGGAACTTTCTGACGAGGAACAAACCGCTGCTCTACCCATAATTTGCATATCAATTTTATTTCGAAGTATCTAAAGATCTGGCAGCGAAGTAAAGCAGCTATATAATTACAGAAACGAAGTAAACCGAATAATAATGATTCCGTAGGTGCAGAGCCATGTATGGAAGTGAAATATGGACGATAAATAGTTTAGACAAGAAGAGAATAGAAGTTTTCGAAATGTGGTGCCACAGAAGAATGCTGAAGATTAGATGGATAGATCGCATAACTAATGAGGAGGTACTGAATAGAATTGGGGAGAAGTTTGTGGCACAACTTGACTAGAAGAAGATGGTAAGACATATTCTGAGGCATCAAGGGATCACCAATTTAGTATTGGAGGGCAGCGTGGAGTTTAAAAATCGTAGAGGGAGACCAAGAGATGAATACACTAAGCAGATTCAGAAGGATGTAGGCTGCAGTACGTACTGGGAGATGAAGAAGCTTGCACAGAATAGAGTAGCATGGAGAGCTGCATCAAACCAGTCTCAGGGCTGAAGACCACAACAACAACAACAACAAGTTCTAGGAGACTGATGACCTCAGATGTTAAGTCCCATAGTGCTCAGAGCCTCGTACGCTTCTGTCCATGGTGGTATCTTCCTCTAAGCAGCGAAACGTTCCTGTCTATAATCGCCCGAGTTTTCGGTCTCTGTGACTCGCTGCACCATGCGTTAAATGCATTTCTCCAAGTATTTGCAACGAATAATCGACAAGCTTCGACAACCATACCAGTCGTGAAGTGTAAACTGTGCTAAAGTCCGTCGCGAACGTATCATAGACGATTGTGTGTTGTCTTGAAGGCAGCACCGCAAATGCCTATGCGGCAGTCTGTTCGCTGTGGAACGCAAGCAGTTCACAAACACTCATCTATAAGAAACAGACACACACACACACACACACACACACACACACACACACTCACACACAACATGTATCCTTTGAAAAGCCCTATAAACAAAGACCTTGTAACGCCTGAAATATTCATTTGCGACCATATCACGAAATACTCGGTTTCGAATCATCGACAATTTTCGTGGTTCTGTTCGTCCATGAAATCCAGAGCGCGCGAGACAAAGGCACCCAGACCCCTTGACTTCTGGAAGACATTCGATACGGTTTCGAACTGTCGAACAAAGTACGAGCTTACAGAGTATCGGGCCAGATCTGTAACAGGATTCAGGACCTTCCCAGAGATATAGCTCAACTTCTATTCGTAACGGAATGAAACTGACACGAAATTTCTCGAGTACCACAAGGTAGCATTATAGGGCCATTGCTGTTTACATTATATTTACAGGGTGTTTATTTTAACTGAAGACATTGAAATATCGCGAGAACTAGAAATCGGATCAAAAAAAGTTATAATTCCAATTTGTTTGTTTCGGAGGGGGACATGCAACGATACCACACTCGATCCCCATCCCACCCTATGCGTGGGTGGCGGGGAGGGGGAGGGGCGGGGAAACTTTGAAATCGTCAATGGAAACCCCTGCTTTTTATTGCAGATTACGATTCTACGGCAAAATCTACACAAGTTTTATCAGAAGCATTTCCTTCGTTTCGCCACATACGGCGCTGTAATCGGAGGAATAGAAATGGGTACTCAATCGTAATTTACGACATGCTACTCAATGGCCTTTGAATATCCAATGGCACATGGGACGCCATCTCCATGCTGCGAAGGTAGGACAGGTCAGTATTTCATTTGCAACTAATTGGAAACCCCATCCACAACGTTGTATTCCTCCAACATATCGAACAGGGAAGCACTCGCCGCGCCACCGTGGCCGAGTAGCGAACTACGACGTACCATAACAGGTAATACACTACGACCGGAGCTCACCTATCGTCCACACGTAGAACAGCTAGCAGGTCTAAACATTACAGTACTTGGCAGTGTTTGTTGCCTCCATATTTACCTGCCATTTGGAGAGCAGACGTGCAAATGGACGATAAATGCCGCAAGCACAGAAGAAAAAACTGAAATGTTCCTGACTTACGGAAAGTGTAAGAGAAATGTTGAGGCTGCTGTTTGCTTATATGACGAGTGTTTTCCAGAGAAATCTCGCTCTCGCTCGTTCGTTTACACGGCTGTAAACGCCTTTATGTCTGATGGCACCGTACAGGCCGGTAAAAGGAAACGAAGCAGACGTGTTAACAGTAGAAGCTAATGTAACAGCTGTACTAGCGGCAGTGCACCACAGCCCACGGATAAGCGTCCGGCAATTACATCGCGATTCCGGTAGTATCGTCACAGTACTACATCTTGATAATTACCATCCATAACACGTGTCACTGCATCAAGAACTTCATGGCGCCGATATCCAAAACCGAGTGGTGTTTTGTGAATGGGCACATCGACGATTGCAAACGATACCATGTTGAAACTTCCTGGCAGATTAAAACTGTGTGCCGGACCGAGACTCGAACTCGGGACCTTTGTCTTTCCGCTGTAGAGTGAAAATCTCATTCTGGAAACATCCCGTAGGCTGTGGCTAAGCCATGTCTCCGCAATATCCTTTCTTCCAGGGGTGCTAGTTCTGCAAAGTATGCAGGAGAGCTTCTGTGAAGTTTGGAAGGTAGGAGACGAGGTACTTGTGGAATTAAAGCTGTGAGGACGGGTCATGAGTCGCGCTTGGGTAGCTCAGTTAGTTGGTAGTGCACGTGCCCGCGAAAGGCAAAGGTCTCGAGTTCGAGTCTCGGTCCGGCACACAGTTTTAATCTGCCAGGAAGATTCATATCAGCGCACACTCTGCTGCAGAGTGAAAATCTCATTCTGATCCCATGTTCTTTGCCGAGGTAGTATCTCTCGATTAGTCTAGATTCGAAAATTACGCTAGCGTTAACCAGCATAACATACTGGAGTGTGGACAATCCCCAGTGGTTACGGCAAGTTTACCATCACAGTCCTTAGTCGGTTAACGTATAGTGCGTCATCATGGGAAACACACTCATTGGTCCAATTTTATCCACGGCACGTTGAATGGACGCAAATGTCGAATGTTTTTGGAACAGGAACTACCGGTACTACTGCAGGATGTTGCCTTGGACGTTTGACAACGTATGTGGTTTCATCCTGACGGTTTCCCAGCGCATTAGGTAATTGCAGCTCGGGCAGTTCAAAGGGCTCTGAGCACTATGGGACTTAACATCTGATATAATCAGTCCCCTAGAACTTAGAACTACTTAAACCTAACTAACCTAAGGACATCACACACATCCATGCCCGAGGCAGGATTCGAACCTGCGACCGTAGCGGTCGCGCGGTTCCAGACTGAAGCGCCTAGAAGCGCTCGGCTACACCGGCCGGCGCACAGGCAGTGTTAGACCGTGTTTACACTAGTCGGTGGATCGGCAGAGGCGATCCTATTAATGTGATCCTATTAATTGGCCTACTGGGTCGCCGGATTTCCTGCTGTAGGAATATTTAAAAGGTAAGGTGTACCAGCTTCTGTCCCACGTACGGTCATTTGAAAAGCGGATAACTAACCGTATTGAAACTTCCTGGTAGATTAAAACTGTGTGCCCGACCGAGACTCGAACTCGGGACCTTTGCCTTTGGCGGGCAAGTGCTCTACCATCTGAGCTACCGAAGCACGACTCACGCCCGGTACTCACAGCTGTACTTCTGCCAGTATCTCGTCTCCTATCTTCCAAACTTTACAGAAGATCTCCTGCGAACTGGCAGAAGTAAAGCTGTGAGTACCGGGCGTGAGTCGTGCTTCGGTAGCTCAGATGGTAGAGCACTTGCCCGCGAAAGGCAAAGGTCCCGAGTTCGAGTCTCGGTCGGGCACACAGTTTTAATCTGCCAGGAAGTATCATATCAGCGCACACTCCGCTGCAGAGTGAAAATCTCATTCTGGGAACTGTATTGAAGTTGGACGGTACCATGTTTGAAGACTTACTCTAATTGGAAAATTAGAGTAGCGTTCGCCTCGAGCCACGGCCACAGCGGCGCGTCGATTAGTCTCCTGTTCGATTCACCGGAGGAATACAATATTGCGAAAGGGGTTTCCAATTAGAAGTTATGAAATACTGGCCTGACCTACACTCGCATCATGGAGGTGGCGTCCCACGTGCCATTGGATATTTAAGGGCCACTGGATAGCATGTCGTAATAACGATTGTGTATCCATATCTATTCTTCCGATTACAGCACCATCTGTGGGGAAACGAAGAAAATGCCTTAGACAAAACGTGCCGCAGAATCGTTACTGCAATAACAAACGGGGATTGAAGGTTTCAAAGTTGCCCCCACCACCCACGCACGGGTGGGGTGGTGCGTCGAGTGTCTTATGATTGGAAATCCCCTGCCGAGATAAACAAATTGGAAATAAATTTTTTTTAATCCGCTGTGTAGTTCGAGCTGTTTCAATGTCTTCAGTTAAAATGAAAACTCTGTATATAAAGGATCTAGAGGATAATGTCAGACCGTTACTGTTTACAGTTAATACAGATTATCTAGTGGATAATGTCGGAAACAACATGAGGCTGTTTGTGAATGATGCTGTTGTCTACAAGATGGTGGGAACGCCAGAAGGCAGTAGCGAAATGCAGGAAGACTTGCGGATGTTCGGTGATTGGTGCAGGGACTGGAAGTTAACCATGGACGTAAATAAGTGTAACATACGAAGAGATCCATTACTGTTCGATTACGGTATTGGTGAAAAATCACTGGAAACCGTAAAATGCCTAGGAGTAATAGTCCGACCTAAAGTGGAACGACCACATACAATGAATAGTAGGAAAAATAGATAATCGTTGTTGTTGTTGTTGTTGTTGTCTTCAGTCCTGAGACTGGTTTGATGCAGCTCTCCATGCTACTCTATCCTGTGCAAGCTACTTCATCTCCCAGCACTTACTGCAACCTACATCCTTCTGAATCTGCTTAGTGTATTCATCTCTTGGTCTCCCTCTACGATTTTTACCCTCCACGCTGCCCTCCAATGCTAAATTTGTGATCCCTTGATGCCTCAGAACATGTCCTACCAACCGGTCCCTTCTTTTTGTCAAGTTGTGCCACAAACTCCTTTTCTCCCCAATTCTATTCAATACCTCCTCATTAGGTATGTGGTCTACCCATCTAATCTTCAGCATTCTTCTGTAGCACCACATTTCGAAAGCTTCTATTCTCTTCTTGTCCAAACTACTTATCGTCCATGTTTCACTTCCATAAATGGTTACACTCCATACAAATACTTTCATAAATGACTTCCTGACACTTAAATCTATACTCGATGTTAACAAATTTCTCTTCTTCAGAAACGCCTTCCTTGCCATTGCCAGTCTACATTTTATATCCTCTCTAATTCGACCATCATCAGTTATTTTGCTCCCCAAATAGCAAAACTCCTTTACTACTTTAAGTGTCTCATTTCCTAATCTAATTCCCTCAGCATCAACCGACTTAATTAGACTACATTCCATTATCGTCGTTTTGCTTTTGTTGATGTTCATCTTATATCCTCCTTTCAAGACACTGTCCATTCCGTTCAACTGCTCTTCCAAGTCCTTTGCTGTCTCTGACAGAATTACAATGTCATCGGCGAATCTCAACATTTTTATTTCTTCTCCATGGACTTTAATACCTACTCCGAATTTTTCTTTTGTTTCCTTTACTGTTTGCTCAATATACAGATTGAATAACATCGGGGACAGGCTACAACCCTATCTCACTCCCTTCCCAACCACTGCTTCCCTTTCGTGCCCCTCGACTCTTATAACTGCCATCTGGTTTCTGTACAAATTGTAAATAGCCTTTCGCTCCCTGTATTTTACCCCTGCCACGTTTAGAATTTGAAAGAGAGTATTCCAGTCAACATTGTCAAAAGCTTTCTCTAAGTCTACAAATGCTAGAAATGTAGGTTTGCCTTTCCTTAATCTATTTTCTAAGATAAGTCGTAGGGTCAGTATTGCCTCACGTGTTCCAACATTTCTGCGGAATCCAAACTGATCTTCGCCGAGGTCGGCTTCTACCACTTTTTCCATTCGTCGGTAAAACATTCGCGTTAGTATTTTGCAGCTGTGACTTATTAAACTGATAGATCGGTAATTTTCACATCTGTCAACACCTGCTTTCTTTGGGATTGGAATTATTATATTCTTCTTCAAGTCTGAGGGTATTTCGCCTGTCTCATACATAAGATAATAATACATAAGAGATAATCGTAGGGAAATGTAATTCAGTCATTCACTAAAGAAGAGGCTCATATAACACTTACTCATCCGATCCTTTTATCAGTCTGGGACCCTTATGAAGTAGGATTAATAGAAAAGAGAGAGAAAGAGAGAGAGAGACACAGAACAAAAAAGATCCAAGTAGAGCGCCACGCTTCGCCATGGATTCGTTTAGTAAGCTCGAGAGCGTTGCGGATATGCCACCAAACTCCATGGCAGAGGCTTTGGGTATCGCGGAGAAGATTACTACTGTTGTTCCGAGAGTGTGTGTTCGAAGAAGAGTTGGGCAACCTGTTACTTCGTCCCACATACGTCTAGTGAAATGACCACGACGGAAAAAATCAGAGAACTTACAGTTCATTCAGAAGTTTATCGACAATCACTCTTCCCGCGCACCGGAGAAACGAGTAGACGTTAGTGATACTTCCACCACACACCGTACGATGGCCTTCGAAGAATACATGTAAGTGCTAATGTAGCTAGCATCGAACTTCAAGATTTGGGACATCCTGCATACAAATCATCGCTAAAGAAAAGAAAATCGACTTCTCATTGCGAAAATATAGGACGAAGAGTAATACGTTAACGGGAACCACGTTAAAAAATAAATGCAGTCTTTCACCGATCACCATCATCAGCACCACCACCACCGCCACCACAATCAGTGTTCTGCGCTAGGGAAGGTCTTCACATATAGCTCTCCATGCAGTCTTTTCATTTGCTACCTTCTTCGTTTTCTCATAAATGTTTCCTATCCTTATACTATCCACCATCCGCTATTTCCTGTGTCTTCTTCTTCTTCCTCCATTCACCGTTCCTTCCATAGTATCAATCAGTAAACAATCTCTTCTCATCCAGTGTCCAAGCCAACTGTGTTTCTTCCTCCTGACTACCTTTAAAAAGCCTGCCTCTTGTCCCACTCTTCTCAACACTTCATTTCTCACTTTCTTTACCCATTTTATTTCTTCCATCCTCTTCCAAATCCACATCTCTAATGATCCTGTTCTTCTTTCTTCCTCTTTCCTCAGTGTCCATGTCTCAGATCTGTGTAACGCCACACTCCATACAACGGACTTCGCCAGTCTCTTTCTCAGGTCCCTGTCTATGCACCCACATAGAAATGTACCTTCCTTGTTAAACACCTCCTTGGAAATTTTTACACGCATTTTCACCAACTTATTGTATCTCACGTCTTCTGTAATTATGCTTTCCAGATATTTTAAAGCACTAATTTGTTCTATATCTTCCTGTGTTAACTTTGTAGTTGTTCTTTGTTTTTTGCACTTATCGCAATACATTTTGTCTTTTTAATATCAGTTCTGATTCCGAATTCCTCACTGGTCTTATTTAGTTCTTTTAACATTCCATTCATAGTTATTTCGCCCTCTGCCAATAATCAACGGAGAGCAGCGCGCTTCGTTACAGGAGCATTTAGTAATCGCGAAAGCGTTACGGAGATGTTAGATAAACTCCAGTGAAAGACTCTGCAGGAGAGACGCCCAGTAGCTCGGTACGGGCTTTTGTTAAAGTTTCGAGAACATACCTTCACCGAAGAGTCAAACAGTATATTGCTCCCTCCTACGTATGTCTCGCGAAGAGACCACGAGGATAAAATCAGAGAGATTAGAGTCCACACAGAAGCATACCGACAATCCTTCTTTCCACGAACAATACGAGACTGGAACAGAAGGAGAACCGATAGAGGTACTCAGGGTACCCTCCGCCACACACCGTCAGGTGGCTTGCGGAGTATGGGTGTAGATGTAGATGTAGAACACCATCTCATCCACAAATCGAAGACATTCTCTCTGCCTACAGCCATCCCCACACACCTCTTTTTCGTTTCAGGTATTTATGAATAGTATGGTACAAATACAGGGTGAGTAAAAAAGACTTTACAACTTTAGAATGATATAGAAATTTATTGAGATAACTTACAGAATCAGTAGATGTCTCATTTTGTAAAACAAACTAAAGTTTGACTCACGTAGTGCATCAGTACTCTATTCCACCACCAGGAGCGCCAGCGTAGTACACGGTGCTGACCACACGCCACTCCTACCCGCATCCTCAACTGAGGATGACACAGCGGTCGGATGGTCCCGATGGGCCACTTGTGGCCTGAAGACGGAGTGCTTTTTTTCACCGGTCGCAGCGTACTAGTTCTCCAGACTTGACACCACTGGATTTCTTTCTCTCGGTTTTCACTAAAGACGGTGTGTATGTTCCTCACCTACCAAACAACTTAGCCGACTTGAAAAACTGAATCTACACTGGCGTTGGACAAGTTACACCCAATTTGCTGCAACGAATGTGGGAAAAAATTGATTAACGGTGGGATGTTTGCCGCATCGCAAATGGTAGTCACATCGAACCAAAGTGGCACTTGACATTTTTATGTGAAACTTGACGTTGTTTGCTACAAAATGTCACATCTACCGTTTCCGTAAGTTATCTCAGTAAATTTGTATCATATTACGAAGTTGCAAAGTTCTTTTTGATTCGCCGTGTGCATATGAAACACTGCTTGGGAGAGGCAGAAGTCTTGCGTCACTCCCCTCCCCATTATGCTTTCCTCTGTTATGTCATTCCCAATCCGTACTCGTATTTTCTGCGGTGGGTTTATATTCTTTCCAGCCTTTTATTCCTGCAGCCTAGTACATTCTTCCTTAGAATGTCCACTGATTTACTTCACTGCACTCTATCAAAGGGTTTCCTCAAGTCAATGAACATAGTGTATCTGTTGTACCTTCCCTCTTCTAAATCCGTACTGATCTCTGCAAATAATTTTATCCAGGTATCTGTGAAGTCTACGTCATACAATGTAAGCTTTCGCGGCCGGTATTGTCTTCACTTAAAACTTCCGGGCTAATAGGCCGTGGTCGAAGTATAAAACTCTCTCCTGACGTTTCGTCTCCGACTGCGGGAGACATCGTCGGAGGTAAAACGGCGAACTGGGAAGAGAACTCGAGAAAGCGCTGATTATATAGGCACTACAGAGGGCGCCACTGTCGATCACGTGGCGTCGGCTATGAGATTGTCTCTGGTAATGCCAACATTCTCGATTGAGAGTAATCGATTGTCACGCTTGCGGTGCAACGCTGACATCCAAATTTTATCCAGTTTAACACCTTCGTCTTTCCTGTTAAAATTATTACGATGTTTATCAATCTCGATAGCTTCTCTATACGAGCGTGCATAATAATGCGAGGTTTTTGATATGACGCTCGTCTCGCTGAATTTTATTTCATGATCACCTTCCTGGTAAAAACATGTTCCGCTACGGCCGATTTATCCGTGTGACCCAGGCGACAATTCCTCTTATGTTCAACAAGACGGGTGGGTGTTCACACTTCTCTTTGTGGTACCGATGTAAACCTGTCCACAACTACAAGGAATTTTATATGCCCCCGGTGTAGCCAAAGGGTGTCGTGCATCCTTTGCCGACCTTAAAAATTCTTTTATTTTCCTGGTGGATCTGAAAATAGTTTCCTCGACATACTTGCCGAAAACTTTCCCAATGGGATCTGTGACCTTACTAACGAACGGAAGAAAAACTTTGCCCTTGGGTGACTGTTGTTCGTCGTTACTCCTGATTCTCTGCCTAGAGCGAAGTGCTCGATATATATCCTTGCTAGAATAGCCATTCTTCACGAAGGTTGACCGTAGATGTTCAATCTCATCTTTTTTTTTATCACGCTTAGCAGAACCTCTGCTGCATAAGAAATCATCGATAGGAGTAGTAATTTCTGCTGGTGGCCCCTGGATTTTCGGAGTCAGCTGAATGTATGAAATCAGTGCCGGGTGGCGTAAACGCCCCAAGCTGTCACGTACTACTTCCAGCTGGCGACGTAAGATCTGGAGCGAGGCCGCAGTAGCCGGGGGCAGCCTCCTTTGTTCGGCGACGCTGGGGGCGTCGAGGCTGCGTCATTAGGGCCGGACGTGCTAGAGCACGCGCGCGCCGCGCCGCACTCGTAATTAAAATAACAAACAGAGGAGCCGGCGGCGCCTTAAACTCATTGTCTGCGAGGGCGCTCGGCGGTCGTCCGGGCCGGAGCTCCGTGGCGTGGCGTCTAATTAGGCGCCGATGCGGCCGGGGACGCACACCTGCAGCGCCCACCTGGCCGGCCGGCTCAGTAAAGCTTGTCTTCACAACTCAGTGTTTGGAGACGAAACGCAAAATTTCCGCGCAGTCCATCGCGCAGAAGCTCGCTACTGCGCTTCAGAATTTACTCCGTGTTTCTCCACAGTAGCCTTCGCAGCAACAATCTGAACTAATTTCCCTCCTGTCAGACATATTACCACTGCTCTGAATGAGGTGGAGAACGCTGTAATAACGTGTCTTCGACGAGTTCCAGGTAGCCTGACGTACTCACTTAAGAGCGTAAGCCCACAGACGGGAGATGAAGAACAGGAACAGAAGTCCAGAAGAAAGAGGACTATGCATCTCCTGTTCGGCTATGAATCACGGATCCTAGGCTCAGGACCAAAAAGGTATCATTGAGGAGCCTTTTCCATCACAACCTAGTCCCCGGCAGGTACACCTAACGTTCAAGAATGCTGCTGGCTGTGAGATATCCCATACGATAACCAATACACTGAAGAGACTGACTACCGTACTGAAGTAGTGCAAAGAGAACCTCAACAGGTCAGGACACGGCACTGAGGTGGCACTCTGTGCATGTGGGTAACTGGAAGGCGAAGCGCCCGTTGTTGTCTGCAGAAAGCAGCACGGGTACTAGTGCGTCCAACCCGAGGGCCGCATGCGGCCCAAAGTCATTGTCAGTGGGGCCCAACAAGAGAGTAACTATCCCACGATCGGTAAAGAAAAGCACAAAATTCCGTTTTATTTTTCCTCAGCAGTTATTCTTAGCAGTGTTAAGCATATTATGAGCGGCCCCCAAAAAAATCGTCTTCTTCCAGTGTGGCCTAGTTAAGCTGAAGGGTTGGAGACCCATGATCTACATCAGCGACGAAAGAACACGCTGTGGTCAGTGGCCCGCTCTGACCTATCAAAGTTTTCAACCCATTGAAGTTGCGCTATTTGGAGAGAGCATTATTTGGAATAACTTAAAAAAAAGATAATTAGCCCTACTACACTCGTATAAGGGCATGTTCAGCACCCCAAAGTATTTCCCTGACTCCAGAATATCCCAGACATTAATCCATGCCGGCCGGTGTGGCCGTGCGGTTCTAGGCGCTTCAGTATGGAACCGCGTGACCGCTACGGTCGCAGGTTCGAATGCTGCCTCGGGCATGGATGTGTGTGATGTCCTTAGGTTAGTTAGGTTTAATTAGTTCTAAGTTCTAGGCGACTGATGACCTCAGAAGTTCAGTCGCATAGTGCTCAGAGCCATTTGAACCATTAATCCAGTTGGACATGTACAACTCTACCCTGGTCATCATACTCGGTATACCAACCATCCATTAACCACTATTATGGTGTGCCGGCCAGAGTGGCCGAGCGGTTCTAGGCGCTACAGTCTGGAACCGCGCGACTGCTACGGTCGCAGGTTCGAATCCTGCCTCGGGCATGGATGTATCTGATGTCCTTAGGTTAGCAAAACTGACATCTGCGTCCTAATGATTGTCTAACACGCTCTAAACAATTAGGTGACTGCAGCTTCAGTCAAACGAGCAACCAACTCTTCTGGAGTGTCTGTCGTTGTCTCGTATAGCAAATGCTTCATCCCCCCCCCCCCCCCCTCTTCAAAAAAAAATCCCTTGGAGCGAGGTCGGCCACGGTACTGCAATGCAAGTGGGAAGAATTGCGTAAATGTTTTCTAACGTCAACGGTAAAGCGTGACAGGGCCCCATCATGCTCGAACAACAATCGTTACATGATTGCTAGTGGAATATTCCCCAGTATTTCTGGTGGTAGATCACAGAGAATGACACGGTAGTTTCCTCTACTAAGTGCGTCACACAGAAGATAAGGCCCAATCAGACGGTCGTGAAGAAGTCCGCACATTTACAATTTTGATGGCGGAAAGCACGAGTTATCTTTTCAACTCCCAGAAATGGTTGTTGTGGCTGATGAATATTCCTTCCGTTACAAAGGTAACATCGTCAGTAAGCAAAACACATCTTTGGAAATCAGGGATGTTTACAATTTGGTATAGACACCACTGGCAGATTTTAACGAGCTGGGGAAAGTCGTCAGTTGTGCCTTCTGAGATGTGAATGGATGCATGCGCAGGAAGTTTCACACAATAACACTGGAAGTACCGGTACGCTCATCAGCCAAAATATTATGACTACCTGCTTAATAACTTGTTTGTCCGTCTTTGGAAGGAAATATATCACTGATGCTGTGTATCAGGGATACGACAGTTTTCTAATAGGTTTGTGCGTGTAGGTGGCAGTAGATGTCTATGCACAAGTCTCACGATGTCTAATGATTACTGAGGTCGCTGATATGGAGTACCTAGCAGTAGGTGGCAGCACAATGCACCTAATATGAAAAACGTATGTTTTTGGGGGTGTCCGGATACTTTTGATCACATAGTGGGTATGTATATTATCTGACCAAAAATATAGGGAATCCTATTAGTGGCATTAACATGGCGTTTGTACAACCGTCGCCTTTTTCGTAGCTTAGTACCCTGACGGGGACATTTTCAATGTCTGAAAGTCTGTGGACGAATGACTTCTTCCTTAAGAGCTGAAAGTAGATCTGATGCTGATGTCGGGCGCGGGGATGTAGAGCGAAATCGACGTGTTCTGTTTGGTGCCAGTCGTTACTCTGGGCAGGCTAGTATATTTCAGGAATGTTATTGCCCAAAAACTATTGCCTCACACACTGAAGAGGCAAAGAAACTGGCACATCTACACCTACATCTACATGATTACTCTGCAATTAACATTTAAGTGCTTGGCAGAGGGTTCATCGAACCACAATCATACTATCTCTCTACCATTCCACTCCCGAACAGCGCGCGGGAAAAACGAACACATAAACCTTTCTGTTCGAGCTCTGATTTCTCTTATTTTATTTTGATGATTATTCCTACCTATGTAGGTTGCGCTCAACAAAATATTTTCGCATTCGGAAGAGAAAGTTGGTGACTGAATTTCGTAAATAGATCTCGCCGCGACGAAAAACGTCTTTGCTTTAATGGCTTCCATCCCAACTCGCGTATCATATCTGCCACACTCTCTCCCCTATTACGTGATACTACAAAACGAGCTGCCGTTTTTGGCACCCTTTCGATATCCTCCGTCGATCCCACCTGGTAAGGATCCCACACCGTGCAGCAATATTCTAACAGAGGACGAACGAGTGTAGTGTAAGCTGTCTCCTTAGTGGACTTGTTGCATCTTCTAAGTGCCCTGCCAATGAAACGCAATCTTTGGCTCGCCTTCCCCACAATATTATCCATGTGGTCTTTCCAACTGAAGTTGTTCGTAATTTTAACACCCAGGTACTTAGTTGAATTGACAGCCTTCAGAATTGTACTATTTATCAAGTAATCGAAATCCAACGGATTTCTTTTGGAACTCATGTGGATCACCTCACACTTTTCGTTATTTAGCGTCAACTACCACCTGCCACACCATATAGAAATCTTTTCTAAATCGCTTTGCAACTGATACTGGTCTTCGGATGACCTTACTAGACGGTAAATTACAGCATCATCTGCGAACAACCTAAGAGAACTGCTCAGATTGTCACCCAGGTCATTTATATAGATCAGGAACAGCAGACGTCCCAGGACGCTTCCCTGGGGAACACCTGATGATTTGCCGTCTATTACTACGAACTGCGACCTTCCTGACAGGAGATCACGAATCCAGTCGCACAACTGAGACGATACCCCATAGGCCCGCAGCTTGATTAGAAGTCGTTTATGAGGAACGGTGTCAAAAGCTTTCCGTAAATCTAGAAATACGGAATCAACTTGAGATGCCCTGTCGATAGCGGTCATTACTTCGTGCGAATAAAGAGCTAGCTGCGTTGCACAAGAACGATGTTTTCTGAAACCATGCTGATTACGTATCAATAGATCGTTCCCTTCGAGGTGATTCATAATGTTTGAATACAGTATATGCTCCAAAACCCTACTGCAAACCGACGTCAATGATATAGGTCTGTAGTTCGATGGATTACTCCTACTACTCTTCTTAAACACTGGTGCGACCTGCGCAATTTTCCAATCTGTAGGTACAAATCTATCGGTGAGCGAGCAGTTGTATATGATTGCTAAGTAGGGAGCTATTGCATCAGCGTAATCTGAAAGGAACCTAATCAGTATACAATCTAGACCTGAAAACTTGCCCGTATCAAGCGATTTGAGTTGCTTCGCAACCCCTAAGGTATCTACTTCTAAGAAACTCATGCTAGCAGCTGTTCGTGTTTCAAATTCTGGAATATTCCATTCGTCTTCCCTGGTGAAGGAATTTCGGAAAACTGCGTTCAATAACTCCGCTTTAGCGGCACAGTCCTCGGTAACAGTACCATCGGCACTGCGCAGCGAAGGTATTGACTGCGTCTTGCCGCTTGTGTACTTTACATACGACCAGAATTTCTTCGAATTTTCTACCAAATTTCGAGACAATGTTTCGTTGTGGAACCTATTAAAGGCATCTCGCATTGAAGTCCGTGCCAAATTTCGCGCGTCTGTAAATTTTAGCCAATCTTCGGGATTTCGCGTTCTTCTGAACTTCGCATGCTTTTCCGTAGCCTCTGCAACAGCGTTCGGACCTGTTTTGTGTACCATGGGGGATCAGTTCCATCTCTTACCAATTTATGAGGTATGAATCTCTCAATTGCTGTTGCTACTATATCTTTGAATTTGAGCCACATCTCGTCTACATTTGCATAGTTAGTTCGGAAAGAATGGAGATCGTCTCTTAGGAAGGCTTCTAGTGACACTTTATCAGTTTTTTTAAATAAAATTATTTTGCGTTTGTTTCTGGTGGATTTGGAAGAACCGGTATTGAGCCTAGCTACAACTACCTTGTGATCACTAATCCCTGTATCAGTCATGATGCTGTCTATTAGCTCTGGATTGTTTGTGGCTAAGAGGTCAAGTGTGTTTTCGCAACAATTTACAATTCGCGTGGGTTAGTGGACTAACTGCTCGAAATAATTTTCGGAAAAGGCATTTAGGACAATCTCGGAAGATGTTTTCTGCCTACCACCGGTTTTGAACAAGTATTTTTGCCAACATATCGAGGGAAGGTTGAAGTCCCCACCAACTATAACCGTATGAGTGGGGTATTTATTTGTTACGAGACTCAAGTTTTCTCTGAACTGTTCAGCAACTATATCATCGGAGTCTGGGGGTCGGTAGAAGGAGCCAATTATTAACTTAGTTCGGCTTTTAAGTATAACCTCAACCCATACCAATTCGCACTGAGTATGTACTTCGACTTCACTTCAAGATAAATCACTACTGACAGACACAAACACTCCACCACCAATTCTGCCTAATCTATCTTTCCTGAACACCGTCTGAGACTTCGTAAAAATTTCTGCAGAACTTATTTCAGGCTTTCGCCAGCTTTCTGTACCTATAACGATTTCAGCTTCTGTGCTTTCTATTAGCGCTTGTAGCTCAGGGACTTTCCCAGCACAACTACAACAATTTACAACTACAATTCCGACTGTTCCTTGATCCAAGCACGTCCTGTATTTGCCATGCACCCTTTGAGATTGCAGCCCACCCCGTACTTTCCCGAGGCCTTCTAACCTAAAAAACCGCCCAGTCCACGCCACACAGCCTCCGTTACCCGTGTAGCCGCCAGCTGAGTGTAGTGAACTCCTGACCTATTCAGCGGAACCCGAAACCCCACCACCCTATGGCGCAAGTCAAGGAATCTGCAGCCAACACGGTCGCAAAACCGTCTGAGCCTTTGATTCAGACGCTCCACCCGGCTCTGCACCAAAGGTCCGCAGTCGGTTCTGTCAACGATGCTGCAGATGGTGAGCTCTGCCTTCATCTCGTAAGCAAGACTGGCAGCCTTCACCAAATCAGATAGCCGCTGGAATCCTGCTTAATATCGCGCTGGGCCCCCGTGAGCATGTAGAAGTGCCGCAACAGTATGTGACGTGGACTCGACTAATGACTGAAGTACTGCTGGAGGAAACTGACATCATGAATCCTGCAGTGGTGTCCATAAACCCGTAACAGTACGGGTGGGTGGAGATCTCTTCTGAACAGCACGTTGCAAGGCATCCCAGATATGTTCAATAATGTTCATGTCTGGGGAGTTTAGTGGCCAGCGGAAGTGTTTAAACTCAGAAGGGTGTTCCGGGAGGCACTCTGTGGCAATTATAGACGTGTGGTGTGTAGCACTGTCCTGCTGGAAATGCCCTCGGAATGCACAATGGACTTGAATGGATGCAGGTAATGAGACAGGTTGCTTAAGTACGTGTCACATGTCAGAGTCGTATCTAGACGTATCACGGGTCCCATATCACTCCAAATACACCATTACAGTGCCTCCACCAGCTTGAAAAGTCCCCTGCGGACATGTAGGATCCGTGGATTCATGAGGTTGTCTCCATACCCGTAAACGTCCATCCACTTGATACAATTTGAAACGAGACTCGTCCGACCAGGCGGCATGTTTCCAGTCGTCAACAGTCCAATGTCGATATTGACGGGCCTAGGTGCGGCGTAAAGCTTTGTGTCGTGCAGTCATCAAGGCTACACGAAGGGACCTTCGGCTCCGAAAGCCCATAAGGCTGATGTTTCGTTCATGGTTCGCACGCTGACACTTGGTGAAGGCCCAGCATTGAAATCTGCAGCAATATGCGGAAGGGTTGCACTTCTGTCACGTTGAACGATTCTCTTCAGTCGTCGGTGGTTCCGTTCTTGCAAGATCTTTTTCCGGCCGCTGGGACGTCGGAGATTTGATGTTTTACCGGTTTCCTGATATTCATGGTACACTCGTGAAATGGTCGTATGGGAAAATTACCACTTCATCCCTACCTCGGAGATGCTGAGTCCCATCGCTCGTGCGCCGACTGTAACACTACGTTGAAACTCTCTTAAATCTCGATAACCTACCATTGTAGTGACAGTAACCGATCTAACAACTGCGCCAGACACGTGTTGTCTTATATGGTCGTTGCCGACCGCAGCGCCGTACTCTGCCTCTAAACATATCTCTGTATTTGAATACGCATGCCTATGCCAGTTTCTTTGGCGCTGCAGTGTAGATGCTGAGTTATGACAGGATGCACTGTCATTGTGATACAAGTAATCATTGTCTCCGAAACGTTCCTCTACTGTACGCAGCACATAATGCTAAAAAATGTGACCACATCCTTTCGCAAATACCGTTTCGTAATCGGAATAAGGGGCTAAAACCTAACCACGCAAAACACCCCCATACTGTGAGTCAACTCTTCCGAATTTCACTGCTGGCACTACACATGGTATGGTAGGTAACACTCTCTAGCTATTCACCAAACCCAGACCCTTCCATCGGACTGCAATGGGGCACAGCAAGATTCATCAAATGGTTCAAATGGCTGTGAGCACTACGGGACTTAATATCTGAGGTCATCAGTCCCCTACAACTTAGAACTACTTAGACCTAAGGACATCACACACATCCATGCCCGAGGCAGGATTCGAACCTGTGACCGTAGCGGTCGCGCGGTTCCAGACTGACTAGATTCATCACTCCAGATCACTCGTTCCCAGTCATCGACTGCCAGTGGCATCACTCTTTACACTCCCTCAAGCGTCGCTTATGCTGACTACAGAAATGCGTGTCGTATCAGTATTTGCTCGACCATTGCACCCTATACCTTTTAACTCGTTACGCTCCGTCATTACTCTAGCTAGACTTCTGGTGGCACTTTGGAACTCAAGAGTGATTGCTTCCGCTAATTTTACAACCACTCTCCGCAAAGATCGACGGTCCCTGTCCTCAGTTTATAAGATCTGCCTGGTCTTCATGTAACCTTCGCGTTTCCACTTCACAATCACATTGCCAACAGTCGAGTTTGGCAGCTCCAGAAGCTTTGGAATGTCCCTGATGGATTTCTTACTCAGATGACATCCAGTGACTGGCCCACGTTCGAGACCACTGACCTAACCATTCTGCTGTACTGCTTCTCTAGTGACAACACAATACTGGCCGCCTCCTTTTATACCGGTAGGTCGGCCTCCCGCGACATCTACTGGTCATTTCCGCATTACACAGAGGTGTCCGGATACTTCTGATCCGACAGCGTCCATTCCCGCTAGCGCCTCTCGTCGCAGTGTGAACTGCCCTTTCAGTGTATCTAGCTTCAGGGTATAACAGTGTGCAAAAGAAATTTACCGACATGAAAGTTGTACTAGGTTCACTGAAATGTTGACAAGCGCTTGAAGCCACAGCGTCGCACCAAAAGCTGCTGCCCGCTGGGAGTTTCGCGGATGCGCCGTGGGTGGTGCGGGGGCGGTGCCAGACAGGCGGACGGCCGTCTGCAGAATCAAAGTCCGCCCGTGGGAGGAGGTGCTCGCTGTTCTGCTTCATCGCAAAGTGCGGGGGCGAAAACTTCGCCCACGCTCAGCAGCCGGGGAATGGCTGCCAACGGAAACGTTCCCAGGGCCACACGTACGTTTGAAGCGGATGTTTGCATCAGGGATAAGCGAGCAAACGCATTGAAACAGGCCACACCTGCCATTCCGCTCTGACGCTGAAGGCGTTCTACCGACAGTCACAGCCAGAGCCCTGCAGAGTTTGCAGGCGCCGTTTCATCAAAAGGCACGCAGTCCTAAATGGAGGAAACAAAGTAAATGTAGCTGCTTAGATTATTCTACGCACTGTACTTACCCCAGATTTGTCATTGGATAAATGAGGAGTCACCTACATTCACAGATGTCGATTCCGTAATTAAAGGTTCACACTGAACATAAGAATAACTGGTCACATTTGCGTCGATTCTATATTTACTTTCATTTTTCATCAATTTTTTCTTATTGCTGTTTGAAGTTTCTGCGGATTACCTTCATAGAAGTAAACGTAGCGTTCTCTTTGCTTCCATGACGAAATTTGTTAAAGGTGGTAAGACTCGCAGCGATCTACAAGGGATGCAAATCACAGCCGTAGCTTCGTTGAATTACATGTATCTACGAGTTCGCAATTTAGAACTGTTTCTGCCAGACAGTATGACACAATAAATGAACTGGAACTGGGCAGCAGAAAGAAAATTTGGTTTCACAATAGTGAATTGTCATAGACGGCGTGAGATGAAGAATTCAATAGTGAACGCCATTTCTATGTGCAGAACTTTCAGCGAATCTTAGCAGGGAAGGCTTCATCAATACGAGCAGCGGATTGTGCAGCATGCGAGGGAGAATCGTAATGAGGGTTTCCCCATTTGCTATGGCAACTGTCAGAAAGATGACACTGGAGATAAAGACGATTTTTCCAACAGCAGGCGTCGATAAATTCAATGTGAGCCTGGGTTGGTGCGTGAAGATGAGGAGAGAGCGGGACTTGGTAGCCGCCGTAACTCGAGACGTGAACCCGAACGCGGACGATGCGGTTTCCAGTGTCTTTGATAGGCGCTCAGAAACCATTACAGGAGGAAATAGCTGTGTCAGCTTCGTCATCAGTTCACAAAGACGCGCAGAGAAAAGTCCGGAGAACACTGACGATGTACCAGTCAATTCAAAGGTGCTCAACACGTTGAAAACATATCTCAGAAAGTGTTTCATTTCCTCTTAGTTACAGTATCATTCAGAAAATACTATGTGAACAAGTAAAAATTCCAAAATCTGCGACGAGTTAAAATTTTATATCTCACCTAGAATGGAACAGTGATCTTGTATTACAGAAAGATTGTATGTTAACAAATACGCTGCATACGAGCATAACGATGAAGGTTAAAAAGAAGGGTGATGTCGCTATGGACTTAGGCTGTACGTTGTTTCGAAGCCAGAGAGGGCGGGGCCTGCCGCCATCTTAAATAGCCCAAAACTTTAACTGCCTATTGTTTATGGTTGCTTCGTGTTCATTATTTCTCTCGTGTGCACGCAACATCTGTTTTAAATACTAAAAATTACAGTGCTTACACGAATAACATAGTGTCAGGAGGTAATTTCTAACGTCTCCTGTTCTTGAATGCGGATTTGCTCTAGTAATAAGACACATTTGGCCTCGTTAATGTAACTTGTTTTTTGTTGATATATTTCGAACAACCGAGAAGACAGGGATGTGATGTGAAAAGTATGCTTTCGTAATCCATTTAATTTCATTCTTATTGCAGTTGTATCGATAGCAAATGAAGTAGGAACTCCGAAGCCAAAGCTTGACTGCTTACTGGTACTGCTTCTTGTTAGTTAAATTTTCAGCTCTCAGTTAGAATGCACAACACTTTAATACTGCAAAAAACTTGCCTAAGTGTTTTTATTAGCCCATAAATGTGTGCAGTGAGGAACGAATAAAGGCATGCTATCGTATCTTGTGCATGTCAGCAAAGTTAACGATTGTTGAAATGTCAAAGAAACAGAACTGTGTAGAGGTATTCCTCCACGCAGAATAGAGTTCTTGTGTTGTTAGATTGTTAGTGCATCAGTCGCACTATACTTTACACATCTCACATTTAAATCTTACCTATGATGTATCATTCAGTGTGTGGCCAATAACAGCAATTTACAGGCTAAAAAAAGATATAATTTTTAAAACTTGTTTCAACATTGTGTAACACTTTAGATGTGATAGAGGAAACGGTGTCAGACGCTTAGATCTCGTAATATGGACCTCTTGCTTTAGCTTGTATGTAGGTAATTATTTTTAGTAATGAGTGCCTAACCTGTGTAGCATATAGGCCTACCTTTCCTACAATAGCCTATTTGTTTCTTTTACCGGAACATTTCTCGCCAGTAACTCTGCGTTTGAGGAATAACGAAACATATCAAAATTGGAATGTACGTCTACTTCGATCATCCGCTTCATTTTACTTTTGAATTACGGTTTTCAAAGTACATAAGCCTGTTCCACGCATTGTGATATATTAATAGTCAGTTAGTTTCATGTTCCATGTATCATTTGCAAGATAAATCGTAATGGTGTGTAACGAGTAATTTTATATTAACAACAATTTTTTTGTAAATAACCTTCCATGCTGATCATTCATTAGCTCTTATGTTTTTAATTAACGACAGACAGGTGTTAGTAATTCCTACCCATCACCGCTTACACATTACAATAACGGATAGTCTTCTGCGGAATAGGAGTTGTCAAATAGAAACGTTTTCATTTACTTTCAGATTTTCCTTTGCTTCTGACAGCTTTTGGTTGCAGCATTGTGAAACCTTGTTTGTGCTACAGAAACGTGGCGTAATTGAAGTCATTTTTTCCTTCTGGTGTTTAATTATGTACATCATTGTTCCTGTTGAAGTACAGTGGATTATTTACAACAAACCTCTTTATGCAATAACTATACTGTGAAGCGGATAGACTGCTACTCACACGCCAAGCATCAGGCAGGAACGACGAAAACAGTGTTCACATAAATTTTCGGCCAAGGCCTTCTTCAGAAAGGGTTCGCCCGCGCGCGCGGGCGCACACACACACACACACACACACATACACATACACACACACACACAAACACATGATCGCTATCTCCGGCGTTCTAGCCGGGATCAGTTTTAAAGACGGAGGAAGAGTGAACGATCAAAATTTAGGGTATGAGATGCTGCACCAACAACCAACGCGGTCGCGCAGCCATGCGTTGTGCGGGGGACGAGAGCGCTGATGCAGTGCGACTTAAATGTCGGAGAGTTTTCGGTTTGAAAAATTTGGAAATTTGTGGTAAGTTCTATGGGACCAAACTGCTAAGGTCATCGGTCTCTAGGCTTATACACTACTTAATCTAATTTAAACTTACGCTAAGAACAACACACACACACACACATGCCCACGGGAGGACTCAAACCTCCGACGGGGGGAGCCACGCGAACCGTGACAAGGCGCCCCAGACCGCACGGCTACCCCGCGCGGCAACGGTTTGAAAGGGAATGAAAAATACAAGAAAGAATTGAAGTAAACTTTGGACCATAATTCATGTATACAAAAGAAAATTTTGCCTGAATGATTCCTTTAAACATTAGATTACGCTCGGACAGAGCAGTACACCGGTAAGGGACGCAAGCTGGCATTTTTGATGAAACAGCTACGTCTCCACACAGTCAAAGCACCAAATGCTGTTTGGGATGCGATCACAGATGATAGGTATCCCAACGGTCGAACCTGGCCGTCAGAGTGGCATCATGGGGAAGTATCACCACGGTGAACCATGGAGGCATAAAAGCGGTGCATCTAATGTTTTGGGGTACGCAAGGTGGCGGATGTCAGCTTCAGGTTTGTGACGTAATGACCACTCCTTTTTTTACCCCCAAGGATGTAAGAGACACATTATCAAAGTATGTGTGTAATTTTAACTTGTTGGCCTGTACCAAATTGATCTCAAACAAAGATTTCATTTTTATTCGATAAGTGGTGATGCAAAGCGATGGTCGTTGGGTAAAACATTTGGAAAGGTTTATAATCATATACTATTCCTTTGCTCTTAAAGGGGCGCGGTAGAGCTTTTGAGCACCAATACATCGTTTCCCAACCTTTTACTACAATAAGTTATGCAAAACACGATACGTTTTAGCACATGCGTGTCAAACAAGGTAAACGCTGTATGTGGTTTACAGTTACAGTTAGTATGATACCATACTGCGTGGAAAAGCATGTGATGGTCAGACAGTATAAATACTGTATTTCATGTCTTGTGTTGCTGGACCGAGCGAGGTGACGCAGTGGCTAGCACACTGGACTCGCATTCGGGAGGACGACGGTTCAGTCCCGCGTCCGGCCATCCTGATTTATGTTTTCCGTGATTTCCCTAAATCGCTCCAGGCAAATGCCGGGATGGTTCCTTTGAAAGGGCACGGCCGACTTCCTTCCCTGTCCTTCCCTAATCCGATGAGACCGATGACCTTGCTGTCTGGTCTCCTCCCCGAAACAACCCATTTTTTGTTGTTGCTGTCTTCAGTGAATAAGAGATAAGAAACAGTCGATCCCAGATTGAGATTCTGAATGAAACTGTGCTACTAATTACCTTATATGCACAGGATGGAGTAACGCGGAAAGCTGCATCAAACCAGACTTCGGGTTGAAGACAACAACAAGAACAATTCATCATTGGATGTTGGATGGTGACTGTTATTCAAGTTGAGAACTAAAATTTAGGCTTAGCGGCATACAATAAAAAGCGTTAGTCTAACGCGTTACGAAGGACATATCATCATCAGCAGGAATATCTGCACAAAGTAATCTTCACTGCATTCAATACATTTACATGGAATATATTTGCAAACTTTCAGCCACATGAAATGTATGAACGTTTGTATATTCATTTGCGTTAACTACCACAACCTACAGTCATGCTTATTGTTTCCAAGCTTTGGTCTCCCTCTACAATTTTTATGATCCACACTTACTTCCCTTTCCAAACGGATAAAACATTGGTTTCCCAAAACATGTCTTACCTTAATCCAGCTGTGCAGTAACTTTCTGTTATCCTTACTTATATTCAGTACCTCCTCAGTTCTTACTCGATTTACCTGGCTAATCTTCAGTATTATTCTACAGCGCCACATTTCAAAAGCTTCTATTCTCTTCATGTCTGAACTGCTTACCGTCCACGTTTCACTTTCGTGCAAGGCTAAACTACAGGAAAATACTTCAGCACACTATCAATTTTATTCAGCTGCTCTTCCAACTCCTGCATCCCCTCCGACAGCAACATAATGTCACCGACAATCTTTAAGATTTTATTTCTTCTAACTTAACTTTAATTTCTTCACAAAATTTGTCCTTGTTTTTCTTTACAGCTTGTTCACTGCAAATACTAAATAACATTGAGAATAGGCGACTATCCGGTCTCACTTCCTTCTTAATTACAATTTCAATTTCATGTCCTTCCATACTTACCTATACAGTCTGTTTTCTGTACAAGTAGTAGATAATTTTTCGCTCCCTTTATTTACACACACAAAATTTCAAAGAGTGTAGCCCAGACAACATTGTCAAACGCTTTCTCTAAATCTAAAAATGGTGTAAACACAGTTTACCTTTCTTAAACGTATCTCTTAAGATAAGACGTAGGGTCAACTATTGCCTTACGTGTTTTTTACAATTCTTAGGAAGTCAAATTCATGTTCCCCGTCGACTCCTACCAGACGTTCCATTCTCCTGTAAATAATTCGTATAAATATTTTCCAACGATGACTTATTAAACTAATGGAACGGTAGTATTCACATCTGTCAGTACCTGCCGTCTCTGGAATTGAAATTACAGCATTCTTACAGAAGTCTGAGGATACTTCGTCTGTCTCATACAGGGTGGAGCGTGCAAAAACATAATAGGACATAAGAGTATGCTCTACCGAACAATTTGAGGTAGGGAGCCTGGGGTGGGAGAAGCCTGCTTGATTTTTTGACATAATAGGAATAAAATCACATTACAGTGAATTTTTTTTATTTACGTTAGTTACAATTAACTGCAAATATCATCATTGACACAATGAACGTACCATTTGTACTGTATCTTACAAGTCTGCTGAAACTGACAGCCATCAACCTTGATGCAAACATGGCATCGACGAACAAGATTTTGACGCATCCTCACAAATATCCTTGGTGTGTTTCGAGTCACATCACAGGCAGTTACAATTCTGGCAACTAATTTCAGCTCCGTATCCACAGGTGTCTCATACACATGTGATTTTAGATATAATCAAGGGGGTTCCGGTCAGCTGAACTCGCAGGCCATGGAATAGGGCCTCCCCTTTGAATCCAGCGACCAGGTTCAAAAAATGGTTCAAATGGCTCTGAGCACTATGGGACTTAACAGCTGTGGTCATCAGTCCCCTAGAACTTAGAACTACTTAAACCTAACTAACCTAAGGACATCACACACATCCATGCCCGAGGCAGGATTCGAACCTGCGACCGTAGGAGTCGCGCGGTTCCAGGCTGAAGCGCCTAGAACCGCACGGCCACACCGGCCGGCCCATCGACCAGGAAATACAGTACTGAGATGGTTGCGGACACCCACACTGACGTTGTATCCAAATCCTCTCACGAACAGCCAAGGGTACGTTCTCCAACAATTCAGGTAGAACTCTTTGCACGAACCTCAACTACAGGTGGCCATTCAGACGGCAAGGTAGACGATGTGGTCCAGTGAGATTGTCGCCTACAATGCCGGCCCAGATATTCACAGCAAAAATTACTTGATGTGTGGCTCTACTGCAGCGTGAGGTTTTTCCTCGTCCCACACATGGCTATTCCTGCTATTCGAAATACCATCACAATCGAATGAGACCTCGTCAGTAGACAACACTATCTGGAGAAAATTTGGTCTATCAATCCATTGTTGGAGCAACCACTGACACAATGCGACCCTTGCTGCAAAATCAGTCACAAGAGTTGCACGGATCCGTTGCGTGCGGTCTGGGGGTAATGGTTGTTCGTGAAGTACGCGCCACACGCTAGTATGTGCGGCGCCAATTTCACATCCAATGCGACGAGTACTTGTAGTGGGTCCGCTGCAACACGCACCAGCACCTCCTCTGCAAAATCGAATGTGCGAGTGGTCCTCGTGTTGTCAAGTCCCTTGTGTCTTCTTTCCGAGGAACCAGTCTCCCGCATTCGTCAAATGGCTCAAATGGCTCTGAGCACTATGGGACTTAACATCTGAGGTCATCAGTCCCCTAGACTTAGAACTACTTAAACCTAACTAACCTAAGGACATCACACACATCCATGCCCGAGGCAGGATTCGAACCTGCGACCGTAGCGGTCGCGCGGTTCCAGACTCAAGCGCCTAGAACAGCTTGGCCACACCGGCCGGCCCTGCATTCGTCGATCGAGAGAAACAAACATTCATCTTGACGGATGATGCCTGTCAGGAAATTGTTCCCTGTACAGCCTTTCAGCAGCGAGAGCACTGCAACATACTTCGGCATACACAAGGTGAATGTCAGTGAGATCTGCGAAACTGTACCGGTACTGCTCCATCGTATTGTACTGTAAGTCTCTAAATAGAACTAAATAACGAATGGATCTGTCGTTAATTCATAGCACGTTCTGTCATGGGACAATGTAAATACGATACAACAGAGCACTTTATGGACAAGTAAAGTAAGCAAAACTTGCATCATGACTTCCTAGTAATCAGGCTCGTCCACCTTGTTTCCTTGCAGTAAATACAGAATTTACATGTAAATAAACAGCGCATGTTAGTTGTAAATAAGCTGGAAAACAGCAACGTTAGACAAAGGGGTGGGTAGTTTACCTCCATATCTCCTTAAACTGGCTTCGCCGACAGCAGGTTCCCGACCTCAAATTGTTCAGTGGAGCAATCTCTATGTCCTGTTACATTTTTTGCAGCTCATACGGGAATATCCTGTATATCTTACACCCCAGATAGAATACGTTTGCCATGTCTGGCTCTCCCAAGGACGTCAATAATTCTGAGAGAATAGGGTCTACTCCGTAGGACTTTTTGTGACTTACATCTTTCAGTGCTCTGTCAAACAATTCTAGCAGTATCATCTCTCCCATCTCCTCTCCCTGAACTTTAATCCCTATTCCAAACGTCTCATTAGTGCCGTTTAGTACCCACTCAGTACACAAGTTTAAGCGATAGGCTTCAATCCTTCGACTCGTACAACTGCAGTCTTGTTCCTACACAAGTTGTGGATTTCGCTTCATGGACTCGTATTTTATCCCTGTTACCTTCACAGTTGCAAAAAGTAAATTCCGCCCAACACTGTAAAAAGCCTTTTCTAAATTTACAAATTCTATAAATGAATTTTTGTCTTTCTACAATCTATCTCTTAAATCGTAGGATCAGCACTGCCTCGCATGTTCCTACATTTCCTCGAAATCCAAGTCGATCCTGCCACATGACGCTGTCTACAAGTTTCTTTTTTTTTTTTTTTTCATTTATCTGTAGATGATTCCTGCTAATACTAAGCAACCTTCACTTATTAAAGCGATGGCTTGGCAATACTCACACCAATCACCGCACAGCTTTCTATAGTATTGGTATTGCTAAATCCTTCTTCATCTTCAAACGTAATTCGCCTTTCTCGCTCATCGTGCACTCCAGGTGGAACACGGTATGCGCGTCTTGTAACAGGAGTGACACGGAATAATCGTCTGCTGCCGCACATAACGCATTAACTGGGCTAGGCGGAGCACTGGTAAATCTTCTAGTCGCAACAGATACAGAAGATGTTTAGATCATCTAAATATTTTGCGTTTCGCTGAGTGCCTTTAATAACTTGCTTCGATAGAACTGACGATCAGGAAATGGCAAGAGAAGGGTTAAACAGTTTATCTTAGGTGCCATGTGGTATACAACCTCCCGTTACGCTTTGCAGTAACATGTGGAGTCCTTTTAGTTGGCAGGTAGTTCCTCTGTTCAGTAGCTGGTTGTCGTCCAAGTTCGTAGCAGCACGTGGCTTCCCGTGGCTGCCGTAGGTCGCGCAGCAAATGGCCCCCTGACACGAGACACGTTCCCAAGGACTGTCGCCGTGCTGGCAGTGCAGCAGTTAAGCTGCGCCGCACTTCCCCCGAGCGGCACGTCACGAGCAGCCAACAAGTTACAGACTGCTGCACGCCCTGTCTTACCCGGACATTTTCGTGCAGTAATATTTGCAAGTAAACTGCTTCTCAGTTATGGCCCACACATGCGTCTATATGAGATACGTCACGAAAGCGGTCACCTGCTAGAGCAGCAGCTGCTGGCCTTACTCAGACCGCTACCCGAGAATGAGACCAGATAGCAGCCCATAATCCCAACAAATTTTGGCACTTAATTAAACTTTACACTTCCCAAGGAAGTGTTATAGGCCCTCTATTGTTCCTGATTTATATTAACGACATAGGAGACAATCTCAGTAGCCCTCTTAGATTGTCTGCAAATGATGCTGTCATTTACCGTCTCGTAAAGCCGTCAGATGACCAAAACGACTTGAAAAATGATTTAGATAAGATATCTGTATGGTGCGAAATGTGGCAATTGCCCCGAATAAAGAAAAGTGTGAAGCTATTCTCATGAGTACTAAAAGAAATCTGATAAATTTCGATTACGCGATAAGTCACACAAATATGAAGGCTGTTAATTCAACTAAATACTTAGGCTAAATACTTAGGGATTAAAATTACAAATAACCTAAATGCGAACGATCACATAGATAATGTTGTGAGTAGAGCCAACCAAAGACTGAGATCCATTGGCAGAACACTTAGAAAGTGCAACAGGTCTACTAAAGAGACTGCTTACACCTCGCTTCTCCGCCCTGTTCCGGAGTATTGCTGTGCGGTGTGCGATCCGCATCCGATGGGACTGACGGATGACATCGAAAAAGTACAAAGAAGGGCAGCTCGTTTTGTATTATCGCGAAGTAGGGGAGATAGTGCCACACACATGATACGTGAATTGGAGTGGCAATCATTAAAACACAGGCGTTTTTATTTGCGACGGGATCTTCCCATGAAATTTCAATCACCAGTTTTCTCCTCCGATTGCGAAAACATTCTGTTGGCACCCAAAACATTCCGTTGGCACCCACCTACATTGGGAGAAATGATCATCACAATAAAATAAGAGAAATCGGGGCTCGCCCAGAAAAATTTAAGTGCTCGTTTTTCCCGCATGCCATTCGAGAGTGGAACGGTAGAGAGACATCTTGAAGGAGGTTCATTGAACCCTCTGCCAAGTACTTTACGATAACTATTGTGAATAGAAGAGTAATCACGTAGATGTAGATGTAGACCATTCCTAGTTTTAAAATTACCAAAGATAAACAATATATACTCGAGGCTCAAACGAATTAAACTCTCATGTTTTTGCAGGCGTTTTATTAAACCATGTTCAGTTTGGTCTCGGCCACTGCGCCTATAAGTTGTAGCGAATTATACCAATACTGTGAAGGATTTCCCCGGTATTAAGGGATTCTTACAAAAAGCCGTTCACGAAAATACTGCCAGTTCTGGTTTATCGAAACTGCCCTCGCGGAGCGCAAGAAATCGTACGTGCAACTTCAGGTGTGTACCAGGGAAGTATGCTGGGATCCTTGCCGTTCATGTTGTACATTAATGACCTTGCAACAACAGTAATCTCAGATTTTTTTGCAGATAATGCAGTTATCTATAATGAAGTGCTGTCTGAAAGAAGCTGCATAAATGTTCGGTCAGATCTTTATAAGATTGCAAAGTGGTGCAAAGATTAGCAACTTGCCTTAAATGTTCAGAAATGTAAAACTGTGCACTTCACAAAACGAAAACACATACTTCCTATAACTATAATATCAATGGTTCATTGTTGGGATCGGCCAACTCATACAAATACCTGTGTGTAACACTTTGCAGAAATACGAAGTGGAATGACCACATAGGCTCTAAAGCGGGTGGTAGACTTCGGTTTATTGGTAGAATACTGCGAAAGTGCGATCAGTCTACACCAGAGATTGCTTACAAATCACTCGTGCGACTGGTTATAGAATATCGCTCAAGGGTGTGGGGCCCGTACCAAATAGGACTAACAAGGAATGTTGAGGGTATACAGAGAAGGGCAGCACGAATCGCCACAGTTTTCCTTGACCCGTGAGATACTGAAGGAACTGAAGTGGAAGACTCTTGAAGATAGACATGAACTATCCCGAGAAAGTGTATTAACAAAGTTTGAAGAACCAGTTTTAAATGGTTACTCTAGGAATGTACTACAAAACATTACGTTTTTCTCGCATACGGATCGTGAGGATAAGATTAGAAAAATTACTGCACGCACATAAGCATTCCAACAATCATTCTTCCTGCACTCCATACGTGAATGGAATAGGAAGAAACCCTAATAACTGGTACAATGGGACGTACCCTCTGTCACGGTGATTTGTAGAGTACAGATGTAGAAGTAGATGTAGGTGTATTTCACGGCCAGAAAATATTCCTCCACTCACTGCAAATGGTCTGTGAACGCAGGCAAGTAAAATCAATAACTAACATTATTCATTACTGGTGACAAGTACTGGCTCCTTTCATCCGTGAATGAGAACGTTTCATTCCTTGAGACGAGCGTCGTTGGCAGTTTGGGGAACGCAGAGGCGTCCTCTACTTCAGCTTTGCGATGGTAAAGTTAGAGTTTGCTAAACGAAAATTGATTTGAGATATACATTACACCATGTATTTCATTAAATTTGAGTATATAGCTTTTGTAAAGCGTCACAGGATACTACGATTTTAACGCTTGACGTTACATGTAACCAAGCCATTTTCTTATAGTTTTATATGGACGTGTAATATCCCATGACTCTCTCTCTTTATACTAAAATATTTCCTATGTTTCATAAAAAAACTGGTTGTGCTCATTAGCAGAAGAAGTTCTTCTATTTGATGTAAGCGCAGTAACGCATATTGAGTACTTCCTGGTACCAGATTCGAGTCTGGCAGACGGACAATCCTAATTTTTAACGAAAATATTGAATTCCCCTTCCCTTGTGTTACTGCCCGTAATTAAATTTGTGGCATATGATGGTACTGTTATTTTATATTTTATTTTTATTTTCCTTGTCATATCGCGCAGTTGTTGTGATTGTAACTTTTGACGATGTGTGGCGTCACGTAATACTCCCGAATGTAAACAAATATTTTGTCTAACGTTTTATCACTGTAACCTCTTATCACTGTAACCTCTTATCTGTATAAATAAATATTTCTTTTGTAGAAAGTTGGTTCAGAGCCATCAGACACACCGTATAACAAATGTACATTAGTTGATGTGCCACCTTGTGACAAAAATGTCGTCTTGGTCCGCACGCTGCAGAATTGTGTCTGTAGTCTGCGAATGTTAGTTTCACGCACGACTTGAAACGCCACACATACGTGCAGCAATCGCTCCTGGGTAAGTGTGGTACACTTTGTCCCAGATGATTTCAGTCAAAGTGGAGTGCTATAGCAATCACTACGTTTTATAAAATATTTCTGTATCTGATTTTTTTGTAGATATCTGATGATGGATACATTCCGAAACGTGTCATATGAGCAATAAAATCATTCCTGCCCTGATGTTTGACTTTTACCATTGCGACCTTGACAGCCTTATCGCAGATCTACTGATTATTAAAAACTGGCAACGTTGTCTTTTTTACTATAATATTTTTGTAAGCTGAGATGAATATTCGCAAAGCAATACAAAAGAAATGCAAAGTTTGAAATAAACACATTATCTCTTATTTTGGCGGACAACTGGCAAACCAGTGAACGATAAGCGAGGCGAAAACTCTGTCAAAACATGGGATGCACCACGATTAGTTGTATTCATTTCTAGCTGTGCGAATACAAATGACGTCGTTCATACATTTGTTTCACAAGTCCTGGCTTCCGACACATCGTATTACGTTGTAATATTCGTATCTGAGCATTTTAGATGATTATTAGAGGAGAAAGTGTAAAAAGGGGCAAACGTGTAAATACGGGCAACCCACCTCCCTCAAAGGAATATGGGAGGTGGAAGGCGCTGGAGAGTGGTGGCCAGAACTGTAAACGGTGCACTTGCTGGCAGAAGGTACCAGTGAATAGTTGGAAACTTCCTTTCAAGTAATGTGAATGCAAGGCCGGTTATTGCTCACATTGGTGTTTGTACTAGGCTGCAAACCTGTGGCCGGTGTGGCCGTGCGGTTCTAGGCGCTTCAGTCTGGAACCTCGAAACCGCTACGGTCGCATGTTCGAATCCTGCCTCGGGTATGGATGTGTGTGATGTCCTTAGGTTAGTTAGGTTTAAGTAGTTCTAAGTTCTAGGGGACTGATGACATCAGATGTTAAGTCCCATAGTTCTCAGAGCCATAGTTCTCAGAGCCATTTTTTGCAAACCTGTGGCTGGTATATGGAAACCTTTTTTTATTATTTAGGTGTCCTTATGGTTAGTTTAAAATAATTTCACAGTGACAATGAAAATTTTAGCCCTGTGTTGCTTTTAGAAACACTTCTCTAGTCACCCACATCTTCAAGTTACATGTGATAGAGGCCGTCTTGCTTAGGTGGGGTCGGTGTAAATATGAGCCCTCATTTAAACACCACGATATTCTAAGGGGACTTTAAATGCAGTTTCTCTGTTCGGCATATCTCCCGTACCCAACATTCAGGAGAACACCGCACGGTACGCAAAACTCTAAGCACCGTTTTCAGAATGGATGGATCGGCTGAACAAATCGCTCGACAACAGTACTGTGCAGAAGAGGTCGTTGATTTTTTCCGGGGCTGGAGACTGATGGCTATTGGTCAGAGGTGGGAAGACCAAAGGCCATTAGAAAAACAAAATTCCACACACTAAACGGTTCGATTCTTCATCACATTCCTGCAACCCACTCCTTGTGGACAGCGGTAAAGACCTGGGATACGACAGACCTGAGCGACGCAACCTCCACCATTGCTGTTTCAAGACACTTGTGCAGATGTGTGGGTTCAATGTGTCATGTGCGAAATATGGACACACTTAGATTGCGTCGGGGCTGGAGGAACCATCTAAGTTTGCGATTTCTGTAAATAATTTTTGATTTGACGTTCATTTAAAATGCTTAAACAAACAAGCTGGCCTTTGTAGACTAGTCTACCATTTTGTAAGGTTTTCTGGCTTTATTAAAACATTTTAAAAGATTTTTGTGAGGTTTTTGGGTCGGGCCCATGTTTGCACCCGATTTTAATGCTATCTTACAAGCACTTTGCGAATTTTCGTTTTCGAATACAAGTAATTGATATCACTGTTTTGACTCCTATCATTTAATAAACTTGTTATAGCTGTTAGTGTAGATAGAAAAGTACCTTTGTGTCAAAAACAAAAAAGGTTGTTCATACACTCCTGGAAATGGAAAAAAGAACACATTGACACCGGTGTGTCAGACCCACCATACTTGCTCCGGACACTGCGAGAGGGCTGTACAAGCAATCATCACACGCACGGCACAGCGGACACACCAGGAACCGCGGTGTTGGCCGTCGAATGGCGCTAGCTGCGCAGCATTTGTGCACCGCCGCCGTCAGTGTCAGCCAGTTTGCCGTGGCATACGGAGCTCCATCGCAGTCTTTAACACTGGTAGCATGCCGCGACAGCGTGGACGTGAACCGTATGTGCAGTTGACGGACTTTGAGCGAGGGCGTATAGTGGGCATGCGGGAGGCCGGGTGGACGTACCGCCGAATTGCTCAACACGTGGGGCGTGAGGTCTCCACAGTACATCGATGTTGTCGCCAGTGGTCGGCGGAAGGTGCACGTGCCCGTCGACCTGGGACCGGACCGCAGCGACGCACGGATGCACGCCAAGACCGTAGGATCCTACGCAGTGCCGTAGGGGACCGCAC
Source organism: Schistocerca americana (assembly GCF_021461395.2). Classification (NCBI taxonomy): domain Eukaryota; kingdom Metazoa; phylum Arthropoda; class Insecta; order Orthoptera; family Acrididae; genus Schistocerca; species Schistocerca americana. The sequence goes on from NC_060123.1 coordinate 149,779,511, forward strand.
CGCCACTTCCCAGCAAATTAGGGACACTGTTGCTCCTGGGGTATCGGCGAGGACCATTCGCAACCGTCTCCATGAAGCTGGGCTACGGTCCCGCACACCGTTAGGCCGTCTTCCGCTCACGCCCCAACATCGTGCAGCCCGCCTCCAGTGGTGTCGCGACAGGCGTGAATGGAGGGACGAATGGAGACGTGTCGTCTTCAGCGATGAGAGTCGCTTCTGCCTTGGTGCCAATGATGGTCGTATGCGTGTTTGGCGCCGTGCAGGTGAGCGCCACAATCAGGACTGCATACGACCGAGGCACACAGGGCCAACACCCGGCATCATGGTGTGGGCAGCGATCTCCTACACTGGCCGTACACCACTGGTGATCGTCTAGGGGACACTGAATAGTGCACGGTACATCCAAACCGTCATCGAACCCATCGTTCTACCATTCCTAGACCGGCAAGGGAACTTGCTGTTCCAACAGGACAATGCACGTCCGCATGTATCCCGTGCCACCCAACGTGCTCTAGAAGGTGTAAGTCAACTACCCTGGCCAGCAAGATCTCCGTATCTATCCCCCATTGAGCATGTTTGGGACTGGATGAAGCGTCGTCTCAAGCGGTCTGCACGTCCAGCACGAACGCTGGTCCAACTGAGGCGCCAGGTGGAAATGGCATGGCAAGCCGTTCCACAGGACTACATCCAGCATCTCTACGATCGTCTCCATGGGAGAATAGCAGCCTGCATTGCTGCGAAAGGTGGATATACACTGTACTAGTGCCGACATTGTGCATGCTCTGTTGCCTGTGTCTATGTGCCTGTGGTTCTGTCAGTGTGATCATGTGATGTATCTGACCCCAGGAATGTGTCAATAAAGTTTCCCCTTCCTGGGACAATGAATTCACGGTGTTCTTATTTCAATTTCCAGGAGTGTATTTACACCTTTTCCTCTGCGTACTTCTCCGATAAATATTACAGACCAATGAAACAGTGACAGTGGAGGCAGTTTTTTAAAAGGTTTTTTTTTGTTTAATGATATAACTATAATCTAATTCTTTTCTTTTCAGTCAATCAGAAAATTTCATGTCAACCCCAGGAGTTATTACCTCCAGCTGCGTGACCAGCGGCCAGAGACAGCAGAAAAAGAGTCAACGCATGGGTAATACTTCGATGACTCGTCACCGCACTTAAATCGTTATTCATGAGCATCCATTATAAACCGAGGCTATTAATTACTGTCAGGACATTGAATTCGACAAGTGAATGTATCATTCTCCACCATAAAAATTACTGCCCGTAAAAGAACACAAAAGAAACGTAATTAGGCCATATTCGTTGTAAATGACAACTCTGCGCCAAACGTGTTGCAGAACCAGTAGCACAGTAGCTCAAAATATATCCCGAGCAGTGGCTGAGACAAAGTAAGACTTGATTATAACAGGAAATGAAAGTTTTCCGTCTTCTAAATAGCATATTTGAACCTACGAAAGGCAGCAGTGGTGATGATTGGTTCGTGGGGCCCTCAACTGCGCAGTCATCAGCGCCCATACAAAGTCCCAATTTTTTCACAGTCCAATTCTTTTTCACAGTCCAATCTAGCCACTGCCACAAATGATGAGGATGATGATGAAATGAGGAGGACAACACAAACATCCAGTCCCCGGGCAGAGAAAGTCCCCAACCTGGCCAGGGATCGAAACCGGGGCCCTGGGATCCAGAGGTAGCAACACTAGCCACAGAGGCCAACGAGCTCTCTGACCGAACACGCTGAGCTACCGTGCCGGCTCCACTAGACCACGAGCTGCGTACAAGGCAGCAGTGAATGACCTAATGAAATATTAGTGCAACAAACTGCCTGCCAACAGACACTTTGTGATAACCTGTTCTTCGGTGTACTGCTAGTTCAGGCGCGCGTCCGTTCACGGGTATGTTTAAGCCAGGTATTGCAATTTATTATTAATAAAAACTATAATTTTTGTATTTGTGAAACATGAGCTAGGATACACTCTGTCTGTTTATCATTAACTGACTGGCAATAGGCAGTCTGCCGTAAATCTGAATAATTCGAAACAGTCACGGATTGAGGCACAGGTAGAATCTATTTCTAAAGCTGATATGAGTGCACATTCCGAGTCACGTGGTCCACGCAGTTACAAAATATCACTCACAAACTATCTAATTCAAGGCAGAACTGCACGGAATAGGATAAAAAAAAGCACCGTACTACAGCGAATGTCTAAACGGCAATAGCTCAGCTCGTGGGATATACCAACTCTGTTTTTACGAGGGCGTTCAATAAGTAACGTAACACAATTTTTTTGTGAAAGCAGGTTGATTTTATTCAAGATTGCACAACACCATATCATCCCCACTCTTTTGACCCCAAGACCCTATTTTTCAACATACATCTCCGCGGAATACGACGACTTTACGCCACCTTTTTGGGAGGGCCTGTGTGCCCGCATGGTTCCACTCTACTGGTAGACGTCGAAGCAACGTCTTGCTGCACCAATGATCTCCCCATCATCCACACACTGATTCCCGTGGAGGCGAGATCGGCCTGTAGGATGGATTCGAAAGAACAGTCCAATCAAGTTTTGTGACGATATTCGACAAAAAAATATCACGAACGGTCTCGTAACGCGCAAGAAATCCCGCACAGAAGGTCCTTCGTTGCTCTTTATGGTCTTCTTTGAGGCGGCAAGAACCCAGCATGCCCACACCTTTGAGTACTCTAACTGGTGGACTAGTGTGTCAGTAGTACCAACACAGACGTCCAGTTGTGCACCGAGGTGTTCCACTATGATACGTCGATCACCTCGAATGAGAGTGTCCGCACGTTCCAACACTGCAGGAGTCACAGCTGTGTGCGGCCGGCCGGCACGCGGGAGATCGGACAGGTTTGCACGACCTCGCGATTACGACAGACGCCTCGCCCAACGATTCACCGTGCTTTTGTTCACTGCCCGGTCACTGAAGACCTTCTGGAAGCGCCTATGAATATTAGCGATGGTCTGGTTTTCGGCCAAAAGAAAAGCAGTGAGAGCTCTCTCCTTGGAACGTGCCTCCTTTAAAGACGCCATTTTGAAGGCTACGTATAGTACCTCCACCTGTCGGGACTTCCTGAAACAATGGGGACTAAAGCGGGAATATTTCACGATGTCCCACAACTAATTTAGCATTTTTTTCCAAACTAAATTGGCCGAGAAAAAATGTGTTTTATAGCTTACTGAATGCCCCAGTGAAAATTATGGTAGAAAATGATGGTTCCCCAAGAGCTTTTCTGTTTTCTTTGAAGTTAGATCTCTATAGTTGACTTCCGTCTGTTCTGTAAATGTGGAGCAACAATACAAGAGTTTGTACACTCACTACATGAAGTAAAACTGTTATACAAAGTACGAAATAATAACTGTGAGTGACGAAAGAAAAATACAGTTATACAGCAGTGCAGTAAAGATGCTCACGGAGAACGTGGTGCTCCGAGCGTGCTGTACTGTAACACACTTCACAAACGAGACAGTACAAAAAATATTGTGCGATGGCGTCCCGCTCTAGCATGGAAAACACTTAAGCAACAGTGAAAATTGTAGGAGGGTAGATACTTAGAAGTAAAAATACTTACCGGAGAGATGGAAGGAACCTGGTTTAAGACGTCGTGCAGACATCGAAGTCACTAGAGAGAAGTCATTCGCACGGGTGAGCAAACATGGGTGACGAGATAGGTCGTGGTCTTGTAATCATCTTGCAAGATCGCTGCCCTCCCACGTTGATAGCGTGAGAGTCACGGGAAACCGTGCAGGCGCAATATTGCTCAGGGCATTTAGTAATAATAATTGAGTGTAGATGTTGGCCAGTGGTTCTGGTCGGCTGTGAACGGGCTAATGCAGGCTCTGCGAACATCCTCACAAAGACGGAGGAGTGTTTACCTTAGTAGTAATGTAGATGGGAGTTTTAGTCGCTTTGGGATCCGTGCTCAACCGTACAAAAATAGACAGAAGTATGAGTCGGGAGTGGTACCTAAAACGTAGTACTAGCAGACCTGTTGCGTGGTTTTTCTATAAACATTCGATATCTAGACCGTCTAGAAATTATCTGTTGACAGTGCACTAAGACTGTCTATCGTCTAGGTCGTGCGTCCACACTATTTTTTTTTTAATATTTCCATCATGATTTACTTTAATGTGCGCGAAATGAGTCCGTGATTGGAACTGAGTTTTAATGAAGGGACGCGTGAACGTCACCAAGTGTTCGCAGCACATAGATTCCAGAACACTTCGTTTACTGAATTAAAACTGAAGGACTCCACGGGTTCTGAAATTTTATCCGACAGACCGTTAATGATTTTGAAGCTTTGATTCAGCTGGTTGGAGGCCTCACCATGAAGGAAACGAGGAATCGTCATGAAGCGAGATACAAGACTGAAGGCAATTACCCAAAGCTTCGCCTCAGCTGCGTCTCCTGGCGAGTGGCGACCGTTCCTTCCATTCTTTTCCTCGTTGTCATCACAGTTTGCGATCTGGCCTCCATTCGTTTCTTTAGCTGATAGTAGCAACACCAGTTAATCATTCGCAAACCAAGTAGTCTACGTAGGAGAGTTGAAACTTGTCAGTTTCTATTTTTGCGATCCTAGCTAAATGAAGTTTTGAAGTTGCACATCACGTGGGAGTAACTGTTTTTATCGCAATTTTTATAGTTTGAAAAAAAGAAAGAAAAGAAAAACAGCCACACTATTATCTCCAACGCATTTAAAAACTTTTCGACATCACTTTCCAAACAAAACTAAGTAATTTAAAATCAACGAAAGGCTCGAATGGACAGCGGAAGTGGGATGTAGAGAGGTGTGCCACCTCTGAAAACGCCCACATCGCCAAAATGTGGCACCTCGGCTCCGTTTGCGAACGACTGAACTACAGACCTGCAAATTTTGGTGTAGTAACGGGATAGACATTCCTATAAACAGTTTGCTAGACGTGTCTCAGATACTTGTAACGCGCTACGCGTTAGGAGGCGCATACTAGGCTGAATTCGTTACGGATGTTAGCCATCAGCAGCATCGTGGAAGCCTGAAGTGAAATCCAGAGGGAAATTTGAACCTCATTCCTGCATATGGACTTATAGTTTAACCACTGCATCAACTAATCATACTGGCTCTATTCTTCTTCTTTCTGCATTAAGATCTTCTAGGGACCATGTTCAATTTCAGTTCTTAATCTTTTATTTTCGTTCTTTTCTTCCAACGTTCCTCCATACTTACAGTATTTTTTTCTCTTTTTTTCTGGCCACTTTGTGCCAATTTTCTTTTCGCTCCTGCCTTGGAATCTTTCCAGTCTTAAATTTTTTTCAAGAATTGCATGTATACCATCGGCTGTACAAATTTATTTTTTAATTTATACTTGTTCCGGTCCCAGCGAACACCTTCACAGGAAGACTATATCAAGCTATTATCTTCACAGGAAAACTATACCAACGAAAACAATGTACAGACAGGATAAAACAAAAAAGTTGTCAATTGATAAAGGTAAACATTTGAAAAGGCCACTATTTCGATATTAGTACAAAACTGACTTTGCTATGGTTAAACAGAACGACCACTAAAGTAGTATCATGAGGAATGACCTCTGTTGATGCAAGTATATCAAAGAAGTTACGCATATATGAGAAACCTAGGTACCTTACAATGCAAAGATCATCTTGTAGTGTTATATACAAGGACGTGCGCTATCAACATCAATAAAATGTAGACTACGAAACTCTAAGAATACAAAATTTACATTGCGTCTTTGTTGTTAACAGTATGAAGAAATGTAGTAGCTATAAGAACCGATACAACGAAGGGCATCTACTAAAGACGCCTTCTTATACATAATTATCTCACATAGATACAAAATACAAGGATATATCCGCCTACAGCTCCAAATGACGTAGTTCATAGAAATACCTCAGTTAACATTTACTGATGTACAATTGTTTTCAGAAATCTTAATGTGAAGACCTTGTTACTATGTGACGCCCTATTGACTAATATAAAACAGCACAAATAACTGACATCTGTTGATGCGAGAACAGCACATAACTTATGCATATGTGCAAAATCTACATACTTTAGATTGTAAATTCCATCTTTCTGGTAATCCATTTGTGTTATACACAAAGATAATATTGCCACATCAATAAAACGTAGACATGAAGCTATGTCAGGAGTAAATTACATTAACCATCTCGCTGATTGTAAGAAATGTTTAAAAGAAGATAAATCTGTAAGATTACAAGAACTGTATATTATTTCTATCTCCGAAAGAACCCAAAATATTCGCACGATGTAAATGTTATGTTCTTTCAGAGACAGACCTTCATAGCCTTCACTTTATTGATGTTGAAAATGGATATCCTTCAATACAAGGAAAACTGATTACTAGAAGATTGTATTTGGATTGTAAGGTATCTATATTTCTCATATATACATAACTTCTTTGAGGTACTTGTAACAACAAAGCTCAGTCCTTGTGTTACTTCCTTAATAATCGTTCTGGTAAGTGACAAGGAAGTCAGTTTTGTGCTGGTATCGAAATCATTACCTGTTATATGTGGATTTGTTAACATTTTATGACTGGTCGTTTTCAGTTTATCGAACAGAAAGTTGAAGTGCATATCCATCTAACGTACAGCTTTTTTGTAAATACTTCCACACGCTTACCTTGATCACACTGACAACATACTTGTTTTATCCTAGAGGTAGGTTGTTCGTTTGTTTTTGTTGATATAGTCTTCTTGTGAAGATGGTACCCACAATCGAAAGCGGCAGAACAGAAAAATTTACAGCTGATGGCAAATATGCAATTATTCAAATTCTTGACAGCTGTATCAAATCCCCTGATTAAACTGTTGGTTAAAATGTTTTCCCTAAAAACCTATTTTTCCATTGCTTCCCTTATGTTACTACTTTCCAGATGGGGTCTGTTCTATTTCGTTTTACCTACCTTGTTAGGTTCGGTAACGTTTTCGTTTCTTGGTGAGCTGATTACGGTGAACTCAGTAACACATGGGTCACAGTTGTAAAGCAGCCGCTCTCCAGAGTGTTTCACACGGCCAAAGCGACACGTGAGCTGAGCTCACAGATCTAGAGTTTTGTGAAAAGGCAGCCGAGAACTTTCTGTCGCTACGACGGCAACTTCAAAATAATGAGCGAAGGTTTTCAAAAGAGCTGCACTAGGCGTCTCGCCTTAGAGTTTTGTTTACGTACGACGGTGCCCGTGAGTCACTGCAAAGTAAAGTTTAATCGAAGCCTGTTGACTGAGAGAAATTTTATTATGTAACCAAAAAAAGAGCCACGAATGAAATAATTTAAATCGGAAAAAGCAAAAACATAAACTCAAGTCAGTAATTTTATTATCCTGGAGACCTCATTTCTCCAGTTTCCCACTACTGTGCGTCGTTACGTTGCACTACCCGTGATCAATTAGAATCTTTGCACGAGGCACAATGCCTTTCAGATGCCAATTAAACTTTTGCTGTAATACGTACTCAGGACAAAATGAAACCGAAATGATTTCATGCGCACTCCAAAACGCAAATAACACATTACTGATATGCAGAAGATGTATTCAGGGCAGCCACAGCCTGGATATATCATTTTGAAAATAAGACCGCTTCAGTTGTAAGTACTTTATTTGCGAGCACGACCGGTTCGCAGCGTTTTAGCTGTATCATTAGGTGCAATAAAATCAAGTCATGTTCTCATCAGGATAGAGAATGGGATGACGCAGCGTTCACAGTCAACACTCTTCCGCTATGTGGCGGACGTCAGTTACAAACTAGTATGAAACGATACAGAACGCTCCTGTGATACCAGGAGTTCCAGTACCTGGTGAGCTAAAGGGTCCCCATATACTGAAAAAGTGTATTATAACTGACGCAGCAACATAGCGAAAAATTGCTGGCTATGAACGCTGCGACATGCCATTCTCTTTTCTGATCAGACCACGACTTGATATTATTGCACCTGATGTTTCAGCTAAAATGCTGCGAAATCGGTTGTGCTTGCAAATGAAGTACTTACAGCTGAAGCGGTTTTATCTTCAAAAATTTAAAAATAACGTCACCGACAGGAAATAACAGATTTGCCCTGTAGCTGATCATAAATGAAAATAGAAGGAAGGAAGTAGGATCACTAGAATATGACATATTGTAAACGGCGAAATCTTTAGAGGCGGAGTTCATGTTAGGGTTGGGAGAGAAATCGACATCGTCCTCTGTTCGCGTTTTCAGGTTTACGGTAACCGCGGATAAACTAAATCTGGATGGCTGCGTGGCTGTTTGAACAATGCTTCTCTGGAATGTGAATCCAGCTCACTTCGCTCGACGACGACGGGATAACACACAGACGAGATAGCCAGTTTTCGGCTGTACGGCCCACTGGAGCAAGTGGTTATCATCAGAAGGAACTCACTGGCAGAAAGGAGAGGAAAGTTTAAAACGAGGAGCACTTCTGCAAAGAAGTTAAACAAAACACTAAATTAAAAGGAAATGCTGATATTCTGGATTGATGTAACAATGCAATGAGTGTAAAATAATGGCCGGCCGGAGTGGCCGTGCGGTTCTAGGCGCTACAGTCTGGAACCGAGCGACCGCTCCGGTCGCAGGTTCGAATCCTGCCTCGGGCATGGCTGTGTGTGTGATGTCCTTAGGTTAGTTAGGTTTAATTAGTTCTGAGTTCTAGGCGACTGATGACCTCAGAAGTTAAGTCGCATACTGCTCAGAGCCATTTGAACCACTTAAAATAATGACATGGAGCAAATGAGGAGAAGAAAACAGGTGCTTTGAAACGGTGCCAAGCGGAACAACCTCAACTTTTTTGGAAAGTTAAAAACAGTATATTGATAACAAAAGCAATCATAAACCATTGTACCATTTCTCTTAAAAACATGGAGGCGTTTCGAATCACTCCATCGTTTCCTCGGCTCTTGCTACTTGCGCTTCATACACTATCACATGTTCTGACGTGACCTACGATACTTATTTGCAACAAGAAATTGTTGATCGTAACGTTACTGACTTAGTTGATATTTTCAGTCGCTTGTCGGCTAGTCAGAGGTGCACACCGACGAAAATTATGTCAAATACAGAGAGACAAGAATAAAAATATACTTTTGCAACGTATGGTACAGAATTGTTGTGGGGAATAATTAAACGAATATTGTCCTTACAGTACAAAATTAACATGACTTCACCATACAAAACTATATATAAAGTGTGTCCACTAAGTGAATATTAAACTGACAAATGTCGAACAACATTTTAGTGGAAGGAATCGGGGGGATTGAACATCCACAAAAGAAGCTTGTGGAACATACGTTCTGTTGGATCTTGAGCATTCAGCGCTCACTATGAGGTCGTTAACAAGTCATGATTGCTGAAGGCCTTAAACAGTTGGGAGTAAAGCTGCGCAGTGGATTGTTTTGTCAATAAATAAATGGAAATTTAAAATCTGGTGATCAGATGAAAGGGTACTTTAGAATTACAGCTAGCTGACCTGTAAGAGATCCCAACGAAGGACGTTTTACTCCCCTCTACATGAATGTGCTGCGGAATATAATAACGGCAAGGTGTTTTGTTTTGCATTTCTTTTGAATATTTACGAATAGAATGAAATGAGGCAACTTTTCTATTCACCGTATGGAGTGCGACGTAAATACGGACGACAGGCGCGAGATCTCTTCAGCTTACCAGAGACTTGACCGACGTGACAACTGACAAGAATGTGACCGTTAATAACAGTAAAGCCCAAGGTGCATAAGAAAACAGAGGTACGAGTATTTAATTCAGCGCTCAATAGATGCTAAAGGAGAGGAGATGTTTAACTTAGGCGTTGTTTTCGACGGAGAAGGTGTCAGACACTTCACTCTCTTCCCTTGGCATGACGTGCAGATGGAATGCGGCAGATATGGCTCATTCGTTGTTGGGAGACGATTCTTCTATGTCTTTGGAATAGTCGTAGCGTGTATCGTATATCACAAGGCATTTCTCGTCCATTAGACATTGAGGAGAGAGCTGGTAAATTACATGTAGGGTGCAGTAACATCTAAAATGTGAAAGTTACGCGAGGTCACTGTTAATAATAAATATTTGTGCTGTACGCAGACGGACAGAGAAGACTGTGCACGGGTGGTAAGCGTACGTTGGAGGCAGCATGCGCCACATATAGTGCTGGAAGTCACAGACAGACGCAGTGAGGAGAAGTCTCAGACCAGGAGTCCCACGACTGTGGGCCTACCTGCAGCACGCAACGCACTGTCGCTATGGGGCGGAAAGCGTCGTCCTGCAACAGAAGCAGAGCTCTGCAGTCCTCGCCCCCACACAGCACAGCCGACGATCTGCCTGCCGACGTAAATGCAAGCAGCGTTGCTAAAATTATACAACTCTCACTCTGATAAGTTGACAACACTTAGCCTGACTGTCGTGTGTTTACTTGTTAAGACAGAACTACGGAGTGCTACCCAGTGGTACGCGCGGTGTTACGAATAAAACTTACAACATACGCAGGCGAACAAAGCGCGCAGAATTTTGCTCGTCATAATGCCCGCAATAACAGCACAGTACAGAGACTGATAAAGGAAGTGGAAAAGAAGATTCGACTGTGCAACTTTATAGACATCCTATGCTTGTTGGTCTGGTCGCAAATGCAATGTCGTTACCGTCAATATTTCTAAGAGTCCTGAGGTCAGTTGTCCGATGTTCGCAACTGAAGGCTCTGCCAAGCAGCCATTACTGAATTGCGAAATAATACTTGCATACGGCACACCTATATGATCCAGCTGACACCTTTGTTCTGGCCAACTGAACATTAGGCTAGCTGCACACAGCCGATCTACTCGCTGCCATTCAGTAGAGCCGTTCGATCGATGAATGTCTAACTATTTAAGGACTGAATTGTTCTGGAAGCGGTTAAATCTCGCTGACAAGAGCTGGTAGTACGAACGAACCAGCTGAGAAACGATCTCTAACTGTATGAAAAACTATGACGACAACGATATCTACAAAATGAATGAAGTCTTCCAATGTAAACAACTCGAGACAAATACAGACATACTCGGATAGCAAGGCACTGTACCACCAATATACGAAATAAATGCGTCAATCACTTTGCTAGATTCGAAGGCGATGATTTTTGGCAAATGAGCAAAATCTATAACGTATTCTAACAAGTAATAAACAACAAAATAAAAAAAGCACACCAGATTCCTTTTTTTACAATAGCTTTATTTTCGAAGTCAGGCTCAAAGAGTTTATTTATTTCTTCCTATATACATTTCGCGAAATCAACATGACGACTGAATCAGAGGAATTCGAGCTCATACGGAGGCAGCCGCTTCCCGCACGTCGTTCGAAAATGGAACATAAAAAAGGAGGAAAGGGTGGATCACACAGTACCCTCCACCTTGTAACCCTACGCTACTGCGCACGATACTTATTAAAGCCTGTACAATGGTAAGTTGACGGGCTTCACCTTATAAGAAAGGATTTTGGTATATATGTTGACCGTGTGTACCAGAATGGAGGCAAAATCAGACTTTCACCCACTCAGTAACAACAATGATATGTCAAGCAAGTCTGAAGTGCAACTACACGTTAGGACGGACAAGAAACAACACAGCAGATGCTACCAATTTGTTAATAAAACGGTCGCCAGCCTAATTAGGCATTAATTGAGTTTCTTCCCTGTACAAGTTGAAGTACGTGTATGCAAAACAACACGTAATAACACTGCATAATATGGTAAATTTTAGAACCAGGAAATCTACTGAACTAATAATTTCACTTTCTGTACTAATATGGACAAGCCATAAATACACAACAATACACTATAATGTTTACTACCAACTTCGTACTGTCTATTGATCTGATTAAAATCGGGCATATGTTACCCTAGAAATAGCACTTTCGAAACACACATACAATGTCAATTTTGAAAAAGGTAAAACCCAATAAATTTTGGTTTTATATTGACTTTAACTTTGCTGGTCAAATCAGTTCAGTACACTTCAGAATTTAAATGAATAGAAAAGGAAAAGGGGGGGGGGGGACCCTGAAACTGTTATGATCACTGTACTGAAATTTTTGATTATCGAAATCGTTAAGCACTCAAGATTTCCAATATATGAGTTACTACTCTTTTTGTCTTATTTCTTGCTCATTTAACTACCATTATTTTTGTCTCAAATTAATTAGCCTTCATTACTGAACCAATTTCAACATTATCTTCCAACTTTGTCAGACCTATATTATTTACCTATATATTCATTAACAACAAAGTTCTTTAAACATCATTCTAACATAGATAGGTCTGCAGGTAATTATTATTAACATAAACTTTAAATCTTCATCTCGGAACACTCGGATTGCACAACATGTGGAAAGGACCCTGTCTAGGTTAGTGATGAGGATAATTAAATGATAGGACAGTTCTGGTAAAAGTTAAGTTGTTATTGAACAGTAAGGAACAAAAGTAACACTGGTCCACACGAAAACAGTACTAAAAGTTTCAACCTGTTCGTATCGATGCGGCGGTTGGCGGGCGGCGAGATGGCGAAGCGCAGAGCACACATAGAATCACAGCTATGTCTCTTGATGTATCGGCACTTTACTTCTTCATAGCGTCGCAATATTTTTCCATTTAGTGCTTATGGAATTTTGCCATGCTGTATAGTCGTCGGAAACGGCACATTCGAGGCTCAATGAAACTACGTCTTCCAGGAGAGCCTCCTCGATCCAGAGCGTGTTCCTCAGACCGATGCCCAACTCCGACTACTACTGCTGAGCCCGTTATGCCGTACAGTGCCCGGGTGCATTTTCCCGCGCTCGCCTACCATCCACCTTTTACCGCTCCCCTACAGACAGGGTATTCACCCGAGGTTTTGCATTCTACATATCCTAATACATTGCCTACGTATGGACCAGGCGCACAATTACAACTTTAACATCTTACAACAGTTTCAACGTTTCTTACATTTCAATTTTGTTATAATATTGCTTGCAATTTGACATAAACATTAATATTCACATCGAAAGTTGTTTATAGTTTCTTCAACACAATGACATGAAAAGAAAAGAAATGAAATCAGAATATCGATTACACTAATTTATCGAAAATCAAAAGAAAAAATTATTATATGTACAATAGTATAGCGTTGGTGTTGTTACAACCTCACACCGTACGATGGCTTCCAGATAAATACAGATGTATTTATCAAGGCATTAATAATGTTCGACCCTATTGTTACAATCATTATTTCTTTAAGCGTAAACAGGGTATGGTTTTCCTTCAACAATAACAAGTTCAATATCAAAAGCGAACTTGTACCGCACGCAACTATTAACACAAGCACAGGAAGCGCATGTGATTCAGCAGTAGCTACTTGTCGAGGCGGCGGCCGCTTTACCCCCGACACATGTATGTGGCCGCGATGGCGGCTAGGGACGGAAAAAGAACGGATACATAACACAAAGACCAATATTCTCAACGTATGTCCAAAACAGTACGGTAGAGCATATTCTAAGCCCCTGATTTATGACGTTCATCTTCTCTGTCTTCTTCGGTTCCGAAAAGGCAAATCGCCTGCAACACATATTGGTTATTGGAGTATGATATCCCAGATATAGTATATTTAGGTAAACAAGTAGATGATTTCTTCCTAGATTTCCAACCATGTGGAGTACATCCGCAGGTAACTTATGTGGCTAAATCCAAGAAAACTGTGCTCGTAAAACGCAGTCCATTATACTGGACGACGAATGTTCTTTATAAATGAATGTGTTATCCAAGAAAGTGTAATAAGGCCCCTAATAGAGTCAATATACATGGGGTGGACAAAAATATGGAAACGCTAAAACCCAAACATGTTTCTTTAAAGTCAGTACCGCCATTAGACTGTTGTTTGTTTACAGTGTTACATTTACACTTACTCAATCATGATTTCGGCTTCAAAGTGCCATTATCAGGTGTTTTCTGAAAGCAGATTAGACAATAACAGTGAAATACATAACAAGTGATGTGACAATATAAGAATCCATATTTGTAATGCTTACTTACAAGTGTTATAAATTGCCTAAGATGGCATACTGTCGTATTAAAATACACTACTAGACACATTGTCTAAGAGTCGATATTTCTGGCAGAGCATACTGCTTTGTTTCATTACTGAATATACCATCTTGACTGAATGACTATTTAGCTAAGCGTCAAATTGTCTTGGTTAAAGAAATTCCTGTTACAAGCAGGTGACTTTTTTAACACTAGGATATTCCTACTCTTTATATTATGTTAAATTTAAATGTGCTATTTAACATGAAATCTTTTGATTCTTTTATTTGCTTGAATGCTTTTATGTACAAGACATGTTTCACGTACTTGTATTATTTGCACTTATTCCTAAGTAATGTTCTACCACATATAACAGGATTTACATGCCTGATGATACGTACATCATAAATATCGCTTCAGATCTCACTGGTTAATTAATGAGTGAGTAGAATAAGTAATTGCACTGTATTGTATTAATTCTGAATTGAGGCAAAATAACACAACTTAGAGTTGGCCATGTGTTAATTTCACGTACAAAGCTGTATATTTACCTTCTAAAATGTACTTTAAACAACGTCAATGACTAGCTGGACTGCTATATTTATGAATGCAGCGAATATTATCGAGAGATTTGTTACTGTTTATGTTTATGAGCACGCAACTTGATTGTATACTAAGATAAACAGGTATTGCAAAGATGCAACAACTATCAAAGAAAATTAATTGCTCCTAACCTTTCCTATCCTAACGGACACTGAGTCCAAAGATTAAAAAAGAAACTGTCATTCATTCAAGATGGTGTACTCAGTAATGAAACAAAGCAGTAGGCTCTGCCAGAAGTATCGACTCTTAGACAATGTGTCTAATAGTATATTTTAATACCACAGTATGCCATCTTAGGCAATTTATAACACTTGTAAGAAAGCATCACAAATATGGATTCGTATATGGTTATACCACTTGTTATGTACTTCACTGTTATTGTCTAATCTGCTTTCAGAAAACACTTGATAATGACACTTTGAAGACGAAATCATGATTGTGTAAGTGTAAATGTAACGCTGTAATTAAACAACAACCTAAAGGCGGTACTGACTTTAAAGAAATATATTATGACTGTGGCCCCGCATTATGAAAAAATTATTAAACAACATATTACCATTCCTAATAATCTAGGAAACCATTTGGCATTGAAAACAGCTACGAGTCGTCTTGGAATGGGTAAATAAAGGTTATGTGTGGCTGTGAAGGGAATCTTACACCAGTCTCCCCGCAAAATAGAGGCAACTTCAGATAAGGATTATGGAGGCGGATAGCGATCACACACCTTTCTCTCCAAAGTAGACCACAAAGGCAGAATAACGGTGAGATTTGGTGACTGTTGTGCGCAGGGGAGAGCGACAACTCATCTCCGTGCTCTGGACGATGCGAGTTGTGTGAACAGTGGACCTGTCGTCTTGGAGCGCAACATCACAACTGGGGAACAAACATTGTTCCGTGGGATGGACATGTTCAGCCAAAATAGTCACACAGCCCTTGTGCTGACAGGGTTCGCGAGTGCGACATTCAGTCCCACAGTGACTTCGGTAGCGGTCATTCTCATATTTTTCGGCACAATCCTTTTCAATAAGAGTCTGTCATGATGACTCAGCACACAGTTTCGACTGCGTTGTAACTTAGTGGATGATTGTTTTTTCGCTTCCGCAGTGTGCAGTATAAATCTTGCACGAGACGCCACTTCGGCTATCTGGGTTAGGGAAACATTCACCACACAAGCACCGAAAATTTTCCCACGCTAGAATTCAGTCAGATCCGACACAACGCACTCACCACTACACGGAACATTTTTCTGACCGCGACTGACACTTGCAAAGTATTCAGGACATGGCAAATACAACAGCGCACCCTGCAGGTTTGGCGAGCATCTGCAATTACGTTCAAGCATCCATTTATCGGGTCAAATGCACTCTCTCATTGTTCACTAGCGAACATCGTCGCTGGACGATCGCAAGGAAATGAAGAACGAGTTAGACAGTGTTTCTACTTCGTGTACCAAAAGACAGTCCTTTTTAAAGTGGATAAAGCAAGAGAATACTCACAACAACAAAAACACCTGAAGGTATTCGATTACAAGATAGTCAAAAAAATTCCGGAACCTGCCACATACGTAAACAGGGTGTCACAAAAAGGTACGGCCAAACTTTCAGGAAACATTCCTCACACACAAATAAAGAAAAGATGTTATATGGACATGTGTCCGGAAACGCTTAATTTCCATGTTAGAGCTCATTTTAGTTTCGTCAGTATGTACTGTACTTCCTCGATTCACCGCCAGTTGGCCCAATTGAAGGAAGGTAATGTTGACTTCGGTGCTTGTGTTGACATGCGACTCATTGCTCTACAGTACTAGCATCAAGCACATCAGTACGTAGCATCAACAGGTTAGTCTTCATCACGAACGTGGTATTGCAGTCAGTGCGAATGTTTACAAATGCAGAGTTGGCAGATGCCCATTTGATGTATGGATTAACACGGGGCAATAGCCGTGGCGCGGTACGTTTGTATCGAGACAGATTTCCAGAACGAAGGTGTCCCGACAAGAAGACGTTCGAAGCAATTGATCGGCGTCTTAGGGAGCACGGAACATTCCAGCTTATGACTCGCGACTGGAGAAGACCTAGAACAACGAGGACACCTGCAATTGACGAGGCAGTTCTTCGCGCAGTTGACGATAACCCTAATGTCAGCGTCAGAGAAGTTGGTGCTGTCCAAGGTAACGTTGATCACCTCACTGTATGGAGAGTGCTACGGGAGAACCAGTTGTTTCCGTACCATGTACAGCGTGTGCAGGCACTATCAGCAGCTGATTGGCCTCCACGGGTACACTTCTGCGAATGGTTCATCCAACAATGCGTCAATCCTCATTTCAGTGCAAATGTTCTCTTTACGGATGAGGCTTCATTCCAACGCGATCAAATTGTAAATTTTCACAATCAACATGTGTGGGCTGACGAGAATCCGCACGCAATTGTGCAATCACGTCATCAACACAGATTTTCTGTGAACGTTTGGGCAGACATTGTTGGTGATGTCTTGATTGGGCCCCATGTTCTTCCACCTACGCTCAATGGAGCACGTTATCATGATTTCATACGGGATACTCTACCTGTGATGCTAGAACATGTGCCTTTACAAGTACGACACAACATGTGGTTTATGCACGATGGAGCTCCTGCACATTTCATTTCAGTCGAAGTGTACGTACGCTTCTCAACAACAGATTCGGTGACCGATGTATTGGTAGAGGCGGTCCAATTCCATGGCCTCCACGCTCTCCTGACCTCAACCCTCTTGACTTTCATTTATGGGGGTATTTGAAAGCTCTTGTCTACGCAACCCCGGTACCAAATGTAGAGACTCTTCGTGCTCGTATTGTGGACGGCTGTGATACAATACGCCATTCTCCAAGGCTGCATCAGCGCATCAGGGATTCCATGCGACGGAGGATGGATGCATGTATTCTCACTAACGGAGGACATTTTTAACATTTCCTGTAACAAAGTGTTTGAAGTCACGCTGGTACGTTCTGTTGCTGTGTGTTTCCACTCCATGATTAATGTGATTTGAAGAGAAGTAATAAAATGAGCTCTAACATGGAAAGTAAGCGTTTCCGGACACATGTCCAGATAACATATTTTCTTTCTTTGCGTTTGAGGAATGTTTCCTGAAAGTTTGGCCGTACCTTTTTGTAACACCCTGTATACGCAGTGGTAATATTACGAGACGATATGAAATAGGGTCTAGCACGTGAAATAGAGAATACGAAGCGGTGTACGACGTATGTTGGGAGAGGTAGGGAAAACGTGGTGCATCTGAAAGAGAAACAGCTTTCTAGACGCAAGTTGAACCAATTCTACAAAACTGATCAGAGGTATAACGAAGAATGCATTAATTCAAATATTAAACGAATTCAGAAACACTATACTAGAATCGTAGTAGGTCCATACATTCACCACGAAAGTGTACCATAGATGATCAAGGGCACTGAATCGATATCTTTGGAGGAAAAACATCGTTGTCGCGAAACCCTGCATGTGAAATTTAAGTATCGCTATTCGAGGAGGGTTGTGCGACAGTGTGACTGCCTCCATCGTATAGCTTTTGTAGGGATCGCGAGAAAAAAGTAAGAGAAATTACGGAGTGTACAGTGTAAAATGGACAATCCGTTTTTCGTCACGTCCATACGTGAATGCAGTAGGACAGAATATCGATACTACTGGTACGATCAGTCCGCCACCGCCAGTAGTTTGTCGAGAGCAAGTGTACAGTGGCCCACGACAACCAGTACATTTTCTTTTTGTCATTACGAGGTTTAGCGCATATTTACACCAATAGAACTTACAGATAACTGTTCTACACACGCTGCTGTCACTGAAAACCCAAAAACACGTTGGATCTTTTGCTTCACCTAGCACTGAACTGTTGCACGCAAATAATATCTTGCACTTAGCCATTCATAGAAGAAATGCGGCCAGCGTACGCACATTATGGTGTTACGGTAGGACTTACGTGAATGGCTTGATAATTGGCAAGAGTCCGAATTTTGTCGCAATTCAAAAAAAAACACACTTCTTTGCAACTTTGACGGTTTTGTAATTTCACTGAAACAGAAATTTATTTTTAAAAAATATATATAACACAAATGGCTTCCATCGTTGGCGATGCATTGCTGAAGGCATTCGCGGACGCTTCTCGTTACGTTCTCGATCATTTCTTGAGCAATCGCCTCTCCCTCTTCCCGGATTGCGGCTTTCTGCACATCAGTGAAAAAACTTTGTTCTTGAGATGACCGCACATAAAAAAATTATGGGCTGAAAGATTATGTGATCTCAGTGATCATGGGATAATGGAATATCACCGAATCGTGAGAGTAGTCTATGTGAAAAGTGGTGCCTTTGTTTAGTAATTAACTGACGGGCCGTATCGGCTACAGCCCGATCTTCCTGAAACCATTTCCCGTTTAGACGGCAATGCCCCTCCAGATTTGTCAGAAAAGCGTCATCCTAGTCAAGAATGTCCAGCAATATTGTGTAGAAATTGCGGCGACTCACTTTATCTCCCGGCCGTAAATGTTGAGCAATTTGCGGCTTATAAGGATCATAAGGATGAAACATTGACAGCCCTTGGCAAAGATATGCGAGAGATTTGTAACGTTCTGGAATGGTGACGGCAACTTCGCTGTGGGTTTAGTTGCATAGCTGCACGAACTCGTTGGATATTTTCCGATATTTGAACTGTCAATTCATGTCCATTACGCTTCACACTGTTTACAGAAACCCTTTCACACCATTGTTTTATCCACCTTGATATTTGTCTTTGTGTCTGGGACACAGAAGTGGCGAGCTCTTTCACGGCACGTTGCACGTCGGACAGTCGCAATGCTCTGCACACGACAGAACTCCTCCATTGCCTCGATAGGCACCCACATGGCCAACGTCCCATACTAAACGGAATGGCAAGTGGGTCCGATTAGATGCGGTAGATGCTGCGAGCACATCTACATCTTAGAAGGATGGCCAATTGAAAATGTACTATTTCCCGTGGGCTACTGGGCCGCCCTGTAATGCACATACAGACGCTATCTGATAAATCGTTTCTGCGTATTAAGAACATAAACGCTCCAATTATGCCTTCTTGGAGAACACACGATGTCCCACTGCGTTTCTGTTGTAAAGTAGCAGCAACGTATAAAGTTCTGGGATCTATCATTCAGACAGTCTTCGAGTCAAATATACATTTGTGAAGATACTCCATAGGACCGTATCTTGTGCATCCTCGACGTTTTGGCACAGTATGACCATCTTTCGTAAATCTACAGATACTTGATCTTCAAATTGGCTTGCGTATACTATTTTCAAAAAATTACTGAGGAAGTTGGTCGTAGAATGTACATTGAGATGAAAAGATCAGTATGAGGGCCATTAAAAAAAATAAAGAAACGACGAGCCGGAGGCTTGCCAGCATAAACTTGTATCTTTCTTTCAAAACTATGCCCAGCACTGTTGAGGTACTCATCCCACTGCTGCACAAGTCGGTGATTGGCCATCCCGTTCCGTAAAGTTCCTGGGGCTACGCCGTCAATCAGTAACGAGTGTACTGCTTGACTTCTTCCGAGGTGAATCGCTTGCCTCTCAGAGCCTCGTTTAGCTCGCCAAGCGGCATAATCGCAGGGAGACAGGTCCGGACTGCACGGAGGATGACTGAAGACCTTCCATATAAATGTCTGCAAGAGTTCCTTGACTGTCTTTGCTATATGTAGCCTTGCGACCCCGCCGAGGAGCTGCCGTTGTCTTTCGATGTCATCGCTTTGCGAAGGGTGGTCAAAGTTTATGGATTCCGCAGTGCATTCACCGTTGTCCCATGCTGCAGGAAGTTCATAAGAAGCAGGTCCTTTTGGGCAAACAAGAAAGTGAACATAATATTTCCCGTACTTGTGTGGACGGCCGTCGATCTTTTGGGTGGCTGCGATCCTACGTGCTTCCACTGGAGACCTTGTTTTCACTCGGGTTCGAAGCGATGACACCATGTCTCCAGCCACCACTCGTGACAGGAACTCATTTCCTTCCCCACTATAGCGCTGCAGATCTTCAAGATAGAGACCCATTCGGCATGCTTCTTGTCCTGGTTGAAGAATATGAGGCATCCAATGTGCGCACACTTTGCGAAATTCAAACAGCTCTCAATGGTGGCGTGAAAACTTTAGATTTTCAATCCGACACTCTATGTCAATGGCTGTTATCGTAACTCACCGGAATTGAATGATGACAGCATCCACCTGCTGGACAACGGCATCGGTAAAGCGGTGTGGTGTTCCAGACCGCGCGTCATCGGTCAACGACATTCGTCCCCTGAATCGCTTGTGCCACGGATGACCCGTGAAATGGACATGCACTGCTCTCAGTAGATTCGTGGCGTTCTTCGATGTATTTACAGTTCCCGCACTCTTAGCGCTGCCAGGAAACGCATGGGGTCCCTTTGCTCTTCCTTTGAAACCTCCATTTCACTGTTATCAGCACGAATGAGTCCAGTGGACGGTCAACGCGTGCACGTGCCCGCTCTATCGACACGTGGGTGTGCGTCCGTGTGCCTCCAGCAGCGAGTCGCTGACATCAGCGCTCCTAGGGACCGCACCTTCTTCCGCAGGCAATGACATTACAATCCAAAGAGATAGAGAGTACGTAGAGTGGCTATGACGAGTTATGCAGCTCTCCATGCGTGCGGTGCTACGCCGTCCTCTTAGCCACTATACTTTGTGCGGTCACTCTGCAGTTGTTCTGAGAATGAGAGAGCTGGTGTACGACACCAAACTTTTTCGCGCCGGCTCCCCTGTATACAGTCTTCACTGTGTTCCGACCACGTCAACTCTGAATTAAAACTCGAGCTTTCGAAGTATAACGCCATCTCCTTCGTCAGAAATTTAGTGTCTGCTGGAAAGGAAGTCCGCTTGGTATATCGTCTTGTAAGGTACACAATCACTGATTTTCTTTTCAGAATCATGTCTGCCGTATGCTCAGGGTATAAATGCACGCACATACAGTTGTGGACAAAAATACCGAAGCATCAAAAACGCAAAATGGATCAATACAGGTCCTGTATGGTTTTCAAGAGGATCCTATATCATTCTTCCCACAAAATAATGGCAAGTTTAGGTAATGATGGAGATGGACAGCGACCAGCTAAGATTCTCTCCAAAGTAAACGATAAGTCTCAGTGATATTGAGAAGGTGTGACAGTAGTGCCCAGGAGGAACGCGATAATTCATCCTCATGCTCACAAAACCAGTCCTGGTCGAGGAGGGCTGCCCTGACGTCTTGAAAAACAGCATCACCTTTTAGGTTCAAATGGCTCTGAGCACTATGGGACTTAACTTCTAAGGTCATCAGTCCCCTAGAACTTAGAACTACTTAAACCTAACTAACCTAAGGACATCACACACATCCATGCCCGAGGCAGGATTCGAACCTGCGACCGTAGCGGTCACGCGGTTCCAGACTGTAGCGCCTTTAACCGCTTGGCCACACCGGCCGGCCACCTTTTAGGAACAAATATTGTTGATCGTATGTACACGGACTGAAGCGGCGACTGAGAATTTGTACCAAGTCCGAGAATCGAACCCGGGTCTCCTGATTAATAGGCAGGTACATTACCCACTAAGCCAACTTGGATAGCAGTTTTTGGCACACCACCTTCCTCGATCGTAATTCTCAGTGCCGCCCGCGTCTACTTTAAATTCCTCCTTACACAAGAACAGAATTGCCGAAGCTCTCCATGTTCTGGAATAGAACTTTAGCATCGAACGTAAATGGGGGATACAGCCTGAAACCCAGTTGCAGGTACTTATACAAATAAAATGACGCATCTTCAGAGACTTTACTGGTCTTAAACACATACCATTTTATGTCTACAGACTGAATGAAAATTTGTACCAAGTCCGGGAATCGAACCGCGGTCTCCTGCCAACTACGCAGGTGCGTTAGCCACTAAGCATCTTTAGCACAGCGGTTCACACAACTACACGGATTACCCTGGCACGCCTCCTTCCTCGATCTATGTTCTCACTGCCGCCCCAGTCTACTTTAAAGTCTCGAAACTCTCCGTGCTCTGGAGTAGCGCCTCAGCACTGAACGTAAATGGGGGATCCACCCCGAGACGCAGAAGCAGGTACTAATGAAAATGTAATGACACAGTTTCAGAGACGTTACTGGTCTCGTACAGATATGGTTTTATGGCAGATCGAGGCAGGGGGCATGCCTGGGTAATCCGTTCTGTTGTGTGAACCGCTGTGCAAAAGAGGCTTAGTGGCTAATGCACCTGCCTAGTAAGCAGGAGTCCCGTGTCCGATTCCCTGACCTGCTACAAACTTTCACTCACCGGTTCAGTCTACAGGCATAAAATCATATCTGTATAAGACCAGAAAAATCATTTCATTTGCATTGTTAATCAGCTAAAATGATCACGTAATCCTTGGGAGAACTGCGACCTTGCAAAGTACCCGTGGAGCTCATGGAATACCATGGTACGGCTGCCCAAATCGTCACTGAACCGCAGCCATGTTTCACTCTTCGGACGTGAACTCGGCCAGACATTGGAAACAGTGAGCAACAAGACTCATCCAAGGAAATTAAATTCTTCCATTGCTCCGTATTCCATGTTTCATGGCTCACCACGTTTTGCCGTTAAGTTTTGCTGTTAAGTTTGGCTAGCATCTGCGTTTATGTTCAAGTGTGCATTTCTCGCGACGTTTCCATATTTTTGCCCAACCCCTGTATTTCAAAGATACGACTAAGACTGTTGTACATATCTTTACATATGTTCCGCTACTGTGCTGTATTTTGCCAACACTGAGCATTTGTTTACTTGTGTAACGTAAGTGTGTGTCACCCAAATTCTGCTTGGCATACACCTTAAGCCATCTAATGTCCAGACAGTTTTACGATAAAGGATTGTTCTGAGCACTATGGGACTTAACATAGGTCATCAGGCCCCTAGAACTCAGAACTGCTTAAACCTAACTACCCTAAGGGCATCACACACATCCATCCCCGAGGCAGGATTCGAAGCTGCGACCGTAGCGGTCGCGCGGTTCCAGGCTAAAGCGCCTAGAACCGCGCGGCCACAACGGCCGGCTTGCGATAAAGGAAAATCCTAGTAAGGGTTTGCATTATACTTGTAACATTTCCAGAACGTCAGGAGCATAAGATCTCTTTTGACTCAAAACTTAACTGCTGGATGGAAGGTGTGGTGAAATAAGTCTTTTCTGTATCAGTATTATTAAGTAATTCAGTTTCTTGCGTTTGAAACAGGTGTTACTCCAATATTTGTTTTTATTGCTCTCTGGAAGTTTTAAACGAAGTATTCTTTCAGATTAGAACATACGGATTATAGGCACCAAAATCTGCTATTTCCTATAAGCAGATAGCTATTTGTTTTAAATTATAATTTCAGATTATAATAGGAACCTCTGTTTGCAAAGCTGAAAGTGCAAATTACTCCATGAAACAGTCTTGGTATGCATTTGTACATGGGTAATCATTTTGCATAGTATGTATCTATATAATGGGCAGATGATAAACCAGTTCGACAAGAAAGTGATTTAGCTAGGCAGTGTCTTAAGCATTAATTTCATAAACATATGATCATCCAACAACTTAGTTGTATTTAAATACAAATCTAACCATGGGCCATTGTGATATAAAAGAAACTTTTTCTAGAACGTTTTTTTCTTAACTCTGTTCTCAGAAACTTTTTGGTTACACGTATCTCCAATAGTTGGAATAGTTCCGTATTGGCTGCACTCATGTATAGCAAAGGGGCCATGAAGCCACACGAAAACTGGTCCTAAACTGAATTTTCGGGACGACGCCTTCTTTTTCTGAATATCACGCAATAGATCGTCTGGGACTGGATTATTTGTAAGTGCATGTAACAGTCACTGCTGAGAGGCAATGTATATCAAGCGTTCATACGTCATAATCAGGAATCATTTCGCATCTAGCTGTCACTGCTGATCATTAACGATTGGATGTTATTTCGTAGTTACTTGGGACATTATCTGTCACTATCCTATAACACGTCTATATGCTTTGACGGCATGAATCGTGATGGAGGGTTGTTCAGTTTGCTTCGTAGTATTGCCTCTCTGTGGTATTCTCTCTCTTTTTTTCGATCCAATCAGCGAGTTTCAATTTACAGCCTTCGGCGCGTTTCTTTTTTAATACATCTTACGAAAGACAGAAGGAAACGGATGCCATTTGAGAGTGTGGTCATCAGAAGTACACTGCTGGCCACCGTAAATGCAACACCCTGAAGGAAGCATCCGAATCAAGTGAAATTTACACCATGGATTTGCAGCGATGAGATATGCAACTGATTAGAATTTCAGCGCAGACGCACATCACGCGCGCCTGTGGCGCCACCTCATAGCGCCATTTAAGGCTTGGCGATTTCGACGAGTGTACGTTCGGCACGTGTGTTTACCTTGTGGTTGTTTCACAAGACGATCAGTTATGCCTCGTAGACAACAGCGAACATGGTTTGATCAAGTATCCGAGTTCGACAGAGGAAGGATACCGAGATTGTGGATTATCATACAGAGAAATCGCTAGTCGTGTTGGACGAAACCAAACAACTGTAATGCGGATATGTGACCGTTGGATGCAGGAGGGTACGACGGACCGACATGGTCGATCGCTTTCACCTCGGTGCACCACTGCACGTGCTGATAGGCGAATTGTGCGCATGGCAATGACGGATCGCTCAGTGACATCCCGAACCATAGCACAGCACATTGCGTCTGTAACGCATCATCCAGTGTCTGCGCGTACCATTCGACGCCGTTTACAGCAGAGTGGTCTGTCCGCAAGACGTCCATTGCTTCGTCTACCATCGACGCAGAACCACAGACGTCTCCGTCGCCAATGTTGTGATGGCAGACGGATGTGGACGGCAGAATGGAAGGACGTTGTCTTTACTGACGAGGCACGCTTCTGTCTGCAGCACCACGATGGTCGGATTCGAGTGTGGAGACACCGTGGAGAGAGGATGCTGGACAGCTGCATTATGCACCGCCACACTGGTCTTGCACCGGGTATTACGGTATGGGGCGGTATTGGATATTATTCTCGCACGCCTCTAGTACGCATTGCCGGTACTTTAAATAGCCGGCGCTACATATCCGAGGTGCTGGAGCCAGTTGTCCTTCCTTACCTTCAGGGCTCGGCCACAGCCATATTTCAACAGGATAATGCGCGACCACACGTGGCACGCATTGTCCAAATGTTCTTGGTCAATAACCAGATTGAAGTGCTTCCCTGGCCGGCTCGCTCTCCGGATTTTTCGCCGATAGGAAACATGTGGTCCATGGTAGCTCAACGAGTGACCCAGATTACATCCCCAGCTGCCACACCAGATGATCTTTGGCAACGTGTGGAAGCTGCTTGGGCTGCTGTACCCCAGGAACACATCCAACGTCTCTTTGACTCAATGCCGAGACGTGTGGCAGCGGTGATCCCCAACAATGGCGGCTACTCTGGCTACTGATTCTGGCAGGAACCACATGTCACAGACGTGTAAACGTAATCATTTGATACTTGGTCAACATGTTATCTACAAAATAAATTTTGTTGTGCTACCTCTTGTCTTTCTTGGTGTTGCATTTACGGTGGCCAGCAGTGTAGATAAATAAATGACCAGTAGCGTAACAGGCGACATGTATTTAGAGCTCCTGTAATGTGCTGTCCCCAGCAGGCTCGGCAGCAATACGGGTTCAAGAGTGAGGCACTACTGGCGGACGCGGCTTGACGAACGGCGGTCGAGCCGTGCCGGCTATCTGGTGGCACGCGTGCTGTCATGTTACACACACGCTGCGGGCATGTAACTCGCCAGGACTGCACACGCACTCCAGTCTCATCCTCGCCTTTCCAAAATACTTCTCTTTTATCTCAGATGTTGAGGCACGCATGCCGCACTAGCAGCGGGAACGGAGGGACATGTATAAGGGGCGTTCAAAAAGAAACGAGGCATAATTACACAAACCAGCACCTGTATGTTAGAAATATTGACCCTGGCAGCTGAGACATTTGTCCCCCTGTGACACAAGGCGGTGAACGGCTGTCTCATAAAATTCCTGGGGCTGCGATGTTAACCAGATCCGCACGTACAGCTGGACGTCGTCGTCCGAGGTGAATCATTTGCCCCTCAGAGTCTTTTTAAGGGGACCAAAAATGGCGTAATCACAGGGAGAGCGGTCCGGACTGTATGGACGGTGGCTGAGAACTTCCCATTTGAATTTCTTCAGGAGTGCTGCGACTGTGTTGGCCGTTTGAGGCTATGCATTGTCGTGGAGCAGAATAACCCCATGGGTGAGATTGCCTGGGCGTTTTGATTTAATCGCTTGGCGAAGGGTAGTCAAGGTTTGCGAGTAACGCTGGGCATTCATTGTTGTCCCGTGCTTCAGGAAGTGAATCAGAAGGGGGCCATCTTGGTCAAAGAAGAACGTCAGCTTAACCATTCCTGCAATCGTGTGGTGGTGACCCTGGATACTGCCACTGAAGACTTTGTCGTTTTGATTCTGGTTCGAAGTGATGACTCCATAACTCATCTGCAGCCACCACTTGTGCCAGGAACGCATGCCCTTCCCGAGCATAGGGCTGCAGATGAGCAAGACAGTAGGCCATTCGACATGCATCCTGGTGTGGTTGAAGACTGTGGGGCACCCATTGGGCACACACTTTGCACATGTGCAGTCGTTCCTTCATGATGGTGTGAACACATCCGATGCTCAATCCGACCACGGCGGCTATGGCTTTCACTGTCACTCGGCGGTCCTGGGTAATGGGTGCATCCACCAGCTGGACGATGTCATCGGTAATGCAGCGTGATGCTCCAGACCGTGCATCATCGGCTAACGACGCCCGTTCTTCCTTGAAGCGCTTGTGCCACGACTTGGCCCTTGCAAGGGACATGCAGTGTTCGCCATACACTTGTGACATACTTCGATGAATGTCCGTTCCTCCTACTCCTTCCACTGTCAGAAAACGAACAACACCTCTTTGCTCTTCTTTTTACGCCTCCATGTCACTATTTGCAATGCGACTGGCAGCGTTGGACGATTAATGCATGCCGCTACTAGCTCTGTAAAGTCACGTGACGTGCATGCTTTCCCTCTAGCGACGGGCTGCTAATTTCCACGCTCTGGTCGGAACCACAGCTCATTACACACGCCACGATATTACCCTCCTGTCACCGGTATGCGCTTTCCAGACTCCGGCTCGTTTCTTTGTGAACGCCCCTTATAATCATGGAGGGAAGCATTAGAGAGAGATTTCAACAACATCGTCAGCAGCGTTTTTATCGGGAGCTGAAGTGTTGCCGGTACGTTATATACACAGTCTGACAGAAAAAGTTAAGTACCAAGAAGGGAATGAGCAAACAAAATGAAACTTCGCGGGTTGATAGGGTACGTCATATTATGTAAGTGATAACAGAATAGAATCAAATCTACAAATGACTTGGCACTATCAGCCCGCTAATCAGTACGAGACTGGACTCCCTTTGGCCTGCAGACATGCACCTGGAGATGCTGTCGTATGGCCGTTGTACCCTCTCCTGAGTCTGCAGCAACTGTAACTGGTCCTCAATATCCTGGATAGTAGCAGTGGAACAGTGTCAATGTCCGAACTGGTCCTACAAATGTCCTTTTCGGGACAGATCTGGCCCATGGGAGTACCTCAACATTGCGCAGGCACTTCACAGAGACACGTGCCATGTGTGGGCGAGCATTGTCAAGGCACCAAGACATTGTCGCATGCCAGTTAAGACATGATGATACAGGATGTCCGTGACGTACTGTTGTGCCGTCAGAGTTCTCTCAGTCAGTACCAGCTGCGACCTGAAATCATACCCGATAGTTCCCCAACTCTACGACTCCAGCAGTGACACCGTTGTGCCTCACCTTAACAGTGGAAGATTTGGACCTCTTCCCAGGTCGCTACCATACTCATCGACGATGGTGTAGTGCAGAACCGCGATTCATCGCTAAACACAATGCGACGCCATTCATCAGCAGTTCACGCTTCCAAACGCAGCCATTTGTTTTGTGTTAACGGCAGCCTACGCATTGAACAGTAATTCCCTAGTCCACCTGCTGCTAGTCTCCGACCAATGGCGCAGGATGATCCAGAACGTTGCAGGGAATCCATCACTTCCTCTTCCATGGCAGACGCAGATGTGAAGGCAGCTTTAATGACAAGGATACCTACTCTCACTTTCCCCTGCAATCCAGCATCGGGTCACTGTCACATCCGAATGCCCTGCAAACATTGATACTGCACGATTCTAGCAACTGGCCAACTGGAGACCGCTGGCCAGTGTGGCCGAGCGGTTCTAGGCGCTTCAGTCTGGAACCGCGCGACCGCTACGGTCGCAGGTTCGAATCCTGCCTCGGGCATGGATGTGTGTGATGTCCTTAGGTTAGTTAGGTTTAAGTAGTTCTAAGTTCTAGGGGACTGATGACCTCAGATGTTAAGTCCCATAGTGCTCAGAGCCATTTTTGAACTGGAGACCCACAATGAGGCACCAGTCAAAGTAAGTCAGCTGCCGACAACGCTGTCTCACACGATTACGCTGCATCTCCGTATCCTTCACGGTGACCGCTCAACATCTGGTACTGTTCACGCCCCCCCTAATTATTTACCATACCTGCTGACGCCGCGGACGTGTACGAAGTTACGTTGACATTGGAGCTGTGTTTAGTAGTCCTACATACACCAGCATGTCCGATTTTTCCGAGCACATTCCATTTGAACAATTCACTTTCTCTTTGCGTTGGTTGTGCCCGCATCTCGTGGTCGTGTGGTAGCATTCTCGCTTCCCATGCCCGGGTTCCCGGGTTCGATTCCCGGCGGGGTCAGGGATTTTCTCTGCCTCGTGATGGCTGGGTGTTGTGTGATGTCCTTAGGTTAGTTAGGATTAAGTAGTTCTAAGTTCTAGGGGACTGATGACCATAGATGTTAAGTCCCATAGTGCTCAGAGCCATTTGAGCCATTTGAACCATTTGAGCGTTGGTTGTGTGTGTTCATTCTACGTAGTATTGACAACTGTAAACACACGCAACCAACATACAGTTAAAGTGATGTGTTCAGGGTGATAGGATAACTAAGTACAACTCCAGGACGACATATGTGAAGTAAGATCAGGCATTGTGTCCCATAAATGTTCGATGGGTGACCAGATCATTCGCTCGAACTGTCCAGAATGTTCTTCAAACCAATCGCGAACAACTGTGTCCCCTGACGTGCCGCACTGTCGTCCACAGGAATTCAATCGTTGCTTGGGGACGTGGAGTCCATGAGTGGCAGAACGGTCTCTAAGTGGCCGGACATAACCATTTCCTACTAGTAATCGGTTCAGTTCAATTAGAGGGCCCAGTCTATTCCACGCAAATACAGCCCACACCATATCTTGCACAGTGGCTTGTTGACAATTTGGGTCCATAGCTTCGTGGGACCTGATCGACATTCGAAATCTCCCATCAGCTATTTACCAGGCCACGGTTTCCCAGTCGTCCAGGGTCCAACCCATTTGGTCACGACCTCAGGAGAGGCGCTGCAGGGGAAGTCGTGATGTTAGCAAAGGTACTCGCGTCGGTCGTCTGCTGCCATAGGCCATTGACGTTATGTTTTACCTAACTGTCCTAACGGATACGTTCGTCGTACGTTCCACATTGATTGCTGCGGTTATTTCACGTAGTGTTGCTTGTCTGTTACAACTGAAAATGGTAAACAAATGCTGCTCCTCTCGGTCGATAAGTGAAGGACGAAGGGCACTGCGTTGTCCGTGGCGAGAGGTAAAGCCCGGAATTTGGTATTCTAGGCAGAGTCTTAACACTGGGGATCTCGAAATACTGAATTCCCTTACGATTCCGATATGGAATGTCCCATGTGTCTACTTCCAACTATCATTCCGCATTTAAAGTCTGTTAATTACCGTCGTACGGCCAAAATCATGCCGGAAACCTTTTCACATGAATCACTTGAGCACAAACGACAGCTCCGCCAATTCACTGCCCCTTCATACCTTGTGTATTCGATACTACCGCCACCTGTACATGTGATATCCCATGGCTTTTGACATTTCACTGTATTTTCGAAAGGGCTAAGTTTGTAAACTGTTCGCGTGTTGCCCTAGTTAAAGTATACCGTGCATGGTAAAATGGCGTAGTCCGAAGCCGGCATCGAGGGAACTGTGGTGCACGACACGCCACAGATGACAGGGTCGAACGACAGCTGCGGAGATGCGGACAGACGAATAGACGTGCCACTGTTGAACAGCAGACCGCCTAGACGAACCAAGAAGCTACCACCGACAGTCCCTCCTCAACGACCGTTCAGCGAACGTTGCTGCGTATGGGCCTCCGCCGTAGGTGCCCGATTCCATGCACCCATGGAGACTGCCGTTCATTGGCGACGAAGGATGGAATTTGTACTTCCGGACCGAAACTGTACATCCACTTAGTGGCGACAGATGGCTTTTTCAGATGAATCACGTTTTATGTACCATAGGACGTATGGCCGTTGGTATGTTCGGCGTGAAAGTTCTGAAAGTCGGAGGGGTCCAGGTCGGAGAAGGAAGCATTATGGTCTGGAACTGTTTTTGTGGCATTCCCTGGGTCATCTCGTCGTTCTGGAAGGTGTAATGGATCAACACAAGTATGTATCTATCAAACTTCCTGGCAGATTAAAACTGTGTGCCCGACCGAGACTCGAAATCGGGACCTTTGCCTTTCGCGGGCAAGTGCTCTACCATCTGAGCTACCGAAGCACGACTCAGGCCCGGTACTCACAGCTTTACTTCTGCCAGTATCTCGTCTCCTACCTTCCAAACTTTACAGAAGCTCTTCTACCATCTGAGCTACCGAAGTACGACTCAGCCCCGGTACTCACAGCTTTACTTCTGCCAGTATCTCGTCTCCGACCTTCCAAACTTTACAGAAGCTCTTCTACCATCTGAGCTACCGAAGTACGACTCAGGCCCGGTACTCACAGCTTTACTTCTGCCAGTATCTCGTCTCCCACCTTCCAAACTTTACAGAAGCTCTTCTACCATCTGAGCTACCGAAGTACGACTCAGGCCCGGTACTCACAGCTTTACTTCTGCCAGTATCTCGTCTCCTACCTTCCAAACTTTACAGAAGCTCTTCTACCATCTGAGCTACCGAAGTACGACTCAGGCCCGGTACTCACAGCTTTACTTCTGCCAGTATCTCGTCTCCTACCTTCCAAACTTTACAGAAGCTCTTCTACCATCTGAGCTACCGAAGTACGACTCAGGCCCGGTACTCACAGCTTTACTTCTGCCAGTATCTCGTCTCCGACCTTCCAAACTTTACAGAAGCTCTTCTACCATCTGAGCTACCGAAGTACGACTCAGGCCCGGTACTCACAGCTTTACTTCTGCCAGTATCTCGTCTCCCACCTTCCAAACTTTACAGAAGCTCTTCTACCATCTGAGCTACCGAAGTACGACTCAGGCCCGGTACTCACAGCTTTACTTCTGCCAGTATCTCGTCTCCTACCTTCCAAACTTTACAGAAGCTCTTCTACCATCTGAGCTACCGAAGTACGACTCAGGCCCGGTACTCACAGCTTTACTTCTGCCAGTATCTCGTCTCCTACCTTCCAAACTTTACAGAAGCTCTTCTACCATCTGAGCTACCGAAGTACGACTCAGGCCCGGTACTCACAGCTTTACTTCTGCCAGTATCTCGTCTCCTACCTTCCAAACTTTACAGAAGCTCTTCTACCATCTGAGCTACCGAAGTACGACTCAGGCCCGGTACTCACAGCTTTACTTCTGCCAGTATCTCGTCTCCGACCTTCCAAACTTTACAGAAGCTCTTCTACCATCTGAGCTACCGAAGTACGACTCAGGCCCGGTACTCACAGCTTTACTTCTGCCAGTATCTCGTCTCCCACCTTCCAAACTTCACAGAAGCTCTTCTACCATCTGAGCTACCGAAGTACGACTCAGGCCCGGTACTCACAGCTTTACTTCTGCCAGTATCTCGTCTCCGACCTTCCAAACTTTACAGAAGCTCTTCTACCATCTGAGCTACCGAAGTACGACTCAGGCCCGGTACTCACAGCTTTACTTCTGCCAGTATCTCGTCTCCCACCTTCCAAACTTTACAGAAGCTCTTCTACCATCTGAGCTACCGAAGTACGACTCAGGCCCGGTACTCACAGCTTTACTTCTGCCAGTATCTCGTCTCCTACCTTCCAAACTTTACAGAAGCTCTTCTACCATCTGAGCTACCGAAGTACGACTCAGGCCCGGTACTCACAGCTTTACTTCTGCCAGTATCTCGTCTCCTACCTTCCAAACTTTACAGAAGCTCTTCTACCATCTGAGCTACCGAAGTACGACTCAGGCCCGGTACTCACAGCTTTACTTCTGCCAGTATCTCGTCTCCTACCTTCCAAACTTTACAGAAGCTCTTCTACCATCTGAGCTACCGAAGTACGACTCAGGCCCGGTACTCACAGCTTTACTTCTGCCAGTATCTCGTCTCCGACCTTCCAAACTTTACAGAAGCTCTTCTACCATCTGAGCTACCGAAGTACGACTCAGGCCCGGTACTCACAGCTTTACTTCTGCCAGTATCTCGTCTCCGACCTTCCAAACTTTACAGAAGCTCTTCTACCATCTGAGCTACCGAAGTACGACTCAGGCCCGGTACTCACAGCTTTACTTCTGCCAGTATCTCGTCTCCTACCTTCCAAACTTTACAGAAGCTCTTCTACCATCTGAGCTACCGAAGTACGACTCAGGCCCGGTACTCACAGCTTTACTTCTGCCAGTATCTCGTCTCCTACCTTCCAAACTTTACAGAAGCTCTTCTACCATCTGAGCTACCGAAGTACGACTCAGGCCCGGTACTCACAGCTTTACTTCTGCCAGTATCTCGTCTCCGACCTTCCA
Organism: Schistocerca americana; assembly: GCF_021461395.2. Lineage (NCBI taxonomy): Eukaryota > Metazoa > Arthropoda > Insecta > Orthoptera > Acrididae > Schistocerca > Schistocerca americana. Next base: position 149,813,112 of record NC_060123.1, read on the forward strand.
AACTTTACAGAAGCTCTTCTACCATCTGAGCTACCGAAGTACGACTCAGGCCCGGTACTCACAGCTTTACTTCTGCCAGTATCTCGTCTCCTACCTTCCAAACTTTACAGAAGCTCTTCTACCATCTGAGCTACCGAAGTACGACTCAGGCCCGGTACTCACAGCTTTACTTCTGCCAGTATCTCGTCTCCTACCTTCCAAACTTTACAGAAGCTCTTCTACCATCTGAGCTACCGAAGTCAGCTCCTGCGCAGGAGAGCTTCTGTAAAGTTTGGAAGGTAGGAGACGAGATACTGGCAGAAGTAAAGCTGTGAGTACCGGGCCTGAGTCGTGCTTCGGTAGCTCAGATGGTAGAGCACTTGTCCGCGAAAGGCAAAGGTCCCGAGTCCGAGTCTCGGTCGGGCACACAGTTTTAATCTGCCACGAAGTTTCATATCAGCGCACACTCCGCTGCAGAGTGGTTCAAATGGTTCAAATGGCTCTGAGCACTATGGGACTTAACTGCTGAGGTCATCAGTCCCCTAGAACTTAGAACTACTTAAACCTAAGGACACCACACACATCCATGCCCGGGGCAGGATTCGAACCTGCGACCGTAGCGGTCGCGCGGTTCCAGACTGTAGCGCCTAGAACCGCTCGGCCACTCGGGCCGGCTGCAGAGTGAAAATCTCATTCTACGTATCTATCCTTGGGGAGCATGACCACCCCTGCATGCTGTTCGTTTTTCTTCGGAACGAATGCAAAATGGTTCAAATGGCTCTGAGAGTTATGGGACTTAACTGCTGAGGTCATCAGCCCCCTAGAACTTAGAAGTACTTAAACCTAACTAACCTAAGGACATCACACACATCCATGCCCGAGGCAGGATTCGAACCGGCACGAAGGCATCTACCAGCACGACAGTGCAACATGTCACACAGGTCGCAGTGTATGTGTGTCGTTCGAAGAGCACCAGCCTCAGTGACCGTACCCCCCTGGCCACCAAACTCCCCGGTTTTAAACCCAGTCGAGAATCTGTGGGACTACCTCGATCGGGCTGTCCGTGCCATTCACCCGCAACCCCTGAAACCAAGGGCAGCTCGACACGGCCCCACACCCCTGTAAATACGTCAGGCTACTGAACCTCGTTGGCACTCTTCCTGCAGCGGTGATAGGTGGTCACATCAATGTGACTGGACAGTGTATATACATAAAAGAACTTATCTTGCAGACCACTGAAGACGTGTCACAAATAGAAGGAAGCAAAACAAGTATGGCAGAATACGAAGTCTTCCATTTAGTGTCAAAGACGTACCACGCCTCCAGGAATATAGATGCAACTAAGGAACAACAGGAAACATTTAAAAAACAAAACGGGAATGTGGTTTGAAACAAAATTATTTCAAAATATGAGAACAATACTTGTATCAGCCTTAGACAGCGCCGGCCGGAGTGGCCGACCTGTTCTAGGCGCTTCAGTCTGGAACCGCGCGACCGCTACGGTCGCAGGTTAGAATCCTGCCTAGGGCATGGATGTGTGTGATGTCCTTAGGTTAGTTAGGTTTAAGTAGTTCTAAGTTCTAAGGGACTGATGACCTCAGAAGATAAGTCCCATTGAGCTCAGAGCCATTTGAACCGTTTGAACCTTAGACAGCGCCTGAAATTTCAACAAGTGTGAGTACCAGTAAGATTTATGAACAGATTACTTGATACCGATATAGGATACTGCCCGTTTGGCTCTGAAAAAGTTCTTTTTAAAATGTGATAACTTTTTTTAACCTTCTATACTGTCTGAAATTACGGTCAGTGTGTCAGAAAGCTTTTATTTATACAAACTACAAATAGGTATGACTAATTTCCATCATAATGGCCGTGCAGATTAAGACAGCTGTTATAACCATGAACTTAGTTTTCCTGTGTCCTCGGCGAAAAGGTGGCTGCCTGTCTACCAGGTTGTGGCGTAACAATGGCCTGCAGCTCCTAATTTTAGATGAAAGGCCCAATCACTCCATCTAGGAAAAAAGGTGGGATTCAGCTGGTGCGAAATATATCAGGTTGATCCATCACTAACTATTCGAACCGTTGGAGGAACCGTCGATTTGACGCAGCATCAGGCGTTCGACCACTGTCGTGCAGCGGAAGACACAACTCACGGCAACAGCACGGTTCTCCGTTTGTTTTGAACGGACTGGCACAGTTCTTTCAGTGTCTCTCACAATTTGCAACAGTCCTGATACGTGTCCTCAGCGGCATCAAGTCCCGTGTCTTTCTCAAAAGAGAGCAAACTGACGGCAGATTATTTTTCAGTAGGGTAATCGTACGACAAATACTTCAATCGCCACCACAATTATTACGGCGAAAAACAGTCTATACAGCACCTTTACTTTCCATTCGTATTCAAGACATTACAACGGGATCCCAGCCCGGCCAGTTGCCTTTCGTGGTCAGTCTTCTACTGCTTGAGTCACGTGAGCTCAGCTCATGGACAGACACAAAGCTTACAGGTGACAGAATTCCCTCCGTTCAGTTTCAGCTCAAACTTAGTGCTTCTGCAGAAATGAAAGTGTCCTGTATATCCATTAACTCATGTCTAATATGTGAACGCCTGTAGGTCAACAATATCTATGTTTTTTCGTCCTGACCCAGTTATCCGTGAGCTCAGCTCATGGACAGACACAAAGCTTACAGGTGACAGAATTCCCTCCGTTCAGTTTCAGCTCAAACTTAGTGCTTCTGCAGAAATGAAAGTGTCCTGTATATCCATTAACTCATGTCTAATATGTGAACGCCTGTAGATCCACAATATCTATGTTTTTTCGTCCTGACCCAGTTATCTAGCAAGCACTCTCTCTGTCTGAGCGACATATTATTCCTTTTTTTAATCGTTTTAACTATCGGTCTTCTGACCAGTTTGACGCGACCCGCTACGAAGTTCCCTCCTGTAACGACCTGTTCATGTCACAACAGCACTTGCAAGCAAGGTCCTCAATTATTTGTGGAATAAATTCGTCTCTGCCTTGCCTCACAGTTTTCACCCTCTACAGCTCCCTTTAGTACCACGGGGATTCTGCGGGGACCTCCTCATTTCTATCAGTCCACCTAATTTCAAAACTTTTCTCCTCTATAACAATCAGCAAATATATGTGTCCCTGCATGCAGTGCTCAAGTGGCAGTAATTTTCCTCGCTAATTTGAGTGGGAAGGGGAAAGAGCCTGATGATGTAGCGAGTGTGAGTGTGGTGTGACAATTGTATTGTGTGTGAGGGCAGACATTAAACTTGTCACGCCCTTTTAAGGCCGTACCTTCCTGACTATACAACACCGTATCCACTACGCGCTCTTCGCAGTCATATAAAATAAACAGATACACTTAACGACAGAACCTTCGCACGTCGCGAAGAAACGATGTCAAGGTGCGAGAAGCGAGGAATCGTAACCTTAGCACCCCAAACGCTGTTTTCACCTCATGTTATGAAGCCAAATGCGTTTTCGCAACTTCATTAATCAGCGAGATAAATGCGTTAACTTTATTGTTTAATAGTACGATATTTTGTTTGCGACGGAATAGTAGATTGCACAACACAGTTTCAGCTGTGGAAGAATTACCGAATAAGTGTACAGAAAATATGGAGCTCTTGTTTTGTTGTTGCGTCCGTTTGAATGGCACATCTCCAGGAGGTTTTCGTCATTCTTCGCAGAATCTAACGCCACTGCGGTTTATGGCATCTTCGAGGGAGACTTGAAGGAAAAATACCCGAGAGGGGGGAGAGAGAGGAGACGTCACAGTCAGTAAAGGAGTATCAGACAATAGACAGGCCACAATATGTTACTCTTTTTTGCGGTTTTCGCGTCTCTCCTAATTAAGAGTTTGGCTGTGGCCGTCAGTGGGGAGCGCTATTGTACACTAACTTCCTGTTTCAATTTGGAGGTATCAATAATGCTCTTCTCATCTGACGCTCGCTTTGGAAAACACTGGCGATAAATCTCACACTGCAGTTTCGTTTATGGAGGAGAAGTTAAATTATATTACGATTGCCTTTCAAATTCTTAACGAGACCAGCGGTGCTCGTTCCGTTTCGCTCGGTATCAGAACGGCAGGTATTCATTACCAGCAGTGACAGTACTTGCCTCCTTAAAAGTTGCGTGGGTTCCGTCAAAAACTTGGAGCTACCCCTGAGGGTGTGTGACATTCCCTACCCCCTATTCAAATCAGCATCAACATGAAGGGATTCATAATATGAGGGACTTACGTCGCCATTGGATAGGAGACGCCAAAGAAAGTCGTCTATATGAAAACGTGCGCGGATTTGCTTCCTTTCCGTGTTATCACCTGCATTCCAGCTGCAGGCAGGGTCGTAACATATCATTCCCAGGCCACGCCCGTCGGGAACTGCTGGTAGCTACTGCGAACGCCAGCGCCGGTTTTCCGGTTTCTGGGGAGCGAGAGCTGGTCTCCAACGTCAAGCTACAGGCCCTGTCTTCCCTTTATCAAGAAGACGCTAGATTTACCTCCGAAACACTTCTTCGTGACGTCATTACGATGACAAATGGCTCTGAGCACAATGGGACTTAACAGCTGAGGTCATCAGTCCCCTAGAACTTAGAACTACTTAAACCTAACTAACCTAAGGACAGCACACACATCCATGTCCGAGGCAGGATTCGAACCTGCGACCGTAGCAGTCGCGCGGTTCCAGACGGAAGCGCCTAGAACTGTTCGGCCACACCGGCCGGCTTAGGACGACAGCATGCGCAGTTTCGACCGTCGGGGACGCCTTCCGACATTCGTTGTCGTATCGAATCAGAATGCGGTGAGCCTCCCGTGGAACGGTCATTCATCTTGTGTTTACGGATAGGTATCACCGAGGTGAGCTAACACACACGCGATTTCACTTGGGAGTTAGCACCGTCATCATTCTGACACATGCCACCTCCTAGGGGACGATTTTTTAATAGTAGTTTACCAATCTGAAATAATGTGACTGGTTGCTGTTTCCAATACCTAATTATTTCTATGTACGAAAGCAATGTACGGATCAAAGAGTTAAGTTATTTTCAGAAATGGTCTGCACTCTGCAAATGCCCAATCATTTTCTGTACCTCTTTAGTATTAAAAAATTGGAACGCATTTACTGGCTACGGACCAGTGGGTAAGTCAGATCTTCCGTCATCTTACTCGATGTCACCTGTTTATTGACTTCGTTGTAACTGTCTTTTTATTCACTTGGGGACCATACACGTAAAATAATTTTGTCTTCTCATATGCACAAAATTATACATGTTCTGCACACCAGAAAAATAAACGTGTTATCACCAAACACTCTTCTGAAATGGTAAAAAGATTGCAAATACGGAGAATATCGTTGCGACTGTGGTAGCAATTCTTTCTCACGAAATAACCAATCGTACCAACGGCGACGCGTTTAGAGGTGTCCCCAATTTTAGAAGCTGCTTGTTTTCTTGGGAAATACATAATTTTTAAAACACCTCAAATACGGCTTCTCGCACTTCAAATGGCTCTGAGCACTATGGGACTTAACTTCTGTGGTCATCAGTCCCCTAGAACTTAGAACTACTTAAACCTAACTAACCTAAGGACATCACATACATCCATGCCCGAGGAAGGATTCGAACCTGCGACCGTAGCGGTCACGCGGTTCCAGACTGAAGCGCCTTTAACCGCACGGCCACACCGGCCGGCTTCTCCCACTTCCCAGAACTCGATACGGACACGAAAGTCGATAGACGCCCCCGACAGTAGAAACTGGGTATGTACATGTCATATTGACGTCACGGAGAAATGTTAACAAGCTGAATCTAGCGCCCCACCCCCTCCCCCCTATCAGGATAAGTGATGGTTGTTTGGCCCGACTGACTGTTTCCGAAGGCAAGTATTCTCCACCGGAAGGCTTGTGTTTCGTAACACCCTTTGGAAACAAGCTTCTGAGAGTGCCAGCAGGTAGCAGCACCTTACGACAGTATTCTGAGACTTAACAAGAAATGGCCAAACGAAGTGCCTTCATTCTGCTCTGGAGGCTGATTTGGCCGAAAAGCCTACATGTTAAAATACGGTTCGTTTAAGCAGCTGCCAGCGGGCTCTCGAGCATGCGCAAAGCTGAAGTTGTATTTAAGCAGCGCCTTCTCCCGCTTCTGCTTATTTGTAGTGTGCACGACAGCTGTTTAAACAGTGAGAAGCAAGCAGCCAGAATATAACAGGACTTTTTTTCTGGAGATCTCAAGTTGCAAGATTCGCGCACGCGTATCGCTCTCTGAGTTTGAGTGGGAGTCATCTCCACGTGACCTACGTTTACGTTTAGTTATTTTGGTATTTTCTGTTTTTACTTTGTGCTCAGCTCTCGCGCCAATGGAAACAAAACGGATTTCTGTGACCTGAAACTACCAAGTGAATTAAAATATATATAGATAATCACGGCAGACTAAAATAATTCGTTATTATTCCAGTTTCGTGATTTGATGTTATTCCAAGCTGTTAACAACATTTATCGTCTTGCAGGACATTGAAGTCGTTTTTGTCGGTTTGGTAAAGAAATTTGGCTATTATTAATCATCTAAAATGATCTGTTCTTTCCCAGTCAGTTTATTCCACACCATTGGCTAGTTTCAACTGTTCACTCAATTTCAAGTGCACATTTTCATCTTATAGTGCAGGCAGCATTAACAGATCAGATATTACGCTGTAATAAACAACCAAACATGAGAGAATACTCAAAGAGCAATGGCATTCCGAAAACCACACAGACATGCTTAATATCATATACTTCAGTGTTAATCTGACCATACGAATATGCCTTTAACATAAATTACTTTTCTTTTGTGTTGTTTTCGAAATCCCGATGCTCTTGCTGTATTCTTTTATGACGTGAGTTGAGACTAAGCCGAAGCATTTGGTCAGTATTATTGAATAAAAATTTTATTTCAAATATATTGACAGCCTTAGCAGAATAAATGTTTTTTTTTTAACATATCTTCCATCCGTGAATACAATATTGTTCGACCACAAGACACGTTTCGTCATCTGTGAGGTACCTATTCTAGGGTTAAGTTACTTCTTAATTTGTGTTGTTTGAATCTTAAATTTACAAAATATCTTTCTTCAGTAAATTATAGACTGGCAGGATAGCGGGTTTCATCATTGTCATATATTTTCCTTGGTTGATATATGTAATATTTGTGAACAGTTTTTTTTACTCTTATACACCTTACTTTTATCATGGTTTTGTTAATGCACACTTGAGATCATAAATTCTAAGAGTTGCTTCGGTACTGTTGCTGCTCTGCATAATTGTCTGACATTCCATACGAATACCGAAAATTTGATGAGGCAGCAGAGTAGTTTCAAATTGAAACTATGTTGAACCATTTTTCTGACTTTTAATATCCACGAACAAGAATTAAATGTGATTTAGTGCATAGCGCAACGTGAAACCAGAGAATGACACTGTACCCATCTATGGTTGCTCTCTCTACCTCTCTCAGCCACTGTCTTTATCAGAAAAGAACAATGAACAGTGCAAAGTCAACAGCTACAAGTAGAAACCTCCTCTTCCTATTATTTTTGTAATCATAATTGGAAATAGCAGAGATATGCAAACAATATTTAATAAAAATTAAAAGGCATTCTTGATCATATACACACATTTATTGAAAAATGGTGACCGCTTTCCATCTGCTTTAGATCATCATCTGACCATACTCTGCAATAATAGTAAAACTGAAGACTTAGAGGATGTCCAAACAAAGCATAAATCTAACTACAGTAATTAACTGAAGATATACCCAAAGGTGATAGGGGGACGTCACACGGCAGTACCGAAACCACTTCTCGAAAGTATATGAAAATGACAAACATTTCCGAAAAAAAAATTATTACAAAATAACTGACCTGACTGTGGCTTTCACAACCGACGAACCAAGTGCGACAACAATTAAATTCTTAGGTTTACAGAACCCTTTGTGACATCTGTGATAACCAATACACCAGGTACAGTCTGTAGCAAATCACTATTTGATCAACAAATAATCCAGAGTAGTAATTCTCCAGGATCCACTGGTAATAATGTAAAAATTCTTCAGAGTGCCCCTAAAGGACTCCTGTTGAACATCTCAGAAGAAATAGAAATTTTCGTACATGAGAAAAATAAACCTTCAGTCTTCCTGAATGAACAGTTAAATTTCTAGGAAAAATATTTTTTGATTTATTTGATGAATTACTATGAAATCACCCGCTGTTTTGCTATCTTGTTACTGTTTATGGACTCAGTTCACAGCTACATCACTCTTTTGCAATTTCTATCAAAATGCTTGGTAAGCTGCCATGCTTATTAATTTGACTACTACGCTCGTTCTCAGTTGTTTTTATGCTAAGCCATAACTACTTTACCAAATGATCTTGCACCTGGATTTTGTCGTTTACTGTTTTTATGTTTTACAACTACATTTTATTGTGTTGGATTGTTTTATGTTACGTATGATTGCTCGTTATTTTTGATCGTCAATTGTAGGCATGTTTAAGGTATCTTATTCTAAGCTACGATGCTGTATGCTTTATGTTGTATACCTTTGTGCTTCATGACCACATATGATTATGTGCCAGATGATTTTTAGTGTAGGTCATTTTAAGCGGATTTTAAGTTCTTATCACACAGCATGTTATTTTGTTGTTTTGTCATTGGATTATATATGTCTGGACTATAGATGGTTATGTTCAATTCCTATCCCATTTGGTTTGTTACAGTGTTTCGAGTTTCCAACTTTCTGCTTCCATAGTGTTCGGCGACCTTTGGCTCATCATCACTGGATGATCTTTCGTTTCGGTGCAGTCACGTCGCGGCTCGTAGACATTTCAACATTTTCTGCGTTTCATAGCGCACTTCACAGACAACAGCGTCCAACTGATACACCATGGGTTCTCCTGTCTTCCGTACTAGCGAAATACAGCGCTTTGGCGCTGGCGCTACTGTGGTCTCTGCATATGGATGCTGTACAGGCCGTCACCTTGGTTGCCAATGGCGTCTCCTCGATTATCTCACGTAATAACATCAGTCCCCTTGGTTTACTGTAATATTGTTAATTATGGCGTGTTGGGTATACTATTTTGTACAACAGTTATTTCTGTTGTCGTTACACACTGAAGAGGCAAAGAAACTGGTACACCTGCCTAATATCATGTAGGGCAGCTGTGAACAGGCTGAAGCGTCGCAACACGACGTGGGATTGACACGACTAGCGTCTGAAGTAGTGCAGGAGGAAAGTGACACCATGAATCCTGCAGAGCTGTCCATAAATCTATAAGAGGTGGAGATCTCTTCTGAACAGCACGTTGCAAGGCATCCCAGATATGCTCAATAATGTTCATGTCTAAGGAGTTTGGTGGACAGCAGAAGTGTTTAAACTCAAAAGAGTGTTCCTGGAGCCGCTCTGTAGCAATTCTGGACGTGTGGGGTGTCGCATTGCCCTGTTGGAATTGCCCAAGTCCTTCGGAACCGTCGGAATGCACAATGAACATGAATGGATGCAGGTGATCAGACAGGATGCTTACGTACGTGTCACTTGTCAGAGTCGTATCTAGACGTATCAGGGGTCCCCTATCACTCGAACTGCACACGCCTCACACCATTACAGAGCCTCCACCAGCTTGAACAGTCCCCTGCTAACATGCAGGGTGCATGGATTCATGCCCATACACGTCCATCCCCTTGATACAATCTGAAACGAGACTCGTCCGACCAAGCAAAATGTTTCCAGTCATTAACAGTCCAATGTCGGTGTTGACGGGCACAGGCGAGGCGTACAGCTTTGTGTCGTGCAGTCATCAAGGGTACACGAGTGGGCCTTCGGCTCCGAAAGCCGATAGCGATGATGTTTCGTTGAATGGTTTGCACGCTGACACTTGTCGGTGGTCCAGCACTGATATCTGTAGCAATTTACGGAAGGGTTGCACTTCTGTCACGATGAACGATTCTCTTCAGTCGTCGTTGGTCCCGTTCTTGCAGGATCTTTTTCCGGCCGCAGCGGTGTCGAGGAGTTGATGTTTTATCGGAACCCCTAATATTCACGGTACTCTCGTGAAATGGTCGTACAGGAAAATCCCCACTTCATCGCTACCTCAGAGATGCTGTGTCCCATGGCTCGTGCGACGACTATAACACCACGTTCAAACTCACTTAAAGCTTGATAACCTGCCATTGTAGCAGCAGTAACCGTTCTAACAACTGCGCCAGACACTTGTTGTCTTACATAGGCGTTGTCGACCGTAGCGCCGTATTCTGCCTGTTTATATCTCTGTGTTTGAATACACATGCCTATACCAGTTTCTTTGCCGCTTCAGTGGATAAAGAATTCTACTGTCTGTACATGTATTTGGTGTAGGCACAATACTTTGTCACGCTTCTCTGAACACTGTACCTCATTGGGTATTATTTATGTCTCGCTCAAGACGGAGTTGTGGGGGGGGGGGGGGGGGCGGCGGCGGAGATTCCTCTATTTAACCTGTACTTTCCTTACGCTGATCAGCAGCTGATATCCATCTCTTATACATACGGTCACTGATTCATGTCACAGTCTTCGCCTGGCATCTTTCGTTATACTTTCATTTAATTACTGTTGTTATGTTTAGATTTAAGTTGCAATTCCTTTTTGGACACTCCTCAAAGTCTCTAAATTTACTCTTATTGTTGAATATGTTCTGATGATGATCTAAAACAGATCGAAACAGGTCACTATTTCTAAATAAATTTGTATATGCGATCAAGAATGCCTTTTAATAATTATTACATCAGTTTCCTGGACTTAACTATTGCACATCTTAGCAGTGTCTACGTGCTGAGACAATCCAAGTCTGTTGGAAGCGACAGTAAAAAATTAAAGGCTAGTTTTGAAAGCCCCACACATAAAATGAATCGCTAATGTTCATGCAAGAGAAACCTTGCCTTTACAAAGGCAGTCCTTCGAGAATTCAGTTATAACAACAGCCAACAAAAGTACAGGCAACACTTTTTCGCTCTGCTTAAACAGTGTACTTTATTTTGAGAGCTTTGTGGAGGTATTTTATGACTATTATGCAAGTGCAGGCGTAGGATTAATGACGTTCAAGATAAAAAAAGTAGCTTGGTGTAACTGTAAAGAGAAACAGACTGAGAGTAACACGTTTATGCACCAGCTAAGCACAGGGCACTGGTGCTGTATCTTCGCTCAGTGCAGCGACTCTGGGTTTCACCAACAGACAACCTTACTGGCACCCTGATAGCAGAGGTGGACCCACACACGTTATGCCCACCGGTACCTTCTGGACATTTGTCGCCCCCGATATCTCATACTAGGGCGTTTTTCGTGGAACACTTCTGTACGTTGAGAGTTATGCCAGAGCTACAGAATCCGACAGCAACGATTTATTATAATGTCTTCCAACACAGAATCCGGCTAACGAAATTGTATGACGATACCCCACAGTCAACTGGACGCGGGTTTGGTGAGCCACGCACGTGCCTTTCTTGTGCGGTCTACTTGATATGTGGTCACTAACGAGAAATTTCCAGCCCGACGAAGGCTCCATAACATTCACCTAACTGACGATCCCATGTGCCCCCATTGCGCGACGGTACACACGGACGAACACAGACTGAACTGTGGCCCCGCACGCGATTCCTAGAAACTGATTCCCCAGATACTGACTTTCATCCTGCGCCTCCCCTTTGCTTCGATTCTGCCCCTGGACCTCTTTCATCCCGACGCCGCGTATTTCCCGATGCCCCGGAAGAATGCGGTCAACTGGGTGAAGGGAATGGCGTTACATTACATGTACCGCAACAGCCAAAAGGAAGTCCTCGATTTGTGGCAGTTGTTAATGGCCTTACAAACAGAACGCAGATATCGGAACTTTTATGCTATTTCGGGTCGTCGTTCACGGAACCACCGCCTAGCTGGGATTGTGCCGGGTGTGAGAAGAAGTTGATCTGCAGACGTGATGTTTCCACGATCCCCATACGGCTACAGAAATAGTCTCTGATGGTGTGCAGCGGCCCCGGACAATCTGACGGTTGGCGCCTGGTAATCACCGCTGAAATGACGACCGCCTATTACAGGCCGCCCGCTTCGATTAGGTTCCCAGCGCGTGATATAATTTTTGGCGTATGGCGCTATTGTACTGTTGATTTTTAATTCATATTTAAAAGAAACATTGTGACGGTGCACCCCGGTAGTGGGAGAGGGGAGACATAGTGGCCAGGGCTCAGAACTCGACCCCTGCCCACCTTGCCTCCTTCAGCCTGCCACTGCCGCTGCTCCTTCATAAATAAATTTAAAAAAATGGTTAGCTGCGGCGCTTGTGGACTTTCGACGCCGCATGTGGCGAGTTCAAGAAGTATTTCTTTGGGTTTATTCATTTCTTCCGTACTCAATATAAAAAGAAATAAAAATAGCAATGCAGATTCATATTATAACAGTCTTGGGTTCAAATCTCCCTTTTTTTACTTATTTTTAGATTCTATGTGTTTTGCCACGTGGAAATTATAATCAAGAAACATTGAATCACAATTTTCTAATGAAAACAAAAGAAGTACAATAAAAAAGAAGTAAAGCTTTCGACTGTAAAAAAAAAAAAGGCAGCAGAACCCAGGTTCAAATCTCGGTCCGGTACACATTTTCACTCATCGCCGCTGATTCCGCATCGCGTCTCGATGCAGCTGACAGCAGTGATCTGTTCCCTTTTCTTTCCTTTCTTACCCTCTCCACGTTCAATTTACGTATAATGTACCACGGCTGCCGATTCTGCATCAGCGCATCCCAGGCTCGAAACACTGAAGAAAAAGAATAATTTTAGCAGAGCGTAGTTTCGATCCACGGACCTCTGGCTTATGAGCCCAGCACGCTTCCCCTGCGCCACTCTGCTGCGTGGAGGCACCGCAGCTCTTCTGCGCGTGACATGAGACACTTGGAAAGCGTTGTCTGCATCGGTTTCACACGCCTACCGTTTATTTAACTGCGTAACATCTCTCAGCTTGACTTGTCCCGACTTTTCGGACAGAACGGACACCACGCAATCCTGGAATTCGCTTGTACGTTGCCCACGTCGCCAGAAAACACCCCTCTTTGTACCTGTGGAAACTCGGATGACCGCTGTGGGCCTCGTGGCTTGCCAGATGCTCTGCCCTCCTGTCACCGTCTGCCTGACAACTGGCCGCCAAACAAATATCATCGGGCCTCTCAGATTCAGTCCGTCATGCGGTCTGTAACGTTACAACCCGACGAGTTCTGACCTTCCTTCCCCTGAGTGTTTGTAACACCGAGGATCTGCTGTTTTCCTCATCTTATACTGAGACTGTTCGCCGACCCTGGCGTGCCTGCCTGTTGCTGGTCTGTTTCCCTTGGGCGACTTTTGTCCGCGGCTCAGACTCGCCGTCTCGCCCGCCGGTGGCCTTGGCCGCGTCACCGGAGCCAGAAATGATTTGCCTCCCCTCCCCTGCCCCCTTTTCCCTCTTTGTAATCCCCTTTATATTGCTCCCCCAGGCGGGGGAGGCCGACGTCACAAGTTGGCTCTCGTCGCTGTATCTCCGGTAAGCGCCTTTGCGCGCTATAAGTACCGGTTAGGCGGCGAGGGGGGAAGCGGAAATGGCAGCCGTCTCTCCGCTACGGGTGGCACTCTGCAGCGCCACCATTCGTAAAATTTACCAGTGAAATTATGCAGCCCTTATAACAGCCACCGAAACGTGCGCGAAACTGGCCGGAAAGAGACGGCCGCCGTGCTGCTCCTCGCAGCCTCCCATGCTGCTGCGTGCTAAAATTATATAGCATAGTCCCTCCCCAGCTCCATCACGAGCTTGCTGAGCCGTCTGGCTGAAGCACTTACAGTGAGGTGACAAAAGTCGTGGGGTAGCGGTATGCACATATACAAATGGCGGTGGTATAAAAGGGCGACTCGCATTCGGGAGGACGACGGTTCAATCCCGCGTCCGGCCATCCTGATTTAGGTTTTCCGTGATTTCCCTAAATCATTCCAGGCAAATGCCGGGATGGTTCCTCTGAAAGGGCACGGCCGACTTCCTTCCCTAATCCGATGAGACCGATGACCACGCTGTCTGGTCTCCTTCCCCAAAACAACCAGCCAACCTATAAGAGGGCAGTGCACTGGTGGAGCGGTCATTTGCACTCACGTGATTCATGTGAAGAGGATCGCGACGTGACTATGGCCGCGCGACGACAATTAACAGACTGAACGTGGAATGGTAATTCGAGCTAGACGTGTATGGGACATTACGTTTCAGAAAGCGTTTCGGAATTCAATATTCCGAGACCGTGACTATAAAGCGTTTGCCGAGAATGCCAAATTTCAGGCATTTCCTCCTATCAGGCACAATGCTGTGGCCGACGGCCTTCACTTCACGACCGACAGCGGCGGCCTTTGTGTAGAACTGTCAGTGTTAGCAGACACGCAACACGGCGTGAAATGACCGCAGAAATCAATGTGGGACGTACTACGAACGTATCCGTTAGGACAGTGCGGCGAAATTTGGAGTTAATGGGCTACGGCAGCAGACGACCGCTGCAAGTGCCTTTGCGAACAGCGCGGCGTCATCTACAGCGCCTCTCCTGGGCTCGTGACCATATAGGTCACGACTGGAAAACCGTGGCCTGGTTAGATGAGTCGCGATTTCAGTTGGTACGAGCTGATAGTAAGGTTGGAGTGTGGCGCAGACCCCAGGAAGCCACGGGCCCAATGGTGCGGGCTGTGTTTACATGAAATCGACTGGGTTCCCTGTTCCAATTGAACCGATCATTGACTGGAAATGGCTACGTCCGGCTACTTCGAGATCATTTGCAGCCTTTCATGGACTTCATGTTCCGAAACAACGATGGAATATTTGTGGACGACAATGGACCATGTCACCGGTTCGAGTAACATTCTGGACAATTCGAGCGAATGATTTAGCCAGCCAAATAGGCCGACATGAATCCCATCGAACATTCATGGGACATAAAATCCTGCACCGGCAACGCTTTCGTAATTGTGGACAGTTACAGAGGCAGCATGGCTCAACATTTCTGCGTGGGACTTCCAACGACTTATTGAGTCCTTGTCTCGTTGAGTTGCTCCACTACTCCGGGCGAAAGGATATCATGAGGTACCCCAACACTTTTGCCACCTCATTGCATAGTTAAGGAGAGATGAGCAGAGTAGACTATGGCCCCGCCATCGCATTTCGCCCTATCATTTCTAAAAAATGGCTCTGAGCACTATGGGACTTAACATCTATGGTCATCAGTCCCCTAGAACTTAGAACTACTTAAACCTAACTAACCTAAGGACAGCACGCAACACCCAGCCATCACGAGGCAGAGAAAATCCCTGACCCCGCCGGGAATCGAACCCGGGAACCCGGGCGTGGGAAGCGAGAACGCTACCGCACGACCACGAGATGCGGGCCCATATCATTTCTCTCTCACTGTCTCTGTATCACTATCAAAACGAACAAGGCGCGCACTCGACAGGTACACTAAAAAAAATAAGTCTCGCAGGACGCAAATCAAGGACGTCACTGTGCAAGAAAGAAGATAATCTTTCTATTTAATGATTAAATCTGTCCTTGGGATGCACCCAATTAACATCGGCAAACACTTTTAATTTTTTTGTATAAATGAAAGAAAAATGAGTGTGACTGCGTCCAAACTTTCTGGTAGGTTAACACATTGGGTGGTTTCTCAAATCTCGTCTACAAAAAAATTTTAATTTTTTATTTAGCATATCCGACTGTTGAGTGTATAAATGAAAGAAAAACGAGTGTGACTGCGTCCAAACTTTCTGGTAGGTTAACACATTGGGTGGTTTTTCAAATCTCGTCTACAAAAAAATTTTAATTTTTTTATTTAGCATATCCGACTGTTGAGTGTATTTCTCTCCCAGTTTCGTTGGTACTCCAAATCCACAAAGCAGATTCCTCGGGGCTCGTAATAATAACACTAATGCCTACATTCATTCCAGCTTATCTAAATTCCGGCGTAGTGAAGTGATCAGGAGCAAGACAGACTGTAGTTCGTAAATTGCTTTCAGACACCATCCACCATTCGCTGCAAGCCTTGCCGTTGATTTCAGAGATATTTATTTCTGAGAACCCATCTCTACAATGTCCCCTTGTCCATTAATGATACATTCGCCCTGCACCTGTTACCCGCGTAAAGTGTATCTGTCTGTTTCGTATTTTAATTTTTTTTAAATGTTACTTTATGTCGTGTAAGTAGACTACATCGCTGTCTTTGCATAAAAAACTATCACCAATTTTGAGGAGCATTTGGCATAGTTTTTATTTTAGGAAACATACAGTTCGACAGAATCTTGGTGTAACGATTCTGAGAAAACAGAATCAATCTGTTATTGACAGAAAACACGTAATTCTCTCTTTTTTTTAATTTAGCTTGTAGTATCTGCCAAGATATCAACTAAACAATTTCGCTGAAAGTAAAGCAAAAGAAAAGCACATCCACTTCCACCACAGGATTCTTTAATGAAAACCATAGAGATTTTTAACTATGAAATTAGAAATATTTCATATTTCACAGATGACTATTTTCAATTAATGAAAAGAACTGCCTTGTTCATTATCACTCACTGAAAAATATTATTTCACTGCAAACCGACAGGGGAAGAGGGCAGCAACGAGAACAGTTGCCATAAAACACACGTGACACGTTGCGAAAGAGGAACTCATACATAAATAAAATTTCGTTTCTTTTTAATATTATATTACAGTTCATTTATCAATGCAGCTCAAGTAGGCAACTGTTAACTACAACGAATACAGTGAAACACAATGCTCATATTCACGTAACTGAGATTTATTAATTATTTATGATTACGTATTTTAAAACAGTAACTGAAGTTTAGTTGGGTCGACTATAAAAGAGCAGCGCGCTCTATTTGTAATTAATGCGTGTATTTTACACAAGGTATTTATTCAATACAGTCATAGAAATAGATTTTTTCCTGCATTTAAGGCATCCTGTAAAATTTAGCTTTACATAGATCTGCGACTACATAACGACCTGGAGAAGAACGCCACAAGCAGCGTAAAGTGTAATAGGGTCTTCCGAATAACGTACCATCGAATAAGTGTGTTGGATGCGTTCCTGTCCTTTCCTTAGAGAACACTCATATTCATGGCCCAAGTTGCCGGAATTCTAGATAGGCAATCCCTCCATTACCGTCTCTTGCACATGTTCAACTACACACTTGCATGGGAATATAGGATAAGGGCGACATGTCCAATTTTACGAAAATCATTCGACATTTTACATAGTACAGTCTGTCATTGTCTTGGAATGTTCAACGAAATGCCCCAGTTTACGTGCGTACCAGTCGTCTTGGAACTACGCAAACTCAGGCAGAAAGACGGAGCAAAGGAACACCAGAACACATTGTCTTTCACCGTGCATTATTTAACACATCTAGACAGAATAGACAGTTTGCACCCAATATTTATACAGCTTTAAGAGAACCCTAAAAATTATGTGCAACTGACGACCTAGCGAACAAAATCCCAGACTGCCAGTAGAATGTAAGGAAAGGTGTCACAGTGGGCATCCTAAGGTACCACGTGTGCAAAACAGGGAATTAGTGAAGTGAACAGTGACGATATTATGTCTTGGAGCTCATACTTCTACGGTTAGGAACTCGCATTCTCATCATAGCTCACACTTACAAAACTACGTGAATGAAACAAGTGCTATTCCCACATGCGCTGCAAGACAGAAACTTAATTTGGATAACAGTAGTGGAGTTATAGTGGGGTTGGGCCCATTTTGTTTACATCTGTAACGTCATGTGAGGAGGTACGTCCTTGCCCATGAGTCACAAGCCACATTCCCTTATCTATGATGTCATGATTGTCATCGTTCATCATCGACGTCCTCATCGTCATCACATGACAAGCCACATCCTCCCCTTACCTATGACTTCGCAATCCAAGAAGGTACAACTCATTCCTTGACGTGGTGGTAGTAGCATATATCTCATGTCTGAGATTAATACCTCTGATAACAAAATCAAAACAATTTGGAATATTATTACAAGGGAGGCAGAGCAACCAAGAGTACAGGATGACGGCATTACCATCAAAGAGAAAGGAAACTTGACAAAAAACAAGCCGGAAGTCGAAAACATTTTGAGTAATCATTTTTTAAATGTTGTAGAGAAAATAGGATCTAAATGTTCATTACAAGAAGCAAGGCAGTTAGTGGAAGAGGCCTTACCCACACCATTTGATACAATTGAAATTCCAACCACCTCTCCTTCTGAAATTAGGAAGATAATATACTCTCTCAAGAATAAAAGCTCACATGGAATTGATGGCATTTCCAGCAGGATAATAAAAGGTTGCTCCCAAGAAATAAGTGGGATTCTTAGACACATATGTAATAGCTCTCTGAAGCAGGGTATTTTCCCAGATAGACTGAAGTATGCCATTGTTAAACCACTGCATAAAAAAGGGGATACATCTGATGTCAACATCTATCGCCCAATCTCTCTTCTGACTGCCTTATCCAAAATTCTTGAAAAAGTAATGTATTGTACAGAAGTTTCACACCTTTGTAAAAATAAAGTTTTAACAAAATGCCAGTTTGGTTTCCAGAAAGGTTTTTCAACGGAAAATGCTATATATACTTTCACTAATGAAATGTTAAATGCTCTGAGTAACTGGAAGTCACCCGTTGGGATTTTTTTGTGATCTCTCAAAGGCTTTTGATTGTGTAAATCATGGAATACTTCTAGAAAAGCGCAAGTACTGTGGTATGAATGGGACAGTGCTCAAACTGTTTAAATCATACCTAACTGGAATAGTGCAGAAAGTTGAAATAAGCAGTTCACATAATATGCAAAAAGACTGGTGATTTCTCAAACTGGGGAACAATCAAGAATGGGGTGCCGCAAGGTTCGGTCTTGGGTCCTCTGCTGTTCTTAATATATATTAATGACTTGCCATTCTATATTCACGAAGATGCAAAGCTGGTACTTTTTGCCGATGATACAAGTATAGCTATCACACCCAGCAGACATGAATTAACTGATGAAATTGTAAACGATGTTTTTCAGAAAATCATTAAGTGGTTCTCTGCAAATGGGCTGTCATTAAACTTTGACAAAGCACAGTATATACAGTTCCACACAGTAAATGGAATGACCCCATTAATAAATATAGACTTCGATCAGAAATCGGCAGCTAAGGTAGAATATACAAAATTTCGAGGTGTATGCATTGATGAGGGGTTGAACTGGAAAAAACACACTGAGGATCTGCTGAAAAGTTTGAGTTCAGCTACTTATGCTATTAGAGTCATTGCAAATTTTGGCGATATACATCTGAGTAAATTAGCTTACCACGCCTATTTTCATTCTCTGCTTTCGTATGGCATCATATTCTGGGGTAACTCATCATTGAGTAAAAGAGTGTTCATTGCACAAAAGCGTGTAATCAGAATACAATATATATATTCACTTATGAAATTTGTTATTAACAATCCGAACGAATTCAAAAGTAATAGCAGTGTACATGGCTACACAACACTAGGAGAAAGGATGATCTTCACTACTCAAGGTTAAATCTAACTTTGGCTCAAAAGGGCGTAAATTATGCTCCCACAAAAGTCTTTGGTCACTTACCTAATAGCATCAAAAGTCTGACAGATAGCCACATAGAATTTAAAAGGAAATTAAAAGAATTTCTTAATGGCAACTCCTTCTACTCATTAGATGAATTTTTGAATATAGTAAGTGGGTAATTTCCCCACCCCCCACCCAAAAAAAGAAATATTAAGTGTCATGCAATATTTTGTGTAATGTAATATCTTGTATTGACACCTTTTATTAACCTGACACGTTCCACATCATTACGAAGTGTCGTATTCATGATCAATGGAACAAGTAATAATCTAATCTAATCTGTATGTTCGAGTCCACAGTTCAAGTTTGTGCTGGTAGTCAACACTGCAGTCGCTGGTGGCAGCAAAAAATTCAAAAGTCCAAGATGGTGGACCCTGAGAAATAGAAATATCGAAGATGATGCTGGTGGGAAATTTAAAAATGCAAGACGGTGTTGGGGAAAATTAAAAATGGAAGATGGTTGAAAAATAAAAAAAGAAATTAAATATTCTCAAACAATTTAAAAAGTTCAAAAATCTAGGACAGCAGAATTAGCTCAGTTGTGCTTTGTAATCTCTCCCACTCCACTCCCTTCTCCATCCCTTCCCTCCAGTCACATCTCAGTACTTTATAGTCCATTAAAATGAAAGTGCCAATCACTATGTACTCCCAGAAACGCCAGCATTGCTGTGCTCAAAAGCAACTGTCGCAACAGGACCTCACATTATTTATTTTCCACTTCAAA
This sequence comes from Schistocerca americana, assembly GCF_021461395.2. Lineage (NCBI taxonomy): Eukaryota > Metazoa > Arthropoda > Insecta > Orthoptera > Acrididae > Schistocerca > Schistocerca americana. The sequence continues at coordinate 149,833,480 of NC_060123.1, forward strand.
TTTGTTCTACGATCCTTATACAGATTCACAATGTATTTTACACACACACACACACACACACACACACACACACACACAACTGATGCGTAAAACATGATCGTGAACACTTAGAGTAAGAGCTCCAAAGCTATTTTCACCCCTAAACACATGTGGCTAAAAGATAACGTGCTAAAGAGACAGTTGGCATATAGGGTTTGGCATAAATAGTACAACAGCAAAATTAATGTGCCCAAGCCTATAACTGCAGATGATACTTGTGAGGGGTTACAATGGTATCTCTACATCTAAAATTTGTCAAAGCTATATTATTGGTACCTCGTATAACAATCTGTCATCACTTGTCATTTTTATAAAATTTTCAGTCTTGTTTCACCCTACAAAGCACCATTTTAGGTAGCACAAAGATAGCGCATCATGTTCTACACTCGAAAATATACTCGATGTTATTAACAGCCTAATATTGCTTTTTATTCACATTTGAAGTAAGCCTACTGAACGTTATGTACGAAACGAACTTACAAGTAATGCTGCAAGAGGTACTGACCGGATCTATGGTGCCAAGCCTCTCTAGAACAGTATTTCAAACAATCAGCTACTAAATAAGACCACTTTTACACCTAAACTGCAACTACTCACTCTCATGTTACAATTTTCGTGTAACAAAATCTTCGATGCATCACTCTTGTTACATGAAGTTGAACCAAATTTCCTCTGCTGAACAGTGTAAGAAACTATTCCGACATATCGTAATGTTACAACAAAATTGCCCCAAACATCATCACGGTGGAACAAAATTATAATAAACTGCCCTCTATGTCTTCGACTAAGCAGGTTAGGACTTGTTATGGGTAATTGTCACTTATTTCGACAAGCAAAAGTGATTAGTCGGTAAGTTGAGAATTATCGGAACTATCAAGCAAAACGCTTAGTGAGATTCGTTAAGTCAGATTTGTAGGTCAGTACCTCATCCATGATGTAACAAACTGCACACACTGTACTATGACTTCATCATGATGTCATGTGCTCACTGACCTTCACTGTATGATGTGACATTTCATTGGTGGAATACATTACGTCATGACAGCATTAAACTGGTCGTGTATTGAAACAGCCAGTCACAGTACATTATTTTATTGGTCAATAAAAAAAACAGCTCGTGTGTGTAACCTTGTTCCACTATTGTCTTTGGTCATGTTTACATTTGTACACCATGCATTCTGAAGGTCTCCTTGCATATTATAAAAATATGTAGTTTAAGTATACAACACAATTAAGACATCATCAACACGCATTCTTACCTCCAAAAATGGCCGGTCAGTTCCTTTGTCTTTGGCTATACTGTGCGTTTACATCTTGCATTTTGCAGCATTACGATTATATTTTGTTATTGTTTAGTAATTTGTTATAGAAATAAAGGCTTTGGCGCCATAGTTCCATTCGGTAAATATCGCAGCCCTCCTCGAAACTTCGTTTTGAACACAACCTCGATTAGGCTTAGGTCAAACCTAAATAAAAAATAATATTAGGTACGCCATATCATCAATTACATTTTTCTAGTGTAGAACAGTTCCTTCTAAAATGATTCTTTGGGAGGCAATGCATTATTGAAATACGTGTCAAAATGTCACGTGCTCATAGTTCAATCTTTGTACTACAAGCAATGTAGCCTCAAGTAAGCCTACGATCGAAATGCCAAAACGTTTTACGTATTTCGACAGATATTTTAGATGTGGAAATACCACTGTAACAACTGACATAAACATTTTTTGATAATATGTGGAAATAACGTTGACAGAAATATTGTGTTGCTGATGAATACTCAGCAGGTATTTTCGATGTAGAATTGACATTGCAACACTTGGCAAGCACTATGTGTTTCGTAGAATTCAGTCATGGAAATATATAATATGAGGGTCCATTCTGTTTCACGTAAAGTGTGGTACAGAGATCAAGGCGGCCGCTGTGACCGAGCGGATCTAGGCGCTTCAGTCCGGAACCGCGCTGCTGCTACGGTCGCAGGTTCGAATCCTGCCTCAGGTATGGATGTGTGTGATGTCCTTAGATTAGTTAGGTTTAAATAGTTCTAAGTCTAGGGGACTGAAGACCTCAGATGTTAAGTCCCATAGTGCTTGGAGCCATTTGGTTTGAACAGAGATCAAACTGTGGACGTTCACAAGAGCTGGTTAATGTGTGTGTGTGATTTGCTGATGGCAAAGTCAACGCATTTCAGATATGTAAACACTGCAGGTTTCACCCTTTATGTAATTTTTTTATAAATTCGTCTGAGTATGGCGCATAAAATTCGGGTACTTTTGAACATGGCATCTACACTGTGTTTAGTTGTTTCGTGTTAATGGCCACTGAAATACTAGGCTGTAATAGGCTGTTTCGTTATAATGGGGACCAGTTTTCTAAGAAATTATATGTGGCTTCTTGGGTTGTGATTGACGTAACCGATAAGGTAGGGCATTGACCGACTCTCGTGATGTCACAAATGTAAATAAAATAGGCCAAATTCCCCCATGGCCCTGCTACTGATAACTATAACATTGGTGTTACAACGAAAATAACGATATTTTCAGTGGAAAAGACAGGGCTACTATAAATGATTCATTATTCTTCAAAGCTCTTTGTTTTCCAAAGTTTTATAAGTTCAAATATAATCGATGCGTGAACAGAACCATAAACGTACTGAGTTTGTATTGCGCCTACCTGTTGGCGTTATGAGTGCAGTGCCGTGACAAAATGGCGACAAAACAAGCAAAGAGTTTTTGTGCGTTGGAATATGTGAGATATTCATCTGTTACAATATTTCAGCGTGCATTCAGAAGGACTTATGGAATAGAACCGCCATCTAAACGGAGCAATATGCGTTGGTATCGACAATTTAGGGACACTGGTTGTTTTCTGTGCCATGTCTCAGACGAAGATGTAAGGGCCGTTTTCCTTCTGTGAGAAGAATGTGACGGGTAGCTCTTACCTTGATGATGCCGGACGTGGTGGCCGAGCGGTTCTAGGCGCTTCAGTTTGGAACCGCGCGACCGCTACGGTCGCAGGTTCGAATCCTGCCTCGGGCATGAATGTGTGTGAAGTTCTTAGCTTAGTTAGGTTTAAGTAGTTGTAAGTTCTAGGGGACTGATGACCTCAGCTGTTAAGTCCCATAGTGCTCAGAGCCATTTGAACCAATTTTTTCTTACCTTGATGTATTGCGGTTGGGGTTTTTTTCCACAACTGACGGCTGATTCCCAGAATTGCGTCTTCCAACAAGACGGGTCACACCCTTATTGGAGCGTGAGTGGTCGTTACTACCTGAACTACAAACTTCTGCAAGGGTTAGTGGTGAAGGTGATGAGGTTCCCTCGCCGCCCGGTCACCTGCTAACGCCTTGTGACTTTTTCGTTTGAAGGTACATTAAGGACTGTCTTTACGTAACCCCAATGCCAAGAACAGTGGAATAGCTGAGACAATGCATCAGTGCTGCTCTGGTGACTACTGACAGGATGTTGGTACACAAGATATGGAACTACCGCTGCGACGTGTTTCGTGTGACCAGAGGGCGCTCATAGAATATTTGTAAGACCCAAAACGCAAAACTGGAGTTTACAGTTCTGTTCATGCCTCAGTCATGCTTGTAGATATAATAGTTTAGTAAATGTAGAGCTCTGAAAACGAATGAATTTGTAGTAGCCCAGTAGAACTGAAAGTTTACATTTTAGCGTAATCTTGCTGAGTTAGTTCTAACAACAGTCCTCGAAGGGAACAAAAGGACGAAGAGCTTCAGAGCCCCAGCTACCCACACCTGCAAAACCGCCGAGAAGTCGAATAGTAATAGAATGTAGATGGTGACTGAATGCCATAATTGTGAATGGTAGCTGCTGTAACAATGATTGCTAGTTGTGTCATTAATGGAACTTTGGTCTATCAAAGTATGCATGCTGCTATGAAAAATGTTCTATTATTTCCATGTGGTTGTTTACCACACGCTTCCGTACATGTTGCAAACCGCAATGTCATCTCTTTGTTTTGTTAATCCCAACCTGTTTTTGAGAAATTATCTTTCCTGCAGCTATATTTCCTCCCTTGTCTCCCCAGAATTGTGGACTCTAGCTACCATTTTATAATGACGTAGTTCTTTAATCGCTTTCGCAAATGGCATGAGGGTAAAATGATTTTGCTTTTTTTGAAGATGTTCGCATCAAATAACAGTTCCTTTTTCAGAGGTACTACATTTCTCACTTGACCAATGCCCAACACCAAAAATATTCTATCTATTCTACTGTTAAACTATCACAGTCAAAATACTTAAAAGGAAATGGGTTTTAAGTCAGGCATTATATTTTACAGAATGGAGACAGCTGGCCGGCAGGGCAGTGGGGATGAACAGGGAGCTCTTACCTTGATGGTCTCCCTGAGGATGGCGATCTCGCGGGTCAGGTGTTCGTTCTCGGCGTACAGCACCTCCATCTGCTGCTGCATCTCGATGCTCGGGTTGCGCATTCGCATCCGTAGCTCCTCCTCCAGTTGGCGAACCAGCATCGCTTGTTTCTGCAACACCAGACACAAACAGCTGCGTCAGAATGAGTACTCAGCGGCCGTCCGAGATTCAGCGGAGTATTCACAGAGTAAAACGATAACCTAGAAAGTTGTGGGCTAAAATTTACGCATTGTAAGCCGACCTTCTCCCCAAGTTGAGAAATTTATCACGTCGTGTTGCGTCATTGTTGTCAAACTGGTTCTAGGATTTATTAGAGTCCGGGATAATGAACGAACTTCACAGCAAAGTGTGGCTCTAGAATCATGCGGGAGGTTCCTCCACGCCGTCACTCTGCTCTAATAACAGCTCCAACTTCACATAAAGTCATTAAATGCGGGTTGGTTTCCAAATCGAATTAATGAATTAACCTTTTAGCTAAGAACGGTGAAGATATCGAATAACATTTAACCCAAGCTGCAACATGGTCGCGAATTGAACAGTGACCCGAAAGTAGAATAAATTTCCTTTGCTTCACGTCTATGGTCACGATGCCAGTGTATTAGGATGTTGTTGTTGTTGTGGTCTTCAGTCCTGAGACTGGTTTGATGCAGCTCTCCATGCTACTCTATCCTGTGCAAGCTTTTTCATCTCCCAGTACCTACTGCAACCTACATCCTTCTGAATCTGCTTAGTGTATTCATCTCTTGGTCTCCCTCTACGATTTTTACCCTCCACGCTGCCCTCTAATACTAAATTGGTGATCCCTTGATGCCTCAGAACATGTCCTACCAACCGATCCCTTCTTCTGGTCAAGTTGTGCCACAAACTTCTCTTCTCCCCAATCCTATTCAATACTTCCTCATTAGTTATGTGATCTACCCATCTAATCTTCAGCATTCTTCTGTAGCACCACATTTCGAAAGCTTCTATTCTCTTCTTGTCCAAACTATTTATCGTCCATGTTTCACTTCCATACATGGCTACACTCCATACGAATACTTTCAGAAATGACTTCCTGACACTTAAATCAATACTGGATGTTAACAAATTTCTCTTCTTCAGAAACGCTTTCCTTGCCATTGCCAGCCTACATTTTATATCCTCTCTACTTCGACCATCATCAGTTATTTTGCTCCCCAAATAGCAAAACTCCTTTACTACTTTAAGTGTCTCATTTCCTAATCTAATTCCCTCAGCATCGCCCGACTTAATTAGACTACATTCCATTATCCTTGTTTTGCTTTTGTTGATGTTCATCTTATATCCTCCGTTCAAGACACTGTCCATTCCATTCAACTGCTCTTCCAAGTCCTTTGCTGTCTCTGACAGAATTACAATGTCATCGGCGAACCTCAAAGTTTTTATTTCTTCTCCATGAATTTTAATACCTACTCCGAATTTTTCTTTTGTTTCCTTTACTGCTTGCTCATTATACAGATTGAACAACATCTGGGAGAGGCTACAACCCTGTCTTACTCCCTTCCCAACCACTGCTTCCCTTTCATGTCCCTCGACTCTTATAACTGCCATCTGGTTTCTGTACAAATTGTAAATAGCCTTTCGCTCCCTGTATTTTACCCCTGCCACCTTTAGAATTTGAAAGAGAGTATTCCAGTCAACATTGTCAAAAGCTTTCTCTAAGTCTACAAATGCTAGAAACGTAGGTTTGCCTTTCCTTAATCTTTCTTCTAAGATAAGTCGTAAGGTCAGTATTGCCTCACGTGTTCCAGTGTTTCTACGGAATCCAAACTGATCTTCCCCGAGGTCGGCTTCTACTAGTTTTTCCATTCGTCTGTAAAGAATTCGTGTTAGTATTTTGCAGCTGTGACTTATTAAGCTGATAGTTCGGTAATTTTCACATCTGTCAACACCTGCTTTCTTTGGGATTGGAATTATTATATTCTTCTTGAAGTCTGAGGGTATTTCGCCTGTTTCATACATCTTGCTCACCAGATGGTAGAGTTTTGTCAGGACTGGCTCTCCCAAGGCCGTCAGTAGTTCCAATGGAATATTGTCTACTCCGGGGGCCTTGTTTCGACTCAGGTCTTTCAGTGCTCTGTCAAACTCTTCACGCAGTATCATATCTCCCATTTCATCTTCATCTACATCCTCTTCCATTTCCATAATATTGTCCTCAAGTACATCGCCCTTGTATAGACCCTCTATATACTCCTTCCACCTTTCTGCTTTCCCTTCTTTGCTTAGAACTGGGTTTCCATCTGAGCTCTTGATATTCATACAAGTGGTTCTCTTATCTCCAAAGGTCTCTTTAATTTTCCTGTAGGCGGTATCTATCTTACCCCCAGTGAGATAGGCCTCTAAATCCTTACATTTGTCCTCTAGCCATCCCTGCTTAGCCATTTTGCACTTCCTGTCGATCTCATTTTTGAGACGTTTGTATTCCTTTTTGCCTGTTTCACTTACTGCATTTTTATATTTTCTCCTTTCATCAATTAAATTCAATATTTCTTCTGTTACCCAAGGATTTCTACTAGCCCTTGTCTTTTTACCTACTTGATCCTCTGCTGCCTTCACTACTTCATCCCTTAAAGCTACCCATTCTTCTTCTACTGTATTATGTTTTTATAAAACAGATCTGGAGATGGTCATTATAGACCCAAACCGGTAGTCTGATGACACGAAAATTTGTGGCCATAGACGTGAAGTAAAGAAAATATTAACATTTAACAGATACCTCAGTTAAATCAGCTACCTTGGAAGCAAATCCAAAGTCCAAGTCCCAACTATTCGGTAATATTAAAGTACATCAGTGATGCTGCTTCACCATGAGCTAAAGTTCATCACGATACAAATTCGTCCAAAATTAAATCCTTCCAGTAGCGCAAATATACAACGCCTGAAAGCACCGTGAAAATGTCAAAAGCCTCCAAGGCTTGCTCACAATTCTATTACCTGTAAAATTTCATAGTGCTGAAACAGTGAGGCTGGATAGCCTCTAAAAAGTAAGTTCAACTCGTGTCGAAAGCTATCTAGACGCATCAGCTTCTGTCAACACTAACCGAGTAACTGCCCGCTAAAGGCCATGGGCAAAGACTACGAGACGCAGCAGCGCAGCCTATTTAGCATTTACGGAAACCATACCACGTTCGACGTGTTTATAACTTCTTACAAATTTTCGTTAAAATGATCATTATCGAAAATACATTGTTTTTTTTCTAAAACTAAACGAATTGAAATGATCCCCTCACCAAACTGGCCACTTTCCGACCTTACAAAACACTCTTACATAGATATTGCACTAAATAATAATGGAAACATGATATGGTGCCGTCAAGCACACCTATTAAAAGATCAAAGTATAAGTAAATATTTACATTTGAACAAGTGTGTCATATCAAAGTACAGCGCAATTTCCAGTTCGTTTACGTGGTGTTCTTGGTTTGTATGGAGAACGTATCAAATTTGAATTACTGCATATTTAAATGGTGACCCGTTCAATTACGTTGCATAATACTTATTTTGGCACAAGAAGCGCACTACTTGATTTGATCATTTATTACGTAGGTCAATGGGTTCAGCTTTAGCGTTTGCAGAATGATACCACGACGGCGAAGTGACACTTTCGACAGTCGGCCACGCATCCGGAGCGCAGTCAACACCAGGGCCCGTTCAGGGAACTCCACCCGTTGGTAGTCTGCGCCCAGCCCTGGAAACGCCGTTGCGTTATGCTCCGTTCCGCTCCCAGAACAAACGAAGAGCCAACCGGGCTTGTAAACACACAACACAAGACTAAGGAACTGAGAAACGAGATGGTCTGGCACTTCTTTGGGAATACCGTGCCCGCAAAGGCAAGAGAAGACTCCGCGAAACATCCAGTGAAACAACGCCATCCTATCTAACATGCCAGTCAACATTCCTTGCAGACGGAGAGATGGAGACTTCAGTCGGCAACAGTTGAAGGAAACGGTCGAGACAGCCTTTCACGTTGGTGTCAGATATTACAGAGAGATGCATTCTGAGATAGAACAATAGGCTCTATTACTACTGTGGGAAACCCAGCAGACAATCTACATTGCTGCTGGCCGGGATAGTTGCAGGTCAGATCCATTTCCACATAACAATCTTCAGCAGGTTCGGTTTATTAGTTCCGCAAGGAGATGGCGACACTAGAGAAAGAACGAATGAGAGAAGTGTCATAACAGAAGTAATACAAACAGCAGTACTATAGTCGGGTAACTGGTAGTAGTTTTGTGCTGAACTCCTTTTTCATCCTTTTCTTTCTTTTCTGGTATTTTGTGGCTTATATAGCAAGAAGTAAAAAACATAACGTATTAAATACAAATATATGTGCTTATGGCCTATTTTCGCTATCGAAATAACAGGCTGAAATTATGAGGAATAAATAAGTAAATAATAGATTTAATTTGTCAGAGAGTTTAAAGTATAGGTAATTTCAAATTTTTCTTTCTGGTACAAGACAATCCAGTTTCTAACCAGTGAACATTTACTCAAATAATTCTTTGACGTTACCAGGTTGATCAGTCGGGGACTCGTCGCTGTCGCCGTCTCTATTCAGACAAGTTTCCCATTTCCTCTCATATTCTGTGATTTTGTTTGTAAGACTTTAACCTTGTTTCTCATGTTGTTTATATTCCTAATGTCCCTCCTACTGCTCCACTTATGTTCCGTTATTTGGACAGAATGCTAGTCACCCAAGCCTCCCCGAGCGCTACTGAAGTTGTGAGAGGAGGCTCACGTTGCTGTCGATGAGCGGGGTCGGCCACAGTGTTGAGACAGAACTCTGTCCCCGAACTCCACGGCTTTATGACCTTGTGAGGTCACAAAGGTTTACAAATCCTGCAAGGGACAGCGGAAAATTAGGCAAACTGTGCAAATGCTTTCAGAAGGAACGTTTTGACAGTGAAAATGAAACGGCGTAACCCAGGAGCAACGAAAGTTATTAGCAAATAATTAGAGTGATGGGGTTGAAAACCGAGACTGGGCAATCAAAAGTAAGAGCACATCACTGGAGAATTTTTCGGAATGCCAGGGAAGCAAGACTTACTGGGAACACCTGGCTGCCACGTCTGATGTGTGAAGCTCTGATGTGTGCTGAAGACAATGACTTTGGTCCTGAGTGTAAGCAATGATGATCAGAGTCATTCTGCTGCACGCGTGATACACTCCCACCTGAACCTCGCCAAACACAAGGAACACCCGCCGCCTGGAGACGCCGCTGCCTTACACATGCAGCGTGAAAGCTACGAGTAGTACAACGTTGACATACTTCCCACACAATGATTTGTAACTGTATGCATTAAGCAAGTCTGGTTGGCGATGTCCAGTTTGTACTAAAAGAATTAACAAGTAACACTCGAGGAAACAACCCTACGATATTCATTAACAGAATATGTATATCAATGTTTTTAAATATTAGCTCGTGGTGGAAGATGTCAGGTGTTCACTTAAGAATAAGTGATTCAGTAATTTTGTAAAGGACAACTATCGCCAATTTAACCATTGTCATCACTGATAACTCAAACGGCAATAAAAGCAGTTGTGATGTACTGTGGTTACATTACCTCACCCAGAGTATATAATCTTCAATTTTAGTTACTACAACTTTCTACGATTAGGTGCACTAATTCTTGTATACAAATGTGATTAACACAAATTACGAGGGGCGTTCAATAATTATTGTAAGGCCATAAGCACATATATTTGTATTTAATACGTTATGTTTTTTACTTCTTGCTACATAAGCCACAAAATACCAGAAAAGAAAGAAAAAGATGAAAAAGGAGTTCAGCACAAAACTACTACCAGTTATCCGACTATAGTACTGTTGTTTGTGTTACTTCTGTTATGACACTTCTCTCATTCGTTCTTTCTCTAGTGTCGCCATCTCCTTGCGGAACTAATAAACCGAACCTGTTGAAGACTGTTATGTGGAAATGGATCTGACCTGCAACCATCCCGGCCAGCAGCAATGTAGATTGTCTGCTGGGTTTCCCACAGTAGTAATAGAGCCTACTGTTCTATCTCAGAATGCATCTCTCTGTAATATCTGACACCAACGTGAGAGGCTGTCTCGACCGTTTCCTTCAACTGTTGCCGACTGAAGTCTCCATCTCTCCGTCTGCAAGGAATGTTGACTGGCATGTTAGATAGGATGGCGTTGTTTCACTGGATGTTTCGCGGAGTCTTCTCTTGCCTTTGCGGGTACGGTATTCCCAAAGAAGTGCCAGACCATCTCGTTTCTCAGTTCCTTAGTCTTGTGTTGTGTGTTTACAAGCCCGGTTGGCTCTTCGTTTGTTCTGGGGGCGGAACGGAGCATAACGCAACGGCGAGAACAATCTTCGTAAGCCTTTCCAGGGCTGGGCGCAGACTACCAACGGGTGGAGTTCCCTGAACGAGCCCTGGTGTTGACTGCGCTCCGGATGCGTGGCCGACTGACGAAAGTGTCACTTCGCCGTCATGGTATCATTCTGCAAACGCTAAAGCTGAACCCATTGACCTACGTAATAAATGATCAAATCAAGTAGTGCGCTTCTTGTACCAAAATAAGTATTATGCAACGTAGTTGAACGGGTCACCATTTAAATATCCAGTAATTCAAATTTGATACGTTCTCCATACAAACCAAGAACACCACGTAAACGAACTGGAAATTGCGCTGTGCTTTGATATTACACACTTGTTCAAATGTAAATATTTACTTATACTTTGCTCTTTTTTTTCTAAAAGCAGATTGGTTTAATTCAGGATTCCAATATACTATATTATTCCCCACTTTTTTGGTTATAAAATGCTATTTTTCACCATAAACTCCGTTCAATGCGACGGCCTTGCGCCGCCTTACTGGGAGGGCCTGCATGCCCGCGTGGTACCACTCTACTGGTCGACGTTGCGGCCAACGTCTTACTGCATCAAGAACTTCCCGTCATCAACGGACTGCTTCCCGTGGAGTGCATCTTTCATTGGCCAAAACAGATCGAAGTCGGATGGTGCGAGACCAGGGCTGTAGGGTGGACGAGGGTGAACAGTCCAATGAAGTTTTGTGAGCTCCTCTCGGGTATTCCGACTTGTGTGGGGCCTTGCGTTCTCATAGAGAAAGGCAAGTTCGTCTGCATTTTTGTGACTACGAGCACGCTGAAGTCGTTTATTCAGTTTCCTGAGGATAGCACAATACACTTCCGAGTCGATCGTTGTACCATGATGGAGGACATAACACCTTCAAAGTTCCAGAATGGCTTTAACGGCTGAGCGTGCAGCTTCGAACGTTTACTTCGGGGGAGAGCTGGTGTGGCGCCACTCTATGGATTGTCGTTTTGCTTCTGGTTCGAAGCTTCATCGCTTATGACGATGCTAGAAAAAAAAGTCACAATCAGCCTCGTAACACGCAAGCAGTTCCGTACTGTTGGTCCTTCGCAGATCTTGACGGTCTTCTGTTATGTGGCGAGGAACCCACCTTCGAGTACTCCAACTGATGGACGACTGAGTCAACACTACCAACAGAGACGTCCAGTTGGGGAACGAGGTGTACGATTGTGATCCGCCGATTAGAATGAGAGTGTCCGCACGTTCCAACAGTGCATGAGTCACAGCTGGGTGCTGCCGGCCGGCACGCGGGAGATCGGACCGGTTTGCACGACATTGTTGCAATGATGACAGATGCCTCGCCCAACGACTCACCGTATTTTTGTTCACTGTTAGGCCTCCGTACACGTTCTACAAGCGTCTATGAATAACTGCGATGCTCTGGTTTTCCGCCATAATAAAATGGTTCAAATGGCTCTGAGCACTATGTGACTCAACTGCTGAGGTCATTAGTCCCCTAGAACTTAGAACTATTTAAACCTAACTAACCTAAGGACATCACAAACATCCATGCCCGAGGCAGGATTCGAACCTGCGACCGTAGCGGTCTTGCGGTTCCAGGCTGCAGCGCCTTTAACCGCACGGCCACTTCGGCCGGCCCGCCATAAGAAACTCAACGAGAGCTCTCTGCTTGGAACGCACCTCCGCCACAGACGCCACTTTGCAGACTACGTATAGCGCCGCCAACTCCCGAAAATTTATGAAATTATAGTGTCTGTTGCAGGGATGTTCAGTGATGTCCCACAACAAATTCCGCATTGTTTCAACTTTGGTTAAAAAAGTGTAATAACAGCTAAATATTAATGTGCACCGTTTCTGTTTTGCACCAATATACAGTAGCGAATGTCAAGGTTTCCCAAATTGTAGAGCTTAGAGTCCGGAACCGTGCGACCGCTACGGTCGCAGGTTCGAATCCTGCCTCGGGCATGGGTGTGTGTGATGTCATTAGGTTAGTTACGTTTAAGTAGTTCTAAGTTCTAGGGGACTGATGACCTCAGAAGTTAAGTCCCATAGTGCTCAGAGCCATTTGAACCATTTTTTTTGTAGAGCTTAGTCACTTATTGTCTACTCTAGGTACTGCTGGTGATGCTTGCCTGGATGAAGTGGGTGAGTTTTTCCATGTCGCGAGTCCGGATGTGCACTGTTCGAGTACTGATCTCGACAGATACCGTGGACTTTGTATTTTTAAACGACTAACCACGGAGAAAGAGCTTCGACAGTGAGTGACCGAGGAAGGTGGTGCAGTGTTCAGACACTGGACTCGCATTCGCAAGAAAAGCGAGAATTAGGTTTCTCGTTGTTTCCCTAAATAACATTAGGCATCTGCTGTGGTTGTTGCTTTGGAAAGGTTTTACTTCTTCATTCTTTCACAGCTTATGCTCCGTTTCTCAAGACCTCTTTGTTGATAGTACCTTAAATTCAAATCCTCCTTCCCCTTTTTCCTTTTGTGACAGTGTCAACACTAGATGAGTGACTGTATAATGAGACGTGTCTTTGTCAATCTAAGCATTGGGCAACATGAGTAAGCAAGTGACCTACTATATTGGACAGATACGTAGTACGGTTCACGACAGATGTGTTGAGCACCATCGCCAAAGAAGATACTAAAACCAGAGAAACCTGAGCTGACGGAGTTATGTCTAACTGAGAAACACAGAATGACGTAGCCTGAGACACAGGTAGTTGCTAAGAAACATTTCTATTTTTCGGCTTATAATCACATTTATTTCAAACGATCACCTAATTTCGACAACTTGTAATTTTCAAGTGCTTACACCTACCCTCGTTATTTTACACGAACATGAGAGCATAATAGCAAACACTTGAGAATGGCACAGCGCCGGAATCACCTGAACGTGTGAAACAATTGACTATGATCATAATGCAGCTTCTTTTTTCGTCTATTCGTCTTCTTTTCCACGGCCTTATCCCGTGTCTTGATAGATTCGGCATATTAATCTGTATTTGGCTATGTTAGCGCTAGAAGGTGGCCGCATGCCCTTCCTGTCGAACCCCTTCCCCACAGAGACAGCATTTGTGTGTCCCAACTGTCTGTGTCTAGTGTTATCCTATGTGCAAGTGTTTGAACGTTTTAGAAACGTTTGCGAATCGCGCAACTGAGCTGGATCGTGGGTACCACCCTCGTATTGACCTTGTCGGATGTGGAAAACCATATGAAAACCACACCCAAGCTAGCCATCACAGCGATCCTCGTCGGTAATCCACGGGTGAATTCGATCCGGGTCCGGCGCGCGTCCCTGAGTCCCAGAAGCGGCGTTATAACGCGCGCGGCTATTATCATCATCATCATTATTATTATTATTATTATTAAGATTAAAAGTAGTTATCATGATGGTAGGCGTATTATTGTGTAGGACAGAATTAATGTATACTGCATAATTTCTGTAAGAATTCAATACAACCTGTGTTCAATTATCGATAACAGGTTACAAAGGAATGCAATAAATACATAAACATCCGGGCTGATCTTCGATCTTAATAAAGTCGAGGTGGAAAAAGCAAGTATCTTTTAATAAATTCATGCTGTGGTACTTCATCTGGAAAAAGGAAAACTTACAGACATTTTGCTCCTGCGTCTCACTATTGGGACAGTGCCTTAAAGGAAACAACTAAAGTTCGACTGTTCGATAATATCACCAACACAGACAAGGGCTACCCTTTAAGTAACGCGTGGAATCCTGTTTTACCCCACAGAAGACGCAAGTCTTTGACTCAGTCGGCAGAAAGTATTGACAATACTCTTGGTAGTGATTCATCGTCCCTGCCAGCTTTCAACACTGTGGCACCGTGCCTTCACTTTGCGGTAGCTGGCAACAGCGCTAACGTCTGGCGCACGCGCTGTTGATTTCCGCGGAGTTTAAAACGTGCGTCGTTCACGATAGAAATCCGTTCCGGCGGGATATAGCTAATAGCTTTCTCACCTGAAGATGACGGCCAGCTGGACCATTGAAATATTGTGCCACGATGATTGTATCATCCCGCTGCAAACCTGCCAAGAATATTATGAAGCGTTTGTCTGGTTATCCCACGATGAAGCTATATGGGTACAAACTAAATACACTGCCTGACAAAAGTGAACCATCCAAAAGACATGGCCAGTCGTAAATGTAACTCGTACGCATACACACCATTGTCGGATATGTAAGTGATGATCGTTGCAACTCTCTGCAACAGGTGGAACGGCCACGACAGTGCATTAGCGTTGTTTGTGTTTACTGTTGTTATCAGACCTAGTACGGTACATAAGGGACACGAACAGTGTAAGGTGTTGAATGAACACTGTGAAGGACACAGAGGTACCACGTATTCGTTTGAGACAGCGTTATCAGCACCTGACAAAATTTGGATCGAGGCTCATTCTGTATCTCCATTTGGCCAGCTGGTCGAATTGTGCAACAACCAGGTTTGTGAGGCATTCGTATTTCACACTGCCACTTTCCACGTTCGAGTGTATGGGAATGTGGCGACAGGCACAATTGCCAAGGTTCTGGTCGACCATGTCGAATCACCTCAAGGAAGAATCACTGTAGTGTGCACCGAAATCCTTTCACATCTGCGGCTGCCACCAGAGGACAAGTTGTGGCCTCCCCGTAACATTCTGTGTCATCCTGCAACATTGTTCGGAGACTAGAAGCAGTCGAACTAGGTGATTTACCGTCCCACGTGTAGGCTGCAGTTAACACAACATAAACTCGCCGACTTCGGAAGCACGGACTGCTGACGAACTGCGTCGCATTGCGTTAAGCGATGAATCGCGTTATCCGCTACTATCGTCTGCAAGTGTAACAGAGACCTGGGGAGATGTCTCATTCTTTCAATGTATGTGAGAGTCTGACGAAATGGTGTGTGTAGCCATCGGGTATGACACACGGTGGTAGTAACTGAGGGAACACTGAGAGCATCACGGTAAGATACGGACGTCGTTCGTCCTAATGTGTTACCTCACTTGGGATGGCATTGTGGTACCGTTTTTCAGCAGGACAATGCTAGTCTCCATATGCCACGTTCTCTGTGAACTATCTGTGTGGTGTTGAGGTACTCCCGTAGCCAGTAAGATCCCCAGATCTGTTCCCGATAGGAAATACGTGGGACCAGGTCAGACGTCTACTCCGTCCCAGTGTACGTATACAGAATATCAAGGACCAGTTACAACAGCCACGCCGCTGCTTGCCGCATGACAGGATACTACGGCTCTATGAGACCCTTCGCAAACGAATCAGTATATGCATCCAGGCTAGATGGGGTGCAACGCCATACTGACACGTGGGGCTATATTTCCAAGTTCTTTGTAAATTTGACTCTATTTTGTAATCACTGAAATAACATCATACAGCGACCAACTGTTGTTCTCTACACATATAAATCATTTGGCGGAAGGTTGGTCAGCAATCTGCGGTTGTTTGCTGATGATGCCGTGGTGTACGGTAAGATGCTGAAGTAGAGTGACTAGGAAGATACAAGTCGATTTAGATAAAATTTCCAGTTGGTGTGGTGAATGGCAGCTATCTCTAAATGTGGAAAAATGAAAGTTAATGGGGATGACTAAGAAGATCAAACCTGTACTGCCCAGATACTGTATTACTAGTGTGCTGCTTGACACAGTCAGGTCGTTTAAATATCTGGGCGTAACGTAGAAAAGCGTTATGAGGTGGAACGAGCATGTGAGAAGTGTGGTAGGAAAGGCGAATGGTCGACTTCGGTTTATTGGGAGAATTTCAGGAAAGAGTGGTTCACATGCAAAGGAGGTCGCGTATAGGACCCTGTTGCGACCTATTCTTGAGTACTGCTCGATTATTTGGGATCCGTACCAGGTCGGATTGAAGGAAGACTTCGAAGCAATTCAGAGGTGGGCTGCTAGATTTGTTACCGGTAGGCGCGAATGACACGGAAGTTCTGGCTATAGAGAAGCACTATCACAAGCGCTTGTTCAGAGAAGCTGTAGAAATACAAAAACACGCGAACAGTTTGAACAAGAAAGAGGAAAGCCTTAAGGTAAACGGATCCTGGCTTCCCTTACTCCAGCGAACGATCGTCGCAGGCAGCAAGAGGAAAACCGCACCGGAAATGACCAAGGAGAAGCCCTCGGACGTTGGCGCGCCAGGTACATACAGTCTGCGGCCGCGAGCTCGGCTCCAGTTCACCACCGGCAATGGAGGGTGAAGCTTTGACAATGCCAGCCACTCGTGCTGACGAAACGTCAATAAAATCACTAGATGAACGTCGGCCGAAGAACCCGAGACAGAAGCCAATCGGCAGTTTGTCAAACAAGTGGCCACGAAAGCCTTAACAATTTTGTAATACGTGTTATGGAGATGCTTCGGGAACTCGAATGGGAATCCCTTGGGAGAAGGCGACTGTCTTTTCGAGAAACACTATTGAGAAAATTCAGAGAACAGCCATCTGAAGCTGACTGCCGGACGATTCTACTGCCGCCAACATACAATGGGAGGCATATCGATAGTCGTTTCTTCCTCGCTCTATTTGCGAGTGGAACAGGAAAAGGAAATGACAAGTAGTGATACAGGGTACATTTCCTCCTCCCCTTCTGGGTACTTCAGCTTTGTGTCAGGCAGTGTACAATTATTACCTGCGACACAGTGGGAGGTGCCGTAGTCAGTAAACCACATGCTGACATATTCTATGAGGTATTCTACAGATGTGTTACGTGAATATTTCAAGAGGGCAGAGAGTGTAGACGGCGCAGCGTTTACAGTACGACGGTGCCGGGGCGTGAAGGCCGCAATATCGGTGCTGTGTGTGGAGGGAGCAGCACTTAAGAGCGGCCGAGCGGGCGCCCGCAGGGCAGGAGGCGCGGCCATGTTTTATTCCGGAGGCGCGCAGGCCTCGGCGTGTGGGGCGCACGCGATCGCACCCCGCCCCGGACACGCAGAGCCGCAGCTGCGCGCCCGCGCCCACACCGGCCACCAGCCACCAGCCGGCCTGAATTATTTAGCCGGCGTGGAATTAAAAACTTCAATGCGGGCGCTCGCAGCCTCGCTCCCCGCCACTGGCCAGGGCTCGCCGCCGCTGCATTTTAGAGGAGCAGGCTGGGGTTCCGCGGCTCTCGCCAGATTTGGCGCGGACGTTTCCGAAGGATGCCTCCGTGATCCACTTCACGTTCACCCCGCACGTCTGCCACGCACATTGTAATCCCTGACAAAGTACTCGTTAAAGCCTGTGCTATGGTAAGTGAGCGGGATTCACCTTATGAGAAAGGATTTTCGTATAGTTATCGACCGCGTGTACCTGAGTGGTGGCAAATCAGACTTACATCCACTCTGTAATAACAATGACCCGTCAAGTAAGTTCGAAATGCAATTACACGTCAGGATGGATTAAAAGCAACCCAGAAGATGCTACCAATTAGATAATAATACGATCGCCAGCCTAATTAGGCATTAACTGAGTTTCTTCCCTATACAAGTTGGTATATATTCACGAAAAACAACAAGTTGTAACACTGCATAATACTGTCGAATTTTAGAACCAGAAAATCTGTTGAACTGATAGTTTCACGTTCTGTACTGATATGGATGAATACATAACACTACACTATAATGTATACTACAAAACTTTATACTGTCTATTTATCTGATTAAAATCGGGCATAGGTTACCCTAGAAATTGCACTTTCGTGCCACACACAAAATGTCAATTTTGATAAAGATAAAACACTGATGAATTTTGACTTTTATATTGACTTTAACTTTTGTTGGTCAAACCAATTTAGAACACTTCAGAATTTAAATGAATGAGGGGGGACCCTGAAACTGTTATGATCGCTGTATTTAAAAAATTGATTACTGACTTTATTATGTGTTCAAGATTTCCAGTATATAAGTTACTACTCTTTTCATCTTATTTAATGCTCATTTAAATGCCTTTAAATCTGTCTCGAAATAATAAACTTCATTACTATATCAAAACTAAAGTTATCTTTCAACTTCGTTGGACCTTCGTTATTCATTTACTGGTTCATTAACAAAACATTTCTTTAAACACCATTCTAACATAGTTAGTTCTGCAAATAATTATTATTATTAACACAAATTTTAATTTTCATTTCGGGACACTCGGATTGCACAACCTTTGGAAAGGACCCTGTCTAGGTTAGTTGTGAGGATAATTAAATGCCGGCCGGAGTGGCCGAGCGGTTATAGGCGTTACAGTCTGGCATCGCGCTACCGCGACGGTCGCAGGTTCGAATCCTGCCTCGGGCATGGATGTGTGTGATGTCCTTAGGTTAGTTAGGTTTAAGTAGTTCTAAGTTCTAGGGGACTGATGACCTCAGAAGTTAAGTCCCATAGTGCGCAGAGGCAGAGATAATTAAATGATGGGAAAGTTCTGGTAAAATTTAGGTTATTATTGCACTAAACAAACACAGTTCACTCTCTGATCCACAGGAATACAGTACTAAAAGTTTCAACCTGCTAGTATCGAAGCGGCGGTTGGCGGGCGGCGATATGGCGAGGCAGAGAGCACACACACATCCACAGCTATGGCTCTTGATGTATCGGCACTTTTAACCCTTCTTAGCGTCGCAATACTTTTCCATTTAGTGCCTATGGAATTTTGCCATGGTATGTGGGCGTTGGAACGGCATACCCGAGGCTCAGTGAAGCTATGTCGTCCAGGAGAGCCTCCTCGCTTCAGAAGGTGTTGCTCAAACCAGTGCCAAACTCCAACTACTACTGTGCCCGTTGTGTCGTGCAGTGCCCGCGCGTATTTTCCCGCGCTCGCCTGCCATCCACCTTTTGCCGCTCCCTGACAGACCGGGTATTCACCCGATGTTTTGCATTCTACATATCCTAACACATTGCCTACGTATGGACCAGACGCACAGTTACAATTTTAAACATCTTACAACAGTTTCAACATTTGTTACATTTCAATTCTATTACAATATTACTTGACATTTGACATAAACATTAATATTCACATTGAAGCTTGTTTACAGTTTTCTTAACACAATGGCATGAAACAAAAAAAAATTGAAATCAGAACACCAATTAAACAAGTTTATCGAAAAATCAGATGGGAAGAATTACTTATATGTACAATATTACAGAGTCGTTGTTGTTACATGTCCTCCACTTCACCCACATTCAGCAGAAGTATGACTGCTGGGCCCTGCACTAACACCATACACTTTAGTGGAAACACGACTGAACGCTCTTGAACAACTTGAATACCGACACACTACATGAAAATTAATATCTGTAACCATCTGCATCTATATAACAAAGAAAAACTGGTCACATGTCACAGGAAATGTTTCATTCGAATTACTACCTCCTGAAATACACTGAAGAGCCAAATAAACTGGTACACCTACTTAAAATCGTGTAGGGCCCCCGCGAGCACGCAGAAGTGTCGCAATACGACGTGGCGTGGATTCGACTAGTGTCTGAAGTAGTGTTGGAGGGAACTGATAACATGAATCCTGCAGGGCTGTCCATAAATCCATGAGTACAATGGGTGGGCATCTCATCTGAACAGCACGTTGCAAGACATCCCAGATGTGCCCCATTATGTTCATATCTGGGGAGTTTAGTGGTCAGCGGGAGCGTTAAACCCCAGAAGAGTGTTCCTGGAGCCACTCTCTAGCAATTCTGGGTCTGTGGGGTGTCTCATTGCCCCGCTGGAGTTGCCCACGTCCGTCGGAATGCACATTGGACATGAATGGTGATCAGACAGATTGCTTACGTACGTGCCACCTGTCAGGGTCGTATCTAGACGTATCAGGGGTCTCATATCATTCCAACTGCACACGCCCCACACCATTACAGAGTCTCTACCTGCTTGAACAGTCCCCTGCTGACATGCAGGGTCCATGGAGTCATGAGATTGTCCTCATACCCGTACAAGTTCATCCGCTTGATACAATTTGAAACGAGACTTGCTCGATCAGGCAACATGTTTCCCATCAACTGTCCAATACCGGTGTTGACGGGCGCAGGCGAGGCGCGAAGCTTTGCGTCGTGCAGTCATCGAGGGTACACGAGGGGCCTTCGGCTCCGAAAGCCCATATCGATGCTGTTTCGTTCAATGGTTCGCACGCTGACAGCTGTTGATGGCCCAGCATTGAAATCTGCTGCAATTTGCGACACGGTTGCACTTCTGTCACACTGAACGATTCTCTTCAGTCGTCGTTGGTCCCGTTTTTGCAGGATCTTTTCCGGCCGATTTGATGTTTTACTGGAATCCTGATATTCACAGTCGTGAAATGGCCGTACGGGAAAATCCGTACGTTTTATGGCTATCACCGACTTTAAACATGGTTTTTTTTGCCATCATATCGAGGCTAGATAAAAGTCACCATCAACCATAATTGAATGAGTTTGGAACCTGTTTGAATTGATACTCGAGTTTTCTTTGAACTCTTCAGCAACTGTATGGTCTGAGTCAAGATGTCGGTAAAAGGAACAAATTATTAATTTATTCCGGTTGTCAAGTGTAGCCTATTTACTTCGTTTAACTACTTCTAACTGCAATAAACACAACACCGCCAACTGTGTTTCATCTATCCTTTCTGAACATAGTTAGGTTCTTTTTAAAAATTTCGGCTGAACGTATCTCCGTAGCCAGCTTTCAGTACTTTTAACGATTTATGCTTCAGTGCTTTCTATTAACGCTTGGAGCTGTGGCACTTTCCCAAGACAGATACGACTATTAAGCGCTTTGAGCTGTGTCACTTTTCCAAGAGAGATACGACTATTTAAAACTATAATACCGATTGCTGCCAGGACTACTCTCCTCCTGTATTTGCCCTATATCCTATTAGCCAGTTTTCTTTCTGTAGTTTCCCCGGACCCAATAGATCAAAAAACTGTCCAGTGATCCTCCACACAGCCTCCGCTATAGCCGCTTCCAGTGTGTAGTGGATCCCTGACCTATTAAGCGGAACCAAAAACCCCATCACCAAATAGCGCAAGTCGATGAATCTGCAGCTTACACGCCTCTGATCCCGACCTTCCACTCGGCTTTGTAGCAAAGGCCCGCGGTCGATCCTGTCGACGACGCTGCACATAGTGAGCTCCACCTTAATCTCACAAGCAAGACTGGCAGCCTTCACCAGTTCAGCTAGCCCTCTGAAACCACATAGAGTCTCTTCCGATCCAAAGTGGTACACACCGTTAGAGCCGTCACCAGCCACCATCTGTAGCTGATTGTACTCAGTGCTCTTCGTGGCATCCGAAAGCATCCGTTCCAAATACGGAATGACTCCTCCCGATATACACACAGACTGCACCCTGGATTTCCTCCCCTCCTTGGCAGCCATATCGCTCAGGGGCCTCAATACGCGCCTAACGTTGGAGCTTCCAACTTCTAACAGTCTCATCCTTGTGACTGCCTAGTTCTTGCAGGCTGAGAGGCTTCACCTGAAGCAGGGAAAGGGGTTGCATTTCGCTCAGGAAGTTTATAAGACACAGACAGTGCCTGAAACCCGTTCGTCAGTCCAACTGCGGAGGCCCTTCGACCGACCCCTGGAAAGTCATTCTCTGCTTGCCAAAGCTTGGAACGACCTCCTAGTCGACCACGGGTGAGGGGTCGACCTCAGTGCGGGCAACAGCGGTCAATTACTTTCTTTCCAGAATATGTTGAAGAGATAGCTCCATTTTTAGTTCTCTGACGAAAGATGCGTACCTGAAGACTAGAACTTTGCACAAGTCAGGCGAATACACAAAGAAGAAAATAGAAGTAATCCGCTGAATTATAGACCCGTACCACTGATGTTGATTTGCAGTAGGATTTTCGGGCATATCCAGTGATCGAACACTATGAAATGAAACATTGACAGATAGCCAACACGGATTCAGTAAATGTCTTTCTTGTGAAACACAAATGGCTCTTTATTCAAATTAAATAATGATTGCTCTCGACAAAGTATCTCAGTTAACTCTATATTCCTATCTATACAGAAGTTTTTGACACTGTTCCTCACAAGCAGGGTCTAATAAAATAGGCATTCCTATGGAGTATCGTCTCAGTTGGGTGACTGGATTCATGGTGTCCTTTCAGAAAGGCCACAGTTTGTAGTAATTGACTGAAAGTCGTCTAGTTAAACAGGAAATTTGTATGGTTTATGTGAAAAAAGAGTTATCTGCATAACAGGCGGACCTTATATCCAGTAAATATATAGAGATTATAATTCGAGCAACTAAAATTGGAACAATCATACCAAAATATTCTGAGGAAGGCGAACCAAAAACTTCGTATTACCTCCAAAGCACTAAGATACTAAACAGAGTGCCTACACTATGCTTGTGCGTCTTCTTCTGGAATGCTGCTGCACGGTATGGAATCCCTTCGAGATGATTAACTGAGGACATAGAAAAAGACGACAGAAGGTCGGCTTGTATTATCGTGAAATAGGGAAGAGGGTGTCACGGATATGAAAGCGAGTTGGGGTAGCAGTCATTAAAACAAAGCCGTTTCTCGTTGCGGATGGGTATTTCGCGAAATTTCAGACACCAAGTCTCTGCTCAGAACGCGAAATTATTTTGTTGACTCCCACCCACAAAGGAGATATGGGCATCGTAATAAAATAACAGAAGTCAGAGCTCGCACGGAAAAACTGAGGTGTCCAATTTCCCACGTTCTGTTGAAGAGTGTTATGATTTAAAACAACAGAAACATTTATAAATATAACACTAGAAGGAGAACTGATTTACACTATCCATCATCCAGCCTCTGCCGTGGCACAGAAAGACTAAGGCATTCGTTCTGCTACTATAAAAGTCTTTGACCACCTTCCCAACGATGTGAACAACTTAATTGATAACAAAATTAGCTTTAAACTGAAATCATTTCAGCTCTTTCTACTCCTTAGTTTTGTGTGTGTGTGTGTGTGTGTGTGTGTGTGTGTGTGTGTGTGTGTGTGTGTGTAGGAGAGGGAGAGAGAGAGATTGAACGTAGTTAAGCATAAATCACTATATTAAAAAATGACAACCATATAACTGCGGGTCCGTGTGATGTAGATATTATACTCTTCAGTTCGAGAAGATTTAAATAACATATTACCCATTTCTACAGTTATCTCACAAAGTGCTTTAATATGTAAAATCGTGGAAATTTGAGCTGAGCCAGACATTTAATGACAGTCGTTCTTTCAAGACAACATTCGAGAATTTAAGCGGAAGTTTAGTGGGATAGGGTGCGGAAATCTGTTCCGTATCTAAAGTGGTCTATGTTCCCCACATGTCACAGTGTAAAGAAGGCCTAATGCGTGTTTTGCTTTTTAATTGATTATTATAGCTGTTCAGGAACACACAAGACGTGACTGAAATGATGTGCGTTTGGTGATGGTGGGGCCTCCTGGTTACTGTATAGTGAAGACGGTATTGGCGAGGATGTTAAAAAGTCAATATGTGTAACCAATAGGCACCAAGGAACTAATGGTCAGCATGAAGGAAATGAGCAGTACTTCAATATGGCAGGAAGATAAGGTGGGTTGGAGCCTTCACTTGTGACGTGACTGACGGAGTAAGTTACAGTTGGTAGGGTCGATAGGTCTCAGAGATTACCTGATTGGTCTGGAAGGTGCAGATGAAAGGGCGGAGTATCCTGATACACGTACGTCATCAGCTGACGGTCGTAGGTTTCGGTCCTCGTCTCCATTTTTTGTTAACAATGGCATTAATAGGTGAGGATTCTAAAGTAGTGGAGGAGGAGATAAGTGTTTAACGTCCCGTCGACAACGAGGTCATTAGAGACGGAGCAAAAGCTAGGATTATGGAAGGATGAGGAAGGAAATTGGTCATGCCCTTTCAAAGGAACCATCCCAGAATTTGATGAAGCGATTAAGGAAAATCACCGAAAACATAAATCTGGATGGCCGGACGCGACTTTGAACCGCAATACTCCGAATGCGACTCCAATATGGTAACCGCTGCGCCACCTCGCTCCGTTCCTAAGGTGGTCTTTGACTGACAATTACGATTAGTAGCGGGAATTCTACAATGAGTGTTCTAGTTAGGTAGGCTGCGCGATTACGGTTTGTTAGATTATGTCGGCGACCCCTGGTGTAACACGAACTGTTTTCCACTATGTGGTGTTCGACTGCTACTGATAGAGGTACGAACAAAAAATCTGATACCTTCAGAGAGATTAAAAGTCTATGCCGGAGAGGCACTGCAATCCGGACCCTTAGTAAGGTTCTGGTTTCGTGTCCAGCGTCGAAACACTGCTCAGTCTTACGAAACCATTTGTAACAATGCTTATTCCTTTGCTGAAATTCTTCCGCAAGTGAAGTGATCTTTTTAATCAGTGCTCTTGCAAACACCACTTACTCGCGAAATTCGCTGCCGTCTTTTGACACTGTTTATCAGTTTCCCTTAAGCCCTCTGGACGAGACGTTAACGTCTCATATATAGTTATCCGGAATTCCGTGAGCGCACAGGCAACTTGTATCGTTTTCACATTAGTAGTCTGGACTAGCGTTTGTCTCTCGTGTTCCACAGATCCTCTTTACGGGCTCAGTTCAGCGACGGCACTGCCGTGAACTGTGACCTTTCCGTGACCGTGGATGTAAGTGAGGGCTCTGGGGACCTGATTTGCCTTAAAGTGACTTACGAGCCTCCTACAAAGTACATGCTCTCAAATTGTGCGCCCCGGCGGTTCGTGTCGCGGCACGGCATCACGTCGCAGCCCGCCGCCGCTGTCGAAACGGGGTGTCAGGGCAATCCCAGGGGGGAGCGGGGGGGGGGGGGGGGGGCTCCTGTACAAACGGGACGCCCGGACAGGCGTCAGCGGCCTTCAGCAATCGAGAACACTCTCCGCGATCTGACCAAGAAAATTACAAACTCTGGTGGAAACTACAAGAAACATAAAAGTTCTCAAAATGTTCAAATGTGTGTGAGTACCTAAGGGACCAAACTGCTGAGGCCATCGGTCCCTACTCTTACACACTACTTAAACTAACTTACGCTAAGAACAACACACACACACTCATCCCGAGGGAGGACTCCAACCTCCGGCGGGAGGGGTCGCGCAATCCGTGACATGGCGCCTCAAACCAAGCGGTCACTCCACGCGGCATAGAAGTTCTAACATTTATCATTAATCATACAATGTAACCCTTCATGGCTTATACTGACATCACTTACAACTTCAGGACTAATAGGCCGTGGTCGATGTATAAAACTTTCTCCTAACGTTTCCTCTCCGACTGCGGGCGACATCTTCAGAGGTAAAGTGGCGAACTGGCACCCACAGTTGGAGAGGAAACGTTAGAAGAAAGCCACTTTACCTCTGAAGATTTCTCCCGCAGTCGGAGAGGAAATGTTAGGAGAAAGTTTTATACATCGACCGCGGCCTATTAGTCCGGACGTTTCAGGTGATTTACCATTAATGGTCGATGACACACACAGGGTATATATCGATATAAAGGTCTAGGGTTCCATTTCCAGCTGGTACTGCAGATTGAAACTGAAGAAACTGCAAAAAGGCGGGAATTTAAGGAGATGGGACCTGGATAAACTGAAAGAACCAGAGGTTGTAGAGAGTTTCAGGGAGAGCACAAGGGAACAATTGACAGGAATGGGGGAAAGAAATACAGTAGAAGAAGAATGGGTAGCTCTGAGGGATGAAGTAGTGAAGGCAGCAGAGGATCAAGTAGGTAAAAAGACGAGGGCTAGTAGAAATCCTTGGGTAACAGAAGAAATATTGAATTTAATTGATGAAAGGAGAAAATATAAAAATGCAGTAAATGAAGCAGGCAAAAAGGAATACAAACGTCTCAAAAATGAGATCGACAGGAAGTGCAAATTGGCTAAGCAGGGATGGCTAGAGGACAAATGTAAGGATGTAGAGGCTTGTCTCACTAGGGGTAAGATAGATACTGCCTACAGGAAAATTAAAGAGACCTTTGGAGAGAAGAGAACCACTTGTATGAATATCAAGAGCTCAGATGGCAACCCAGTTCTAAGCAAAGAAGGGAAGGCAGAAAGGTGGAAGGAGTATATAGAGGGTTTATACAAGGGCGATGTACTTGAGGACAATATTATGGAAATGGAAGAGGATGTACACTCCTGGAAATTGAAATAAGAACACCGTGAATTCATTGTCCCAGGAAGGGGAAACTTTATTGACACATTCCTGGGGTCAGATACATCACATGATCACACTGACAGAACCACAGGCACATAGACACAGGCAACAGAGCATGCACAATGTCGGCACTAGTACAGTGTATATCCACCTTTCGCAGCAATGCAGGCTGCTATTCTCCCATGGAGACGATCGTAGAGATGCTGGATGTAGTCCTGTGGAACGGCTTGCCATGCCATTTCCACCTGGCGCCTCAGTTGGACCAGCGTTCGTGCTGGACGTGCAGACCGCGTGAGACGACGCTTCATCCAGTCCCAAACATGCTCAATGGGGGACAGATCCGGAGATCTTGCTGGCCAGGGTAGTTGACTTACACCTTCTAGAGCACGTTGGGTGGCACGGGATACATGCGGACGTGCATTGTCCTGTTGGAACAGCAAGTTCCCTTGCCGGTCTAGGAATGGTAGAACGATGGGTTCGATGACGGTTTGGATGTACCGTGCACTATTCAGTGTCCCCTCGACGATCACCAGTGGTGTACGGCCAGTGTAGGAGATCGCTCCCCACACCATGATGCCGGGTGTTGGCCCTGTGTGCCTCGGTCGTATGCAGTCCTGATTGTGGCGCTCACCTGCACGGCGCCAAACACGCATACGACCATCATTGGCACCAAGGCAGAAGCGACTCTCATCGCTGAAGACGACACGTCTCCATTCGTCCCTCCATTCACGCCTGTCGCGACACCACTGGAGGCGGGCTGCACGATGTTGGGGCGTGAGCGGAAGACGGCCTAACGGTGTGCGGGACCGTAGCCCAGCTTCATGGAGACGGTTGCGAATGGTCCTCGCCGATACCCCAGGAGCAACAGTGTCCCTAATTTGCTGGGAAGTGGCGGTGCGGTCCCCTACGGCACTGCGTAGGTTCCTACGGTCTTGGCGTGCATCCGTGCGTCGCTGCGGTCCGGTCCCAGGTCGACGGGCACGTGCACCTTCCGCCGACCACTGGCGACAACATCGATGTACTGTGGAGACCTCACGCCCCACGTGTTGAGCAATTCGGCGGTACGTCCACCCGGCCTCCCGCATGCCCACTATACGCCCTCGCTCAAAGTCCGTCAACTGCACATACGGTTCACGTCCACGCTGTCGCGGCATGCTACCAGTGTTAAAGACTGCGATGGAGCTCCGTATGCCACGGCAAACTGGCTGGCACTGACGGCGGCGGTGCACAAATGCTGCGCAGCTAGCGCCATTCGACGGCCAACACCGCGGTTCCTGGTGTGTCCGCTGTGCCGTGCGTGTGATGATTGCTTGTACAGCCCTCTCGCAGTGTCCGGAGCAAGTATGGTGGGTCTGACACACCGGAGTCAATGTGTTCTTTTTTCCATTTCCAGGAGTGTATATGAAGATGAAATGGGAGATAAGATACTGCGTGAAGAGTTTGACAGAGCACTGAAAGACCTGAGTCGAAACAAGGCCCCGGGAGTAGACAACATTCCATTAGAATTACTGATGGCCTTGGGAGAGCCAGTCATGACAAAACTCTACCATCTGGTGAGCAAGATGTATGAGACAGGTGAAATACCCACAGACTTCAAGAAGAATATAATAATTCCAATCCCAAAGAAAGCAGGTGTTGACAGATGTGAAAATTACCGAACTATCTGTTTAATAAGTCACAGCTGCAAAATACTAACGCGAATTCTTTACAGACGAATGGAAAAACTGGTAGAAGCCGACCTCGGGGAAGATCAGTTTGGATTTCGTAGAAATGTTGGAACACGTGAGGCAATACTAACCTCACGACTTATCTTAGAAGAAAGATTAAGAAAAGGCAAACCTACGTTTCTAGCATTTGTAGACTTAGAGAAAGCTTTTGACAACGTTAACTGGAATACTCTCTTTCAAATTCTGAAGGTGGCAGGGGTAAAATACAGGGAGCGAAAGGCTATTTACAATTTGTACAGAAACCAGATGGCAGTTATAAGAGTCGAGGGGCATGAAAGGGAAGCAGTGGTTGGGAAAGAAGTGAGACAGCGTTGTAGCCTCTCCCCGATGTTATTCAATCTGTATATTGAGCAAGCAGTAAAGGAAACAAAAGAAAAATTCGGAGTAGGTATTAAAATTCATGGAGAAGAAGTAAAAACTTTGAGGTTCGCCGATGACATTGTAATTCTGTCAGAGACAGCAAAGGACTTGCAAGAGCAGTTGAACGGAATGGACAGTGTCTTGAAAGGAGGATATAAGATGAACATCAACAAAAGCAAAACGAGGATAATGGAATGTAGTCAAATTAAATCGGGTGATGCTGAGGGGATTAGATTAGGAAATGAGACACTTGAAGTAGCAAAGGAGTTTTGCTATTTAGGGAGTAAAATAACTGATGATGGTCGAAGTAGAGAGGATATAAAATGTAGACTGGCAATGGCAAGGAAATTCGTTTCTGAAGAAGAGAAATTTGTTAACATCGAGTATAGATTTAAGTGTCAGGAAGTGGGTAGATCACGTAACTAATGAGGAGGTATTGAATAGAATTGGGGAGAAGAGAAGTTTGTGGCAGAACTTGAGTAGAAGAAGGGATCGGTTGGTAGGACATGTTTTGAGGCATCAAGGGATCACAAATTTAGCATTGGAGGGCAGCGTGGAGGGTAAAAATCGTAGAGGGAGACCAAGAGATGAATACACTAAGCAGATTCAGAACGATGTAGGTTGCAGTAGGTACTGGGAGATGAAGAAGCTTGCACAGGATAGAGTAGCATGGAGAGCTGCATCAAACCAGTCTCAGGACTGAAGACCACAACAACAACACCTAATTTTCTCGTGGTACGTAACAAACATATTCTAGCGATAAATCTACGATTTCGAGAACATCATGGATTTCTCTAGTTCCGCACATCGTGACATTACATCGCTTACGTTAGTCATGTACAGAAGTGAAGGCTTTAATATGTCGCTAAATGCTCAACAATGAAATCACAGAACTTCATAAAAGATTATACTACTGGAACGCACTTTTGTATTAATTTTAAGAGTGCGTTTGGTGATACTCTTCAAGGAAGAAGGAGGCGTTTTTCTACACATCGTTCTACAATTTAGTGTTAAGCTCCTTAACACGACCCACAGTGTATTTAAATAGTAACACCAACTGGCCTCGCGCGGTCAGCACTCAGTACCCGGAGCAGGACGACTTGTCTGGCGTAGCTGTAATCACTTACACACACAATCCTTCCCCGTGAATCATTCTGTCTACTAGTGAAAACCGTGTCACAATTCCTACAACAGTTCCTGAGATCAGCTTTTACACACACACACCAAAAAAGGGCGGGCAGGGATTTTAATTTACAATATGTATTGATATGCTCTGGTTGGTTCTTGAACCAAATTGTACCCATGTTTTTAATTTTTTAGTGCTAAACGTTAAGAACTCAAAGACTTTTATTAAAATATTAATATTAGATTCATATTAATATTAGATTCATATTGTGCCTTGCGCGGAACAATGCCGAAAGTTGTTTTCTATTCTGCCAACTTTGTGCCCCTCTGCTGGAGTCGCAGGTGGTAGAGATTCTCTTCGCCAGAGAGTAACTTGCGCGAATGTTGTCCGCTAGGCAGCGCGTGCGGTTCAGCGAAGAGGTTTCGGGTAACCAGCGCCACGGGGTTGGTGGCGAGCTGTGCCGTTGCTGGAAACAGACCCGTGTTTGTGTCGCAAAACGTCTTGTCTGGTACTGGAGTGACAGCGCGGCCTCCGTCTGTCTGAAACGAAACACCTCTTCTGGATTCAACTGTTCGCTGGTCACACTTTACTGGTGTTCGTAGGCGTGTTGACAGTGAACCTGTCTACGCTTGCGTCTCCTGTATCCGTCGTCCGAAAGAAATTCTAGGTCAAACCAAAGTTGGAAGGTCTGTATAGTTTCCACTACACTGTCGCTGCAACCCTGGTTGCATTTATGGACTAGTACTTGTTCACTCCGTGCGAAGCTGAGTAGTTCTACAATTCAGTAGCTAGTGATCTGCTTATTTTGTGTGTGTTCGGATTGTAAAGGCTGGCATTGGGTCTGCCCTTGTGGGTGCCATTTGTGTTGTATGTATGTGTGAGGCCGGTGATAACTGATTTGTTTCATGCTTTATCATGTTAACGATGTGTATAATGTGTCGCCAAAAAGTGTACGATGGACCCAAGTGTGAAATAAAATATGATTGCAATCTTATGGCACTGTAAACCTACTAAGATAGCCAGGGATGAATTATAATGCTGCAGATCAATCGTTGAGTTAAGTAATCATCTTCTGTAATTGAACAATTTGCATATTCTTATTTGGTTTTCATCTGAAGGCGCTCTGAACCTAACCTTGTTTTAAAATTGTCTGGACTTGAATAAATCTCAAACGGTGCCACGAGTGAAACTGGTGTGCCTAAAACTTGTCAGTAGGAATCCCGATGTAATTGTTATAGTGTATTTTAAATTCTGCTGCTAAATCGATTTTTTCCTAAGATTGTTTTAAAATTTCAATTAATGTCACTTTATCATTATAAATTTTGTTTAAGAGTTTGCTATATGAATTTTTATGATAGGTTTGCAGATTTAAATTTTAATGTCAAATAGTTTAACTAATGTCGTTGTAATTCTCTTGAACTTAAATTTGACATCATTGTATCACTGCTATTTGCCATCAGTATTGGATGAGGATTAATATTTAATCAAGGGTACTGTAATGGTTGCCGTTTAAAAAAAGGGGGATTGGGGAACATGTGTCTATTGTAATTGTCGAGTAGGAAATTGTTGTTAATAAATTTGTTTTAAAAACAACACTGAATCAATGTTAGCCCGGCACCTTACCGTTTCCTACAGCTACTACCACATCAAAATTAATACTTTGGACTTACGAGAAAACAATGGACATTGATTGCTTCTTAGGCGGCCTCTCTAGAATGTTCCAGAACAAACACCAGATTCCATTCTTAAAATGTACTTCCATACTTGAAAATATTATTCCTATACGTTCAGTTTACCGCAAAAAAATTGTAATTCATTAACGAATGAAAATACGCAAAATAAACTAATTCCTTCATTTTAATCACCTATACTACTAATATACGTGAAACAACGCGCTGAATTAATCCCACGGTGTCAGGATTCTACTGTGGTGAGTGAAACACCCGAAGAATCACTGCAGCTAGTAAAAATTAATATGGCGAGAAACAGCACGACGAAGTTATCGTTCAGAGCAACAGGATGCAAGAGCGCCCAGTGTAGTCATTCAGGTCCAGAGTTTCTAAAACTGCATTCATTAATCCAGACCCTGGGCCTGAAAGCACTCCAGATGGTCCGCAGGATTAGCCCAGACATGACTGAAAAACTGCCTTTTATAGAAAAATTACGGAAAAACCTCTGAATAACAGACTGCTGTCACTATTTTCAGATGAGCTCGTCACAGTTCGTCACAACCACCACAGGAGTCAAGGATTTTACCCAGTCGCTTTTATACTTCGACAGAGAATCTGAAATGGAATAGACATTTATAATGCGAGACACGTTTTAGTAACAAATACTAAAATAGCAGTCATAACTTGTGCGCTTTTCATCGTTAAATAGATTAACAGTTGCTCAAGAAACTAAATGCTAAAACAGATTCGTATGAAATTTTATAAAACACTGTTTGTTTAACGGTATATCTAAGACGTAGCATGATTTTCTCATCAACTCTGAGTATAATTAACGTACAGGACACGCCACCCTGAGACTGTGGTAATGTGAAATAAACCAGCTCTTGTACCATGCAACAAGTAGGAATTTGCGAGGGAAAAATGGTGCAAAATCAGAGAATATTACATGATGAGCTCCCATTAAACATCAGCTCAGTCTTTCACTTTAGTCAATTCAGGACTTGTTACACCACTTACTGCACGATATTGTATTCATATAGATGTGATTTTACTATCTGAATTAGAATGTGTGACAGCTTTTGATATCAGTTTCTTATGACTCATTGGGTGAAGTATGAAATGTATTACTAAATCACGTGTTACTCTTTGCTGGATATTGTAGCTGCATTTCACAGTTAGACCTAGTGAAACATTATCCACTTCGTCTGGAAAGTAATATGGTAATTGTCAAGTGTTAATACTCATACGCAAGTGGAATGTCTGTCAGGTCTTATTCGGCCAATTGTTCATAAAAACTACAAATTACAATTGGGAAGTGTACACTGCCATAACAAGTAATGACAGAAAAGTCTGCATCCACATCTACATTCCGTAAGCCATCTGACCATGTGTGGCGAAGGATACTGCTCGTACCATTATCCTTCCATCGCTTTCCTGTTCCATTCGTGAATGATGTGTGGAAAGAATTATTCTCATTAAACTTCTGTGTGAGCTATAATTTCTCAGATTTTCTCGTCGAAGTAACATGGCGAGGCGTATGATGGACGAAGGAATAAGTTGCCCGATTTTTCTTCGAACGTACACTCTCGGAATTTCAAGAGAAAACGTCTCCTAGACGCATAAGGTATATACAGTTTTAATTTTGATTTAAAATACATCCAAAGCTCATCAGATAATGATAATAAATAAGATACCTAAGTTAGCAACAAGTTTAAACAAGATTTTATATCTATATTTGTACCTTTTACATATTTTTCATTTGTTATCTTTTATTTTATCCTCTTGTAAAATTATCAAAAAATGGTGCTAGCAATGAAACTGTATCTGTAGGAAATAACATGAAAACTCACGCAATGCACGACCTGCTATATAGCAACAGGCAGCAGGTCTTTACTTGAGAAATAAATAACTAAATAGACAGCGGATCTGTTGTACCGTCTTTCAGTGGAGTTTGCTGAGTTTATCCGTAACGATCTCCCCGCCTACTAAACGGTCCCGCGCCTTTTCACTGGATCTTTTTAGTGAAGGTCCTAGACTAACTTGAAGTACTCAAGAATAGGTCGAACAGTTATTTCGCAAGCAATTCCTTCGTGGTAGAATTTCATGTCCTTAAGATTCTCCCGATGAATTTTAGTCTGGCATCTGCTTTTCCTACAACTTGTTTTATGTGGCAATTGTAGTGTACATCCCACAGGGCGTCTAGCACTTGTTTTAGTAGTTGCTGTTTCCTGTTTGTATCCGCAAAAGTTCAGTCTAACAGTAGTGTATCTTTTCACCTGTTTAAAAACAATACGTTAAACTTATAATGAGGTGACAGAAGTCATGAGACAGCGATACGCATATATACACATGGCGGCAGTATCGAGTACCCGAGCTATTGCTGGAGCCGTCATTTGATGCAAGTGGAAAGGTCCCCGATGTGATTATGGTCGCCCGACGGGAACTGACAGACTCTGAACCCGGAATGGTAGTTGGAGCTAGACGCATGTGACATTCCGTTACGGAAATCGTTAGAGAATTCACTAATCCGAAATCCACAGAGTCCAGAGCGTGCCGAGAATACCAGACTTCAGGCAAGCAATGGCCGACGGCCTTCACGTAACGATCGAGAGTAGTGGCGGGAATCAATGTGGGACGTACGACGAACATGTCAGCTGGTCAGTGCGGCGAAATTTCGTGTTAATTGGCTAAGACAGCACACGATCGATGCGAGTGACTTTGCTAACAGCACGACATCGGCTGCAGCGCCTCTCCTGGGCTCGCGACCACATCGTTTGGACCCTAGACGACTGAAAAACAGTGGCCTGGTCACTCGAGTCCCGATTTCAGTTGGTAACAGCTGATGGTAGGGTTCGAGTGTGACGCAGATCCCACGAAGCCATGGATTCAAGTTGTCAACAAGCCACTGGTGTGGGCTGTGTTTACATGGAACGGAATGGGTCATCTGGTCCAACTGAACCGCCCATTGTCTGGAAACGGCGATGTTCGGCTACTTGGAGAACATTTGCAGCCATTCAAGGATTTCATACAGGGTGTTTCAAAAATGACCGGTATATTTGAAACGGCAATAAAAACTAAACGAGCAGCGATAGAAATACACCGTTTGTTGCAATATGCTTGGGACAACAGTACATTTTTAGGCAGACAAACTTTCGAAATTACAGTAGTTACAATTTTCAACAACAGATGGCGCTGCGGTCTGGGAAACTCTATAGTACGATATTTTCCACATATCCACCATGCGTAGCAATAATATGGCGTAGTCTCTGAATGAAATTACCCGAAACCTTTGACAACGTGTCTGGCGGAATGGCTTCACATGCAGATGAGATGTACTGCTTCAGCTGTTCAATTGTTTCTGGATTCTGGCGGTACACCTGGTCTTTCAAGTGTCCCCACAGAATGAAGTCACAAGGGTTCATGTCTGGCGAATAGGGAGGCAAATCCACGCCGCCTCCTGTATGTTTCGGATAGCCCAAAGCAATCACACGATCATCGAGATATTCATTCAGGAAATTAAAGACGTTGGCCGTGGGATGTGGCCGGGCACCATCTTGCATAAACCACGAGGTGTTCGCAGTGTCGTCTAAGGCAGTTTGTACCACCACAAATTCACGAAGAATGTCCAGATAGCGTGATGCAGTAATCGTTTCGGATCTGAAAAATGGGCCAATGATTCCTTTGGAAGAAATGGCGGCCCAGACCAGTACTTTTTGAGGATGCAGGGACGATGGGACTGCAACATGGGGCTTTTCGGTTCCCCATATGCGCCAGTTCTGTTTATTGACGAAGCCGTCCAGGTAAAAATAAGCTTCGTCAGTAAACCAAATGCTGCCCACATGCATATCGCCATCATCAATCCTGTGCACTATATCGTTAGCGAATGTCTCTCGTGCAGCAATGGTAGCGGCGCTGAGGGGTTGCCGCGTTTGAATTTTGTATGGATAGAGGTGTAAACTCTGGCGCATGAGACGATACGTGGACGTTGGCGTCATTTGGACCGCAGCTGCAACACGGCGAATGGAAACCCGAGGCTGCTGTTGGATCACCTGCTGCACTAGCTGCGCGTTGCCCTCTGTGGTTGCCGTACGCGGTCGCCCTACCTTTCCAGCACGTTCATCCGTCATGTTCCCAGTCCGTTGAAATTTTTCAAACAGATCCTTTATTGTATCGCTTTTCGGTCCTTTGGTTACATGAAACCTCCGTTGAAAACTTCGTCTTGTTGCAACAACACTGTGTTCTAGGCGGTGAAATTCCAACACCAGAAAAATCCTCTGTTCTAAGGAATAAACCATGTTGTCTACAGCACACTTGCACGTTGTGAACAGCACACGCTTACAGCAGAAAGACGACGTACAGAGTGGCGCACCCACAGACTGCGTTGTCTTCTATATCTTTCACATCACTTGCAGCGCCATCTGTTGTTGAAAATTGTAACTACTGTAATTTCGAAAGTTTGTCTGCCTGAAAATGTACTGTTGTCCCAAGCATATTGCAACAAACGGTGTATTTCTATCGCTGCTCGTTTAGTTTTTATTGCCGTTTCAAATATACCGGTCATTTTTGAAACACCCTGTATTTCCAAAGAAGACGAAATTTTTATGGATGACAATTCGCCATGTCACCGGGCCACAACTGTTCGCGACTGTTTTGAAGAACATTCTGGAGAAATAGAGCGAATGATTTGGCCGCTAGATAGCCTAACATTAACGCCATCGGACATTTATGGGACATAATCGAGTCGTCAGCTCGTGGACAAAATCCTGCTCCGGCAACACTTTCACAATAATGGACGGCTATAGAGGCAGCATGGCTCAATATTTCTGCACGGGACTTCTGATGAGTTGAGTCTATGCCATGTCGAGTTTGCTGTACTATGCCGGGCAAGAGAACGCCTGATACGATGTCAGGAGGTACCCCATGACTTTTGCCACCTCAGTGTATGTACGTTTCACGATCCAGTGCCACTAGCTGCTCCAGTGCTCCATCCTCTGCACGTATTCTGGCGTTGTAGCCTTCCTACAGACAACACTATCGTCTGTGAACAGCCTCATGGGGTTTCCACCATTATACTATATATAATTAATATACACTGCAGTTTGGCCCTATAATATTACATCGTAGTGCTGTGCATATCACCTTCACGTCTATCCATTTTCTTCTGTTAAGAACGACATACTGAGTTGTGTTTACAAGTACGTCCTGAAACCAATCGCAAATGTTCCAATACTCGATAAGTTGTATTTTGTTCACTAAACGACTTTGCGTAACTGTATCGAATGCTTTCCAGAAGTCAAGGAACAGAGCATCAAGGTTGGCACCTTTGTCTATAGCGCTGTAGATTTCGTGCACGAACAGCTCCAGCTGAGTTTCGCAGCATCTCTCCTTGTGGCTTCAATATTTATTTTCAAGAGAAGATTTTCGTTCTTCTTGTTGCCATAAAATCTGAGCGTAAAACGTGACTCTGGCTGAAAATTAAACTATAAGCCGGGAGGGAGAGAAATCTGGGAAGACTAAGAATGCAGTGGATCTCGAGACACGCGTAACCTTATTACCTGAAATGAAACAGATGAGGCTAACGATGATGATGATGATGATGATGATGATGATGATGATGATGATGATCATAAGTAACTAAATTAGTATTTAAACTGTTCCTATTTTGTGTATTTTAATTACTCAGAACAACTGAGGAACTGTCGTTAACCCATAGGGTTAGGTTTGGCACGCTGAGCAACACAACTTGCGTTGCGTAGAATGGAAGTGATATTTGGCGTTCCCCAAGCAAGTGTCATAGGCCCTTTGCTGTTCCTTATCTATATAAGTGATTTAGGAGAGGATCTGAGCAACCTTCTTAGATTGTTTGCTGCCATTTACCGTCTAGATAAGTCATCAGAAGATGAAACCAACTGCAAAATGATTTAGACAAGGTATCTGTAGGGTGTGAAAAGAGGCAACTGACTCTAAATAATGAAAAGTGTAAGATGATCCGCATCAGTTTTGAAAGGAATCCGTTAAATTTCGGTTACGTGACAAATCACACAAATCTAAACTCAGTCAGTTTAACTGAATACCTGGGGGTAACAATTACGAACAACTTCAACTGGAACTATGACATACATAACGTTGTCAGGAAGGTGAACCAAAGACTGCGTTTTATTGGCAGGGCACATAAAATGCAACCAATCCACTAACGAGACTGCCTATACTACGCTTGTTCGTCCTCTGCTAGAATATTGCTTTCCTTACCATACAGGATTTACGGAAAACATCGAAAATCTTCAGGGAAGGGCAGCTCGTTTTGTACTCTCATGAAATAGAAGAGAGAGTGACACGGCTGTCACACGCTAGCTGAGGTGGCAATCATTAAAGCAAAAGCGTTTTCCGATGCCGTGAGATATGTGCACGAAATTTCAATCCCCAACTCTCTCCACCGAATGCGAAAATATTTTGTTGACGACCATAGAGATAAATGATCACCGGAATAAAATGAATCAGAGGTCGCATGGAGATTAAGTGTTCGTTTTTCCCGCGCGCTGTTCGAGAATGGAACCGTACAGAAATAGTGTGAACGTGTTTCGACGAATCCTCTGCCAAGTACTTAAGTATGAACTGGGGAGTAGTCATGTAGATGTGAGGCTGCGGCACACGCTGGGCCTGGGGGCGGCAGCCTGAACCAGAAGCAGCAGCGGGGCCGATACAGCCGGCAGCCGCCAAGGCGCCAAAGCGTTCCGAAGCGGGAAACCCCTGGAATTTTCATTAACATTCTTCCTCAGAGTTCATCTCTCCTCCTGTCTCTTCTCTCCCCGACCCTGACCTCCACATAAAGTCTTTCATTTCCATTACTTCTAAGAGGATCGTGGGGGTCACGACGTATAAGAAAGTCTGAAGGTTTATGTTAATCTCTTCCTTTACTCAGCCACCTTCTTCGAAGTTCACGCAGTTCCCTACTCTCTACTCCGCACAGGCATGCATGGTTTGTAAGGACCAATTAGTAATAAATACCATATGATGGAATATTCAAATTATTAAATGATGCCGCGCGGGATTAGACATGCGGTCTAAGGCGATGCAGTCATGGTCAGTGCGGCTGGTCCCGGCGGAGGTTCGAGTCCTCCCTCGGGCATGTTTGTTGAAATGTTCAAATGTGTGTGAAATCTTATGGGACTTAACTGCTAAGGTCATCAGTCTCTAAGCTTGCACACTACTTAACCTAAATTATGCTAAGGACAAACACACACACCCATGCCGAGGGAGGACTTCAACCTCCGCCGGGACCAGCCGTACAATCCATGATTGTAGCGCCTAGACCACTCGGCTAATCCCGCGCGGCCGTGTGTGTTTTTCCTTAGGATAATTTAGGTTAAGTAGTGTGTAAGCTTAGGGACTGATGACCTTAGCAGTTAAGTCCCATAAGATTTCACACACATTTGAACATTTTTATTAAATGTTTCTACTGTAGTTGTCGACTGGGTCATTAAATCTCTACTGTTTCCCTGTTTTGCCTGATGTTATATAGATATGACTGTGAAGGGTAAACAACAGTGAGCGAAAACTTATCTGCACCTAGCATAGAAACCAGACTGCAGTTGCCGGCCGGAGTGGTCGAGCGGTTCTAGGCGCTTCCGTCTGGAGCCGCGCGACCGCTACGGTCGCAGGTCCGAATGCTGCTTTGGGCATGGATGTGTGTACTGTCCTTAGGTTATTTAGGTTTAAGTAGTTCTAAGTTCTAGGGAACTGATAGCCTCAGCTGTTAAGTCCCATAGTGCTCAGAGCCATTTGAACTATTTGAACCAGACTGCAGTTATTGCAGTGCGCGGACATGATAATGATTCAGTAGTTGAATAGGCAGTGACAGAGGTTTATCACATATTCCTAATGTTATATAATCTATACATCGAGCAAGTATTAAAAGAAACAAATGAAAAATTTGGAAAAAGAACTAAAGTTCAATAAAAAGAAATAAAAACTTCGAGATTTGCTGATGGCACTGTAATTATATCCTATATGGCGAAGATCAGGTGAGCGCAATGGACAATGTCTAAAAATTTGACCCCGTAACATCGTCAACAAAAGGAAAACAGTGCTCACATTAAGTAGTCAAATTAAATCAGATGATTAAGTTTGGCTTGTGGAATTTATTTGCAGAGACAGACAGCTGAGAATCAGACAAGAGTAGTGCCAATATTCTGAAAACTGTCGTAAGCGGTACTTCAACTTATTGCTATGTTCTGTCCTGCGCCGGCTCCCTTTTCGGCACAATGCAGACTCAGAGCGCGACAGCTGCGCACAGCACGTATCACTCGCTTTTCCTGCCTCCCGCTGTCGAGATAACAGCTTCCGGTTGCACACATTCACACGCACGTATTCACTGCTGCCTTTAAACTCCCTCCGCCCCGTATCATCTAAGGCTCTCTAGTAGAACAGCTGTCTGAGAAGTTCTCGGGGTGTCTGCCGTAACCAATAGCGGAATTAGTGAGATGCTTCGGCATCGTTCCTTGTCGTTGTCATCAGCAGAAGATCACAAGTTCAACCCGATGTTCGTCTGTTGTTACGTTTGCATATGCGCATTTTCGGCCAGTTACATGGACAAGAGTTGCTACAGCTAAATAAAAAAGAAAAAAAGGGAAGAAAATAGGTTTTAACATTCTGTCGATGACGAGGTCATCAGAGTTGGAACAGAAGCTCGGATTCGGGGGAGTATGGGGAAGGATGATGGCTGTATCCTGTTCAAAGCAACCGTTACGACATTCGCCTTAAGCGATTTTATGACAGTTGCTAGAAACCTAGGTTTGGGTGGCCGGACGAGGATTCGAACCGACATCCACTTTGTCTACACCTCGTTTCACGAGAAACTCTTGCAAAAGGGTACCATCGATCTCTGTCTCCGTAGCAGGGCTAACTGATGTACGGTTGTGTAGCGGTGCTTAACTCGGAGACAGCCGTTTCACGCATTCGGAAGGACGACGCTTCAATCCCGCGTCCGGCCATCCTGATTTAGGTTTCCCGTGATTTCCCTAAATCACTCCAGGCAAATGCCGGGATGGTTCCTCTGAAAGGGCACGGCCGACTTCCTTCCCCATCCTTCCCTATTCCGATGAGACCGATGACCACGCTGTCTGGTCTCCTTCCCCAAACCAACCAACCAACAGCCGTTTCATATGTTGGTGAGGCAATTTTTTTACAGTCGTTATTTAGCTGGTTAACGGAGCAGTGGCGGTGGCGTAAGATTTCTGATCATCACAAATAAGGCAGGAAGATAAGGGTTCAGCGTCCCGGCGATGACGAAGTCACTGTGGGTGGAACACAAGATCGCAGTGGAGAAGGATGCGGAATGAAATCTGCCGTGCACTTTGAAAAGAACCATCCCGGCGATCTGGACAAATTACGTCAAACCCAAGTCTGGGAGAGAGAGGAAGGGAAGGGAAGGGAGGGGGAGGCGGATGGGGATATGAACGGCCGATCCTTTCCCCCTTCCTGAATACGAGTCTAGTTGGAACGTAGCAAGTTGGAATACCTCCACTCTCTGTGATAGATATCACTCTTAACATAAATGTCATATTTTTCCACCTCTTTTCAATCGTAACGCATATACCATGGATACATAAAACTGCTACTCGTACATTCTTATCCATGTTGTATTTCACTAAGCTTTATTATTCAAATGGTTCAAATGGCTCTGCCGGCCGCGGTGCCCGTGCGGTTCTAGGCGCCGCAGTGCGGAACCGCGGGACTGCTACGGTCGCAGGTCCGAATCCTGCCTCGGGCATGGATGTGTGTGATGTCCTTAGGTTAGTTAGGTTTAAGTAGTTCTAAGTTCTAGGGGACTGATGACCTAAGATGTTAAGCCCCATAGTGCTCAGAGCCATTTGAACCATTTTTTCAAATGGCTCTGAGCACCATGGGACTCAACTGCTGAGGTCATAAGTCCCCTACAACTTAGAACTATTTAATCCTAACTAAACTAAGGACATCACACACATCCATGCCCGAGGCAGGATTAGAACCTGCGACCGTAGCGGTCGCGCGGTTCCAGACTGTAGCGCCTAGAACCGCTTGGCCACTCGGGCCGGCGCTTTATTATTCAATGTGCACTTTTCTGACTACTGATCATACTAGTATAATTACTTTGTACTGAAACATTTTACTTAAAGAAATACTTATTTTCAGCTCATGTAAATAACTTGCACTTCAAAATTCGATCCCGTTAATAATCATTTGTTTTAGTTAGAACATACCTTCTTCAAAAGCCCTCATTCTCCTCTTTCAAACAAATATTTTATTTTTTTCGACAACTTAGGATTTCAAAGATTATTCCTATACAAAATTATCGTATTCCACAATATACGAATCTTAAAATGTAATACCTTCAAAATTTCAGTGTTGTAGTTTTGTATCCCCAATATTTCTGCATAAAAAGTATAACGTTCCTAAAGTAACATGTTAGTTTGTCCAATATTCATACTAGAAAATTGAACTCTCCTGAAAATTCTTGGCGGGCCGTGCAAATTCCAATGCACAATAAAATTTCTATCTTATAAAATTTAGCAGCTACAATCTTGCCATTTTTGATCAGTTTTTTTATTTTTTAGCGGAGTGAAAATAAGACTCCCTATAAATTACACGATATGTTTTCGTCCGAATTTTAGTAGCCAATTGAAGAGAGCAAAATGGGCAAATGGGGTATGAAACTGACGTGCGTGAGATCTAGTTTCATAAAAAATATTTAACTGCTTGAAAGTAATGAGAGTCATCAATGAAAAGTTAATTAGTGACCCGAGGAAGAATTTTTTCCTAGTTTTCATTGCCAAATAAAGTGTAGAAAACGGACAAATGCTGTACCAAACAGACCAGCGTGAGATCCAGTGTTGAAAAAAAATGGTGGTGCTGCTTGAGCGATCAGGGGAATAACGAAAACTTAATTAATGATCTGAGAGAAATCTGAAATATTTCACGAGCAGCTACTGCTAGCTATTTAAATGAACTGTCAAAAGTTGATATCTTTAAGGCACAGCAATTATTCCGCATTAAAATTTGAATTGGTGAGACTCAACTGTCCAAAAGGCTTCCTTTGGTTCAAGTTCTACATTTAGAACATTTCGAGAACAGAACTAGGAAGGCGAACGAGATGTCAGATAGTTTATCTCTTCAAGCCCTAGCTGTTTCGCCCACAAACAGTTGCACTGCTCTGATATTTAACTGTCAAAATTACTTCCTTCGAATTAAGTACAAAATTTAGGGCAGTTCGAATTCAGAAGACGCTAGAAAACCAAATGAGGTATCAAAAAGATCATGCTTTCTCATCAAAACATGAAAACAATAAAAAATTAGAAAAAATTGTCAAACTTTTGTGAAATCATTTGTCTAAAAATAAGAAATTAAATAAATTAGACAAAAATTTGATGCCCTTTTGAATGATCCTCGAAATTATCTACAGCAAATGAGATACCGATTTAGTATTTAAAGTTCAATGTTTAACTTAGAATCTCAGTATTTTAAAGAGTATCAGAGAGTATTTGTCTGGTGAATTACCTAGAGCGGACAGTGCGCTGCTGTGTAGCCTTGACATTCCTTTGTCGCCTATGTCTCAACGTGCAAAAAAAATGCCATCACTCTTTCAGTCCTAATATTTTTATTAGAGAATTCTTAAAATATCAGGAAATACAAAGCACATTCTTAATCGGCACCTCATTTACTGTGCATGATTTCGAGCATCATTCAAAGGGGTATCAAATCTTACTCTAATCGTAATTTATTCCTTACTTCACAAAATATTTGACCATTTTTTTCGAAGATTTTTTATTAGACTGTACAGCTTATAGGTAAAACCAAATTACTTCATTGTCGGTTGTGTACACGTATTACCTACTTTTCCTGTGATTTATCTTATTATTGAAGATGTAATTACTTTGTAGTATTTTACCTTTTTGTATTTTCTGCCTTTATACAGGGTGATTCCGTGATGATGTTACAAACTTTCATGGATGATGGAGAAGTGTACACTACTGGTCATTAAAATTGCTACACCAAGAAGAAATGCAGATGATAAACGGGTATTTATTGGAGAAATATATTATACTAGAACCGACATGTGATTACATTTTCACGCAATTTGGGTGCATAGATCCTGAGAAATCAGTTACCCAGAACAACCACCTCTGGCCGTAATAACGGCCTTGATACGCCTGGGCATTGAGTCAAACAGAGCCTGGATGGCGTGTACAGGTACAGCTACCCATGCAGCTTCATCACGATACCACTGTTCATCAAGAGTAGTGACTGGCGTATTGTGACGAGACAGTTGCTCGGCCACCATTGACCAGAAGTTTTCAATTGGTTAGAGATCTGGAGAATGTGCTGTCCAGGGCAGCAGTCGAACATTTTCTGTATCCAGAAAAGCCCGTACAGGAGCTGCAATATGCGGTCGTGCATTATCCTGCTGAAATGTAGGGTTTCGCAGGGATCGAATGAAGAATAGAGCCACGGGTCGTAACACATCTGAAATGTAACGTCCGCTGTTCAAAGTGCTGTCAATGCGAACAAGAGGTGACCGAGACGTGTAACCAATGGCACCCCATACCACCATGCCGGGTGATACGCCAATATGGCGATGACGAATACATGCTTCCAATGTGCTTTCACAGCGATGTCGCCAAACACGGACGTGACCATCATGACGCTGTACACAGAACCTGGATTCACCCGAAAAAATGACGTTTTGCCATTCGTGCGCTCATGTTCGTCGTTGAGTACACCATCGCAGGCGCTCCTTTCTGTGATGCAGCGTCAAGGGTAACCGAAGCCACGGTCTCCGAGCTGATAGTCCATGCTGCTGCAAACGTCGTCGAACTGTTCGTGAAGATGGTTGTTGTCTTGCAAACGTTCCCAACTGTTGA
Organism: Schistocerca americana; assembly: GCF_021461395.2. Classification (NCBI taxonomy): domain Eukaryota; kingdom Metazoa; phylum Arthropoda; class Insecta; order Orthoptera; family Acrididae; genus Schistocerca; species Schistocerca americana. Next base: position 149,878,146 of record NC_060123.1, read on the forward strand.
CTCAGGGATCGAGACGTGGCTGCACGATCCGTTACAGCCATGCGGATAAGATGCCTGTCATCTCGACTGCTAGTGATACGAGGCCGTTGGGATCCAGCACGGCGTTCCGTATTACCCTCCTGAGTCCACCGATTCCATATTCTGCTAACAGTCATTGGATCTCGACCAACGCGAGCAACAATGTCGCGATACGATAAACCCCAATCGCGATAGGCTACAATCCGACCTTTATCAAAGTCGGAAACGTGATGGTACGCATTTCTCCTCCTTACACGAGGCATCACAACAACGTTTCACCAGGCAACGCCGGTCAACTGCTGTTTGTGTATGAGAAATCGGTTGGAAACTTTCCTCAAGTCAGCACATTGTAGGTGTCGCCACCGGCGCCAACCTTGTGTGAATGCTCTAAAAAGCTAATCATTTGCATATCACAGCATCTTCTTCCTGTCAGATGTTCGTGGTGCAGCAATTCTAATGGCCAATAGTGTAAATATGTCTATTTTACGAAGGGTCCCTGGTCCGGAAACGACAGAGTCGAAAGTTATAATCGAAGACAGCTTTGATACCTCTGACAGTGGAATACACCTGCCGGACTATTATTGCTAAGATTGTAGGGTATGTAACTATAAGATGTGGTATTTTTCAAAAGAAGAAAAAGAAAATGGCCGGTAGACACAGGCTCTAAAGCGCATACTTTAAGAGTTACGAGCACTTGCTCATCTTCGTTAATGTGAAACACATCTTTTCTGCTGAAGAAGTTCTCATATCTCTTAAGGTATGCATTTTGTTTGGGTCTAAATCAGAAACTCTGAAAGTTGCCTAACCTGTAACCTTAGCAGCAACATTGCGCGTACATGTATTCCACAGTCAGTTTCGCTTATAACTTCCGACTCATTCATTTCCGGACCAGGGTTCCAGGGTTCCTTACCCCAGATTGGTACATATACGCTTCTCCATCATCCCTGAACGTTTGTAACATCATCACGAAATCACTTTGCGCAGGCGTCGCACACATATCCAGTCAGTCTGTGGAGAGCTTTCAACCAGTTCAAACATTAATTTTTCCATCTTCCACCAGCAGTCATGGTGTAATCTTCTGTGTCAGTCGGGATAGTCATACATTCAATACGCCACTATATCTTGTGGCTTGTATTGTATTGCATTGTATGGAACTGGGGACCTAGAAATGACAGAGAGGCTTCGTCCCCGCCGTAGCCCTCAGTGGTGCACAACCCCAATACAGGCTACAGCAGTCCACTCACCCCACCACCGCCCCACAACGAACCCAGGGTTATTGTGCGGTTCGGCCCCCAGTGGGACCCCGCCCCCCTCCCCCCTCGCCGGTAACGTCTCATACCAGACGAATGTAACGCCAATGTTTGCGTGGTAGAGTAGTTATGGTGTACGTGTACGCGGAGATTGTGTTTGCACAGCTGTCGCCGACATAGTATAAGTGAGGCAGAATAAGGGGAGCCAGAACCAGCCCGCATTCGCCGAGGCAGATGGGCAACCGCCTTAAAAACCATCCACAGACCGGCCGGCACACCGGACCTCGACACTAACCCGGGGACCGGGACGCCTTCCCTCCCAGAAAGCAGTACGTTAGACCGCACGGCTAACCAGGCGGGTATCTTGTGGCTCACTGAGTGTATTGTTTACCTACTTGTTCAGTTATGAAATGCCACTTGTTAATTACTGCTAAGCCACTTAGACCCTATATAAACTGGTGATCTCTGTTATTATATGTGTTAAATAAAGCTGACCGTCGTGAACGCGTTAATAACAGTTTAGTATTGGGAAAGTAAAAAGGAAACTTGTTCCTCCTGTGTCTGAATTGCTTAATAATTGTTTACAGTTCACAAGATTCATCAGGAGGATGGCATTAGAAGAAGTTCCACGAGTCTTATGAGGCATCAAAATAGGTCGGTCAGCTTGTATAGTGTGTTACCATTGCGCCACGTCGTTCACATTCTGATCACCAGATTCTGTGGCAATACAGTGCGCAAAATTCAAACGTCGAAGAAGTGTTTCGTGAAAATAAAGCATGTGGCACTGTTTACGCCAGTACGTCTATCGGATGGGAGCGTTAAGCTCGGCGCCCCCATTGGAGATATGCGAGAGCAGTATACTACGGGCCTCCACCCGTTTTCCACCTGCCACTCTTCTCCTCCTCCTCCTCCTCCTCCTCCTCATCATCATCATCATCAGCCGGCCGCGGTGGTCTAGCGGTTCTAGGCGCGCAGTCCGGAACCGCGGGACTGCTACGGTCGCAGGTTCGAATCCTGCCTCGGGCATGGATGTGTGTGATGTCCTTAGGTTAGTTAGGTTTAAGTAGTTCTAAGTTCTAGGGGACTGATGACCACAGAAGTTAAGTCCCATAGTGCTCAGAGCCATTTGAACCATTTTTGATCATCATCACAGAGACAATACTGAAAGCCCACATGCATTCACTGCAGCCCCCTATACTTTAAAGACTCGCTTAAATACAGCTTCACGAAGCAAGCATTGGATGGAAGTGAACATGTAGCTTTCGTTTTCTTAGAGTTCCGCAAGGCGTTCTACGCTGTGCCACACCGTCGGCTACTAACCTAGATATGGTCGCGTGAAGTATTTTCGCAGGTATGTGACTGGCTCATACAAACTGTTCTCCGTGCACATGCCCCGTAAATTCTCTATGAAACGGGGAGCTTCGACACTAACGGCGACCATCTTTGTCAGGAAAGCAACTGATTGTCGAAGAAGTAACGGTATCACAGAGGTGTAACACTGGGACAGTCTGTTCGAACCGTTTCCAGCGCCGTACCGATCATCTTCGGAATGTCAAGTACAGGAATCAAGAGAGAAAAAAAAAAGAAAAAAGAAAGAAAAAGTCGCACGGGGTAACCGCGCGGCATGGTCTGAGGCGCCTTACCACGGTTCGCGCGACTCCCCGCAAACCTATCTCTCGCCTTTTGGCTCGGATTGGCTAGAGGTTTAGTTTGATAGACTCACTGGATCCATCTGTCGCGCGCAGGGTAGGCAGGCAATGCCCTCTTGCGTAGGGCAGCAAACGGGTGGAGCTCTGGCGGTGTCACGGAGGTGGAAAGTCGTAGCCGAGTGGGCTTGACTGGATTGTGCTGTGGGCCATTTCGATTTGGTTGTGCTGGCTTTTCCATTTCTTGAAGGGAGTTTTCTGACAGGGGTCTTGCGTGGCTTTGGGATTGTGTTTAAATGTTAATGCTGTTTTACGTGTTGCAAGGATCAGTTGGGCAGTTATTCATTTCAGTTGAGTTGTTGCAGTAGCTGATTAAACTTCCATGCGGCTTTAATGCTGCACACATTAGCTGGGCAGCCACTGTGTTCGTTAGCTTTCTAGCAATTTGTTGGTCAAATTTACCAGTGGTTGTAGCAGCTACTCAAATGGCTCTGAGCACAATGGGACTTTACATCTGAGGTCATCAGTCCCCTAGAACCTAGAACTACTTTAACCTAAATAACCTAAGGACATCACACACATCCTTGACCGAGGCAGGATTCGAACATGCGACCATAGCGGTCGCGCGGTTCCAGACTGAAGCGCCAAGAATTGCTCGGCTACAGCGGCCGGCGGAGCTACTCAGATCAGCTGGGCAGCTGTTGAGTTCATTTGAGCTGTTGTAGTGGCTGATTGAATTTTCGTCGGTTTTAAGTGCTGCACGGATTACCACGTGGCTGTTGGCGTGGTTGGTGTTGCAGAATTTGCTTGTTACGCATTAATGTGGATGTAATCGCTGTGCAGCTTTTGAGTTGATTAGAGAAGCTGCAGGTTGATATTGGCGGTCCTCATGGCAGTTGTGAACCGAAGAGAGCTATTGCCCGTATTTAGTATTTCTGTTAAGGGCGTAAAAGTAGGTGTTGAAGATCATAGTTAATGAGTACGAAATTGTTCGGTATTAGCGGATTGAAATTCGTTTGCGGCGGAAGGTGTGGATGACAACAGGTTTAAAACGCTGTCAAACATATCCTTCAGCCTGGCATATCTGCAATTAATGTGTGCCTTAGCGGTCCAAGTGGGTTCTCGGTTCTGCCCGCTCATTTGGTTGTAGAAATAAGTGGTGATATATATATATATATAGAAGGAAACGCAAAGGCTCAATCTAGATATAGTAGGGGTCAGTGAAGTGAAGTGGAAGGAAGACAAGGATTTCTGGTCAGATGAGTATCGGGTAATATCAACAGCAGCAGAAAATGGTATAACAGGTGTAGGATTCGTTATGAATAGGAAGGTAGGGCAGAGGGTGTGTTACTGTGAACAGTTCAGTGACCGGGTTGTTCTAATCAGAAACGACAGCAGACCAACACCGACAACGAAAGTTCAGGTATAAATGCCGACGTCGCAAGCTGAAGATGAACAGATAGAGAAAGTGTATGAGGATACTGAAAGGGTAATGCAGTACGTAAAGGGGGACGAAAATCTAATAGTCATGGGCGACTGGAATGCAGTTGTAGGGGAAGGAGTAGAAGAAAAGGTGAAACGTCCCCTTAGAACAATTATACATGACTGTGCTTAAACTGACACACAATATTTATTTTTAGCGCAACGCAATCTGACTTTCAGTAGCCCGCATCTCGTGGTCGTGCGGTAGCGTTCTCGCTTCCCACGCCCGGGTTCCCGGGTTCGATTCCCGGCGGGGTCAGGGATTTTCTCTGCCTCGTGATGGCTGGGTGTTGTGTGCTGTCCTTAGGTTAGTTAGGTTTAAGTAGTTCTAAGTTCTAGGGGACTTATGACCACAGCAGTTGAGTCCCATAGTGCTCCGAGCCATTTGAACCATTTTTTGACTTTCAGTAATCCCTACAAAAGAATGGCCCTGACTAACATTAACCTATACCTTTCACAAATCACTTACCTCACAAAAATCTTCGTTACTTGAACTACTGCAATACAGCGAGCGCCACTACTGCCAGCTAAATATAAGATTCAAACTACGGAAGGCACTAACTACTGATAGGCATAGTTAGCAAATGAAAGATTTTAATAGAGAACAAACAATGTATTTACCTTAATAGTCATAATATATATAGCAGTTCATGACATCCAGTCTTACAAATTTCAAAACTCCGCCATTTCTCTCCCCACATCCACCACTGCTGGCGGCTCACCTCCAACTGCGCAACGCTTGCGCGCTGTTCACATCCAGCTGCCCAACACTACAATGGCAGATATTCCAACAACAATGCATACCAGCCACAGACTGCACACAGCACATACAGAGCGCTACGTGGTGTTACCAATATAAAAACTTAAACAGCCTACTTTGTGCATTTTCTTCTACTGCTCAGACTTTGAGAAAAAGACTGCTATTTTACTGCGATGAACGATCAGGACTGTCTTTATGGACTGTGAGAAAATTTTAGCTTTTGACCAACATTCTATCAATAAGTGTGTGCATTTGATTTCTTTGTTATTGTAATTATGAAAAAATTTTTCAAATCTGTATTGGCCACTGCCCAAAACAATTTGCAAAATTTTTTGTGGGGAGCATGGGGGCTATGTAAGTAGGCTGTTTAAGTTTTTATATTGGTAACGCCACGTTGTGCTCTGTATGTGCTGTGTGCAGTCTGTGGCTGGTATGCATTGTTGTTGGAATATCTGCCATTGTAGTGTTGGGCAGCTGGATGTGAACAGCGCGCAAGCGTTGCGCAGTTGGAGGTGAGCCGCCAGCAGTGGTGGATATGGGGAGAGAAATGGCGGAGTTTTGAAATTTGTAAGACTGGATGTCATGAACTGCTATATATATTATGACTTTTGAACAATATTAAGGTAAATACATTGTTTTTTCTCTATGAAAATCTTTCATTTGCTAACTATGCCTATCAGTAGTTAGTGCCTTCAGTAGTTCAAAGGGGACGTTTCAAAGGTTACAGGAGAATATAGGCTTGGGACAAGGAATGAAAGAGGAGAAGGACTAATTGAGTTCTGTAACAAGTTTCAGCTAGTAATAGCGAATACCCTGTTCAAGAATCACAAGAGGAGGAGGTATACTTGGAAAAGGCCGGGAGATACGGGAATATTTCAATTAGATTACATCATGGTCAGACAGAGATTCCGAAATCAGGTACTAGATTGTAAGGCGAACCCAGGAGCAGATATAGACTCAGATCACAATATAGTAGTGATGAAGAGTAGGCTGAAGTTCAAGACATTAGTCAGGAAGAATCAATACACAAAGAAGTGGAATACGGAAGTACTAAGGAATGACGAGATACGTTTGAAGTTCTCTAACGCTATAGATACAGCAATAAGGAATAGCGCAGTAGGCAGTACAGTTGAAGAGGAATGGACATCTCTAAAAAGGGACATCACAGAAGTTGGGAAGGAAAACATAGGTACAAAGAAGGTAGCTGCGAAGAAACCATGGGTAACAGAAGAAATACTTCAGTTGATTGATGAAAGGAGGAAGTACAAACATGTTCCGGGAAAATCAGGACTACAGAAATACAAGTCGCTGAGGAATGAAATAAATAGGAAGTGCAGGGAAGCTAAGACGAAATGGCTGCAGGAAAAATGTGAAGACATCGAAAAAGATATGATTGTCGCAAGGACAGACTCAGCATACAGGAAAAGTCAAAACAACCTTTGGTGTCATTAAAAGCAACGGTGGTAACATTAAGAGTGCAACGGGAATTCCACTGTTAAATGCAGAGGAGAGAGCAGATAGGTGGAAAGAATACATTGAAAGCCTCTATGAGGGTGAAGATTTGTCTGATGTGATAGAAGAAGAAACAGGTGTCGATTTAGAAGAGATAGGGGATCCAGTATTAGAATCGGAATTTAAAAGAGCTTTGGAGGACTTACGGTCAAATATGGCATAAGGGATAGATAAAATTCCATCAGAATTTCTAAAATCATTGGGGTAAGTGGCAACAAAACGACTATTCACGTTGGTGTACAGAATATATGAGTCTGGCGATATACCATCTGACTTTCGGAAAAGCATCATCCACACAATTCCGAAGACGGCAAGAGCTGACAAGTGCGAGAATTATCGCACAATCAGCTTAACAGCTCATCCATAGAAGCTGCTTACAAGAATAATATACAGAAGAACGAAAAAGAAAATTGAGAATGCGCTAGGTGACGATCAGTTTGGCTTTAGGAAAAGCAAAGGGACGAGAGAGGCAATTCTGACGTTACGGCTAATAATGGAAGCAAGGCTAAAGAAAAATCAAGACACTTTCATAGGATTTGTCGACCTGTAAAAAGCATTCGACAGTATAAAATGGGGCAAGCTGTTCGAGATTGTGAAAAAAGTAGGGGTAAGCTATAGGGAGAGACGCGTCATATACAATATGTACAACAACCAAGAGGGAATAATAAGAGTGGACGATCAAGAACGAAGTGCTCGTATTAAGAAGGGTGTAAGACAAGGCTGTAGACTTTCGCCCTTACTCTTCAATCTGTACATCGAAGAAGCAATGATGGAAATAAAAGAAAGGTTCAGGAGTGGAACTAAAATACAAGGTGAAAGGATATCAATGATACGATTCGCTAATGACATTGCTATCCTGAGTGAAAGTGAAGAAGAATTAAATGATCTGCTGAACGGAATGAACAGTATAATGAGTACACAGTATGGTTTGAGAGTAAATCGGAGAAAGACGAAGGTAATGAGAAGTAGTAGAAATGAGAACAGCGAGAAACTTAACATCAGGATTGATGGTCACGAAGTCAATGAAGTTAAGGAATTCTGCTACCTAGGCAGTAAAATAACCAATGACGGACGGAGCAAGGAGGACATCAAAAGCAGACTCGCTATGGCAAGAAAGGCATTTATGGCCAAGAGAAGTCTACTAATATCAAATACCGGCCTTAATTTGAGGAAGAAATTTCTGAGGATGTACGTCTGGAGTACAGCATTGTATGGTAGTGAAACATGGACTGTGGGAAAACCGGAAGAGAAGAGAATCGAAGCATTTGACATGTGGTGCTATAGGCGAATGTTGAAAATTAGGTGGACTGATAAGGTAAGGAATGAGGAGGTTCTACGCAGAATCGGAGAGGAAAGGAATATGTGTAAAACACTGATAAGGAGAAGGGACAGGATGATAGGACATATGCTAAGACATGAGGGAATGACTTCCATGGTACTAGAGGGAGCTGTAGAGGGCAAAAACTGTAGAGGAAGACAGAGATTGGAATACGTCAAGCAAATAATTGAGGACGTAGGTTGCAAGTGCTACTCTGAGATGAAGAGGTTAGCACAGGAAAGGAATTCGTGGCGGGCCGCATCAAACCAGTCAGTAGACTGATGACAAAAAAAAAAAAAATTAAAAAAAAAAAAATATATATATATATATATATAGAGGGTATTACAAAAAGGTACGGCCAAACTTTCAGGAAACATTCCTCACACACAAATAAAGAAAAGATGTTATGTGGACATGTGTACGGAAACGCTTAATTTCCATGTTAGAGCTCATTTTAGTTTCGTCAGTATGTACTGTACTTCCTCGATTCACCGCCAGTTGGCCCAATTGAAGGAAGGTAATGTTGACTTTGGTGTTTGTGTTGACATTCGACTCATTGCTCTACAGTACTAGCATGAAGCACATCAGTACGTAGCATCAACAAGTTAGTGTTCATCACGAACGTGGTTTTGCAGTCAGTGCAATGAATGAGATTTTCACTCTGCATCGGAGTGTGCGCTGATATGAAACTTCCTGGCAGATTAAAACGGTGTGCCGGACCGAGACTCGAACACAGTTTTAATCTGCCAGTAAGTTTCACATCAGCGCACACTCGGCTGCAGAGTGAAAATCTCATTCTCGAAACATCCCCCAGGCTGTGGCTAAGCCATGTCTCCGCAATATCCTTTCTTTCGGGAGTGCTACTTCTGCAAGGTTCGCAGGAGGGCTTCTGTAAAGTTTGGAAGGTAGGAGAGGAGATACTGGCAGAAGTAAAGCTGTGAGGACGGGGCGTGAGTCGTGCTTGGGTAGCTCAGTTGGTAGAGCACTTGCCCGCGGAAAGCAAAGGTCCCGTATTCGAGCCTCGGTCCGCCACACGGTTTTAATCTGCCAGGATGTTTCAGTCAGTGCAATGTTTACAAATGCGGAGTTGGCAGATGCCCATTTGATGTATGGATTAACACGGGGCAATAGCCGTGGCGCGGTACATTTATATCGAGACAGATTTCCAGAACGAAGGTGTCCCGACAGGAAGACGTTCGAAGCAATTGATCGGCGTCTTAGGGAGCACGGAACATTCCAGCCTATGACTCGCGGCTGGGGAAGACCTAGAACGACGAGGACACCTGCAATTGACGAGGCAATTCTTCGCGCAGTTGACGATAAACCTAATGTCAGCGTCAGAGAAGTTGCTGCTGTACAAGGTAACGTTGACCACGTCACTGTATGGGGAGTGCTACGGGAGAACCAGTTGTTTCCGTACCATGTACAGCGTGTGCAGGCACTATCAGCAGCTGATTGGCCTCCACGGGTACACTTCTGCGAATGGTTCATCCAACAATGTGTCAATCCTCATTTCAGTGCAAATGTTCTCTTTACGGATGAGGCTTCATTCCAACGTGATCAAATTGTAAATTTTCACAATCAACATGTGTGGGCTGACGAGAATCCGCACGCAATTGTGCAATCACGTCATCAACACAGATTTTCTGTGAACGTTTGGGCAGGCATTGTTGGTGATGTCTTGATTGGGCCCCATGTTCTTCCACCTACGCACAATGGAGCACGTTATCATGATTTCATACGGGATACTGTACCTGTGCTTCTAGAACATGTGCCTTTACAAGTACGACACAACATGTGGTTCATGCACGATGGAGCTCCTGCACATTTCAGTAGAAGTGTTCGTACGCTTCTCAACAACACATCCGGTGACCGATGGATTGGTAGAGGCGGACCAATTCTATGGCCTCCACGCTCTCCTGACCTCAACCCTCTTCACTTACATTTATGGGGGTATTTGAAAGCTCTTATCTACGCAACCCCTGTACCAAATGTAGAGACTCTTCGTGCTCGTATTGTGGACGGCTGTGATACAATACGCCATTCTCCAGGGGTGCATCAGCGCATCAGGGATTCCATGCGACGGAGGGTGGATGCATGTATCCTCGCTAACGGAGGACATTTTGAACATTTCCTGTAACAAAGTGTTTGAATATTCAATGATATGACAGGAGCGATTATTCGATTATTCGAAGCAAAAAAGTCTAGTAAACATAAGCCCTAAAATGCATACCTTAAGAGCTATGAGCACTTGTTCATCTTCTTTTCCGTGAAACACCGGATGAGTGCACACAGCTCATAAGGTTCAAATGGCTCTGAGCACTATGGGACTTAACATCTGAGGTCATCAGTCCCCTAGAACTTAGAACTACTTAAACCTAACTAACCTAAGGACATCACACACACCCATGCCCGAGGCAGGATTCGAACCTGCGACCGTAGCGGTCGCGCAGTTCCGGACTGAAGCGCCTAGAACCGCATGGCCACACCGGCCGGCAGTTCATAAGGTATGTATTTCAGGGCTCATGTTTCCTAGACTTTTTTGCTTCGAATAATGGTTCCTGTCATATCGCTGAACATTCGCCATTACTGCTGGTTCACGCCGTATAGCCATTTCCCCTCGCTAAATGCATGAACGGAACAGAACAAGAGAACGACAATATTGGCACGAAGTAGTCTTCGCCGTGCCCTCCACGGCGACCTACCGAGTGTATGTGCAGGCGCAGACAAGTGTTCCTTTTACGGATAAGAAACTGGGTCTTTGAGCTGCCATTAAGAAAAACATGTCAAGTTAAAAACATCTTCAGCCGTCTATATTTCGTATTTCATTTTCATTTTTGCTACCAGCTCCGGCGTTACACTGCGCCATCTTCAACCCCCCTCACCGAAGTGTAGGAAGAATCCTATCTCTCGTACAATCGAAATAAGGACTAGACACAGTCACTGGTGTCCGCAGACTTTTTAACAACACAATCCCCTTCTTCGTCCATTGCAGTTTGATCCTGGTATCCACTGAATTTTTAACAATGCTATCCTTTCGTTCATCAATTGCAACTGACACTGGTATCTTTAGACTTTTTAACAACGCAATCCCTTTGTTCACAAATTGCAATTGACCCTGTTATCTGCAGACTTTTTAACAAACACGATCTCTTCGTTCGTCAGCTGCAATAAATGAACGAAGGGATAGTCTTGTTGGAAAGTCTATGGATACCAATAATTATATGTTGGCCACTATTTCGATTGTACAAGAGGTAGAACTGTTCGTGTACGTCGGTTAAGGGGTGTGAAAAAAGGCTAGTGTGACGCAAAATTAAGATAAAATTGGAAATTTAGACAGATGAAGGTGTTTATGATCTGACATTTTATACTGAACAGCCGAGGTCCCACAACTACCCTGTATAAAGATGGACTTACAGCTATCCGTAAGACGTCTCTCAGCCAATAATCCAGAACGGCTTTATTTATTTATCGATCCGAATAGCCATATGCGAATTTGAAAGCCAGTGCTCGAGCACAGGGACCCAGTGTGTTAGCCACTGCGGTGCCTCGGTCGGTCTCGCAGAGGGAGGCGTCGGGCGCGGCGGTACAGTAGGCGGCAGGAGTCTCCGGAGTGGAAGGAGCGGGTGGGTGGTCGAGTGGGTGGGTGGGCAGGCATTTGGGGGCGCGACAAGTGCCGGCGCGGCGGCCGCGGTCGGTGGCAGGTGGTCGATAAGCGGGCCCACGCCCACGCACAGCGGCGGGCCGCGGCCGGCTAACGACCGCCGAAGCACCTCTCCTCACCTCCCACCTGCCTTCGCCCATCTGTTCTGCCGCCCTCCCACCGATCTAGACCATCGGTTTGTTTATTCTCACACGAAGAGTTTACCTACATGAAGCCGAGCTCAGTCTGAGAAAAGTTAACCACTAAACCAAACACGCATTGCAAGCCACAGAGCTTTGCTATATTCAGTTAAAATAACTTTGACATCAACGTTTCAGCGAGGTGATCGTCAGGGGACAACCATCAGCCGAATCGTAATTCTCTCTCGAGTGCGACATGCTCTCAGTGTTGCCTGTTTCTGAGGTGCATGCATAACGTTGTCTAGCGTGCCGGCAGCACTGCCCCCGCCACTGCAATCTGTCAATCACAAATTGATTTCAATCGAGCTATAGGCTCTATTGAATGTAACAACATTCTCATTTATTGCTCAGCCTCAGTTGCATATTTTTAAACAGATTACGTGTTTAGATCACTCAGTATCATCTTCAGCTGAAAGACACTGACGGAAAACAATTCCCAACCCCAAAGAATAATTAACTTCGGGTACTGAAATTTCGAGAATGCATTTGTCTGCCCGAATGAAATTTTCACTCTGTAGAGGAGTGTGCGCTGATATGAAACTTCCTGGCAAACTGAAACTGTATGCGCACTGTGACTCGAACTCGGAACCTCTGCCTTTCGCGGGCAAGTTCTCTACTAACTGAGTTATCCAAGCGCGACCCACGAACCTTGCTCACAGCTCCAGTTCCGCCAATAGCTCGTCTCCTACCGTCCAAACTTCACAGAAACTCCCCTGCAGACCTTGCAGAACTAGCACTCCTGGAAGAGAGGATATTGCGGATTTCACATTTGTCTGGGTAACATATTTAAGAGATTAATACGGCGAAATTACAGGTTAATATAATCGCGAGATAAGTCATTGCAAATGTGCAATGCTGGTACATTAATAACCGGTGTAACCACCAGGATGTTGAGTGCAAACGTGCATGCATTGTGTTGTACAGGTGCAGGAAGTCAGTATGTGGGATGAAGTTCCATGCCTGTTGCACTTGGCCGGCCAATACACTGACGGTTAATGTTCTTTGTGCATGACGCTGGAGTTGTCGTCCGATGATGTCCCATATGCGCTCGACTGGAGACAGGTCACGCGATCGAAAGGCCAAAACAACATGTAGACACTCCGTGGAGCATGTTGGCTCGAAACTGCGGTATTTGGGCGAGCGTTAACCTGTTGGAAAACACCCCTTGGAATGCTGCTCGTGAACGGCAGCGCAGCAGGTAGTACAACCAGACTGAGGTACAGATTTGCAGTCAGTGTGCATAATTCCAGCTGTAGTCCAATGCAGCTAAGCGGCAGACAGGTTGGTTGCAAGCCATCAACTGGCCTCATCCTAACCAAGGCATGCCCATCATTGGCACTGAGGCAGAACCAGCCTTCACCAGAAACCCCGTACACCTGCACCCTGCCCTCCAATGAGCTCTCGCTTGACGCCACTGATGTTGCAAATGGCGGTGGTTTGAGGCCAGTGGAATGTACGCAACAGGCCGTCAGTTTCGCGGCTCTTCTTGAAGTAGCCGATTTGTAACAGTCCGTTCGTTGTGTCACTGTGGTGTCAGCTGCTGCTCAGACCGCTGATGCAGATGTAGTACGTTGCGCCAGAGCCACATGCCGAACACCATGGTCTTCCCTCTCGGTAGTGTCACGAGGCCATCCGGAGCCCCGTTGCGCCAGAGCCAAATGCCGAACACCTTGGTCTTCCCTCTCGGTAGTGTCACGAGGCCATCCGGAGCCCCGTTGCGCCAGAGCCAAATGCCGAACACCTTGGTCTTCCCTCTCGGTAGTGCCACGAGGCCATCCGGAGCCCCGTCTTCTTGCGACCGTACATTCCCGTGTCGGCAGTCACGTACAGAGGCCACATTCTTGCCAAGTCTTTCAGCAATATCGCAAAAGGAACATCTAGCTTCTGGTAGCCCTATAACATGATCTCGTTCAAAGTCAGTGAGATGTTGGTAATGGCGTCTTTGTCGTCTTAAAGCCATTCTCGACTAACATCAGCTCAAACTAACCACGTCCAAGCTCAAAAGTAACCTAACTATTACACTCGTTACAGCGAGTATTTAAAGCAAACCTGATTTGCATCCTCATAGTGACGCTACAAACGCCACTCTGATGTGACTGGCGCGAAAGTTCAAAAGACATTATCATTCAGATGTAGAAACACACATACCAACTTTCTTTCACGTTGCACCGCTCCTTCTTGGTGTTGCGATTTCTTTTTCGTCAGTGAAACTGCGTCAGCAACCCGCCTACTGAGAACCACAGATGAGAGTACTGTCGCACTGGCAGCGGTGGCTTACTCATGTAATCCAAGCTATTGGGAGGCCGTCGTGTGGCAGAGATCTGTTGGTTAACCACAGATTGGGCCGTTTCGTGTGCTCAGGAGCGTCCGGTCACAGAGTCAAGGGAAACCGAAGCTAGGAATAAAGTGTGTAAAGTCTATTGAATGAGTTATGCCCTTGCTTCCACCCGTCCCAACGACCAACTCAGATAGGCAGATGCCAAAAAAGTTTTTGTCCTTCTAGTGGCAGTGTATCATAAATCGCTGAATCACCGGAGCATTTCAAGCGGTCAGAGAAAAACGTGTGACGTTCGAAAAATAGGTTCTTTTTAACAGTTTCTTCTACTACAATGGTTAAGCCGAATTATTTGTTTAAAGCATAAATTAACATAATTATTTACGCAAACAATAGTTTTGATAAAACTGTTAAATACTTTGGAATTAATACACTCCTGGAAATTGAAATAAGAACACCGTGAATCCATTGTCCCAGGAAGGGGAAACTTTGTTGACACATTCCTGGGGTCAGATACATCACATGATCACACTGACAGAACCACAGGCACATAGACACAGGCAACAGAGCATGCACAATGTCGGCACTAGTACAGTGTATATCCACCTTTCGCAGCAATGCAGGCTGCTATTCTCCCATGGAGACGATCGTAGAGATGCTGGATGTAGTCCTGTGGAACGGCTTGCCATGCCATTTCCACCTGGCGCCTCAGTTGGACCAGCGTTCATGCTGGAAGTGCAGACCGCGTGAGACGACGCTTCATCCAGTCCCAAACATGCTCAATGGGGGACAGATCCGGAGATCTTGCTGGCCAGGGTAGTTGACTTACACCTTCTAGAGCACGTTGGGTGGCACGGGATACATGCGGACGTGCATTGTCCTGTTGGAACAGCAAGTTCCCTTGCCGGTCTAGGAATGGTAGAACGATGGGTTCGATGACGGTTTGGATGTACCGTGCACTATTCAGTGTCCCCTCGACGATCACCAGTGGTGTATGGCCAGTGTAGGAGATCGCTCCCCACACCGTGATGCCGGGTGTTGGCCCTGTGTGCCTCGGTCGTATGCAGTCCTGATTGTGGCGCTCACCTGCACGGCGCCAAACACGCATACGACCATCATTGGCACCAAGGCAGAAGCGACTCTCATCGCTGAAGATGACACGTCTCCATTCGTCCCTCCATTCACGCCTGTCGCGACACCACTGGAGGCGGGCTGCACGATGTTGGGGCGTGAGCGGAAGACGGCCTAACGGTGTGCGGGACCGTGGCCCAGCTTCATGGAGACGGTTGCGAATGGTCCTCGCCGATACCCCAGGAGCAACAGTGTCCCTAATTTGCTGGGAAGTGGCGGTGCGGTCCCCTACGGCACTGCGTAGGATCCTACGGTCTTGGTGTGCATCCGTGCGTCGCTGCGGTCCGGTCCCAGGTCGACGGGCACGTGCACCTTCCGCCGACCACTGGCGACAACATCGATATACTGTGGAGACCTCACGCCCCACGTGTTGAGCAATTCGGCGGTACGTCCACCCGGCCTCCCGCATGCCCACTGTACGCCCTCGCTCAAAGTCCGTCAACTGCACATACGGTTCACGTCCACGCTGTCGCGGCATGCTACCAGTGTTAAAGACTGCGATGGAGCTCCGTATGCCACGGCAAACTGGCTGACACTGACGGCGGCGGTGCACAAATGCTGCGCAGCTAGCGCCATTCGACGGCCAATACCGCGGTTCCTGGTGTGTCCGCTGTGCCGTGCGTGTGATCATTGCTTGTACAGCCCTCTAGCAGTGTCCGGAGCAAGTATGGTGGGTCTGACACACCGGTGTCAATGTGTTCTTTTTCCCATTTCCAGGAGTGTATTAAGGGCTGGCTTTGCTAACATGTTTTCGAATAGAGCCAAATAGGTCCTTTAAGAATACTATTAGTTGTTCCTCCAAATGTTTTATATTTAGTACAAATTTATATTTGTTTACAAATCATCAACAGAATTTAAGTTACGAAATACTTACTGATTTCACCCTATAATGAAAGATACTAATAAGTAATAGTCAAAATAAATTAGAAAATCAATTACATGCATAAAACTAAGCACAAAATTAGATCTGGTGTTGTATTCTTTAAAACTGAGGGTCAACCTTTCTCTTTCATGAAAATACAGATTATACTCACGTATGTTAATGGTAATTAGTTAAAAGGGGGAAAAACGAATTTAAGGAGGCAGATGGCAAAACAAGAGGGGAAGTAAAAATATCGCAGTTTGCTTCGTCACAAACGGAGGTCATTTCCCTTTTCGAAAGGAGTCATCGGACAAATGCGTATAAGTATAGGCCAATATATCTGACGTCAATCTATTGTTAAATGATATAAATCATTTTATGCTCGCGTATTATGACCTTGATGAAGACATAAAATTTTCTCGTTTCGTTCATGAGAGCAGAAGGAATAACGGCGGATTGTCTAATGCCGTGTTCCTTGCCTCGCAGAAGCCATTCACTACAGTTCTGCACTCTCAGCTGACGGGAAAAAGGACAATCGTACGAAGCTTCGGAGAAGTTTCGCAACTGAATTCAAGAAAGTGAAAGAAAACGTCAGATGCAAAAGTAATTCTAGGCGTATCTTATGGGAGTGTTAAGCGCCGTGTCTGTTCATGATCTTGTGAATAACGTTGGAATCTCCGATATGGTGTTGGGAGACGATGCTTTGAATGTAGAAAAATCGCAACACGCAACACCAGAAAACTGTACCAGAATGCGGGAAGACCTGCAAATGCTCGACGCACACTGCTGGAACTGGCAGCCGTATTTTTAATGTAGTCCTCTCAGAATTAGGGTCTTCAGACACTCTCATCCGACCAGGGTTTTACGCATACTTTTTATATCACAGTTACTTAAACAACGGTAATAATTTTAGTGTGCTAGAGCTAAAAAGGATTTGAAACAATATTTGAAAATATCTAACGTTATTCGGTATAACTGTAGTGACATAGAACTAAAAGCAGTAAGAAAGAATAGCTATACTATTGTTGCTGCTGATCACCAACACAAAGAAACTGAAGTATTTCCTTAAATACACCAAAGGATTATTACTGTTCGATTGATCAATAGTCGAATAATCACTGGAAACAGTAAAAATCCTAACATACTCAGGAGTAAGAGACCTAAAGCAGAACGACGGCATGATTGGAAAGCAGGGACCCGATTGAGATTCACTGGAAGATTTCTAAGGACTAGGGATGGAAAAACCGATCGGTTAATACCGATACCGGTATTTTAGTTCTGAATAACCGGCTTTTTTCGGTAGTCGTTTGGTCTCCGTTATAACAGATTTTTCTTATTTTAAACCATAGACCGGGTAAAAAACGGAATATCGACTAGCCGCAGCAGCAGTGCTGATAACTTTGGTTGTTCAATACACCTTACAAAAACGTGTAATTTTTATTAGTAAAATTTTCACTGCTCTGGAATATTGCGTTGTTATACAAAATGGGAAGAGAGATCAGTACTATTTTAATGACAATGCCCACAGAAAGGAGCAACAAACATATGGCGTAAGAATTGGTACAGCATCTCTGAGACAATATTGTATCTGTTACCATGTGGCTTGGCCTGTTACACGGTACGCGCGTACGTGCAGTGTGCGAGAGTTAACCCAGCTGCTGTGTAATACAGTTTGACACTCTCGTCGTCGGACATCAGTTGTATTACAAAATAGCACCATTCCTAGTCTGGAAGTACGAGGTGTGTCAAAAAGAATCACCCGATTTGGCACGTCTATATTTCTGAAAATAATAAAAATATACAATGAATTTTGTTTTTTGCTGAATGGGAAACTCAAAAAGTTCTTTTCATACCTTTTCATAGGTGTTCAATATGGCCCCCTTGAGATGCACAGCATATGCCAATGCCGTAATCAAATTGTCCCCACACTGCAGCGAGCATGTCTTGAATTACAGCTTCCACAGCTGCTGTTATGCGATGTCTCAGTTCATTCATTGTTGTTGGTAACTGAGTCCTAGAAACTCCCCCAAGAAATAAGGTTCGGTGACCTCGGAAGCCAGTAATGTACGGTTGAATCATTTGGTCCATTGTGGCCGATCCATCGTTCAGTAAAAAAATTCCCGTACTCCTAGATGACAGGGCGGCGTTGCCCATCCTGTTGGTGAATGAAGTCGCTCGAATTAGTTTACATCTGTGGGAAAACAGAGTTAGTTCTCAAACAAATCGAGATAGGTGCTTCCAGTAACAGTGTTCTCGACAAAGAAAACTGGACCATACACCTTTTCCCGTGAAACTGCACAAAACACATTAAATTTCGGAGAGTCCCTCTCATGTTGTACAACTTCATGTGCTTGTTCAGTACCCCATATTCTCACATGATGACGGCTCACCTTTCCATTTAAATGGCATGTTGGCTCATCATTAAACACTAAGCGTGGAAGAAAACTGTCGTCCTCCATCTTGTCAAGAACGAAATTACAGAACTCCACACGTTGTTGTTTGTCACCTTCACGAAGAGCTTGCAGTAGCCGAATTTTGTATGGTTTCATGTGTAAACGTCGACAAAACACACGCGATGCGGACTTCGAGGGCTTGTTGGGCTGTCGAGCTGCACGGCGAACGGATTTCTGCTGTCTCCTTGAGAAACTATAACAGATGTGGCGACGTTGTGTCAGACACTCGGGGACGGCCCGGCGATTTGCCTTTACACAAACAACCTGTTTCTCCACACCGGTAGCATTCTCGCTTCCCACGCCCGGGTTCGATTCCCGGCGGGGTCAGGGATTTTCTCTGCCTCGTGATGGCTGGGTGTTGTGTGCTGTCCTTAGGTTAGTTAGGTTTAATTAGTTCTAAGCTCTAGGCGACTGATGACCTCAGCAGTTGAGTCGGATAGTGCTCAGAGCCAGCCATCTCCACACCATACCTAGTACGAAAGATATGCTGAATAGTTTTGTTGACCCGCACTGCGCAAAACATAGAACACAAAACGTTTTCTGTTGTTCAGACACTATTTTTACTAGAACTGAAGTGGGCGCACACTGCTGCTACCTAACGTGGACGATGTGAAATTGGAGAATTTCCTTATTGCAGCAGTACGTTGTTCACGCACTTATATCAAATAACGTAATAGTTACGATTTTTTTAAAAAAATCAGATGATTCTTTTTGATGCACCCTGTATTTTACCAAGTGCGGTATGAACGAAGTACAATGCTTCATTCCTTTGAAGAACAGGCAGGAGTCACAACAAACATGCAACATCTATAACTCAAGAACGAATTTATTGTTTATTATAAAAATCGAAAGTAGCTGATATGTTGTCTGTGTCTACTTTATATGTCTTTATCTGCTTGTAGCCCTTGAATACGGACAAATTAACACGAAAAATGGAGTTTTTCAGTCTCAGTTATTCAGTGACAACTGCCATCCCTCCGAAGTACAAGTAATTTATCTACGATAGAAGTGTGCTCACAACACACTCATTCGAGCGAGTCTCGAGTTTTGGCCATCTTTCTATCTGAAAGAAGGTAGGCAATATCCAAAGAAGAGAAGTGCATTTTGTCACGGATCATTCAGCAGCTGTGGGAGAGTTACGTAAATAGTGTAAAACGCTGTAAAAGTGGCGTTCGACTTTACAGATAGATTTACTGTTGCATTATGGAGAGCGGACGTATTACTTCTTCCCACATACGTCTTGCGCAACGACCATGACGGGAAAATCAAATAAACTGGAGCATTGTGGTGGCTTACCATAGTCGTTCTTCCCGTAGACCATACGTGGTAAAACGTGTGGGCTAGCGGGGGTGGGGGACAGGGGGACACCGTAAGGTGTCTTGCAGAATATAGAAGTAGATGTAAACAGCTGGTTATGGGCCGAACTACAGTTTAATGAGCATTCCAAATCACAGTGGAACTTGGCAAGTTAGATATGTATACTGAAGTTTGACCGAGATGGATTTCTCTCGAAGTGTAGAGACCTCAAAAGGACAACCGGAATGGTCAGCAAACCGGTTAGTGATTGAGTGGAAGATTTTAGCAACATGCAGGTTCGCGTCACAAATGTCTATCGATGCAATTATGACACGTGATGTACTTCTCATTGTTTTGTTTGTGTTAACCTATTCACTGCGTCGCTTGCTTATCCGATCTATTACTTCAACCATCTCACCTTCACTATTATTACAGTCGTTATATTGCGAAGGACGTGTTATTGTTTTCATATATTGTGACTGTATACTTCGCGCCATGAAAATGTGATTACATGTGGTTTTTACTAAACTAATTAAAGGTCACTAATAACTTCTATAAAATAGCGTTTGCTGTTGCTTCTTTGAGAAGATAGCTACATCTACACACATACTCCGCAAGTCACCATATGGTGTATAAATGAGGGTATCTCGTACCACTGCTAATCATTCCCTTTCCCGTTACACTCGCAAAAGGAGGGAGGGAAAACCGACTGCCTAGACCAGGGCCGGCTACGGCGTGCCAACTTTCATGCGTGCAGCGCGTGCGGGCCACGGGCTGGCCGAGGCCCGGCCTGCCACTCGGCTTTGCTCGGTCCTTCTCCGAAGTCCCGCAACACGGCGACCATTCATTTAGCACGGCGGTGCGGCATTTATCGGCCGGCACAACTCTCTGATTTCGGCAAAATTGCACTGTCAGTACTGTTTAACTTTCCGTATTTGTTCATGGTGTGAGGACGTTCACAAATCCAGTGGCTGTTTGCACAATGAGAGGCAATCCTTTCAAATGAATGGGGAATGACAGAAGAGAGGGATTCTCAATTCACAAAAGGTACGGGTCTACATATCTGCCATGACAACAAAATAGGAAACAATTACAGCGGGAATCATTGTTCTGTACATCAAAAATCACTTTGAGCGAAGTTTTCAGGCCTGGGGCATGTGAAGAAATTGGTGGTACGAATAGTAGAATTCTGAAGTCGCACTCATCATTCCCCTGTCAGCTGCAACAGTTTCAATGGAAGTGAATGAAGAGTGTGGATACTTTATGTACTACTACAAAGTAAGTATGCCTGGAACGATTTTTCGATTGAAAACTCGCTATTGTCGAATTTACGAAAGACAAAGGAGTGCAAGAACGAAAAGTAGACAATTCAGAATGGAGTTTAGACTTCACATTTTAAGTGGACTTGACTGTACACTGTCCACAATAAGATATTGCAAGGTAACTTCTTTCTGATTTGAGGGGGACTTATTTAAAAATAAGTTCACGCTGTAGAAGGGATGAATTCTGACAAAGACAGTCCAGTGTCAAGCTCAGTGACATTAAAGAAAATGCGAGGTTTCGAGAATTCATCGTGGCTTTCAACGAATTACAAGGATAGTTTTACAAAGATTCTGAGGACACTGTCAATCATACATTTGTTCCCGAGCTGTTGTCGAGACCGTTTCAGTTGAAAACGCAACTGTGCATCTTTAGGTGTAACTGATAGACCTGAAAGGTAACTCCAGTTTTAATGACAATTCTTTCCGCGTCCAAACTGTCTACATTACGTTCCTCAGGTAGAGTTTCCAAGTCTCCATAATGAGGTTACAAAAGTGCTACAATATTTCGATCGACGTATTTGTGTGAAAGACCTTTTTTCGTTTATGAAATAAGTCACGGTTAGGTGTCAACTTGAGTGCGAAACTCTCTGAAATTGTCTGCGTCTGTCCGTATGCCGACATTTTGTCCCACACAACGATTATATTTTGTCTTCAGCATACCAAGAATAAGTAAATAATAGTGAAAAATTTTTTGTTTGTGAACCTACGTTATAGTGAAATGAAAAATATAAAACTAAGTAGTGTGCAGAGCGGCTGTACTACCATTTAAATGCGGCGCGCTCGCAGTTTTCCCTTTTCCCCTCCTTGCGCTCAGACAACGTGGCGTGGTGGTGGGGGAAACGTGAAGCAATACTGAGAGATTTGGCACTCGAAATCTTCGCCTCCCCTGCTCTCCGAGCCCTAATTTCTCTTACCTTGTCTTCGCAGTACCTGAAATGTACATTGACGACAGCAGAACCGTTCTACGATAAGCGGAAAACACCGCTTCTCTAGATTTTCTCAATAGCGTTTCGCAAAAAGAACTTCTTTCCTCCAGTAATTCTCATTTGAGTCCATAAAGCGTCTCTGTAATACCCACGTGTTCTTTGAACCTCCCGATAACAAATGAAGCATCATGCCTATGAATTGCTTCGTGTCTCGTGTCTTCCTTTAATCTCAATCACGGGCGGCGGGGGGCGGCAAACACTCCTCCTCGAACAGAACTCAAGAAAGGGTCGCACTAGTGTTCCATTCGCGGTCTCCTGTACAGATGAGATACACGTTCCTGGAAAACTCCAAGTAAACAGAAGTCAGCTATTTACCTTCCCTACCACCGACCTCGAGCTCGTTCATTTCATGTCACTTTGTAACGTTACGGCTAGAAATTTTGTCAAAGTGACTGCATAACGCGGCACCCAACTAACACTATATTCGAACATTACAGGATTGTTTTTCTGTATCAACTGCATGAACTTGCATTTTTCCACATTTAGAGCGACCTGCAATCCAGCACACCAAACAGAAATTCTGTCCAACTCATCCTGTATCCTTCTACATTCCCTGACCGAAGACACTTTCCCGTGCACTACAGACAGACCCTAATAGCCGTGTAATTCACAAAACAGACTTGCTCTGACACTTGTTATACAGAAAAAGGGAAGTTACCAGTGAGTATTAACTGTTAATGGTAATGTAAGTTAATACGTTATTACTTCGTAACATTCACCCGACCCGACACGCATGTATGTTAATACGCCGCTTCCAGGACGGGGAGGTGAGCGGCCTCGGATCGAATCCGCCCAGCGGGTTAACGACGAGGGTCGATGTTCAGACAAGCCAGTAGGCGGTTTCCCACGTCGCACTAGGTGAACACCGGGCTGATGGCCAACTCAGCCTCAGTTACACAACTCGCTCACTTTCACACGAATATACGCAGGCAGTTTGGGGATACACACATCCCGTCCTGGGGCTAACGGGGTGACACAGGAAGGGCATCCCGCCACCCCTTAAATTAAACGTGCCGAATTCATTAATAACCACGCCGCCCTGTGCCGCTGCAAGTCAAAGGCTCAAGAAAAACAAGAAAATCCCCTCATAATGTTCGAAAGTACCAGCAATGCGAGCGGGAAGTAATAAAAGCTTTCTGAAAATACCAACTGGCTATAGAAAAAAAACAAGGCATTAACATTTCTAATTGTATTCTGTTATATAGCATAAGCACATTTAATGCAGCAACGAATAATGTAGAGATACGCAAAACGAGGAATTACCTTTGCCTGCTTATGGCCGATCGGAAAAAGACACGAAGTCTAGAGAACTCGCCTCAATGCAGTTTTGTTGGACAAATTAGCGAAGCAGTTTAGCAGCAGATCTTCTGATCCGAGGTAGAGATAGCGCGAATGGGAATCTCTACCGATAATGGAATTTTAAAACGTCCGTAATTTGACCCTTATCTATGTGAGTGCTTACTTTTAATACCCAGAGTTTAGAATGAGCACACGATACTACTACTTCGCGTTACACCTGCGTCAGCTGCGTTATCTGACATGGACTAATCCATGGTTGTGACAGCATGGGCAAAGTGAATCTTCTGTCTTGCAAAAGAAATTGTGGGCAATTTCCTTTCAATCAACATCGCTCCACGAGGAACCTGCCCCCTAGTAAATGCCCAATTCCTCATCATGCTTTCTGGATACAGGCAATTGCACGTTCTTGCTTCATCTGGGCATTTTAAAACTCCGTGCATTTTAAAACTCATTCAGGTGCTAGCAGTACTTTTTTTGTTTACCTATCAATTGCTTCCCGATGTTACTAGTACCACAGGATAGAGCTCGGATTAGTTCGACGTTTTTTAATGGTGAGCTTCGTTGCACCACACACTTGGGCCTTTTTTTTAGAATATAAGTTGTAGTAAGATTTTTTCTCTGTGTTCCACTTATTTTGCACAAGAATATCATCATTCAGCGCACACTCAATAAGAAGTTCATAGAAGCAGCAGGGCTTCCATTACTTCAGTGTACGACACGATTTTGTTGGTCATTCTACACAGTGGCACAGCACTACATTTAGATAAAATACTAACTGCATCGTAGGTCAGATGCTGCAGTATCTTGATCTGCATTATTCTCGGTGGTTAATCCACTGATTATAAATAAAGGTACCGGCGGAATAACATGTACATCACAACTCATGACACAAACTATACACATCGTTTTACTTTGAACTAACAAGTATTCTTTGGTGCGGAAATTAATCATGACTGGAGCGCAACTTGTATTCACGAGATCTTCTATAGGGCGCCTCACTATTTAAAAGGCCGTAAAATTTCACCGTGCACAGTGAACCGGCTACCAGGTCGTTCTATACGAGTTCAAATTTCGTAGGTGAGCTAGGGTGGCAGCAATTAATGTGGCAAACTAGTCACTTACTCAACCGCGTGTGCACTGCCTTTACGTGAGTATAAGACAGTAGCGTTCAGTGAGACACTTATGTTTTAAGCGAACATTGTACAGAAATGTGGGTAAACGTAAGAACGTGAAAGAGTGCGCAATCGTGTTAAGCCTTGCCAATAGCCACCCGGTGTGTTGAATTGCTGGATTTGTTGGTGTCAGATTTGTGGTCGGAAAAAGATAATGACTGACAGGGCCCAAAGCCGCCTTTAACGACTTTTGCATCAAAATCGCTTCCAAACCCTACAGGAATTGCTGCAGGCAGTGAATGAATATCCATCCCAAACTGTTAGCGAGAGAACATTGCGACGGGATCAACGTGCAGAGAACATTTGGAGTCGGTCGACTCGTAAGAGGCCTTAGCTCACACAGGCTCATAAAGACGACAACAGCATAGTTAGTTAGGCTGGAAGAATATATGACTGGTCTTCCCCTCCCTACTACATTTCGACCGTCCTGCAAAATCACCTGATTTGAACCCCGTAGAAAATCCGTGGGACACGGAACAGCAAGTAAAACGCCGGCATCAGCCCTCCCGCAATTTGGTGGAATAACGAAATCAAATTCTCAACGAGTGGCTTAACAAGAATGCGACGCGCCTGTACAACCTTGTGGACTCACTTCCTAACCGAATACAGGCTGTTATCAAGTCCAGGGACGGAATTACACGGTGTTAAATGATGCTTTTAATGAGTTCTCTAGGGATGACTCATTTTAGGTCCGCAGAGGTTAACAGTAGTAAATGTTCGGTACACCAATTTGACAAATCTTAATAATGCTTTAGAACAGGAAGTGATGGCGGCCATGGTCAGTTATTAGTAACCATTCTGCGATTCAGTTTTGGAAAACTTAAATTAGGATGAGTGACATGGGAAAAATTATATGCCAGAATTATTAACGTTTAGCTGTTGCAGGATCCTCGAATACATTCAGAGCTCGAACATAACTAAGATATTTTACAAATAACACTTTCACTTAAAATATTAACACGAATTTAGGAAACGCTACCCATACAAAACATGGCTCACTTTCCTCCATACACAAATTACAATACTGGACGAATGTGAAGTAGATTTCTGATGCATGGATATTCCAAAAGTTTTGCAATATTAAGTTACACAATCAACTGTTACCAAACATTGTATCACTTCGAGTATATGGTTCCGAGCATTCTTAAACGTCTAATTCACAGCTGTGTCTACAAATGTGTCCCTGGGGACGCAGGAGAGTACCGCTCAAATTTCTGTATATAGCGCACATATGCCTTACGTAGCGTGACACTGCGTACTTCACGTTCCATAAATTGTTCAATATATCGAAAAAATGTATCGATAAATAGTAGTATGCCTCCAATTTTATCATATTTGGCCAATGTTCTTAATGAGCTCCTAAAGCACTTGTGTCTTTTTAATTTACTAGTTTATTTTTATTCCACTGGATCTCCCCGTTAATGGGAGAAAATCATACAACCCCTGACAACGTTTTCAGAATTATTTAAAACGCAAAAACACGAAACTAATACAAAGTTGAAGTATAAAATACCGAAACGGAGCTAATAATACTAAGATTTATCAAGCATTTTTTCATCTAGTAGCAAAACGAAAAAGTGATACGACTGACGGAAACACGAACTATTAAGGTAGTGGGCCAACATACTCGGTCTGCAAGGAGACCGCCAGATGGGCACTGAATTACGGCCATAGTTTTAAGGTATTCTTTGGTCAGAAGAAAGGAAGACGGGTTAGCGCGTCAAAATGAGATAATGCTGCCAATGCTCCGCAAAGATGAAAGGAAGACAGTGGAATAAAACATGGTCGCGAGTAGGCCTTTCAGAAAGACGAAGCAAACGGAGTTTCCCCATGTAATAAATCGTAATAACGAGCGATTAATTGGCAAGGTGTTGTACGTACCAGCTCGATGGTTCACCGGGAATGAATTGGGGAAACTACGAAAATACAAATCACTATTAAATGGCACAATTTTGTAATGGATTTCAAAACTTTGACTGTGGATCTATCGCAAACATAACTGGGCGGCGTGCTAAGATGGAGTATAAGATTATCCGATCAGCTTTGCATCGTCTCTACTGCGACGCTGGCACTGCATTACGAACCTGCAACTGCTGCGCTATAGACGTTTTGGCCGTCGCTTTCGTAACGTTGACCACACATCTCTGACTCAAAGACAAGCACGCTGGTGATACCTGCATTACGTTGATTACGTAGTTGTCCGTCCTAGACTTTTCTGGCCAACTATGAAAGACAGATGCAGTATTATTCCATGGTTTTCTATATTACGGGCTAGGTAAATACCTCCCTGCGTCCCACCCTCCCCCATACGTTACAAACAACGTCACTTCTCCTGCCCCCAGGCCCGCGAGAAATACAGGCCGTGGCGCGTACGTCCAGCACGTGACACGATAGGTCTTGCGAGTGCCAGCGGCCGTCTCCGGCTGGGTGCGGGTTACTATTTCAGACCAGCTTAGTATTTCTTTTGGAAATTTGTGGTAAGGTCTTATGGCACCAAACTGCTGAGGTCATCGGTCCCTAAGCATACGCACTACTTAATTTAACTTAAACTAACTTACACTAAGGACACTACACACACTCATGCCAGAGGAAGGAATCGAACCTCCGACGGCGGGAGCCACGCGGACCGTAACAAGGCGCCCCCAGACCGCGCGGCTAATAATTCTTAACGGCGCTTTTAAATATCTCGACAACGCACTGCGAAGTTAATATTTTTAGTGGGCACCTTTTCATTGACATGCTGCACGGAGCCGAGCGTTCGCGATGTATGGAGGCCAAGGCGCCTAGTGTGATGTCACAAGTTCGTTGTGGGGCCCGCATTTCTCGTGGGCCAGGCCTGTCCACGCGAGAGGAGGTGAACTTTCTGCTTGAAGACTGTCACGAGAAAACGAGAGTAATTCATACGAGAGTAATTCATACTGAAATGCTACGAGGAAAACGAAACAATATGAGAGATTTTGGTACTGAATTACTTGACAATAGGTACTCTAATAAATTATACAATATAATATCAGAGTACCAAGCCTCTATAATGATGAAGTTGATGCATTAGCCAAACAAGCGGCAACCTTAGGCACCGTCCTGGATCTGCACCTTCCTTATACAGACTACTTACGTGAAGGCAAGGATCACGCAAGACAACAATGGCAGGAAATGTGGAACGTTTCTCAACAGAGAAAAGGTGGTTATTACGCAGTGCTACAACCTCGGATTCCTTCACAGCCGTGGTTCATGAGGGCACATCTGGACCGATCCACGATTTGCCGGCCGGAGTGGCCGTGCGGTTCTAGGCGCTACAGTCTGGAGCCGAGCGACCGCTACGCTCGCAGGTTCGGATCCTGCCTCGGGCATGGATGTGTGTGATGTCCTTAGGTTAGTTAGGTTTAATTAGTTTTACGTTCTAGGCGACTGATGACCTCAGAAGTTAAGTCGCATAGTGCTCAGAGCCATTTGAACCATTTTCGAATCACGATTTCTACCATCACAGGATTCCCACAACATCTACATCGGATCAACGTTTACAGTTCACCAGCATGTGAGTGTGATCCTCAGTCGGAAGCTGATGTCAACCACATCTTATTTATGTGCCCCAAATTTGACCGTGAACGGTTGGTCTTTTTGAAGACATTGCTGAGTATGGGCTACCATCTTCCTCAATCAGCTTCTTCTCTTTTGTGCACTAAAGACGTTCGTCTATATAAAGTGATAGTTAACTTCATCAAGAGTACTGGTTACAATCTGTAGGTTTTAATGGTGTACGTAAATTATAAATATGTCTTGCTGATGAAGATATTTCAGAATTGGTGTGAATTGTAAGCCAAGACACTTTTAATTATTTTCCAATTCAATTCAATTCAATTTTTAAAACATTATGTACAAAACTGTAACAGTTAAGCTTTTTATTCTTGTAAATATGCATTTCTGTATTTGTTTATTCAATTATGTGTACATTGTCACTATGTGTTGCCGATGGCTAAATTGAGTACACACTCAAAGGCGAAATAAACGAAAAGGAAGACAAACGTAGTAACGATGTGGTCGCTAGTTTCCCAAAATCAATTATAGTTGTTTTCTTTTTTGTTTTTCGGTCTCTTTTTCTGTAGTCGCAGTTATACAAGTAATACAGGTCATACACAGTCTTTTGAGGCTATAATAAGTCTTAGTGTTTCATCTTATTTTAAAGCATCTTCAGCGGTCATTGTAACAATACGGTTTTTCATGCAAATTGTCTGCCAAGATCGCAGACAATTTCGCTTTAAATTCCTATTGAATTATTGATATTACTTATGGATTTTCTTTGTCTCCTGCCTCATTCCTAAGGTTTTTCTACACGTACGTGCTCGATTTTTGTGCACTGCACTGCACTGACACGAAATATATTTACGTTTTCGCATTGTGTAGGTCCACTTTCATCTTGTACACATCATAGCAAAGTACATGAGATATAAGTGAACCTAAACAACATAAAAACGACAATACAATTGGAATTCAAAACACGAGAAATTTTTACGATCTCGTAAGAAAAACCGTAACAAATTTCTCTTCTTCAGAAACGATTTCCTTGCCATTGCCAGTCTACATTTTATATCCTCTCTACTTCGACCATCATCAGTTATTTTACTCCCTAAATAGCAAAACTCCTTTACTACTTTAAGTGTCTCATTACCTAATCTAATACCCTCAGCATCACCTGATTTAATTTGACTACATTCCATTATCCTCGTTTTGCTTTTGTTTATGTTCATCTTATATCCTCCTTTCAAGACACTGTCCATTCCGTTCAACTGTTCTTCCAAGTCCTTTGCTGTCTCTGACAGAATTACAATGTCATCGGCGAACCTCAAAGATTTTACTTCTTCTCCATGAATTTTAATACCTACTCCGAATTTTTCTTTTGTTTCCTTTACTGCTTGCTCAATACACAGATTGAATAACATCGGGGAGAGGCTACAACCCTGTCTCACTCCTTTCCCAACCACTGCTTCCCTTTCATGCCCCTCGACTCTTATAACTGCCATCTGGTTTCTGTACAAATTGTAAATAGCCTTTCGCTCCCTGTATTTTACCCCTGCCACCTTCAGAATTTGAAAGAGAGTATTCCAGTTAACGTTGTCAAAAGCAGTAGGTACTGGGAGATGAAGAAGCTTGCACAGGATAGAGTAGCATGGAGAGCTGCATCAAACCAGTCTTAGGACTGAAGACCACAATAACAACAACAACAAAGAAAAACCGCTTTGTTTCAGTGACCACTGAAGATGCTTTGAAAAAAGCGAAACGAGTATAGTCTAATTCAGATTTTATTGTAATTGAAAAAGACGGTTTGTAACCTATGTTATTTGCAATTACAATTACAATCACATCAGAGAAGGTTGCAAAATCGTTTGCGGAGCGACAGAAAGAATATGGTAACATAAAGAATAATTGTAAACTGCTGTGAGCCTAGAACGAAGTGACATCGACTCCAAGAAGAGGCGCACCTGGACATGAAAACATACGATCTTCTCAGCGGGAGTGAAAACATGGCTAAGAGTACGAAGAGATAAAAACTGAGATAAGGAATGGGCTTCTTCAAATGTGCGTTTCGAAGCTGCTTTAATTGAAAACTAGTTTTTATGCAACAGCTCATTATACCACAGCTTGCTCTTCAATAAAGACTTTGACACAAGTCTACATGTCATAAATACTATCTTTCAGCCATTTTACAATGCCACGAAACGTTAATACTAATAAATAAATAAATAACTTTGCCATAACTGAAGACAAAAGATCTTACACGAACTATGCTGATCGTACGCTCAAGTTAGTCTGTGCGCCATAGTTGGCAGTCGTCTGTGGAATGCCTTTCTATCCAGTCACGCGGTAGACCATGCTCTCGTACCGTTAATAGTTAGCCATAATCAGTGTGAACAAGTTCATTTTACGGTGTTTCTTAAGTAAATTCACCATAATGGCATCCTGTTCAAAAATTATTTGCACAAAAAAATTCTTCCTTATTGATTACGTAAAACACATACAGTAATATTGCACTTTCAGAATCGGACGGTGCTGTTAGGGATCTGCAAGGGGGCATGAAGCTACGAGAGCATCTCCACATAACAGGTAGGAAGAATTCCTATGAGGCGGCTCACTAACTCACTTCAAGAATAGACTGGCTTAATTATCGCAAAACTCGGCTGGGAAAGCGTGACCGGTACGCCCCTTACACCACCACCTACGAACTCACCGGCTAAACTGAGACATTTTCGGACGTTAATTAGGAATGGGGGGGGGGGGGGGCAGGGGTGTTCTTGCAAGGAATCTCGAACATAATTCCAATCAGCATGGGTCCGAAAACAATGATCACGCGAAACGCAAGAAAGCAGCGTGTAATACCGCAGATGTTTGTGACTTGCGCTGTCTTTTTGTGCGTTCCTTCTGCTAGTTCGCATAGTGCTGGTCGTTTGTTACCCGAATCACCAGAGTATCGTCCCGGGACGGCAAAAGGAAATGCTGCCGACAGAGCTCCGGAGAGGGCGGTATTGCTGTCGCAGCAGCTCGCCGCCGAATTTTGTTTCTGCCTCCTTATTTTTCTTTCCCAGCCGGCGGCACGTGCTCAATTTCGTGGAAGATGGGAGAGAGGGGGGCGGCGGCACGGCACACCCAGGGCCACGTCTCGCCAGAACAGCCAGAAGAGCCAGCCAGTACGGTAATCCAATTCGCGAGGCACGGCGCTGCGGCGTACGTAATGCGGTTAGCGGCCTCAGCTCCCCCGTCCACCCAACAACTAACTACCGCCGCGGCCCATCCGCCAAGTGTCGGCTTCTTACTGCTTACAGTGAGGTCGCGAAACCAACACTGCCCCAGCGTCCTGTGATAAACGGAGGAAATACACAAAAGAAGGGGAGCGGCCCAGTGTGCTGCGATCTTTTTATTTCTTGCTTTAACGTCTTCGCTAGCACAAGACAGAAAGCCAGGGTTTCAGGTCGCTTGTTACGGGCGACAATAGATTGCCAAGAAGCGTCTGACAAGCACAGTAAGATTGCAGCTTTTTATCTGTTACTATTTAAAAAAAATGGCTCTGAGCACTATGGGACTTAACATCTGTGGTCATCAGTCCCCTAGAACTTAGAAGTACTTAAACCTAACTAACCTAAGGACATCACACACATCCATGCCCGAGGCAGGATTCGAACCTGCGACCGTAGCAGTCGCGCGGTTCCGGACTGAGCGCCTAGAACCGCTAGACCACCGCGGCCGGCAACTATTTTAACAACTCTTGATTGTTCCTGCAAACAGAGTACAGTGACATAAACCTTATTCGTTACCAGAATAAAACATTTCGCAAAAACAACCAGTAAATGTACTAAATAATAGTCTCGTGCAGCGCAATTCCATTTTTCTCACATTTACTTCTCAGAACTGGGCTAAAAGACAGGCCCATATGACACATTTCACATCTAGCTTTTTATCAACGTTTCGCTTGAGACATTAACAAAAGCACTCTACTTTTCGTTTCAACGGATACAGAACGCCGTTTAAAATGTGTAAATAGATATTTAAATAAACCACATTCCCTCGGTATTACAGTGGAATTAGTTACGAGAATGGATAGTATTGAAAAGTGCACACTCCTTTACTTTTTACATGAGTATTTTGAATATATCTTCAACCACTCACAGAAAGCTACTTGAGGAATCATACTGATAAATAACATTACGCATATCTAGAATGGACAAGTCTCGCTTCATACGCCAGCATGCTTCGATTGGAAAAGATTCGAAAAATAAACTAAAAAATTAATTATTAACCGCTCTGAATTTCCTGTGGTGATTACGTATTGTCTGTTCAAATATGAAGAATGATTTGATGTGGTACGTGAAGGCTGGAAACTGATGGAGTGAGATCTCGTGATGGTTTTAGTGAACTTTTGCACAGTAATCCTACTCATAAACAACAGGTACCTGTGCCTACAACTCGAAACGTTTCCAAGGCCTGTATTTAGCACAGAATCCTCCGCACAGTTGCTTGACAAGTCGTATTACTTGCAACCATTTTCGGGCTACATTCCGTAGCCGTTTTTCGAAGCACCTTGATGATGTAGATCAACGAACAGGGATCAGTGTTAATTATTTAAACAGTTTTCATTACGAACTTGTGTGAGTGGTTAAAGCCCGGTGCCGGAGCCCTGACCCTTGCCTTTCGCAGGTAGTGCGCCGCTCGCTCTACTCACCATATCTTCCCATTAAGAGCGACGTAACGAGTTCTTATTGCTAACAGGTCTTTAATCCAATCCCACACGTCTTCCAGTATTCTGAAATCACGTATTTTGAGTGTTAGCCGGTTGCGCGGAACTGTATCGAAGGCTTTCCGAAAGGCAAAAAACACGTCACCATCCTGGGCTACCGACTTCTGGATATCGCGGACGAATAGAACAACCTTGGTTTCACACCATGATGTACTTGCGAAATGCGTGTCGCTTCCTACAGAGGATTTGTTCGGTCCCCAAAGACGTCATCATACGAGAGTACAAAATATTTCACACAATTCTACAGTTAATTGAAGTCGGCCTTTCTGCTACCCTCGAGAAGTGTTCTCAGTCTATGTTCGGCTACAGACACTCCAGCTCCACAAACTGAACAATAATTAGGATGGACTACTCGCAATGTTAGCACCTACTACTGACACCTACCCATTTCCAGCACCTTTTTTGAACAGACGCTAAAGTAATTCAGACTAAGCCTCTGTCATAGATTATAACTGAATCCCCAGCTACTACCTACGAAACAAAGTCCACAACTTACTAAAAGGTCACAAACGGGGAATGAATCCATCTACCATCCTCACCCCCCACAAAGACTTGTTTGACCAATCATCTGTAAATGAATATATTAATTTCTACTCCGTAACATTGTCACTCTGCCCAAATTTTTGAACCTTATGCGCTCCGCATCCAATTCTTATCCTCTGCAATACCAGTCCTTCACTAGCTCTATAAATTCCCCTTGCTTCTGTTCCATACTGAGGACATGCCTATATCCCATATATTGATGAGTAGTTTAAGCAGAGACACGAATGTAGCACCGCGTAGCATCTACGAGCGGCGTCCTATAAATAATGCAACATATTTTCTTTCTGAAAGCAGGTTGGTTTTATTCAGGACTCCCCACTCGTTTGGCTAAAAAACCCTATTTTTCAACATAATCTACGTTCAATGGGACGGCCTTACCCCACCTTCTACAGAGGGCCTTTATGCCCGAAGTCGGAGCCAACATCTCGCTGCATCAGTAACCTCCCCATCATCCGAGTACTGCTTCCCGCGGAGTGCATCCTTCATTGGGCCAAACAGATGGAAATCGGAAGGTGCGAGATCCGGTCTGTGGAGTGGATGAGTGTGAAGAGTCCAATCAGGTTTCGTGAGGTCCTCTCGGGTGCGCCGACTTGCATGAAGCCTTGTGTTGTCATGGAGAAAGAGAAGATCGTTTGCAATTTTATAGCGACGAACATGCTCATGTCGTTTCCTTAATTTCTTAGGGGTTGCACAATACACATCCGAGCTGATCGTCGCACCATGAGAGGGGACATCAGAGTCCCAGAAGACCGTCGCCAAGAGTTTACCGGCTGAGAGTGCAGCTTTGGACTTTTCCTTCGGAGAAGAGGTGATGGTGTTGCGCCACTCCATGGATTGCTGCTTTGTTCCAGGTTCGAAAAGCTTAACCTGTTTCATAGCCTGTGATTATTTTCGAGAAAAAAATTGTCACGATCAGCCTCGTAACGCTCAAGCAATTCCCCACAGACAATACTTCGTTGCTCTTTACAGGCTTCTGTTAAGCGGCGAGGAACCCATAGGGCAGCCGGCCGTTGTGGCCGAGCGGTTCTAGGCGCTTCAGTACGGAACCGCGCTGCTGCTACGGTCGCAGGTTCGAATCCTGCCTCGGGCATGGATGTGTGTGATGTCCTTAGGTTAGTTTGGTTTAAGTAGTTCCAAGTTCTAGGGGACTGATCACCTCAGATGTTAAGTCCCATAGTGCTCAGAGCCATTTGAACCATTTGAACCCAAAGGGCACACACCTTTGAGTACCCCAACTGGTGGACGAGTGTGTCAGCACTACCAACAAAGACGTCCAGTTGAGGAACAAGGTGTTTGACTGTGATCTGCCGATCACCTCGAATGAGAGTGTCCACACGTTCCAACGTTGCAGGAGTCACAGCTGTGTGCGGCCGGCCGGCACGCGAGAGATCCAACCAATAGGTGTGTGCGATCTTGTTGCGATGATGACCGCCTCGCGCAACGACTCACCCTGCTTCGGTGCTTTTGTTCATTGTCGGGTCTCGTAGACGTTCTGCAAGCTCCTATGAATATCTGCAATTTTCTGGTTTTCCGTCAATAGAAACTCAATGGCAGCTCTATGCTTGGTACATACCTCCGTTACAGACGCCAATTTGAACGTTACGTATTGCGACGCCAGCTCTGAAGCTGAAACGCGAATATTCCACATTCCCACAACAAATTCCCTATCTATTCAACCTAAGTTGGCCGAGAAAAAAAGTGTTGCATTACTTACTGTACGCCCCCGCCCCCCCCCCTCCCCCGTATATTACTAAAAAGGAGAGGTCCCCAGGGATGGGGTCGAGTTTTTGAAAGAATCTAAACGGTGACGTAAGTTAGGGCCCAAAGTTCCTCAACCTGCAGCCATTTGCCCTGGTGGGCTTTCGTTTGCGAATATCGACGAAAAAACTTCGTAATTTTTTGTGGCTATTGTAGAGCTTATTAATAACAATAATTAGACAGCGATTCTGGTTCGGTGTGTAGCATACGAGCCTTAAGGGTGAAAGGGCTTGGGTTCGAATCTTGTCA
This sequence comes from Schistocerca americana, assembly GCF_021461395.2. Taxonomy (NCBI): domain Eukaryota; kingdom Metazoa; phylum Arthropoda; class Insecta; order Orthoptera; family Acrididae; genus Schistocerca; species Schistocerca americana. Next base: position 149,913,605 of record NC_060123.1, read on the forward strand.
GGTACATAATTTTTTTTTATTTTTAATTCTTTATCCATACGACTTTAACTGTTATTTTTATTCAGTTAACTGGTTTAAACGTATTTTTTTATTTCTAATCCTTTGTCATGTAATTTTAATGACCGTATTAACTTTTTCATTTGCTCTTACTTTCAAGTGATTTTTTTTTTTTTTTTTTTTTTTGTATTAACTTCGATTTCAGTTCTTCCATTTGATCATCCTATATTTTCGTCCATGTTATTGCATTCATTATTTTCATTGCTGACTTTGCTTGAATATCGTTTTATTCATAACCCCTTCTTTCGTTTGCATCTTTACCTGTGCTAGTTTGTCCATAGTCCAACAAGAATTAATTATTCGTATGACGATTACCATCCAAAAAATGTACATCCTGTCTTTAACGAAAAATAGATTTTTGACACCGTTGTACAATCAATATAAATAATTTCGTGTTTTGTTTTTTAACCGATAAATTGGCATTTTCAAATGTTTAAATATTATGATAGATAAGTAAAAATAATTAAAATCACATGTAAAAAGATTCCAAATGAAGAAAAATATAGGAAGAGAAAAAAGAGCAAATGAAAAAGTCATTACGATGATTAAAATGACATAGGATTAGAAGTGCAAAAAATACATCTAAACCGATTAACTGACTAAAAATAAGTCATTTCTACAAATATTTAAAAATGATAAATTTTTTTAAGCACCTGATAAGATTCAAATCCACGACCTGCTACACATCAGGCTAGCATGTATTAACCATTACGCCACAGTGCGCATATGATTATTTCCACCAGTTTCGAGCTCGAGAACATTCACGCAAAAGAGAGCCCATCAGGGTGAAGGGATACAGGGTAATACACCTGTTATGCTAATCAACATTACTACATAGATGATTTCAAAAACTGATCCCACCCGTGGGGGCCTCTCCTTGTAAACGACTATACCGGAACCCGAAATCCAAGACCAGTTGCAGGTTGCCTCTTTAACTGCTTCCAGGAACAAATGTTCAAATGTGTGTGAAATCTTATGGGACTTAACTGCTAAGGTCACCAGCCCCTAAGCTTACACACTACTTAACCTAAATTATCCTAAGGACAAACACACACACACACACACCGATGCCCGAGTGAGGACTCGAACCTCCTCCGGGACCAGCCGCACAGTCCATGACTACAGCGCCTAAGACCGCTCGGCTAATCCCGCGCGGCGCCATTCCAGGAACAAAGAGATTATGGGTTATAATATTTCGAGTTATTATGGACCGAATTTAAAATGCTATCATAATCTACTCATTGAGAAGTATGGTCTTACGTTGAAAGTTTAACACACTAATGCAAGTATTATACTTAAACGTTATGTGTTTGTCTTGAGGCAGCGTAACTGACGGCGCGTAAATATCCCGACTTCACCCGTCCAGTATTTGAGAATGAAGGCACTTCGCGACTTCCAACAAACTTTACGGATAATTTCCAACCTTTACGAAACTTCTTCTCGCTGACACTTCTCCACATAATGAGGAAAGGAAAAAAGTTTGGGGCTTAATACAGTCTCGCGGCACGTGCAGTAAAACTTTAGCACCAGATATGACGTTTTAATTTATTACCTCTTCACAACCGTCTCTATTCGCATCACAGTTTGCATATAGCACAGAATGTACCTGCAAAATTATATCACTGTGCGACTCATAGTACAGGAGATGTGACGCCACAAACACCGAAATGCAAATGCAGGGGGTCCGCCAGATAACAGTGCCGCCAAACGTATTCTTCGTTTGGTTTTTTAAAACCGAAAAAGAGAGCGATTAAAAAACTGGACACGGGACGGTGGTAAGGATCGAACCCGTGCCAAAGGCTGAGCAGTTTCGTGCGCTGTAATCAACGCTGTGAGAATAATTGAATAATTGACATTAACTGTATCTCGCGGGCCGCTTGAATTAAATGCGCGTGCAGCGGCCTGATTGGCTAACCTCACTGCTAAGTAACTCAGAATAGGCTCAACGTGTGGAGATTTGTGCTTGACAATTACTTCGCAGTAAAACCTATCCTGTAACACCCTTAAAAGTTGTTCAGACTGTTTCTGATGGGGGGGAGTTCTTTTACCATCCACAAAATCTAGTGACAGTGAGTGCTGACTTCGAGGAACGTGCTGAATGTGTAACCGTTACCATCTGAGTTCTTTAGTTTTTCTTTTAGAAAACTGTATCTAAAAACAGTTATTTTAATCTATTAAGTTATGAAGAAATCAAAATCTTTCTATATTTTTAACATGTGCCTGAAAAGCAGCTACGTCAACTGAAACTTAAAATATAAAAAAAAGCTTTACTTTTAGTCCTTGCGACTCGTTCCGAAGATGGCTGAACGGTTTACAATCGAGATATCAGTAAACGACAAAGTCTTGTTACGGCTGAATTCCCCTCAATTTTATGATCAAATAATACGCCGTGAGAATATGTAGCTGTAACGTGACTGCTCAACCTTCTCTCTCGCAAGATATTATCACACTCTAGGTCCTTTTTGTGTATGTAGAGCTTCATTTACCATCGTCAGCGTTTCAGCAGCGGTGTTTTAAATGGCAAAACAGTTATCCTGTTGTTTGTAATACCATTAATGTTAACAAATCGGATGTTCCCCGAGAGCCCCTAATATCAGCCTTAGTGATTTCTCTTTCGGTGGTGGCCGCGTCAAACAATATGCCTGCTAACATCCGCAAACTTGAATCGATGGGTGTACAAGAAATCGCTACATTCTCTGACTGACGTCAGATACTTCCTAAGATTTGACAATAAACTGTATGGAAGTGTACGACGGTATGTAACTCATATTGTAAGTGAAGTAAACTGGCAGCTGAATCATCTGTGAGTACCTGTCATCTAAATACGTACCTCGCAACCTCTCGTACTATGCGTGATGGAGGGTACTTAACATCAATTTCATCCACTCCATTTCCTTCAGCATTTGCATACGAAACGGGGAAAAATTACTGCATGTCTACGTAAGTGCACTAATTTATGCGCGTTTTACCACAAGAACAATAGCATTACTGTTCAGACTACCGCAAACACTGACTCTCTAATTCAGCCAAAAGAATTGTACTAGAACAAAATAGGCTCTTCCGCAATGATTTCGACTTACATTCCGTAAGCAACTCTGTTCAGTTTTCGTGTGAGCTACGACGGCCTGCTAGAAAATAATCCAGCTGCGTTCCACTGAATTTCTGTGACATCTGCGGTAAGATACGCTTGGTAAGGACCACAGACACCGTTGACGGTACGCTCGGATTGTTCGTATTGTACTGCTGTATTAGGTCTCTGTTGCAGATTCTTACAGAGAGAGCTGGTGCAGTAGCAAGACACCGGACGAGAATTCGGGAAGACACCGGTTCAAATCCCTATACTGCCACCCAACATTTATGTTTTTTATGATTTCCTTAAACTGGTTAAGATATATCCCGGTATGATTACTTTGATAGAGCACGGATGATGTCATTCCCCCTCCACCTCTGATTATCTGCTCGTGGACGGGTGTTAAACCCTTATCTTCCTTCCTTCCTTCCTTTTGTAGCCAGTGCTTTTGCACTTTCACAGAGTTTTCCCTGTGCCAGAAGTACCACATTATACACTGACTGCAAAAAATAGCAACACCAAGAAGGAATTGTGCGACATAAACGAAAATTGGTAGGCGTGTTCCTACGTATGAAAGATGGTAGCTATTCAAATTTGGCGCCAGTCGCATAAGAAAGACGCCATTAACGCCACTATAAGGATGCAAATCAGGTTTGCTTTAAATACAAACCAGGGAAAGACCCTCTATTCCCGCAGCACTACAGGCCGATTAGCCTCTTGCCAACTCTCAGCAAGATCTATGAGCGCCTCCTGCTAAGACCCATACAAGAACATATTACCAGAGAGCAAATTCTGCCGGATTTCCAATTTGGGTTCCGGCAGAACCACTCTGCCCCACAACAGGTCATGAGAATGGTTGAAGCAGCAACAGAGGGCTTCAACCACAGAGGCTACTGCGGGATAGTGCTACTAGATGTAGCCAAAGCCTTTGATTCAGTATGGCATAGAGGGCTACTCTACAAGTTGTACACACAAGGGTTTCCCGGGAGCATAGTTCAGCTCATTAAGAGCTATCTCACGAATAGGACTTTCTCCGTCAAAGTAGAAACAGCCACCTCCACCAGAAGGCGTATTCGTGCCGGGGTGCCGCAGGGATCGGTCCTGGGGCCCGTATTGTACAGTTTGTACACTGCGGACACTCCGACGGCCCCCCTGGTGCACACAGCACAGTACGCTGACGATACAGCCTTCTACACGAGAAACGCGAACAAGGACCTGGTCATCCGTAGGCTACAAAAGGTTTTAGATGACACAGAAACTTGGGCCCGTCGCTGGCGCATCACGATCAACTCCGAGAAGACGCAGGCAATGCTGATTACCCGCAGGCTCGGAAGGCGCGAACCTCCTCAACGACCCCCCCTCCACCTTCACCTAAATGGAATCCAACTCCCCTGGCGCAGAACCGCCAAGTACCTTGGCGTAACCTTGGACTCTCGTCTTACGTGGAAACCCCACATAGACGAGGTCCACAGGAAGGTCTGCGCCAGAATGTCCATCGTATACCCTATCCTGAACACAACCAGCTCCCTTCCCTGCCCAGTAGCAGTAAATGTTTACCAGGCCCTGATCCGGCCAGTAATAGAGTATGCGTGCCCTGTCTGGGGATACGCGGCGAAGCAGCACCTGGACAAACTCCAGAGGCTGCAGAACCGCGCCCTCAGAAGGGCACTGCGCCTACCTCTCGGATTCCCCACAGACGACTTGCACGCCGCAGCCGAAATCCCACTCCTGAGAGAGCGGTTCCAGGATCTGGCAAGGGCCTTCTATGAGGGTTCTTCCAGATCCGAAAACGCGCTCATCCACTCCCTAGGTCGGTACGACATGTCCCGCGATAAGCATAAGCGCCCTATGACGATCTTCGACGATTAAGTCGAAGAGAAAATCCCAATACCCAATCCCTAATCCAGTTCCTTCCCATATAACACCAATCTTCTCGCCTACCTCAGGCAAGTACTAGACTCACTCACAACAAACATCACAAGTCACAGACACCAAAAAACTATAGAAAAATCACACACACACGTTCACAGGGGAGTAAAAGCCGAAAGGCTACAAACTCCCCCACACACACTTCCCCAAAGAGGGGAAAGTAACAGATGTGAGCAGCAGCAGTTAAATACACGGTGTAACGCTCGTGAGTTTTAGTTACCTTTGAGATTGGACGCGGTGAACTGATGTTAATCAAGAATGCCTTCAACGGGACAAAGACGTCATTTTCAGCACATTACCGAGTTTCAAAAAATGGTTCAAATGGTTCAAATGGCTCTGAGCACTATGGGACTTAACTGCTGTGGTCATCAGTCCCCTAGAACTTAGAACTACTTAAACCTAACTAACCTAAGGACATCACACACATCCATGCCCGAAGCAGGATTCGAACCTGCGACCGTAGCGGTCGCGCGGTTCCAGACTGTAGTAGCACCTGGAACCGCTCGGCCACTCCGGCCGGCTTACCGAGTTTGAACGAGATCGTGCAAAGGACTACAAGAAGCCTGATGTTCCTCCAGCGATATTCGAGAAAGATTTGGCAGCAATGTAGCCACCGTACATGACTACTGGTGGCAGGGGTCACGGGAATTTAAGATCGCAAGAAGACCACGCTCCGGACAGAGATGTCGCACTACCGAGAGGGAAGGCCACCGAGTTCGGTGTACGGCTCTAGCGCATCGCACTATTGTGCAGCACCAATTTAAGCAACAGTTGGCACCCCAATAACATAACGAACTTTTGCAAATCGGTTACTTTAAGGACAGCTGCGAGCCAGACGCCCTGTAACGTGCATTCTACTGAGCCCAATCCTCAGTTTGTGACTTCAGTTGTGTCAAGCCACACCTCATTAGAGGGTGGCGTGGAGGTCTGTTGTGTTTTCTGATGAAAGCCGGTTGCGCCTTGCTGGACTGATGGCAGTGCATTGGTTAGGAGGAGGGCAGGTGAGCACCTGCAACCAAAGTGTCTGTGGCTCCGACACACTGGACCTACAGCTGTAACTATAGTCGGCGGTGTGATATTGTCTGATAGCAGGAGCACTCTAGCGGTTATCCCACACACAATGACAGCAAACATTTACGTCACCTGCTCCGAGCTGCTTTGCTGCCATTCATGAACAGCATTCCAGTGGGTGTTTTCCAAAGGGTTACGCTCGCCCAAATACCGCTGTTGTAACCCAACATGCTCTACGGAGTGTCGACGTGTTGCCTTGGCCTGCTCCATCGCCAGACCTGTCTCCAGTCGAGTGCATATGGGACATCATCGGACAACAACTCCATCATGCACAAAAGAGCATTAATAGACTCAGTATTGATCGACCAAGTGCAACAAGTACGAACTCAATCCCATATAGTGATTTCCTGCACCTGTACAACATAATGCACGCACGTTTGCATGCTGGCATTCAACATGCTGGAGGTTACACCAGTCATTGATGTACCAGCATTGCACATTTGCAGTGGCTTATCTCGTGCTTACATTAATCTGCGATCTTGCAATGTTAATCACTTAAATATGTAACTTAGACAAATTTATTCCCAAAATTTCATTACTCTACGTTACTTATTCTTTGGTGTTAGGAATTTTTTCCCGTCCGTGTATTTACACCTGAAGATGATCCTGAGTGATCGAAACATGTAATGTGCAACTGAGACTGAACAATAAATGAGAATTTCCTTACAGTCAATAGACCCTATAGCGTTTGGTGTTGCAATTACTGCCGTCAGTGTACAGTAAGTTATATAACGTACAGTACATTTCATTTATAATCCTCGTTAATACTGTCGATATTAGTACATCTGGCGTCAATTTTAAATGTTCTAGGTTCCCTGCGGCACCCTTTACACTGCAGAGCTGCCAACACAACCGCTTTCCCTGCATCGCGACTGTCTGGATCACGCGTCACTGTGATCCGCGCTCTCGGAGCTCGGCCGACTGCGTCAGTTAATCCCCGAGTTGCCGTTGATTGATAGCGGGGCCGCGCGGCGCGGCCGAACAGACGCTTCGCGTCAGCAGAGGAATCGCAGTGGCTCCCGATTGGCGGCACGCGCTCGCTGGCGGCGGGTGGAGGCGGGGGAGGGGGTAGTAGAAGGGGGTGAGGTGCAGGCGGCGACCTAATTTGGCGACCTCTGACGTTGCTTACAGGGTATTGGTTTCGCCTAGCGGTCTAATCCCCTCCCAGGGGGCTCGCTCTCACTCCCCTCCCCCCCCTCCCCCCCCCCCCCCTCCGACTGTTTAGGAAGAAATGCGCCTTCGCAGTCCCTGCGGCCTTCATCAGTAGCGATATTACTCTCGTAACAAAGCTGGTCGCAACCAAGCTAATACTGCAACGTAGTGGAAGGAAGTTGCAAACACACTGCAACTGGAGAAGTTTTTATTCAGGATCCAAGCTCCGATACTAAATAACTCTGTGACTGAGTAACATACGATATTCGTGAGTTTATGTTTTGCAGAAAAAGTACTGAGAAAGAGACGAGGAAATGGAGAAAGTGGATTCAAATTGCATTTCACAGCCTGCATTGTGATTTACTAGTTTCCCTCATGATGGCTGGAAGTATGAATGTTAATAAGAGTAATACACGTGAACGAAACGAACATGCGCTTTAAATTTCGTCTTAGAAAAACGACAATTTCAAACAGTTGCAACTTTCAGCTGCAGTTAGAAATGGTATCATAAAGAATAATGATACATGTTCCGGGAACGGTCTCCGATTATCGGTCAAACACTAGTCTATATACTACACAATTACGTAAATTCTACTTAAAATTATGTCGTTTCACGGAAAACAGGAAGCATATTTGTTGCTATAATCTATATGGGAAATTTTTAGTGCTGTATCCGAGTCACTGACGAGAGACTATGACATCGCGGACTGTTTTTTCCTTAGAAACAGGAAAGGGATAAAAGTAACCTAAGTTTTCAAAAAGGAAATGACTCCTTATAGATTATTCCGGAAAGAAATTTTCCAACTTGTATGACTGCCAAATCTACTCCAAATTGTCTATTTACCACCTTATCTGTAAGTTATAACGAGAACCCATACAATTTATCAGGCGAACTGTCGACGTTTTGAGTCTACATATCCTTATGAGAAACGCATTATTGACACTTCACGCACATGCCATAAGTAGTGAAATAAATCCCAAGCTATTGGCCCATTCAAACCGATATTTCATGCAAACTAAAAACCGAGAATAAATTGTGCCTGACTTGGCATTACGGAATACCTAGCCATGATGCGACGAGAATTATACAAAATTGTACGCAGGAAGTAACCACACAAAGGTAATTTCATGTCAGTTAGGAATCTGTTTTTGTTATGGTCCTAATGTGAATAATACAGTGTGCAAAACTTGGCTGTTACCTCGAATGGAAACAGAATACGAGACCAGGGAAGGAACTAGGGAGATACATTATACAAAGTTCTTCACGTGAAACCAAAAGACTATACCTCCATCAAAGTAACAAAGGGACTGACAGACGAGCATGAAAAAGAGAGGGGGAACCAATGGACGGGAGGTGGGGGGGCTGTTTCACTTTAGGCGCTCAGCATTAACGTGCGGTAGTCTGTTTGCTTGGACGAGTGGCAAAATCTTTACCATTTTTCCGCGCACTTCAGCAGCTTGTTTCAGACACTCTTGCCGCACAGAGGAACAATGCAAACAAATTTCTACAGTTACGTTACCGACAGAAAGCCTAGTCTGTATATGATTGTGATCCCCAGCACCTGAAGTACGCTAGAGATTTTCACTCTGCAGCGGAGTGTGCGCTGATACGAAACTTCCAGGGAGATCAAAACTGTGTGCCGGTCCGAGACTCTAACTATTTAGTCTGAGCACTTGCCCGCAAAAGGCAGAGGTCCCGAGTTCGAGTCTCGGTCCGGAATACAGTTTTAATCTTCCAGGAAGCTTCAGAATAGAACGCATTACTAAGCTCAACCTGTGATCAATTGTTGCTAGTGCAGTTGTGTTCTACACAAATAACTGTCAATTACTTTTTTAATTCTCATCCAACGCATTATTTTCGTCCCATTAACATCGAGGTCACTAGAGCCGGTTTACGCGATTAATTTTTTAAAATGAAGTGTCCATTTATTTAAGGACTGATTCATTGGTGCTTTTAACAGATCGCAAATGCTGCACTCCGATACGAGACTACGTTCACCTTTTTTAACGGCATCCGATAGCTTTATAAATGAAGATTAGAATGACTTGTTAATGTTGGTAGCGACACGTTTCGCAAAAAAATGCCAAGGAATATCCTAAATGTGTTAAATTAATGACCCAAAGTCGTTTCAGTCTCGTTATGCGAAGTTAATTTGGCAAGGTGGAATTGCTCTCTACCAGGAGCTGGCCTCATATTTGTTACACCTCTTGAATATTTCTGCGAAAAAGTTCACTCCGAACACTTATCAGTGTTAGATAAGTGATGTTCTGTTTTCAAGAGCTACAGACAATCGGTAAAATAGTAAATCAGATTAACTAAAGAAACAGAACGCTCTTCGCAATTTTGGTGGATAAAAAGCACACGGAAAAATACTAACATTGTAGGTACCATCACTCGTCGAAAACTTTGATTCTATGTCTAGATAATTTTGTACATTATTAGGACTGTACACTTATGTGATACACAACAGGTAGCAAGAACATTCGTACCATGCTGTTTCGGAACGCTCTTGCGTTAATTTCTACAGTGATCAAGACGATGTAGGCCCTATCGCGTTCTTACAGCCAGGGACCCCTGGAGCCATAACATATACAGCTTGAGTAAAAACTGTCAAAGGCCTATGAGGAAGGTTTACTGATTGCTTTGGTGTGGGGAACCATCAGACTGCAGTGATTCGCTACTGAAAATTCTTGCGCTTTTTGTTTAGGCATCTCTCGGAGTATGTTGCAGCAGGATCACCTGCACATCAGTACAATACGGGACGTGTGTCGTGTTGGTGAAGGAAATGTTCGCACCGTCGCTCAGTACTCACTGCTGACGAAACGCGTTCTCTGCCTCTCTTTCCTCAGAAGCCCCCTTAAACTTCAAAACCCGACGAAAATGTCGAAAGAACGTGTGCTCTTGTGAGATCAGACCGACGTTTAACAATGATGATGGTGGGTGACATTAAGGATGATGGGTGATCAGTTAAATACTTTCGCAGTACATCAAATTTTGACCGAAGTTTTGCACATGCGAAAGGTTTGTGTCAAAATGGTGCCAAAAAACTTCACAATTAAGCTGAAGGACAAGCGAAGAAACGTGTGCCTTTATCGTCTAGAGAAGATTGCCAATGACTTTGAATGATTCAGTCCAGTGATCGCAAGTGATGAATGCTGGATTTTTGAGTACGGTCCTGTGGCAAAGTGAGGAGTGGGACACCGAGACATTTCCTCGACTGAAAAGGATCTAAACAATGCTGATCTGCTTTTTCGATAGTAGGGGTATCGTGCATAAAGAATTTGTTCCTCCAGAACAAACTGTCAACCAATTGTTTTACAAAGAAGTCCTTGAAAGGCTCAGTAAAAGGTTGAATCGAGTGAGACCGGAGATTGTAAAGAAGTGAATGCTGCATCATGACAATGCCCCAAGGTATTCGGCCACTTCCATCAGGGAATTTTTGACCTCAAAAGGCATTCCTGTTGCTCAACAGGCCCCTATTCACATGATATGAGTCCTTGTGACGTTTATCGTTTCCCAAAATTGAAAAATATGTCTTAAAAGGAACTCATTTTGAAACTACGGAGAAAGTTTAAAAGAATGTGACTGACATGTTAAAGGTTCTACCCGTTGAATCCTGCCAGCGCTGCTACCACGACTGGGAACGGCGACTCCGCCGGCGCACAGCTACCGAATGGAATTACTTTGAAGAAGACAATATTGTTGTCTGAAAAAAATATAAACTTTGGTAGAAATAAAATCAGTCTCATTACTTTTCTCACACACCTCATATGTACCAGAAGAATCGTCTCGCTGAACTCTTGAAGTTCGTTGTGCATTGTGCTCAGCTGTAAGTTTCCATTCCATGGGCAAGAAAGTGTACAACTGGCGGCTAGTTGGGTTGGGGTTGGGTTGTTTGGGGAAGGAGACCAGACAGCGAGGTCATCGGTCTCATCGGGTTAGGGAAGGACGGGGAAGGAAGTCGGCCGTGCCCTTTCAAAGAAACCATCCCGGCATTTGCCTGGAGCGATTTAGGGAAATCACGGAAAACCTAAATCAGGATGGCCGGACGCGGGATTGAACCGTCGTCCTCCCGAATGCGAGTCCAGTGGCGGCTAGTCTCCGTGGTGCTACAGCCTCGTGACGTCACGCGCGGACCTCAGCGAGTTTCACAGTTCCACGTGCGCTGAGCCGCGGGCACCCCGCACGTGCTCCGGCAAGCGACAGGTCTGCGACGCGCTGGATAAGCAGCCGCAAACCACCTGAGGTTTCCTAATTGTCTGTCGCGTCACGACCATCCTCGATTTTTGGATTTTCTTTTGCGTTAAATGCCCATGTCTCAGTGCCATAAGTTAAAACTGCTCCTACCCACTGGTTGTAAACTTCCCCGTTTTAGACAAATCTAAATGATCATTTTAAAGACTGCATTTAGCTTATCAAAAACATTATAGGCAATTTTTACTCTTCTGTCCGTTCTTCGTCCACTTGTTGGCGTTTTCCTGAATACGAAAACTCAGCTACTACTTCAACGACTTCATTGATAATTTCCAGTGTTTTCTTTTCGTTGCATCGGGCATGTTTAGTCTTACTGTAATTGATTTTCTGACCTGTTTGCAAACTTGCTCTATTATTCGGTTGCTGCATAAGTTCGTGGTGTAGTCAGAAAAACACCACACACACACATAACAGAAATTTTAGTTATCAATAATACATTCTCCTTCAATACTTACAACAGGCAACCAATGTTGCGGTGACTTTTCAATTCCGCTACTGTAGAAATCACGTGATTTTGAGGAGAAGAACTCGTCGAGCGATGTTGGGAGCTCATTTTCATCCGGAAAGGAACTCCTTGAATAATGTTCTATAGAGAGTGGAAAAGGTGAAAAATCTGCGGGCGCAAGATTCTGAAAGTGCGGGTGGCCTTGTCGTGGAGTAGCATCATTTCACGCATTCTTTCCGGTAATTATTCTTGCTCGTGGTCTTGCGGTAGCGTTCTCGCTTCTTGCGCACGGGGTACCGGGTTCGATTCCCGGCGGGGTCACGGATTTTTCCTGCCTCGAGATGACTGGGTGGCGTTTTCATCATCATTCATCCCCATTACGGTCGGAGGAAGGCAATGGCAAACCACCTCCGCTGGGACCTTGCCTCGTACGGCGGTGCGGGTCTCCCGCATCGTCCCCTACGCTCTACGGAGTATGGGACCTCATCATCACCATTCTTGAATTGCGTCTACAGGACGTATCAGTTGTTCACAACAAATGTCAGCAGTGATGGTTAAATCTCAGGGAAGCAATTCGCAGTACAGCACACCGCCGCTGTTCCACCAGATGCTTAACATTATCTTTTGTGGATGCGCGCAGGTCTTAGTACAGGGAGCTGCTGCTTTCCTTTTTTTTCCTCCTCACGTTAGCATAAAGACATCATTTCTCGTCGCCAGTAAATATAGCAATAGCAGATAGCAGTGGTCGGTGTTGTTCACGAGCCTATTGATGACGAACAAGCAGAGATGCATTTATAGACACCCGCTGATTTTTGTGCTCTTGGCTTAGAGCGTGCGGTACCCGTACACTCGATTTCTGAACCTTCACCACTGCATGCAAACGTCCCACGATGGAGGAATGATCACATTTCACCACACCTCGATTACTCTGACGTGCATCATTGTGGACTGACACGTTTAAACGATCTTCATCATACCTTGAAAGTTTTCCTGAACTTGGAAACACACTAATGTTAAAACGATCCTCGTTAAAACGAGAAAACGATTTTCTTACTGGGCATCATTCGCAAACACGGCGCAAATGGTTCTGGCTGCCTCCGCAGCTGTCACCGCTCTGCTGAACTCAAACAAAAGAATACGTCGGAAATGTTCCCATTTTTCAACTTGGCACTCATTTTCTAGCGCCCACAGACCATTCGCTAACTCCAAATGACAATATGTAAACTCAAATAGCAACAGTGAACTACAAATAAAAATGACAATCGATAAATAAACCAATAGCAATCGTAATACTAACACGCAAAACAAAAAAGCTACGAAATTATGCACCAGCCTAACATTTTAACATTTGTTGGTCCGCACGCAAACTGCACAGGATAGGGAATGGCAAATGTCGGTGCTAACTTCCCTCTTTTATGCACTGCACAATGATATTCTGAGTATATTCACGTAGCTGTAGACACCGGAACCTTGGCTATGGCCAAATCTGTGTGTGGCGCTAATACAGTCTGAGGCGAAGCTACTCCGGGATTAATGCGGGGCACCCGACGTTTCGTGCGCACAGACGGGTTTCGTCGTCAGGATCGGTTCTGCGAAGCGCGCGGCTATTTCGGGTGTCCGGACAGCAGCGGGCGCGCTCAATAGTTGATGCGCCGCAGGCGGCGGACACGGCGGCCGCTTTACTAGTGCATGCCGCAGCCAATCACAACGTGGCACGTGGGCCTCTCATGGCGCTTGCATGCGCGCTGCCGACGACCCCGACTCGCTGTTTAAAGTTTATTTGTGTTTAACTGACGGGATCATCTACCGCTGTCCGTGCCGACAGGCACCGCCAGTTGTCAAAAGCTACCGCACACCCTTGTCAAAGGAAAGCAGATTTGATGCCACACGTCGCTGGAGCACAGCCACTGACGTAACATGGAATCTCGGAGACTCCTATCACACGGGGGGCCTGCTTACAATATAGTCGGGTATTACGCGTTTTTTCACAAGAGAGGCGCAGATCTATTGAAGATTCGTTGCAGCATTTGTGTAGCTATTAAAATTACTTTGTGATTGACAGATGGCAGTGGGGAGGAGGGGGGAGGGAGCCGGTTTGCCGCCACATTCTCATGCGACAGATAGTTGCACGCGCACCAAAAACAAAACAAGTCATATAGCTGCGACGTCTTAGTAGGTGGTGGGGAGGGCTGTGGTGGGGCCGCTGCTTCTACGGTTAGTGCGATGCGTTAAGATGCAAGTCACACCTTTTAGATGAGTAGCAATAAGACGACCATTCAGTCACACACACCTCAAAGTAGCAAATTATCTAATCGAAAATATGCGGAGGAAATTATAAGAGGTGCACATAACAGAATTTTTGGTAAGACACTATAACACTAACGGATTAACGCCAGTTACATCTGAGTCTCGTTAAATATCTTCAGTGTATACTCCGATTAAAATTACTTGACAGTTGGTGTCTGTCACCCGCATCCACGACGTAGCCACATCGCCTGCCGGTCACCGCCCGGAGACGTCGAGTCACTTCACAAATGCTGTTAATGCGTAACGCCTAACAACGTTGGAAGCAGTCGCCGCAAGGTATGGCGGAAATGCGAGATGCTCTGTGCAAATGCAAATGGCTCTGAGCACTATGGGACTTAACATCTGAGGTCATCAGTCCCCTAGACTTAGAACTACTTAAACCTAACTAACCTAAGGACATCACACACATCCATGCCCGAGGCAGGATTCTAACCTACGACCGTAGCGGTCACGCGGTTGCAGACTGTAGCGCCTAGGACCGCACGGCCACCCCGGCCGGCTGGACTTAACATCTGTGGTCATCAGTCCCCTACAACTTAGAACTACTTAAACCTAACTAACCTAAGGACATCACACACATCCATGCCCGAGGCAGCGCGGTTCCCGACTGAAGCGCCTAGAACCGCTCGGCCACAGCGGCCGGCAGATGCTCTGTCGACAGCTGATTACAAATGACCTGTGACTGAACTGTGCGTCAGACGAAGCGTTTTGTAGATCTAAATTTAAATTCGTTTCCTAACCTAACGACAACCTCGTAGTATGCAATGTATTCGAGAAAACGTCAGTCAACAATCTGCGGCAGAATTAGTCACGATCGCTTTGTTAATGATCGCTATCCTCTAGGAGCAAACTCTAGAAAGAAAAATTCCCGTTTCAGCGCAAAAGGGAAATTTTCGGTTATCTGAAAGTATCCAACCAATAAAAATTCCTGGTTGGCACTTCATTACAGATTATAGCCAACAGAGCCATATTCTAAACGAAAAAAGAATGATACAATAATAGAGCAAATAAAGTCAGTACGATGATGCGCAAAGAATTAGTAATAAAAATACATTTGAACCAATTAATTTAATAAAAATAATTACCAAACTCTTTTGATTAGATTTACAAATAAAACAAATTACGCTGCTTTTGACGAGACTCGAACCTACGGCGCTCTACAAGTTAAGTTTCTACGGTAACCACTGACCTAAGCCACTATGTTGCATTACGGTTATTATATTTATGATCCTCGTGCCCAGTCGCAACGCTGAATCGTAGCCTTCAAAAACTCGGCTTCACGCAGTGTCGCGAAGCTTATCTAATGTAAGTCGATCACTGCGATTATAATAACTGTTCACGTCATGCAGAATCACATGTTGTGCGGAAGGGTCCAGTAGCGTTTGGTCAGTGCTATGCAGGAAACGTGTGTATTTCGTAAGCATCATTTTGTGCGTGTGTGTGTGTTGTTTTTTGGTATGGTTATCATGTGTGGCGAAAGACAAAATAAAAAGGGCAGGCCCGGGATTCTGGATCCTAACACATCAAGAAAGAAAATCGGACAAGGAACTGGAAGTAAGCTGACCAATTACTGTGGCCGTTTGGCAAAGTCCAACGCTTTGGGCATGACGTTAAGCGCCCTGATTCGAGGGAACCAGCTCCAACGCGTGAAGTGTCAACTATCAAGTAATTTTAATCGGATTATAGTCACCAGAACTGCTGTCAGAATTGAACGAGATAATAAGTTGTTCTAAGTTATTTTCCACGACACATTCATTTTCCCTTGCTTTCGTAATTATAACCTGCGTGTGTCTTACAAAATTGTGCCAACCTGACGACAAAGTTCGGTTTGTAGCATCCTTTGTCAATCTTCTGCCAGAGCGCATTTTTGGTTGTTCCTTTCCACACAACACATAATTTTTTTCCCAATTCATCTACAACATACAAAGGTAAAAGTGATTTATTCTGAGGCACAAGATACACTAACTCACCCTTTCTACAGTCGCCTGGAATGGAATGCTTTTACGTTGTAGTCACTCGATAATGTCTTTTTTTCTGGGTTTCATTGTAGGTGCTTATCAAGGATAGTCGAATGACAAACATCACTTTTTTGACGAATCTTTGTTGCCAACAAGATATACAGAACGATTCACAGATTCCAGTTCCGTACGCCTTTTGCTGCGATAAATCTTCATTGCATTCTAACACACTGATTAACAACAAAAACCAAGGTATAATTATTTATATAAATTCTCAGTTTTTTACGTTCACAGATATAGAGATAAAATACGACACAGTGATAAAAGAACACTGATAAAACTATGATACAAACCAAAGGAATAGCTATTAATTTTATGACTGCATTACTATGGGAACATAGTTTTCTTAGAAAAAAATAACAGCGAGCTTAAAAAAAAGGTTGAAAGTGTATTCACCTCACAATATTTCCATCAACAGACCAGCGCTTTGCTATTATGCTAATGTGTCAAACAGACAATTTCGTTGCATTTAATCTTGTTACACAGAGCACTGTAACTATAGTGTCAACTTAGAGATTGTGGTGCACATTGGCGTAATGCGAGTATACGAACTATACAGGGTGGGCAGTAACAGTCTGAAAAGCTTGTAAAGGAGCTGCAAGGTAGTTTGTGTTGAGAAATAACTGTCCAGAAAAAAATTCGATACGTAGCGCCGTTTCCGAGTTAATTAGTGCTAAAATTAGCCGATCAGGCCATTGCGCGCGCGAATTACATCGGCCTGCCACACACAATTAGTGTCAGTTGTTCTCGTAGCGTGGATGATGGTGCACGAGACCGCTGAGCCCTTAGTGCGCGTTCGATCCTTACTAGCGTTCCATTTCCAATTTTCGTATCGCCCTCTTTTTTCAGTTTTAGGAAACATAACGAAGCACCCGTTTAGCGACATGGTCTCTGGCGGGTCGCTTGAATTTGCACGCGCAATATCCTGATTGGCTAACTTCAACGCTACTTAACTCGGAAACGGAGCACCATATCGAATGTTTTTCTGAACAATTTATATCTCAACACAAACTACCCTGCAACTCCATTACAAGCTATTCAGACTCTTTCTGACCATTCTGTATAAACTCCACATTGTAGTTAGTCTCGTCAATTCGCATTCAAACCAGCCGTTTTAGTAACAAAATTTCGGAAGTTTTTTGTCAGCGAATCAATATTTTTTTTTTCGAGGCTGAGTCCGAATTTCATCTTCGCTACCCTGTAGGTGCTCGACCTCACAAATAAAAACCAAAAAAACGTCATTTTCCCACTTTCTTCAGTTTTTAGCTCAGATCTCGAGACACCACTCTACACAGAATTAAACTGGAGAAAGTTTCCTACAAAATACACTAGTCATATTTGATTTCCTGACAGCGGAACCGGCGATAGAGTGCGCTGAAAACCAGTGATTTTTTGGGACTTATACGAAAAAGTCAAAAACAACTCACACCCACCCAACAACCAGTCACTTGTTACTAATATTTCATTAGCACGACGCGTTTCGGCAGCATGCTGCCATCATCAGGTGCATTTACAGTTACTTTTACATTGTATTTAATATGAAGTGAGATTAGTTTCCTTTGCTGTGTGTGCCAGTGAGTTACGCGTCGCAAAAGAGGCCTGTTCAGGAAGGTAATATGTTAGTGTGTGTACATTTTGTGATAAGCACTAGCCTATTAATCATTTTGTATGTGCATTTAGTTACATTTTGTTAGTAACATCGTCGGCTGGCACACGGAGCACAGTAACAAGTAAATCACAACACTTTCACAATCATTCGTTTACATCAATTCAAAGAGTCTTAAAAGCTAAGATAAACTTGTTCCTACTTCTAAATAGTAGTATACAGTGAAGCAGATACATTTATATCTATTGATCCGCTCCACTAAAATGCGGGACTAACCTGTGTGGCGCCTGATTCATAGGCAGAGCGTTCGGACCTTCCACAACAACTTTTGGCGGACTTCACCCTGACTGGTTCTTTTTAAACGTACTAATCACGTAACAGCTCTTCAATAACCCTTTGAAACCCAAAAATACCTATATTTAAAAAATTAATTTTAAAATTTTTCATAGAGTTGAGCTTTATCATCATAATAAGCAACGAATGCAAGCAGAAATTGAAAAAAATTAACAATCAATTGCTTCAAGGAGGTGGTTTCACTTAGGAATATAATTTAAAATTATTCACAAAATTAACCTTTATTACCATACAATGTACCGAATACAAGTGAAATTGGCAAAAAGTAAACAATCAATTGTTTTAAGCAGGTGGTTTCACTTTGGAACCTCTGGGATATACCGTTTTCAACCACCTATCTCTTCATGAGACATATTTTATAGCAGATTCGCATTTTTGCTGGACACAGTCCCATGTCTCGAAACTTCCATGAACCAGTAGAACCTAAAACAAATAGCAGTCCTAAATAACAGGCAAAATGGGTTTAAAATTTAATAAATTGGAAATTTGTGGTAAGTACTATGGGACCAAACTGCTGAGGTCTTCGGTCCCTAGGCTAACTTACACTAAGGACAAAACACACACACACACACACACACACACACACACACACACACACACACACGCATGCCCGAGGAGGGACTCGAACCTCCGACGGGGGAGCAGCGCGAACCGTGACAAGACGCCAGAGACCGAACGGCTACCCCACCCTAAAATTTAATACATTTATATCAAAAGTACATACTGCTACAGGGGTTTCGTTTCGAAAGCACTCATAAAAGCAGTACTGAGATTTACGTTACAATTAGTTTCATTGTCAATTACCTCCTCAGCATGCTCGCTACAGAAAAAAAAACACACGTCAAGATCTCCTACAATCACTTAGCACTATCCACGCGCCGACTGTTGCTTTGAACGACGTCAGTGACTGCTAAAGGCACTACATTGGTAGAAGCACCTCAGTGTGTCATGAGATGTCTGTGTCTTGCAATAGCATCGGCGATTTCATGCGAAAGGCAGTGGTACTAAAAGAAATTAACGAAACGGAGGTTTCAGGCAGAAACAACTGTCATGTTTTTCTACTCGAAGAGTTAAATAGCACTGCCAAGTTATTTGATGCACTTGAAGATTTCATCGCTTCCACGGCTTCACAGGGTTCTGTGGAAATAAGTACACGTTACAAAAATTTACGAAGTAATGTAATTCACTGGCCATGTTCATACAGTTTACTTCTGCTTATGGATCTCCGGGCGGAGACTACTCGGGAGGACGTCGTTATCAGCAGAAAGAAGTCTTTCCGAATGAAGTCAATACATGACTGATGAATTCCCTATTTCTTGTCAGTTGGTAGTGAAACTTGCCGTCCTGATCCCTTTTTTTTATTTTATTTATACTGCACACCTTAACAAATTTCAGCTTAAGCCATCATCATAATCACATTAAAGGAACGGCGAAACGAAGATTCCCGTGTAGAACTGTTACAGCGTTTCATTTCCAAATATAATTCATTCAGCATCACTTAATTTAGTTCCACTCCACTCATTTATCCTCGTATTTCTTTTATTGATATTCATCATACAGTTTTAAAGACACTATCTATATCGTTTAACTGATTTTCCAAGTTCCCTGCAGTGTAAGAGAATTGCAGTCTATCTCCGAATCTTAAAATTTTTATCTTTCTACCTGAATTTTGATTCCATATCCGGTGCTCAAGGTACCGACTGAATATCACGGGAGACAAGTTACAACTCCGACTCACTCACTTCGCAGTTGTTGCCTCTCTTTTGTGTTATTCGACTCGTAGAACGTCAGTCATCTTTTGACACAGGCTGCAGACAAATTTTGTATGCCTGTATTTTGTAAGAGTAAGGTCCTAATACATATGAAAAAGATAAACAAAACAAAGGTAAACAGAAAATTCGGCTTTTAATAATTAAAAGCAGTTGTAGAATGGTAAGACGTTTAATACCAAACTTATCTTTTAAGACGCAATGTCGACGTTGTGAAGTTTCCTGTTTCCTCAGCCCTGACAAGGAAAGTACCGCAAATCGAAGGACTAAAACCGAGGAAAAATTGCTTTAAAACGCGGACATGTCTGCTGTACAACCCATCAAGGTGACCTGCCTATAAACAATATGAATTTGTGAACTGTCGATATTCAAAGCTTAACAACTCTCAAGGTAAAAATTTGCTGGAAACAACATATCTTAAGACAAACAGAACTTAGAGTTATATTTAAAATATTAGTTGATGTTTAGAGGTATGTTCTTCCGTTATTCATCATGGACGTGAAAATATGGAGTTTCAGTTAACGGATTAAAACACAATGAAGGGAATGGCCCGTATCAAAGTTCTGGATAATGTGGTTATTGTGGCTTTCGATACTTGTCAGCTGCAGTGTGGACCCACGCAAAATGATGTAGTGCGCGCACACGTTGCCCAAGTGTGCTTGCTGTTTATTCCATTCCGCTGCGTGTTAATCACTTCATTGCTCTCCACAGCTGCACTGCGATGACGATTAAGAAAAGGACGTACGATAGCACAGCAACTTCTACTTACTGTTAGTGAAATATGACTATCAAGTACTGTACGTGTCAACAGACAGGGTGCCCAGGTATTCTATGACAGTTTCATTTAGGCTACTTACAACAAATCATACATCAAAATGAGATAAATTAAGCAAGCTTTTCTTACAAATGTTCAGTATGTGCATCTTTTACTTATACGGAAAAGCCGGCCGGAGTAGCCGAGCGGTTCTAGGCGCTTCAGTCTGGAACCGCGCGACCGCTACGGTTGTAGGTTCGAATCCTGCCTCGGGAATGGGTGTGTATGATGCCCTTAGGTTAGTTAGGTTTAAGTAGTTCTAGGTTGTAGGGGTCTGATGACCTCAGATGTTAAGTCCCATAGTGCTCAGAGCCATTTGAACCACTTTTTATACGGAAAAGAACCAAACTAAAATCCAATTCTCTCCCGAGTAACTGAAGTAATAGCCTCTTCAATTCTTTGTCTCAACTCTCATCAGATAGTGGCGGAACGTAGACACGATCTTCTATAAAGCCCCGAAGTAAAAAATCGCACGCCGTGAGATTAGGTGAACGTGGAGTTGACCATTACGACTAAACCAACGGGCAGGGACTTCAGCGTTCAACCTGCCAGTTTGCGTATGGGGCGCTCCAAGCGGGAAAACAACAAAGAAGTACTTGCGCAGTACTTGTCTAAAACTATTCCAGTTACTCTTTAAAGTGACCTTGAACCAACACTTTAGAACAGCTACAGTTGGTACTATTAAAATTTACAGCTGGGACATTCTTTTTTCGACACCTTGTATATTGTGTCCAGCAGAAGTTTGGGTTTTCCGCCCAAAATTACCTCACTTCTGACTCTCGTCAATCTGCTGGTCATAATTGTTGGGTATACGGTAATGTTTTTTTCAGCGACTTGAGCTTCTGTGCATCGACTGTACAGAAATTGCGTTCGAGCTGCGATACTTCCCTTATTAGTGAGCTGGCGACGTGGTGCGCCGGAAGGCGCAAACAACCAGAGTCAACTCGCACAGCAGCGGCGTAACGTTTAACGCGAGGTGCGGGTATTTCCGTCCACCTGCCCACAGCGGCGGTCGCCAACTGCTGCGACATGAATATGCAGTAGGGAATACGAAAGAAAGAGGAGCGACATTAGCTGGTATGCTAAGTTTCCTGTTTCGAAATGGTCTTCCTTCAAACTTGTCCAGTTCTTGCATTCTGATTGCCATGCACAGTGCACACCAGGGCTTAATTTCGGCCGGAACGGCGTTCCGGCAACTCCGAGGAAAATTCTTTTGCACTGAGTGGAACAACTGGGCACCGGAGATTTAAAATAGTACACGAGTATTAAATCGCAACGTAACTACAATCTGTCGCTGCGCCGGAACCAGTGTATGTGACAGTGGGTCATGTATTACAGCGGCGTTCGTGTCCAAGTGCGCTGCTTATTGGCGGTAGTGAATATGAACTTAGATCTGTTTCGTTGTAATACAACTGTATGGGTAAAACGTAAATGACATTTACGGCTTTTACTAAACGTGTAACTCCGTGTCATACGTCACGTCTTTTTCTTCTCTAACTCAATGGGAAGTCGGAATTGCGCCTGACCCCGATGGTCTAGGAATATCTTGATCGTCATTCATCACTAAAAGCTTTATTAATTAATACTGGACATAGGAATCCGCAGAAATTTTTCCAGATGGGGTCCGGCATGACTCTATAATTGACATTTTTGTCATAATTTACTTGATCAGCCTCGAGACGTGTCATACCGCAAGACCTGAATTTTGTAGGTGACACAAAAATTTATTATATTCCAGAGGATTGATCGTTATACATTCAGTCTTTACAATTTTTATAAATAGATTACTATGATACTTAAAGGTAAGCTTGACTCACGATTACCTGCATAGTAAACCTTTTGCATTATTAAAATTATTACAGAAGTGACACATTTCTTGAAGTTGAGATGTGAAATTATATCCTTTTACGATTCTATCTGGCATGTTCCCAACAGAATAATCAATAAGCTACGAAATACGGCAGAAAAATATTTACAAAAGGTATTTTTATTCATATACCAATAATGTTTATTGATTCTGACTGTCGAAGTCTTAAGTACGAATAATCGGAAGTGAGAATACTGCTGATTACAAACAAACAAAAGACAGTCATAAAGAACCTTTGACTAACCTTCCTCGAAAGTCATAAAGCGCAGAACAGATTTTAATGCCTAGCAGCGTGCACACGGTAACGTACATGGCATTGTGCGAAACCAAACAATGCTCCAGAAAGCACTGCGTTTAGACATTGTTGAATACGACTGCAACGGGGAATTTGATTCCACAACAGTTTGGAAACGCCTCGTAGCCAACTACACGATAACGGAAGCAGGCACGACACACAAGAGCGGCTTTTCTCCGCATTCCTTTGATGCGCGGAACTGTACCGTGCTTGTTGATATGGAAGACATAGCGATTTACAAACGAATTACGCCAGTGCTCCGCAATCGAATGTCTGGTGTCACATTCTCTAAACAGATGCCAGAGCATTATCTAGCTGCGACCAGCCACATAATGCTACAACCGACAAATGAGAGGTTTTGCGGAATCGCGGAAATCACTCGTACTGTATGAGAACTCTTTGTTGAACAAAAATTCTGTATTTATATTCTGGGGCGTGGGCCAAGTGCTCTCTCCTGCCACCCTCCCCCCACCTTGAGGACGCCAATAAACGTCATAATTTCCGGACACCACCTGACAGTGTGGCGGTAGCCACTTGTAGTACCACTAACTAATCCCGCCTTCCCTATTCCACTCGCGAATGGCGCGTGAGAAGAATAATTTAGGTAATAAAGAGAGAGAATTCTGTAATGAGTTAAAAGCGTGTTCCCAGATTCCAAGAGGCGAGAAAATGCTCCCTCTTGTCTCCCCCCCCTCCCCCGCCCCACCCCCTTGCGGACACCTATGTACTGGTCACACGTTCACTGAACATCTGGCAGCAATTGAAATATGACGCCATAGTCACCAAGATCACCGACTTGTGCTGATGTGTACCGAACAGAGCTACGTAGCAAAGTAAAACCGCTACGAGGATGAACGGGAGCACCTGTTGTTTACACTGAACCTTGTAGTTTTTTTTTATTATAAAAAATTATGTTTCACAAATGTCTATTTCAGAAAAATTGAATTTTCTAATAAATGATTTCTCATTGTAAATTTCATTAAACTTTCGAAACTCGAAACACATGATTTTTATGGCTGACTGGCGGCAGGGAGTGGGGAGGTGGGAGGGAGTGGAGTGGTTCTCGTCACAGTTGAAATCGCACCGAGATCGTGGGCGGTTAGAATTTTTAAATATCTTCTGGCACTCTGGGGCAACGGCCTTGCTGCAGTGGATACTCCGGTTCCCGTCAGATCACCGAAGTTAAGCGCTGTCGGGCGTGGCACCGAAGTTAAGCGCTGTCGGGCGTGACCGGCGCTTGGATGGGTGACCACCCGGGCCGCAATGCGCTGTTGCCATTTTTCGGGGTGCACTCAGCCTCGTGATGCCAATTGAGGAGCTACTCGGCCGAATAGTAGCGGCTCTGGTCGCAGAAAACCATCATAACGACGGGAAGAGCGGTGTCCTGACCACACGCCCATCCTATCCGCATTCTCAGTGAGGATGACACGGCGGTCGGATGGACCCGATGGGCCACATGTGACCTGAAGACGGGATGCTTTCTGGCACTCTGGTTGTTCTACGAAATTCGGCATTTCTAACTACACAATTAGATAATTTCAGCTGCATTATTAGGGAACACACTGACAAGGGAACCTCCCCATCGCACCCCCCTCAGATTTAGTTATAAGTTGGCACAGTGGATAGGCCTTGAAAAACTGAACACAGATCAATTGAGAAAACAGGAAGAAGTTGTATGGAACTATTAAAAAAATAAGCAAAATATACAAACTGAGTAGTCCATAAGAAGATAGGCAACATCAAGAATAACGTGAGCTCAGGAGCGCCGTGGTCATGTGGTTAGCGTGAGCAGCTGCGGAACGAAAGGTCCTTGGTTTAAGTCTTCCCTCGAGCGAAAAGTTTTAATTTTTTGTTTTCAGACAATTATTATCTGTCCGTCCGATGCGATCACTTTTTTGGAAGTGATTATCACATCGACAAGAAAACCTAAATCGGGAAAGGTAGAAGAATCTTTTTACCCATTTGCCAAGTGTACAGGTTAGGTGGGTCGACAACATATTCCTGTCATGTGACGCACATGCCGTCACCAGTGTCGTATAGAATATATCAGACGTGTTTTCCTGTGGAGGAATCGGTTGACCTATGACCTTGCGATCAAATGTTTTGGGGTTCCCATTGGAGAGACACGTCCTTTCGTCTACTAATCGCACGGTTTTGCGGTGCGGTCGCAAAACACGGACACTAAACGTGTTACAGTGAACAGAGACGTCAATGAACGAACGGACAGATCGTAACTTTGCGAAAATAAAGAAAGTAAAATTTTCACTCGAGGGAAGACTTGAACCAAGGACCTCTCGTTCCACAGCTGTTCACGCTAACCACGGGTCCACGGCACTCCTGATCTGGCATTGCCCTTGTATTGCTTATGTTGCACATGGACAACTCAGTTTGTATATTTTGCTTTTTTTTCACAGTTCCACACAACTTCTTCCGGTTTTCTCGATTGATCTGTGTTCAGTTTTTCAAGGCCTATCCACTGTGCCAACTTATAACTAAATCTGAGGTGGGTGCGATGGGGATGTTCCCTTGTGAGTACTGCGTTGATGAGAGGCCTAACAAGGCGATGTACGAGGGTTGTCCAGAAAGTAAGTTCCGATCGGTCGCGAAATGGAAACCACAGTGAAAAGCAGAAACTTTTTATTTGTAACAGTTAGCTACACGTTCCACCTACTTCTCTACAAAGTCGCCGCTCCAGCTTCGAGTTTTGTCGTACTGTTGTATCAACTTTCAAATATCCTCATCATAGAAAGCAGCCGCCTGTGCTTTCGGCCAATTGTCTGCACTGGTCTGCAGCTCGTTGCCTGTGGAAAAATCGTGTCTTCATAGAGTTCTTGTGAGCAGAGACGAGACTTAGGGAGAGCCAATTACGGACTGTATTGTGGATGATCAAACACTTCTCATCGGAAAGGCTGCAGGAGCGTCTTCATTGCCCCTGCAGGGTGCGGCCGAGAATTGGCAAGAAGAAGGAACTGCTCGACAGTTGTGTTATGTGAGCTGCATGACACAGGGGAAATCTCTAACCAGGCCCTCATACTTGGCGGCAGACGCTATTTCCTATGCATCTTTACGTGCTCACTGTTCACTCAAAACTGAAGAGAGCGACGCGACACGATCAACGAGCATACTAGAGACACTGCCCAACACATCTGTGCAAAGCTTTCCCGGATTTTCCCAGTGGTTTCCATTTCGCGACCGATCTGAATTTACTTTCTGGATAACCCTCGTAATTTTGCTGAAAACGCTGTTGCAGAAACACGGTTAATTTTCACAGTACTAATTGAATCCTTGAATAATTATGAAGTACTGCGCTAAACTGAGCATCGAAATCCAATCATTCCACAATCAGTGACGTAGTACAGTGAAATCCATATTGTCGAATTATGAATCATTAGACCTAATTTCTGCTGTATTATTCCGTTATGACAGCGTCAACGCGCCTCAGAAGTAACAATGAGAGATGGGCAGTTGTAAAGGGGATGGTTTTTTTGCGCCACATTGCATGCGAGTGCGGAATTAAAATTGTAAACATGGCAGCGTACAGGCGATGTCGTCAAAAGGATCGTGACGCTTTGAGATTGTGGATAAGTACCACTCGTATTTACATCCCGACGTAATGAAATTGAATTTCGTTCTGAACGTCTAAGAGTTTAGATTATCATCAATCAATCAATAGCGTATCTCCTTAAGCTGCACTGACAGCAATGTAAGTAAACGCGACGGGGAACATACTAACCCTCGAGCGGGCACGCTGTTGTAAGAAGTACAACAGCTGCGGTTTTCATGGCTAATCGATATCTTAACCATGAGCTATTGCGCCACCGCTTCCACGTGTTCCATTGTTGATGTTTTCTCGACAATGATTTCTGTTCCTTTGGTTAACTTTCTCAGTTTGTTTTCTGAATTGTAGGCAACGAGGTATCGAATTGTAATTAGTATAACACGCGGGTGCTGGTGTAATAGCTGCAAACTATCTTCCAGGAGTCAGTATGCAGACACAAAGTATAATAAAAAGTTAACTATACTTATTCATTGTTTTTTATTTTGTATAGACGCACATCAGCCGTTAATTTAGTTGTACTGCCATCTGAATCTATTTATCCATTTCATTTCCTTTGATGTTTTATGTTAGTTCAAAGGGTGTATCAGACGAAGAAATTTTCAGACTACTCGAAGAAAGTGATGATGAAGTCTGTCCAGACTTATCAGACATGGAGAAAAGTGAAATGGATTTGAGTACTGAAAACAATGAATATAAGGACCATGGCAGAGAATCTGAACTTGAAGGCGAGGATGACGATGATCTCAAACTGGCAGCAGATGTGCAGGAATTCTTTATTGGAAAAGACTAAGTTACGCATTGGTGTAAAAGCGAGTGTGGTAAAACGTCAAAAGCCAAGAGAAAAATAAACAATGTGAAATGCAAGGCAAAGAGAAATGTCATGGATATAACTGATGAAGTTAGTGCTTTTCTGAAAATAATTGACCTTGGCATTGTTGATGAAATCGTAAACCACAGAAATACGAATATAAATAGGTAGCGAGGAACACACCAGTTCTCGCGCGAAGGAGATGATAAAGTGACATCAATACACGACATAATGGCTGAGTTCGGGTTATTTTTTTTAATAGGAACCAGGAAAGGCCATCATCCTATGATGAAATTATCTGATGGCATTGTTGGCCGGGAGGCCCCTTTCGGGGCAGTTCGGCCGCCGTATTGCAAGTCCTTTCTAGTTGACGTCACTTCGGCGACTTGCGAGTCAATGATGATGAAAATGATGGACACACAACACCCAGTCCCCTGCCTGTAATCGAACCCGGGCCCATGCGGAGTAGGCGGTAACGCTACTGCTACGTTAAGGAGGCGGACAATTCCCCAATATTGTTTTCCTTCACAAAGTGAGAGATAACCTCACGAAGGTGTATTTAGCTCAAGAAGCTAGCAGAAGGTCTTATGAAAGGATAACTCGTGTCTAGAGCTCAACTCAAATCGTTGCCAGCCGCTCTCACCGTGTTTCTTATACAGTTTCGTGCTGAAGCATCGACTTCTGAAGAGCAGTAGCCTGAGCCTCCAGCGCAAAAGCGCGGGGTGTGTATCCTTTGTGGACGTCAAGAAAATTCATCTACATCAGTTAAATTTCGTAGATGTAATAACCTAGCTTATAAATAGCACACTAAGAAAGAAGCTGTCTGTGATAGGTGTTATGAAAATGAACATTTGTCTCAATAACTGGCTAAATTGTTATTAAAACAACTTAAAGAGCAAAAGCTTTTGTTATAAATGTTAAATATTGCGAATGTGAACAGCTTTCTTCAGTAAATATAATATTTTGTTCAGTACATGCTTGTTTTTATTGAAAAATGTCCATGTAAATATTACAACGCTCGCCTGTTCGTGTGAGGCGCGCCTGCCGGAAGGTGAAGACAGGGTGTTTCAGAACCTCCCTACAAACTTCAACGACTGACAACTTTGTTACGGAACTTCTCATTTCAAGCGATAGGTTATTACTTCTCTGCATGAAGGAGATGCATTTGACTAGGTACAAAAGACATCGTAGCCAATTCGGAGTTACTTTCTGTTGTGCTTATAAGCTATACATGTGACTTGCCGATTGTTTGCATGTTAGATTCTGTTGCTAGCAGGAACTACGAATTTTCTGAGCACACTAGCATCGTTGTTTGTTACGATCAATAGCAGAGATACTGGTGCGGTGGCGGTCGACTTTGGGGTGGCGGTTCGAGTCCTGGCTGTGGAAGAGATTTTAATCGCGAGTATCTGAGCGACAAGAGGACAAAAGGTTTTGAGATACAGTTCCTGATCATTAGAACCCGCGCTTGTCTCCTGCCTTGAAATCGAAACCTCTCCATTGTCTCTCGTGGAACGAGGGCCTGTGATCCTCTTCATGATGATCCGTCCACAGGATTGACATG
Organism: Schistocerca americana; assembly: GCF_021461395.2. Classification (NCBI taxonomy): domain Eukaryota; kingdom Metazoa; phylum Arthropoda; class Insecta; order Orthoptera; family Acrididae; genus Schistocerca; species Schistocerca americana. Next base: position 149,942,545 of record NC_060123.1, read on the forward strand.
GTCCAAATGGCGCTACTCCAGAGAAGCATACTCTGTGTCGGCACAGAGCTTCACACGTTCCGTTCCTTGCCATTAACAACAGGGACATGATGCTAAATTCTAAACGCACGCGCACCTCACAGTCACCTACAAAGGACAGATAAAAATTAAGAGACTACAGTCACACTTCGCACCTGCCCGGATAGCCGCTTCTGGGGCGGGGAAGTGCGTCGGTCCGGAATCGAATTGGCTTAACGACGAGAGTTGGTGTGCCGGCCAACCTGGATGATTTTTTAAGTGATTTCTCACAGCATATGAATACCAAGTTAGTATCCAAGTCCAGCCTCTCTTACACCACTCATAAACATTTCGAAAACTTTCGCTCACTTTCCGATGAATAACACTATAAGCAGACAGTTCTGGTGCACATATTCCATTCCGGAAGTGAGAGGAAGTAATGGGGTGGCTACAGGAAGGCATTCGGCTACCCCTTAAACTAACCATGCAAAATCCGTTAATAACCTTGCGGCCCTGTGCCGATGCGGGACAATGACACGCACACAAAAAAAGACTAAACTCACGAAAGAAAGTTGCTATTGTCCACGACAAAGGAAATACTTCGCAATAAGGTGATTGAATCACAACTAGGGGGACTCCCAGTCAACAGATCCAAAAAATGGTTCAAACGGCTCTGAGCACTATGGGACTTAACTGCTGAGGTCATCAGTCCCCTAGAACTTAGAACTACTTAAACCTAACTTACCTAAGGACATCACACACATCCAAGCCCGAGGCAGGATTCGAACCTGCGACCGTAGCGGTCACGCGGTTCCAGACTGTAGCGCCTAGAACCGCTCGGCCACTACGGCAGGTCAACAGTTTCACAGGGACTTACTTTTTAAAATTGCTTCAGTGCACCTCTGTGTAACCGAGCTTGTGTTCCGCCCCTAAGGAAAACAGCGAGGCGCAGCAGGTACCATAAGAGTAGATGGAGTGGTGAAATGGTGTATCGTTTAGAGATTCTTAGATGTGAGCCTGCTCCGTATCTTCGTTACTTCTTGATAGAGACCTATATGATTTTCTTGTTCTATGCATAAAGATAATCTGGTCTTAATTCGCGAACCCGTTTTAGTCCAAATGGGCTCTGCTGTTCGATCGTCGGTGCGGTTTTGCCGAAGGCCGTTTTGTGTCGTCCGCTCAGCCGACAGCGCTGACCTCCACGAAGTTCCTCGCGCGTCGCTCAGTATGCCGGCGCACCGCGGCATCCTGGAACACAGCCTCTAACCGAGGGCGGAGCACTCCGCAAATCGGACACCGGCGGCGAGTCGGATTGCCGAGCGCTAATGCGGCCAGCTGGCACTGCCTGCTGCCGTCTCCTCTTTCTCGTCTGGCCGCCGCGTCCCGCGAGATGTTTTCGTTCCCTCTGCGTCAGATAATGCCGCGACCCGTGGCGCCGGTGATGGATGGCACCGAGGCACGAAGGCCGTCGCCTCGCTTCGCTTCGCCTCGTCCCACCGGGCAACTCGCGTCCATCCGCACGACACGAAAGCTTCTGCGACACGGCTAAAAGGCGGACTGTGCCGCCCGAGACGGAGTCGAGGGCTCATTCGTGGGCCCTGACCCACTACCGACCTCTCACACTGGCGTACTGGCAACACCTATGACCAAGTGGTCCAACCTGTGTACGACGACGAGCTGCAAGTTGCCGGGCTGCCCGGACAAGACGGTAACGACAACGGGATTTTGATATCTTTTTATGTTGGCACACATACAGAGTATTCCAGGAGAGGTGGTCAGTATTCAGGGATATGACAGGAGCGATCATTCGAAAGTCTCGCGAACATAGGCTCTAAAATGCATACCTTGAGCATTTCTTCATCTTCGATACTGTGAAACAAATCTCTTCTACTGCAAGCTCTTTTCTTTCCATATATTTTGGAAGCAGTAATAAGGAGCCTATGAGGGGGAAGATTTGTCTGTTGTCATAGAAGAAGAATCAGGAGTCGATTTAGAAGAGATAGGGGATCCAGTATTAGAATTCAAATTTAAGAGAGCTTTGGAGGACTTAAGATCATATAAGGCAGAAAGCGTAGATCACTATTTCTAAAATCATTGGGGGAAGTGGCAACAAAACGACTATGCACGGTGGTGTGTAGAATGTATGCGTCTGGCGACATACCATCTGACTTTCGGAAAAATATCATCCACACAACTCCGCGAGAATTATCGCACAATCAGCTAAACAGCTCATGGATCCAAGTTGCTAACAAGGATAATATACAGAAGAACGGAAGAGAAAATTGAGGATGTGCTAATTGACGATTAGTTTGGCTCGAGAAAACGTAAAAGCACCCAAGAGCCAATTCTGACGTTGCGGTTGATAATGGAAGGAAGACTAAAGGGAAATCAAGACACGTTAATTGGATTTGTGAGCCTGGAAAAAGCTTTCGCCAACGTAAAATGGTGCAAGATGATCGCAATTATAAGTAGAGGTAACCTATAGGGACAGACGGGTAAATACAATATGTACAAGAGCAGAGAGGGAATAATAAGGACGGACGACCAAGAACGAAGTGCTCGGAAATAAAATTCAAAGCGAAAGGATATCAATGATAAGGTTCACTGATGACATTGGTATCCCGGTCAAACTGAAGATGAATTACACGATCTGCTGAATGGAATGAACAATGTAATGAGTACAGAATATGGATTAAGAGTAAATCGAAGAAAGACGAAAGTAATGAGAAGTAGCAGAAATGAGAGCAGCGAGAAGCTTTACGTTAGGATTGATGGTCACAAAGATGATGAAGTTAGGGAATTCTTTTACCAAGGCTGCAAAATACCAATGATGGACGGAGCAAGGACGACATCACAAGAAGATTAACACTGGCAAAAAGAGCATTCCTGGCCAAGAGAAGTCTACTAGTATCAAACACACCCCTTAATTTGAGGAAGAAATTTCTGAGAATGTACGTCGGGAGCACAGCATTGTATGGTAGTGAAACATGTGATGTGGGGAAACCTGAACAGAAGAGAATAGAAGCATTTGAGATGAGGTGCCATAGGCGAATGTTGAAAATTAGGTGTACTGATAACGTACGGAATGAGGAGATTCTGCGTAGAACCGGAGAGGAAAGGAATATGTGGAAAACCCTGACAAGGAGAAGGAACAGGATGATAGGACATCTGTTAAGATGTCAGGAAATGACCTCGATCTAGAGGAAGCTGTAGAGGGCAAAAGCTGCAGAGGAAGAGGGAGATTTGAATACATCCAGCAAATAATTGAGGGCGTAGGATGCAAGTGCTACTCTGAGAGGAAGAGGTTGGCACAGGAGAGGAATTCGTGGCGGCCGCACTAAACCAGTCAGAAGATTGAAGACCTCCCAAAAAAGTATGGACCAAACGACGGCAAAAGTGTCTAGTAAACATGGGTTCTAAATGCATACCTTAAAAGCTAAGTGCATTCGTCCAGTAGAAGATGTGTATTTCACAGTAACGAAGATGAACAAGTGTTCATACTCTTTAAGGTATGCATTTTAGAGCGCATGTTTACTAGACTTTTTTCCTTGTTTTGGTCCACACTACCCCTCTCAAAATATGGAAGCAAAAGATTTCTGCTTCAACTGATCGTTCCTCTCATATCCCTGAATACTGACCATTCCTCCTGGGACACCCTGCAGATGTAGCGACGCTAAATCTGCGTAGTAGTTCTGTAGTCGTGCTGCGAGTGTTTCACAGTGAATAAACTGGAATACTGTGCAGAGATAAAATTATTTGTTTCCCACGGTTTATCACCAACGGAATTTCATTCAAGCTGGTGAAGTTCGTAAGTTGTCTGCTCCTTCGTTTTTAACAGCAAGGGAATGGTGACTAAATTCAAACGTGCAAGTTCTTGAAGTACTTTGCAATCTTCTATCACATCTACATCGGTATTCCACAAGCAGCCTCAGAGTGTGTTACAGGGATATTTCGGGTATCACTACTAGCTCCCCCCCCCTTTCTCCTGCTTTTCTATTCCATTCGAGAATAGTACGAGTAAGCCTCCTCATTAAGCCTTCATACGGGCCCCAGTGTCTTTGATTTCCCATCACGTTTATTTGGAGAGGTGTATGTGAGAGCAATAATGTATCTTGACTCTTAGAACGTTCATTCTCAGATTTATATTAGTATAAAGTGAACCTGCCTCTCTTCTACCATCTGCCACTGATGTTGGATAATCATCTGCAATATGACGAAGTCTCAGCGAATTTCGAGAGGCGTTATATCTCGTATGATCACTTCTTTACTGTTCGTCGGTAATTTGATATCAGAGAAATTCAAATGCAACCTCTGAATTGTGCGTCTTTTTTGCGTTATAGGGACATAGTTTGGTAAACAGATAATAATATTTTCTTCCACAGTGCAGAAAACACACTGATATATTTTTCAATAAAAATGTCTTTCTCCAGGTACAAAAAGCCGCATTTACCGTAATGCATTTCCTTCAATAACAAACACACGGCCACTGGGCCTTGTGTGTCCTATTTGCGTTAAACTATTCCTCAGAAAACGGCTTTCACGATAGATGCGATTTACCTGGTTGAAATATGCGACGACAGGCAAAAGTTACGGTAGAATTACGTATATTCACACAATATGTCCCGAGGAAAGGACGGTGGAATGGTAAATTTACGAGGTCGTTTATTTACGTAATCCCACCATAAAAAGTGAATCACTCGCATTCCGAATGCACTCGATAACCGAACATAAAATACTCTCGCACACAACAATTTCAGCGGGACATTCTGTGACATCGCGAGGAAAACTAGTTTCGAAATTGAGTTAGCTTGTCGAAAGTACTCCCCTTAGCTTGCGAGAGATAAATAAACGCGAACGATGGCATTTGTGAAACATACATATCGAAACTGCGACATTATCGTGCCATCGGTTGGAAAGGCCCTCTGGTTATTTTATGACAAATTACCTTCAGAGTGACCATTGTAATCATAAGTCGTTACTGAGCATGACAGTTCTGGCGGGTGCTTGCATCTCCAGCTCTCTTTCTTTTTTCCCAAATTTGCGGTACTTTTAACTGAATCTCAACTGATTGCAAAGCAACGAAAGAACACACTCCACACAAAAGAAACTTCTCTCGCAAGGATGTGTAATATGTCCTAATATGTTCACGATTTTCATTAAATATGTATCAGAAATATGAATCTCGATATGAGTATTTCTAACCAAACGAAAGTTGACTGTACGCGTAACTTGTTACTGCTTCATTATGAAAGACAAAATATTAGCGAGTTTTTACATCTCTTTTATTTTGTATTGGAGCTGGAATTAATGACATCCTCGACATAATCTCAACTTGTGTATAACTGCAAATATCGTGTATTGTGTATTATTTAAACCGGGGACCTAGAAACGACGGAGAGGCTTCGTCCCGCCGTAGCCCTCAGTGGTTGACAACCCCACAACAGGCCACAGCAGTCTACCCACCCCACCCCACTGCCGCACCACACCGAACCCAGGGTTACTGTGCGGTTCGACCGCCAGTGGAACCTCAGCAGTTTGGTCCCTTAGTTCTTACCACAAATTTCCAATTTTTGCAATCGACTCATAATAATGATTCAAAGTGTTGCCTGAAACATAAAAAACTTCATTAACACACTTGCCATTCACATAAGTCTGCGTATCACCTAACTTAAAGAGCTCATTCAAAAACAGTTGAAAACGGAGTAAGTAGAGTTTACTAGTAACATTTTTATAAGTAACCAGCAGCGACTGACATACTCGCCACAGATCGTAACAACCGCTCTGTAGAAGCGATAAACGGAACAGAAGAATCTGAACACAAAGCAGGAAGGGGAGGCCGTGCGGTTCTAGGCGCTACAGTCTGGAGCCGCCGAAGTGGCCGTACGGTTCTAGGCGCTGCAGTCTGGAACTGCGAGACCGCTACGGTCGCAGGTTCGAATCCTGCCTCGGGCATGGATGTGTGTGATGTCCTTAGGTTAGTTAGGTTTAAGTAGTTCTAAGTTCTGGGGACTAATGACCTCAGAAGTTGAGTCCCATAGTGCTCAGAGCCATTTTAACCATTTGAGCCAGGAAGGGGAAATGTACTTCGTACGCCCAAACGCGCGAGTACCAAGTTGGCGACAGGCCCACTAAGAAATAACACACGCACTAGCGGAAAAAACAACCTAATCATGTTCAACGCACAAATAGCGCTAGTACCAACTTGGCGGCACCTTTGAGATAGGAAATGACATTTTCTTACTAAGGTATTATTGACGGACTTCAAACGAAAGAACAACACACTAAGAGAAAGAAGGGCACTTGCTGTATGCCAAACAACAGACATACCACATGGGATGACGATCGCGGGCATGGTGCACTGTAGTGGAGATTTAAACATCACACAAATAAACATAAAAAACGTCTTCTGACGTTACATATATCACGACAGATGATCAAACGGTGTGCTTAACCTGACATTAAAACTTTTTGCACAGCCACAAGACTCTCAATGCGTATACCACGCGGAATCCGCAGCTGTGATATATGTTAACTGAAGGTGGAGGTGGGGGGGGGGGGGGGGAGAAGGAAAGGAAAGGGAAGGGATTACTGATGTCAGCTGCACCGGACCGGGACATAACGAGGAATAAGCGGCGACGAATGAAAATGTGTGCCATACCGGGATTCGAACGCGGGATTCCGGCTTACTAAAAAAAATGACTCTGAGCACTATGGGACTTAACATCTGTGGTCATCAGTCCCCTAGAACTTAGAACTACTTAAACCTAACTAACCTAAGGACATCACACACATCCATGCCCGAGGCAGGATTCGAACCTGCGACCGCAGCGGTCACGCGGTTCCAGACTGAAGCGCCTAGAACCGCTCGGCCACACCGGCCGGCCCGGCATACTAGGTAGGTGCGTTAACCACTGCGTCACCCGGGACACACAGTGTTTATCGCGTCTGCGCGGACTGTCTCGGCACACCTCACTCACGGCCGACCCACATTCCCACCGGGCGCCACTTGTCCGCAGTTCCCGTCCATTTGCTCCACACTTGCTACTCTGAGATTCCCGCAGGAGGTCGGACGTGCTTGTGCGTCCGCACTGAAGAAGGTGGATCCATTGCCCATCTAGGCGACTCACTTATATGAATGCATGGTGTCTGTTCTTTCGGGCAACAGCAATCGCCGCGCGGAGTGGCAGCGCGGTTAGAGGCGCCATGTCACTAATCGTGCGGCCCCTCCTGCCGTAGGTTCGAGTCCTCCCTCGGGCATGGGTGTCAGTGTTGTCCTTAACGTTAAGTTAGTTTAAGTAGTCTAGCGATCGATGGCCTCAGCAGGTTGGTCCCCTAGAAATTCACACACACACACACACACACACACACACACACACATACAGCAATCCCTTCCCTTTCCTTTCTCCTCCCCCCCCCCCCTCCTTCAATTCACATAGAACAACACTTCACATCTAAATGGCCAGATAGCACAAGCCACACGTAACCAGGAAGCGGGAAAGCAAGAAATTTTGAGGAACAGGCAAACGCCTTCACATAACGCCAAAATAGACGTTTACCATTAACATTTGCACCGCTTTGAGAAAATAAGACAATTACGTGCTGCGCTTAGTGCCGCAAGGACGTAAGGTGTTGGGCTGGTTGAATGCAGATCACTGGCTGACGGCAACGAACAAGAGGCCAAGCCGTCACTTCCTCCTGTACTCAGCTGTGCACAGCCAGGGGAAGCACGCCGCGACCGGCGCGCCCCTCCAGTCAGCTCACTGAACTGCCTCCACAAACGAGCCAGCACACAGCATCAAATCGGAGCATGCCAGCCCTCCGGTCGGCCACCTCTGGGGCGCCGTGGTCTCACGCAATGGCCAAAGACATGCGAAGCAGGGCCGCAGCTATCGACATTCGACGCGTGCGACAGAAAACTGACGCGCACGGCTCATGGTGATTAATAGAATAAATTTCCTTTTCTTGTGTGTTTGTGATCACAAAGAGCAGGGGAGGATAAAAGTGCAGGGAATGCAAGAGATTTTTACAGATTAGTCAGATTTTTCCGAAAAAGATATATACCACGGACGTATGTCATAGATCAAAGTGGCTATACAGTTCTGCAAAGATCCGAAGCTATGGAAAGTTGGAGGGTATATTTTGAGGAGCTTTTAAATGTTGAAGACAGAAGTGCAGAAATGGAGCAACAACATGATTGTCAGAGTGTAGATCCCTTAGTGGATCCACCGACAATGAAAGAGACAACAGTCTCGATCAAAATGCTAAAAAAAACACAAAGCTCCAGTGAGAGATGGCATAACAGTTGAATTTTTTAAGAAGGGAGGATTAAAAATTGCAAAACAAATACACAAACTTGTTACGAACATCTGGAATGAAGAAAGAATGCCAGAGGAGTGGACAGAAGCGATAATAATACCAACTTATAAAAAGAGCGACAAACAACAATGCATGAACTACAGAGGCATCTCATTAATTAGCACCACCTATAAAGTGTTCTCTAAGATCCCACTGAAAAAATTAGAACCGTATTTAAAAGAGATAATGAATGAGAAACAAGCGCGATTTATGAACAATCGTTCAACTACTGATCAGATATTAAGACTGAAAGAAGCCATATCTACATATTGGGAGTATAACAAAACAAGGCAATACTATTTCTTGATTTTAAGAAAGCCTATGACATTATATCCAGAGATAAGTTATAGGAGAAAATGCAGAGATTCAGAATACCGAAGAAGATTATAAATCTTGTGAAAGTGATACTGAAAGGTTCGAAAGGGGTAGTGAAAATGGATGGAGAATATTCCAAGGCGTCTGACATAAATACAGGAGTCAGGCACGGAGATGGAATATCACCCCTGTTGCTCAACACTGTAATACAGGAAGCACTGGATGCAGCAAATGAAGCAGAAGAGTAAATTAAAATAGGAAGAAAAATAAATGTATTGGCCTTTGGAGATGACGTAGCATTAATTGCTGAATATCCGGATGACGTTAAAATACTGGCAAAAAGACTCTTTCAAAAAGCAAATGAAGCTGGATTAGAAGTAAATAATCAGAAAACAAAATACGTGAGGGTAGAAAGAAATTACAGAACAAAATGACGGGAAACTCTTCAGATCGATAACCATTTGTTTGAAGAAGTAGATGAGTTTCAATATATGGGGGTGGCAGTTAACAACAGAAATGATAAGGAAGAAATAAAGGCGAGGATCAAAGCTGCATCCAGAGCACCACACTCGCTCCACAAACTACTGTCATCTAATTTTTTTTTTCAAGAGGAACCAAAGTAAGAATATATAAAACCATAATCAGACCATTATTACTATATGGGGTAGAAATTGGGACAATATATAAATACACGGAGAGAAAGATACAAGTTTTTGAAAATAAAATCCTGCGAAAGATATTTGGAGCAATCTACGACGGAGGAAAATGGCGAAGAAGAAAGAACTGGGAGCTAGACAATGAACCAGATGTAGTTGCGGAAGCCAAGAAAAGAAGACTAAGATGGGCCGGACACGTCTATAGAAGAGAGCAGGAATCTTTACTGAGAGAAGTCTCAGAGAATAAACCTGAAGGACGAAGATCTCTAGGCAGGCCGGCAATGAGATGGAGAGATCAGGTTGCCAAGGATCTCCAGGTACTGGGAATAAGGAAAGAAGATGCAGAAGACAGAACACTGTGGAAGAAGCTACTTGACTAGGGCCAGGAGAGTATAAGAGTAAGTGTGAGCACAAACTTGTTAGGTCCTCAGACTACCTGTTTCGGTCAGCAGGGACCATATTCATATCTGCAACAAAACTTGGGCAAAATATAAATACAGAGTGTTTATAAATGAATATCGGGGTTTTAACGTTTTATAATATTTATTAAACTTACACTTATATCAAAAAATGGCTCTGAGCACTATGGGACTCAACTGCTGAGGTCATTAGTCCCCTAGAACTTAGAACTAGTTAAACCTAACTAACATAAGGACATCACAAACATCCATGCCCGAGGCAGGATTCGAACCTGCGACCGTAGCGGTCTTGCGGTTCCAGACTGCAGCGCCTTTAACCGCACGGCCACTTCGGCCGGCCTTACAGTTATAAATGAGATGTCAAATGAAAGAGCGACTCAAACAGTTTTACCAAGAACCTTATAAATATTCAATGTGAGCACCATTTGTCACACGGCACACATCAAGTCTATATCCGAGTTCTTCCCAAATGTTGATAAGTGTGCCTTAGGTGATTGTAGCAACAGCTGCTTCAATCCGGTTTCTTAATTCAGGGAATTCTGCTGGTAGCGGAGGCACGTACACACGATCCTTGGTGAAGCCCCGAAGGAAAAAATCGCATGGCGTTAAGTCGGGTGAACGTGGAGGCCATGCAAAGCAAGCCCTGTCATTGGACCCCTTGCGGCCTATCCAGCGCTTGGGTACAGTGAAGTTCAACCAATCTAGTGGATTGTGGTGGAAACATAGCGCGCTGCGCATGCGCACTGGTGCCAAACACAACTTTTTGAGTTGCTCTTTCATTTGACATATCATTTATAACTGTAAGTTTAATGTAATAAATATTATAAAGCGTTAAAACCCCGATATTCATTTATAAACACCCTGTATAACTAATGGATTTTCTGCAGCTCAAAAAAGTAAAATGGGTCATAATGAAAAGTGTCACTGACATACATGTGAAAATTATGCAGTTTCAATAGGACGAGGCAACCATGTTTTAAAAACGTGTTTTAATATAATGAAGCCATAGTGGTATCGCCATAAATACAAAGTCACTTTAGTACCGTCGCACATATATAAAATATGGTAAATATTAGAGTCATCTTGTTAACAGCGCTATTGTTCGTAACAAACTGCTGTGCAGTAGCCACAAAATGTTTGTGCCGTGAGCTCGTTAGATGTCGCTACTGTAGGTGTAGAAGTATTCTTCTATCATATAATTGTACGATATGGAATAAAAAGAAGAATCCAGTTGGTAAAGGTCTGTAGTGGCCTTATCAGGTATGTAGGTCGTTACAGTAATAACAAGTAATAAATTAAAAACGCAACCAAACTGTAATAAAAAGGAAATAGTTACGTGACAATAATTCTGATACACTTTTGTGGTGAATTTTAGACAAAAATATAATGACATAAATAAGAATAGGCTAAATATAAAAATGATAAAACAAATAGGGAAGGAAGACAAATGAATGAAAACAGACGTAGTAAGTCATCAGCGTCGTCTGTTGATGTGACACCTGAATGCCACATAGGAGAGGGGTGGTCAGAGGAAATTAACCACCACAAGGCCCCTCGTACCTTGCGACACGCGTTTCCAATAAAGGAATGATAAAACATCGTACCAATCGATTATCATGATTATCTAGTTAATGAAATACCGGATGATCAAAAAGTCAGTTTAAATTTGAAAACTTAATAAACCACGGAGTAATGTAGATAGAGAGGTAAAAATTGACACACATGGTTGGAATGACATGGGGTTTTATTAGAACCAAAAAAAAGCAAAGTATTGCTAGACGTGTGAAAGATCTCTTGCGCGTGTCGTTTGGTGATGATCGTGTGCCCAGCCGCCACTTTCGTCATGCTTGGCCTCCGAGGTCCCCAGACCTCAGTCTGTGTGATTATTGGCTTCGTGGTTACATGAAGTCGCAAGTGTATCGTGATCGACCGACATCTCTAGGGATGCTGAAAGACAACATCCGACGCGAATGCCTCACCATAACTCCGGACATGCTTTACAGTGCTGTTCACAACATTATTCCTCTACTACAGCTATTGTTGAGGAATGATGGTGGACATATTGAGCATTTCCTGTAAAGAACATCATCTTTGCTTTGTCTTACTTTGTTATGCTAATTATTGCTATTCTGATCAGATGAAGCGCTATCTGTCGGACATTTTTTGAACGTTTGTATTTTTTGGTTCTAATAAAACCCCATGTCATTCCAAGCATGTGTGTCAATTTATACCTCTCTATCTACATTATTCCGTGAGTTACTCAGTTTCCAAATTTATACTGACTTTTTGATCACCCGGCATATCATACAACCAGAGAAGGCACAAAAAAACTGTTTCTGAACAGTTCACTTCTTCTGGTTTCTAGGGGAACTTAGTAAGAGACTGATCGCATATGCAGACGAAGCGATGTGAATGAGGTAACCCCCAATAGGTATGCAACACACCTAACGTACAGGTAACGCGGTTACGATGTCAACTGACCAAAGCTACTACGAAAATTACCGTAGTCTACACTTACTTAAGATAGTCTACAGTAGCCTACGGTAGTTTTGCAGCTCTATGACTAGATAATCCTGTCTTGTGCCTATATATTAGTTGGATCGTTTATTTAAATTTTTAACAACTGCGGAGCATCGCTTACAGGAAATGTTGACATTGCCCGAGTCAACACCATTCACCTTACCCTCGCAGCATGCACCAGTGCGCCCTTCACAAAGCCGACACCCGACTACCCAGCCAGCAGCGAGGCCGGTCGCGGCCCGCAGACAGCTTTGTGTCTCGAGCAGCAGCAGCCCCGCGTCGCAAGACGTAAGGCAGCCGGGGTGGGGGGCGGCTGTACGCTCATTACGGCCGCTCGCTAATGGCGGAGGCCGGGCGGTTTTCACTTTGCCGTATCTGTCCCCGCCACGGCGTAATTACCGGCGCGTGCGGACACATTCATCAGGCGCGGCACCTTATCGCGGCGACGCCGGCGTCCACACGCGCCCGAACCTTCCACCCCACCCCCACAGTATCGTCACGCTGCAGTTGCGGTTTGTACTGATACCGGGGCGCCAGACGGTCTTCTCACACGAGACGCAACATTCCTTCCCTCTGCGTCGGCGAAGGAGAAACCCTCGCGGCTGTAGCTCACAAGATACGAGGGTGTTTTGATAAATCCGGTAAATTTCCATGAAAGAATGGAACCTTTTCCGTTGTGCCTTCACGATTGGTAAACTTGATCGTTTCAAGGATCGTATAAACCATTTCAACAATGTACAGCGTACAATTCATTGCTAACGGCCGTCTGAATAGGTCGATATGTCTACTGCGATTGAAAATTGAGAAAACAGAATTCCATGCTGTTATCAAACTTTTTCATTTGAAGTGTTGGACTACACAGATGAAAACAGAACTAGATGAAGTTCACGCGGACTCTGCACTATCATCGAAAACCATTTACTTTTGGATTCATGAATTTAAACGTGGTCGGACAGGCACCGAAGACGAAGCATGCCCCGGCCGTCCAATTGAGATCACCACAAAGGAGATCATTGACAAAATCCATGATATGGTAATGCAGGACCATCAAATAAAAAATTCGTGAGATTGGTGAGACTTACGCGCCTCAACTGAGCAAGAGTTTAATATGCAGCACGGAGAATTGGCTTTGAAGAAGCTGTGTGCCAGGTGGGTGCCGTGACTGACCACAGTCGACCAAAAGCGCATCCGGCACGACATTCCATCACAATGCCTCTCGATGTCTAATCGCAATCCGCAAAACTTTTCCGCCGATTTGTGACTGTTGATGAAACCTGGCTCCATCATCACACCAGAACCACAACGGCAATCAAAACAACAGATTAAGGCTGGCGAAAGTGAGCCGAAGAAGGAAAAGACTATTTTGACAGCTGATAAGGAAATAGTCACTGGTTTTTGCAATTCTCTTGGAATAATCCTCATGTATTGTATTGTATTGCATGTTAACCGGGGACCTAGAAACGACGGAGAGGCTCCGTCCCCGCCGCAGCCACAGTGGTCCACAACCCCAAGACGACTACCGCAGTCCACTTCACCCCTCCGACGCCCAACACCGAACCACTCTTCCAGGGTTATTGTGCGGTTCAGCCCCCGGTGGACCTCGCCGGGGAACGTCTCACACCAGATGAGTGTAACCCCTATGTTTTCGTAGTGGAGCAATAGTGGTGTACGCGTACGTGGAGAACTTGCTTGCGCAGCAATCGCCGACATTGTGTAGCCGAGACGGAATAAGGGGAACCAGCCCGCATTCGCCGAGGCAGATGGAAAGCCGCCTAAAAACCATCCACAGACTGGCCGGCTCACCGGACCTCGGGAGGGCAGATTCGTGCCGGGGATCAGGCGCTCCTTCATCCTCATAGATTGGAAACAGGCAGACCTAGAACTGGACCTTATTATGCTGCATTGTTGGATCGTTTGAAACTTGCATTGGCTGAAAAAAGACCAAGATTGGCAGGACTCAACAGGACCAGCCATACCTCTGAGGATGTCCAACGTAGCATTGGACGAAACGTTAGGAATAGAAGTATTCCATGGACCACGGCCTTATAACCCGGAAGAATTATAAACAACAGTACCATCCGGTCGTGAAAGCCTTCATTGTATGAACCAAACGTTGTTGCGAAACCAAGACAAAAAGCCTAAGATGAGCCGGCCACGTCTGTAAAAGAGAGCAGGGATCTTTGCTGAGAGAAGTCTCAGAGAATAAACCGGAAGGACGAAGACCTGAAGGTAGGCCGAAAATGAGATGGTGAGACCAGGTTGCCAAGGATCTCCAGGTACTGGGAGCAAGGAAAGAAGATGCCGAGATAGAATACTGTGGAAGAAGCTACTTGATAAGGCCGAGAACGACTGCAGTTTGTGGGATCAGGAGAGTAAGTAAGAGTAAGTTAGGCGTATTACTTAGGCGGTTTCGAGAAAATCGCAAAAGAAGTTTTGCACATCGATAATATACCGGTGAGTAACGACCCTGAGCACGAGATGGCGGCGGTCGTGTGCTTAGCGTTCAAGATCCGTAATTGGTGGATCTCTGGTTCGAGCCCCGCTCCTCTTCTTTTTTAATTTTTATTTTCTGCCACAATTCTCACACATTTTCGTATATGTTACATATGAAAGCTAATATGATGAAAAGAGATGGTAGTTGCATGAACTTTTATTGAATTTCCAATGTTATTTCGTTGATTGCCAATTTTTATTTTCACAGAACAAAAGCAATATCGGTTGCGAAATTATTTAATATCAATGACGCGTCTCACCCATTTGGAGCATCATCAAACTATAAAAAAAAAAAAAAAAACACGAAACCAATCAATTAGAAACATACAGAGAAATAGGCATGGTCCTATCTTGCACAGCTACGCATGTAAAATGAACTAATGAAGCAACAGAAACTTAACTAAAAGTAGTTGGATATGTAACCTATCCGTCACAAAGCCATATGAAATGGAAAATGGACGCAACTGTAACTGAGTTAAGGTAACATGCAACAGTCGTTGAAATTTGTCCGCCGGCTTTCTGTACCTTCTTGATGGTATACTGGCAGTTTTCTCTTCTTTTGTTTCAACTAGGTCCACCTTGCATTTTATATGTCTTTATTACTGGTGGATTACATACCCAGTTACTGCTGCGTCCATTTTCCATTTTATATCA
This sequence comes from Schistocerca americana, assembly GCF_021461395.2. NCBI lineage: Eukaryota > Metazoa > Arthropoda > Insecta > Orthoptera > Acrididae > Schistocerca > Schistocerca americana. Next base: position 149,957,954 of record NC_060123.1, read on the forward strand.
CATTATGACAGTTGGGTTACATATCCAACTATTTCTACGTAAATTTCTATTACTTACAGTTCACTTTACATGCGTAGTACGCAAGACAGGAACTTGCCCCTTCCTCTGATTCCTTCTAATTGATTTGGTTTCTTGTTTTTTATAGACAGCTTGAAGATACCAAGATTGTTTTTATTTTGAAATAATTCTAAACTGGTTGCTGCACACCCTGCCATAATGGAATGGAATAATTTTAACAACAAATATTTTATTTATAATCGTCGACAAGTAAACGACCACTTAAGTTTTTGTGACAATGTATGTCTATCGTGATTTCCGAAATCTCTTATACGTACAAACGTATCGGGTACCGAAAATTGCTTTGCACCCGGACGCTTCAATCTGCAGACACAGGTTTCAAGGACGAGGGACAGGCTACGAAAGCCCAAGTCAAATACCGATAAAATAAGGTGTAAATGATTCTATTCAATAATACGATGAGATACAATATGCCAGAATGTACGATTAATCGTTGGACGTGTTTTCGACGTTACAAGTTGCAGCATATTTTCCGCACAGACACAGAGCACATAAATTGAAATGGCATCGACTAGATCGAATGGATGCATGTTTCCCCGCATGCATAAGGAGAAACAAAACTCGTCCATTTTTGAAAAATGTCTCTTTCTTCCAACAGTTTCGATGCATACCATGCGTAATGCAACATTTTCGTAAATATCGGTCCTGAAAACTGTTTGTACAACGTATTTTAATAGCATCTTCAAGAGAAGTAATTTGCCGTTAGTTGTCAATTAAATACGAACAAGGTTGAAGGCACTTGGTAAAGTTTTTAACTTGCCTATACAAATAAAAGTAGCATAATATTTGTTGTAATAATAAAAATTAGTGAACAGTGAAATAACATTGGAAATTCAATAAAAGTTCGTGTAAATACACGTGCCTTCTCATTATATTACCTTTCAAACGAAACAATGTGAAATAATATGACTAGTATTGAAAAAAAAAAAAAAATTAAAGGAAACAGACGAGCGGGACTCGATCCAACGATCCACCGATTACGGAGCCTGAACGCTAAGCACACGAATGCCATCCCATGCTCGGTTTCCCACAGGGGTGCACCACACTTTCCAGGAACGCTCTGTGTCTTCCATTCGCCTTAATTACAATCGGTATTGCATGTTCGTTTCATTTCCTTTAGCTTCTTATTATTACACGTAACATATGAATAACATGACGGCATCCAGAAGTTTATCGCTAATCTTGCTGTCAGATACAATCGAGTTTTTTCTCTTCGTCGCGGGCATAATCTTACCGCTACCCACGTCTGCACAGAGTCTGCATTCTGTACAGAAAACAGAACTGGTACCGCAGTCGTTCTGCATTTCTTCACGACCATCCGACGACGAAACTTTCTTGTGCATAAAGTGAAATATTTAAAATACTACTCTGGATACCTTCGTAGCTGTGTGTGTAGACTGCATTTTGATAATGTGTTTAACAGTGATATTAGAGAAGTGTAGGTGATAATAGTCACTCCTGTGGAGTTCATTTATCATAATATCGCCAGTATCTGTTTTATCTGCCTTTATTATAGCCTTCTGGTCTTTGAACACGCCTTTTTGACTGTTATTAGGCTATATACTATTTATGAGTACAATGGGAATCATACAGCCAACCAGATGCACATCAAATGTTTATTCAAACCTTTACCTAGGTTTCGACAGATATAAACCCCTCTCCTCAGAAGAAGTAACAACTCGTGTTACATACTGTGTGAAACGACAAAGGAAGTAATAAGTCTTAACAGTAAAACGATCTATGTAAATGCAATGGCTTTACCATGGCTAAGTCAACTGTGAATATGATCCATTTAAAATCTAAAGCTCTGTTACTTGTAGGATAATACACTGTCTATAGTTAACTTTGCCTTTTTAAATCCATATCCTTTCTTCAGCTAGAATTAGTGAAAGTATTATGAGAAAAAAAGAATAAACATTCCCTTTTTGTAGGAGACACAATCTGGTGGCCAAGGGCAATTCACGTTGCAAGTTAGCACGCCCCTTAATGAAGACTCTGTCTCATTGATCGTGTAAGGTAAGGGTGGTGCGTCCAAGCAGAATGAATTGATGGCGCAGGTTCACTGAAGGCGAACTTCAGTTGATAAAATGAATTTTGCGCTTCCCCGCTTGGAGATTGCGGAACTTTCTTCCAGTGCTCAAGGTTGAAAGTACACATTTCTCTCCGGCTAGTTCTCAAAATGCGCCGAGATTGCAGTTCCTCTTAGAGACAATGGGAAAGACGGGATGGAAGTTGGTCGCGGGAGGGGTACGGGAGCGCCATGTTTGTTGTCCGTGGTGAGCGCGGAGGCGGCCAGATACACTTCGCCTCCTCCGTCATACGGCGCCAGTGTCACAGAACCATTCGCGTCTTTTGTCCGACGATTGCGGGCGGGGTGCGGGGGCCTGTGTCGGAGGAAGCTGCGTGCTCGGGGCAGGGGTGCGAGGGAAGAAGGGGGCGGTGGCGGGGGTCGCGGTCGCGTCTTCACTGTTCGCCGAATCAATGTGCCGGCGCGAACACTGCTGGTCCGGGCCGCCGACCTCCCGGCACTGTGCACTTTCCCCACCTCGTGCTGTTCCTCGGAGGCCTAGAGGCCCGCGGCCGTTTTACATGTCCGTCACTCACTGGAAATGTGTTCATCTCGTTCTGTCTTCTTTATTGCGCTACTTGTTAGTGAAAGTAAGACTTACGAAAAATCAAGACGTTTCCACAGTTGGCTGATCTAGGAAAAAAAATTATATGAAAAAACATTCTCTTGCTGTAGAAGATGTAATGTGATGGCTATGGACCACTCAAATAACAAGCTATTGCAGTTTACCACTTCCGTTAATGAATGTACTGTCTCATTATCAATAATTTTCTCACATGACATACTGAAAGCCATGGATGAAGGCAGTCAGGTAAACACAGTATATATTGGCTTCCGAAAAGCACTTCACTCAGTACCAGACACACGCTTAAAACATATATGGGCTATAATGGATAGGGAAGATAATATATGTGGGGTCTCGGCTGAAATTTGTGACTGGATTGAGCATTTCCAACCAGAGAAGACATGGCATGTTGTCTCGGACGGAGGGTCATCGATAGATGTAGAATTAACTTCAGGAATGCGCCAGGGTAGCGTGCTGTTCATGTTGTACAGGGTGACTCAAAAGTCTGTTACCATTTGAAGATGTGCAAATACACGGAATAATGTAGGTAGAGAGGTAAAAACTGACACACATGCCTGAAATGGCATGGCGTTTTACTGAAACGACAAATGAGTGCAAAAACTGCCCGACAGATGGCGCTGGACAGCAACACTTCAGTGTTGCCGCATAAGGATTGCGTACACACTAAAGAGCCAAAGAAACTGGTACACCCGCCTAATATACTGTAGCGCCCCCGCGAGCAAGCGGAAGTGCTGCAACGCGACATGGCATTGACTGGACTAATGTCTGAAGTAGTGCTGGAGGCAACTGACACCATGGATTCTGCAGGGCTGTCCATAAATCCGTAAGAGTACGACGGAGAGAAGATCTCTTCGGAACAGCGCGTTGCAAGGCATCCCAGATATCCTCAATAATGTTCATATTGGGGAGTTTGGTGGCCAGGAGAAGTGTTAAAATTCAGAAGAGTGTTCGTGGAGTCACTATGTAGCAATTCTGGAAGTGTGGGGTGGCGCACTGTCCTGCTAGAATTGTCCAAGTCCGTCGGACTGCACAATCGACGTGAATGGTTGCAGGTGATCCGACTGGATGCTTACGTACGAGTCACCTGTCAGACTCTTATCTAGACGTATCAGGGTTCCCATATCACTCCAACTGCACACGCCCAGAGCCTCCACCAGCTTGAAAAGTCCCCTACTAACAAGTAGGGTCCGTTGGATTCATGAGGTTGTCTCCGTACCCGTACACGTCCATCCGCTCGATACAATTAGAAGAGACTCGTCCGACGAGGCAACACGTTTCCAGTCATCAATAGTCCAATGTCGAGGTGTTGACGGGCCCAGGCGAGGCGTAAAGTTTCGTGTCGTGCACTCATCAAGGGTACACGAATGGGCCTTCGGCTCCAAAACCCCATATCGATGACGTTTCGTTGAATGGTTCGCACGCTCACACTTGTTGATGGTCCAGTATTGAAATCTGCAGCAATTTGCGGAAGGGTTCAACATTGTCACGTTGAACAATTCTCTTCAGTCGTCGTTGGTCCCGTTCTTGCACGATCTTTTCCCGGTCGCAGCGATGTCGGAGATTCGATATTTCACCAGATTCCTGTTATTTCTACAGCTACATCTATGAAAATTGTTATTTGACTTCTCGGATAAAATTAAAAAATACGTGTTTCAGTGTTTTATCGAAATTCAACCCGTAAGGGGACGAATTAGAATTAGGAGATGAAAATTTTTATGAAAATATTTCTTTATATTAAAACATTTTAAAACGTAAATCTCTAATGGCTTGGTTCAAATGGCTCTGAGCACTATGGGACTCAACATCTTAGGTCATAAGTCCCCTAGAACTTAGAACTACTTAAACCTAACTAACCTAAGGACATCACACACACCCATGCCCGAGGCAGGATTCGAACCTGCGACCGTAGCAGTCCCACGGTTCCGGACTGCAGCGCCAGAACCGCTAGACCACCGCGGCCGGCGTAAATCTCTGAAAAGTGGTATTTGACTTCTAAAGATGTATGTGTTAGGGGACGAAAGTTTTTATGGAAGTATAACAAAAAGAACACAAAAGGCAGATAGAAGTGCTGAAATTAAAAAGGGCTAAGGTAAGGATGCATTCTTTGTTCGGTACAGTTCAACATGCATTTAGAATAAGCAATAAGATAAACAAAAAGAAAGATCAAACGTGAGATTTAAATTCAGGATGAAAGAATATCAACCAACGACACAGACATCCTCCGTGAAAGTAAGGAAGAATTACAGGCTGCTGAGTCCGGAAAATGTACTGACAGTAACCGAAAGAAAGGCAAAATTATTAATGTGGAGCATAAACAGAACTTAACATCAGAATTGGGGCGTCGTGATAGACGAGGTAAAGGAATTCATATGCCCCTAAAACTAAATAACGGTAAAAGGTTCAAAATGGTTCAAATGGCTCTGAGCACTATGGGACTTAACATCTGTGGTCATCAGTCCCCTAGAACTTAGAACTACTTAAACCTAACTAACCTAAGGACATCACCCACATCCATGCCCGAGGCAGGATTCGAACCTGCGACCGTAGCAGTCGCGCGGTTCCGGACTGAGCGCCTAGAACCGCTAGACCACCGCGGCCGGCCAACGGTAAAAAGGACAAAGCAAGGAGGCACAAGACAAAGTCTCACGCAAGCAAAGAGAGCATTCCTCGCGAAGGAAAGACTATTAGCATGAAGCACAGCCCTCAGTTAGAGGAACACAGAGTATTGTATGGAAGGGAATCGAGATCGTGCGAAAACACGAAAAGAACAAAATCGAAGTTTGAAATTTTTACCAGGACAATGGCACAAAGGCTGTCGATCAGGAACTTTGTGAAATATCATCTCCGTCTCTCAAGTGGCTCTGGGTATCTTGAAGGTCTCTTAACTTGTAGGTATCAGAGTATTTACTGTTTCTTGTCTTGTGTTTTTACCCAAACACCAGTTCGAAACGCGTTTTATTCTTATCTTATACCGTACTCCTTGCATTCATTGTCACTTAGCCTGTTCCAACTCTGCCCCATGGAGCGTAGTCGTTGGGGAGAACACGTCAGGTCGTTTGCAGGTGCAGCTGGGCTACCCGTCATGTAGGCCCACGGCACGCATTCTGCGTAAGCGCGAGCAACTTGACCACTCCTGCCCGGAGCGCGAGGCCGGGACGGCAGGGCGGGCACTCCAGCTGCAACAGCTATTAGGCAGCACCTACATTATGTCGTGATAAATGGAGACTGATATCGTGCCAGCATCTGAACTCAGCTCTCACTTTTCCAAACAGTCGTCTTAACCATTCGACCCGACTCAACAGGTCATTGTCACTGATGTTTGCTTCCAGTACACAGCCCAACGGGAAATTTTTTTTGACAAACTATTTTTACTTTGATAGCTGATATTTATATATTTTATGAGTTGAATCCAAATCTAGCCTTAGTTTTTTGTATCACCCATAGTTTTCGAGCAATATGCTTTTTATTAAATAGTATAAAAATCCTACGCTATATGGTAAACGGGGAAATTAATGAAACGTTTTGTTACAGCATGGTTTGTATTTACAGTAAGCTACTTAAAACAATGATATGTGTTAATAGAGGTTTCACTTGTCAGCTTAATTTTTGTATTTTCTTTCTTTTTTTATTGGAAGCTTCTTGTGTAGCTTTTTCTACTATGAGTTGCTTACTTCACTTTTCGGTGAAGTGACCAACATGTTGGTGTTCCAGCGACCTTGATAGCGTTTTTCCATCACTTAAGTGCGCGTCATTTATGACGGCGGCCGAGTTTAGGTTCGTTCTGCGCATCTGACGTCACAAAACAGTCAGCCAATGAACAGAGGACGACGTTGCCAGAACTCGATTGCAGTGCAGAGCACGGACGAGTGTCTTAAGTTTTAGAAACGTTCAGTCATAAATAAAGTAATTGAACAAAAGCAATGTCTTGATAGCAGACTTTCTTTTATAGAAAGTTTGGAAAAAGCATTCTTTATACCAATTGCTCCATATTCTATTAATTAATTAAACCAAACAAGCAATAAGCCCCCTAATTCAGACGATAGCAAGGAAAGGTGTTTGTATCATTCTCACTAACCGCTTTTTCGCAATAAAGATCAACGGTAATTTTTTATTTCCTATTGTACTTCGACGAAACGTGAGTAATTCATAATCATACCAACAGTGTTTGTCGGTATTTTGCGTGATGTTTTAAAGTCCTCTGGGGGATTCATTGAATGACGAGCTGTGTTAGCGTAATGGTTAAAGTGTATGGCTGCTAAGCGGTAGGTTCTGAGTTCAAACCTTGATCAGTGCTTCATATCTTCTTTATTTTAAAAACAATATTGAAGTGTCTTACTTCATGAATTTTATTCGTTTAAATGTAATTTTTTGAAATTTCTAGTGGCAACTAAAATCGACCATACGGAAAGTATACGCTATGGACTTTTACCTCTGTAAACTCTTTAAAATTTCGTGCGATGGTTTACTACATCTAATGCTGCACAATAACTGCGTTGAACATCGAAACAAAATTAAGTCATTTATGGGGGGAAGGTATCAGCCAAGATGGCGTGTAAAAAAAAATTTTTGGCCAAATAGTTTTTGTGAAATCGAATGATAAAGTGTGTCAAAGCAGTCGAAACACCATGTGTCTGCACAGGCGAACAGTGCAATGATGACAAAATCGCGCACATCGCGGAATGCGGGGAGCACGTCTCTGTAGCAGCGAAAGGGTTAATGCGGCCGTGGTGGCTTTACTTCATAAACTGCGCGCTCCCCTCTAAACGTGAGTTTGCGAACTATACTATGGCGCTGCTCCTCTTGGCGCGTACAACTGGCAACGCAGCAATCTCCCGCGTCTGGGCGGGCATGCGCGAACCGCCAAGATAAAAGAATTGAACTATAGTTTTGGATGAATCAATAAACCGCCTCCAATCTTCCTTTTTGTATTCAATACCAAACTCATTCATCAAACCGGGAATGTCTGAGCAGTACACTAAATCACCTTCTTGTTGAAAAAACTTGGTAAATTACTGCTCTCTCTTTCTATACATGTATATGTTGGTTCCAACTGCCAATAAGTTCTTTTCTTTTAATCTAGAGCCAAGCAATTCAGCTTTTATTTTCGTTAAGCCCAAATCCCTAACCAAATCGTTAAGCTCGGTAGGAGTGAACGAATTCGGCTCTAGACTTTCTGAATTACAATGGAATTCATCATCATCCGGTTCATCTAAATCAGATCGTACATCAGAAAATATTTCTGTTGGAACAGAATTTAAATCATCTGGTGATTCAGGAACCGGCAAATCTACACCATGCCCTACTGGTCGGATGACGGACAGAAGGTTAGGGTAGCTTATTACCTTCTTGTTTTTCGAATTATGACCAGTAATATCAACATTGCAAAAGCAGCAATCATTGGAATGATTTCTTGGCTCCCCCCATATCATAGGAGCAGCAAATATAAAGGCTTTTTTCTCCTTATTGGACCATTTTCTCAGATCTTCAACACACACATAACCTACCTTAAGCAGCGCCCAAGATTTATCGTGATCAATAAGTTTAAATCCAAACGATGACAGATAAACATTTTTCACAAAATCTGTAATGTTTCTTTGGTGTTTTTTAATCACAAATTCACCAAAAATATAGCAAAAACTGACAGCAGAGTTTTTACAACCACAATTAGGCATTGTGCTGAGCACATGCACAGGAAACGGGAAAGTGAGGTTAAGTTGACAGTAAACAAAACACCATCTGAAACTTCCTGGCAGATTAAAACTGTGTGCCCGACCGAGACTCGAACTCGGGACCTTTGCCTTTCGCGGGCAAGTGCTCTGCCAACTGAGCTACCGAAGCACGACACACGTCCGGTACTCACAGCTTTACTTCTGCCAGTACCTAGTCTCCTACCTTCCAAACTTTATAGAAGCTCTCCTGCGAACCTTGCAGAACTAGCACTCCTGAAAGAAAGGATATTGCGGAGACATGGCTTAGCCACAGCCTGGGGGATGTTTCCAGAATGAGATTTTCACTCTGCAGCGGAGTGTGCGCTGATATGAAACTTCCTGGCAGATTAAAACTGTGTGCCCGACCGAGACTCGAACTCGGGACCTTTGCCTTTCGCGGGCAAGTGCTCTGCCAACTGAGCTACCGAAGCACGACACACGTCCGGTACTCACAGCTTTACTTCTGCCAGTACCTAGTCTCCTACCTTCCAAACTTTACAGAAGCTCTCCTGCGAACCTTGCAGAACTAGCACTCCTGAAAGAAAGGATATTGCGGAGACATGGCTTAGCCACAGCCTGGGGGATGTTTCCAGAATGAGATTTTCACTCTGCAGCGGAGTGTGCGCTGATATGAAACTTCCTGGCAGATTAAAACTGTGTGCCCGACCGAGACTCGAACTCGGGACCTTTGCCTTTCGCGGGCAAGTGCTCTGCCAACTGAGCTACCGAAGCACGACTCACGTCCGGTACTCACAGCTTTACTTCTGCCAGTACCTCGTCTCCTACCTTCCAAACTTTACAGAAGCTCTCCTGCGAACCTTGCAGAACTAGCAATCCTGAAAGAAAGGATATTGCGGAGTCATGGCTTAGCCACAGCCTGGGGGATGTTTCCAGAATGAGATTTTCACTCTGCAGCGGAGTGTGCGCTGATATGAAACTTCCTGGCAGATTAAAACTGTGTGCCCGACCGAGACTCGAACTCGGGACCTTTGCCTTTCGCGGGCAAGTGCTCTGCCAACTGAGCTACCGAAGCACGACTCACGTCCGGTACTCACAGCTTTACTTCGCAGGAGAGCTTCTGTAAAGTTTGGAAGGTAGGAGACGAGGTACTGGCAGAAGTAAAGCTGTGAGTAGCGGACGTGAGTCGTGCTTCGGTAGCTCAGTTGGCAGAGCACTTGCCCGCGAAAGGCAAAGGTCCCGAGTTCGAGTCTCGGTCGGGCACACAGTTTTAATCTGCCAGGAAGTTTCATATCAGCGCACACTCCGCTGCAGAGCGAAAATCTCATTCTGGAAACATCCCCCAGGCTGTGGCTAAGCCATGTCTCCGCAATATCCTTTCTTTCAGGAGTGCTAGTTCTGCAAGGTTCGCAGGAGAGCTTCTGTAAAGTTTGGAAGGTAGGAGACGAGGTACTGGCAGAAGTAAAGCTGTGAGTACCGGACGTGAGTCGTGCTTCGGTAGCTCAGTTGGCAGAGCACTTGCCCGCGAAAGGCAAAGGTCCCGAGTTCGAGTCTCGGTCGGGCACACAGTTTTAATCAGCCAGGAAGTTTCATATCAGCGCACACTCCGCTGCAGAGTGAAAATCTCATTCTGGAAACACCATCTGTTAACACAAAAATAGAATCGACTTTTTTTAGCCAGAAAATGTTTTTCAGCAGTCCTACCAACGTCATCTACATTCATTACACCTCCTATTTAAATTATTTTAACTACATAAAAGCTTTTAAATTCTTTAAAAAAAATCGCTTAATTTAATAAATTTAAAAGTAAAATGTGAAGAAATGGTAGTTGATGCAGTTTTTTAAGTAACATATTTGGATTTCCCACCCTAAGAAAATAAGAATAAGGTATTTTCAGCAAAAACATTTTCGATCGTTGGCCTGTGTTAATTGTCAACATTAGAACCAGAGGTTCTCCCATGGCTTTGGGAACAGTACAATTTGGGGAACGAATTTCATGGAGCTTATCCTGTCATCAGGACATATGACCAGTGAATCAGTTTAAGTTAAATGACATGAATGAAATCAATGGGTATGAAATCAGGTAAATACAACTACGTCCAAAAACGCTGTCACAGAATATTCCTACATTCAGTGTTTTTCATCACTGAATAGATTTAATCGCATTTAACTGATTTCACCCCCCACTGATCCGATTCCTTCTATTTCCGTGAAATTAATACAATTAGTGTGTGTATTGTTTCAGTACATTGTAACAACTGGATAACTTGTAAAGCATTTGACGAGTGAGGGTATCCCATAGTCGAATGCTTTCAAAACGGGACGTCTTGTGCAAAAACTTGAGATATATGGGAGGACTGGGAGTAAATTAGAACGAAAAGGCCGAGACTCTCGTGGCTGTTGTTCATGCAGGACAGCAGTATTGAGGACAAATGCGCAGTATGATGATCATTGAGACCACAATGAAACAAATGTAATGTGTGGTGATACTGTCTTCGGAATGTGCTCAATCAGGATGGAACTCCGAACAGAGCGAAAGCGACGCTAGGGCGGTATGTCAACTAATTACTTAACACAGGACACAGATCCGATCATACAGAACGTCACGTAAGTCAAAAGAATCACAGAAGAGTGTGTAGTGGTAAGCTGACGAACAGTGGAAATCAGGTAATGCATTAGGTCAGAAAAAATAAATTTATTATTAACAGTTACGAGAGCTCCTTAGTTTTATACAATCAGGTGCATCCTCCGGAGCATATACACTGAAGTGCCAAATAAACTGGTATAGGCATGCATATTCAAATAAAGAGAAGCAGAATATGGCGCTGCGGTCGGTAAGGCCTATATAAGACAGCAAGTGGCTGGCGCCGTTGTTACATCGGTTACTGCTGATACAATGGCAGATTATCAAGATTTAAGTGGGTTTGAACGTGGTGTTGCAGTCGGTGCAAGAGCGATGGGACACAGCATCTCCGAGGTAGCGATGAAGTGAGGATTTTACAGTACGACCATTTCAGGAGTGTACCGCGAGTATCAGGAATACGGTAAAACATCAAATCTCCGACATCGCTGCAGCCGGAAAAAGATCCAACAAGAATGGGACCAACGACGACTGAAGAGAGTCGTTCAACGTGACAGAAGTCCAACTCTTCCGCAAATTGCTGCATATTTAAATGCTGGGTCATCAATAAGTGTCAGTGTGTAAACCATTCAACGAAACATCATCGATATGGGCTCTCGGAGCCGAAGGCCCACTCGTGTACCCTTGATGACTGCACGACACAAAGCTTTAAGCCTCGCCTGGGCACGTCAGCACCGACATTGGACTGTTGACGACTGGAAACATGCTGCCTGGTCGGACGAGTCTCGTTTCTAATTGTATCTAGCAGATGCATGTGTTCAGGTATGGAACAACCTCATGAATCCATCGACCCTGTATGTCAGCAGGGGACTTTTCAAGCTGGTGTACGCTCTGTAATGGTGTAGTTGGAGTGATTGGGACCTGTGATACGTCTAGATACGACTCTGACAAGTGACATGTACGTAGGCATCCCGTCTGATCACCTGCATGCATTCATGCCCATTGTGCATTCCGACGGACATGGGTAATTCCAGCAGGAAAATGCGACATACCCCAAGTCCAGAATTGCTTCAGAGTGGCTCCAGGAACACTGTTCTGAACTTAAACACTTTCGCTGGCCACCAAACTCCCCAGATATGAATATCATTGAGCACAGCAACGTGCTGTTCGGAAGAGATCTCTACCCTCTTGCACTCTTACGAATTTATGGACAGCCCTGCAGGGTTCATGGTGTCCGTTTCCCCCAGCACTACTTCAGACATTATTCCAGTCCATGCCACTTCGCGTTACGGCAGTTGTGCGTGCTCGCGGGGACCCAACACGATATTAGGCAGGTGAATTAGTTTCTTTGGCTCCTCGGTGTATATTTCCGTACCAGTGAAAATGCCAAGTTTCACTATCTAAGACCCCTACATATATGGTTTGGAAAGCATTTGTATGAACTTTAGAACTCCGTTTGCCAATAGAGCAGGCTGCTGTTTGAAACATACTCCACCATCATCCACTTTAACATTTGGGACAAAAAAAATGGTTCAAATGGCTCTGAGCACTATGGGACTTAGCCGGCCGCGGTGGCCGTGCGGTTCTAGGCGCTGCAGTCCGGAACCGCGGGACTGCTACGGTCGCAGGTTCGAGTCCTGCCTCGGGCATGGATGTGTGTGATGTCCTTAGGTTAGTTAGGTTTAAGTAGTTCTAAGTTCTAGGGGACTGATGACGTAAGATGTTAAGTCCCATAGTGCTCAGAGCCATTTGAACTATGCGACTTAACATCTCAGGTCATCAGTCTCCTAGAACGTAGAACTACTTAAACCTAACTAACCTAAGGATATCACACACATCCATGCCCGAGGCAGGATTTGAACCTGCGACCGTAGCGATCGCGCGGTTCCAGACTGTAGCGCCTAGATCCGCTACGCCACCGCGGCCGGCCTTAATTCTGGCAACAGTTAAAAGCTGTAACCATTCGATTCCCAACAACTTCAAGGCAATGAGTCATAGGTGATGTAACATGGCATGACTCCGATTCGTTCAAGTGTTTCAGCTAGTTTTTCAATTAATATTAAGTAAACAGCACAATCCTCTTACAGTCACTCATACCTGCTCGTACACTCTAGAGAAGGAGAAAATGCCGGAAAGGGCTTGTCACTGGTTTTTGCAGCAATCAGCTGGAAGCCAGTTCGCGATTTCCGGAGCCGTGCCCGCCTTAAGCGGCTGTGACACTTGCCTATCTGCCGCGGCTGGCAGCTCCAGCGCCGTGCTCTGTCGCTCGCCCTACCCGGATAGAAAAAAAAATCACAATCTGACGGAGGGATAAATCAGGCGGGCTTGTTTATCATTCCTGTTGCGTCAGATGACAAATTGTCGCGATGCGCAAACAGTGGCGCCACAAAACAACGAAAATTAATCAGCACTGCGGCGCGCTGTGATTTACGCGGGTCGCGCACAGTATTAGCGTGAAAGGAGGTTGTGGCAGCGAAGAGCGACTCACTGTCGCACTGTACATCCGCTGAAAGCTTGTTACTATCGAAAAACAGCCCTGCATGCAATAAAACGCCTCTATCTATTACATCATATTAATTCATATATGGGAGGGGTGCGGGGGGAAGATGGTAATGCTCGCCGCGTCCGTGGTATTTTCAATAAAGCCCCCCTGTCTCATTCTAAATGGCGAGTATCTCAGCAAGCTCAGCCTTCGTTTGCTGGCCACGGGCTTGGCGAACCCGGGTTTCCTGAGCTGGGGGCTGGTTAGCGCCGCCAGTCGTCACCGTAAGCGCTGGGCATGTTTCAGTGAACACCGTGCAATGCGATGGCGGAACGTTGTGTCTCATGGGACCGGGCATCTTGGCTAAATCGTCCAGATCATGAAGATCTACATAAATCCCCTCCCTCAACCTCAAGGTATGCTCTCGTCAGACGCATGGCTGCTGAGGCGGAACAGTCGATATGCGCAACCTCTGAGGAATCTGCTGCACTTCAGTTACACAGGTTGGGGCAGAGCAACTTTCTTATTTGAATTTCAGGCCCTGGAGCGACGGTTGCTCCGAGGATAAGGTAGGCACATTAGAGCGACAGGGCAGAGCGAAAAGTCATAATTCCGATTTGTTTAGTTAGCACCACGCAGCGGACGAAGGTAAAGCCAATGTTCTCTGTCGGGACACACTTTTCTAACGGTTGCTCAGTCACCGCCATGTAACGAACATTGTATACCCATTTCAATATTGCTCCCCGTGGTCGTGTTCCTGGCCGGCAATCGATTGTTTCATGGGTAAACAACTTTGATGATCTGAAAAAAATAGAATCTGGGTTTCCACGAATAGCAAGGTCACACAAAACACTGACATGATAAGACTTTCTGATCTGAGATTCACTCAGCACTTTGTTTGCAGACATGCTCCTACTGGTGCGTTGTCTGTTCGTTCTGTGAGGCGGAGCCTTCATGATGTACTAAACTTTCATCCCTGCAAATTAGCTGTGGTACAGGAACTAATAATAATGTCATTGTAGCACACCAGCGCGATGCAAATCTTCCAAGTGGACTCCACTTCGGCGAAATGCGTGTCCGTCAGCCAACGGCACCCGGATTTCCTGGGATGCTCACCCATCCAAGTATTCACCGAGCCCAGAGTTGCATAACTTCGGTGATCGGGCGGGAATCGGTGTTACCAACGCGACAAGGTCGTTGGCGTACAGGAACTTAATCCACGCGGTTTTGTTTCTCGACATACTCCATGTGAGGCGCTTCTTGTCATGCCTCACAACCCATTTGTTTTCTTCAGTGATGAGACTCAATTCCATCTTTCGGGATCTGTAAATAAGCATATCATGAACTATTGGAGCGCTTCGTCATCGTCCGCTACATTCCCAACGCGTAACTGTTTGGTGTGCACTATCGCGAGTTGGAATAAGTGGTCCATGGTTCTTGAAGAAACCGAACGGGTAGTGTCGAAGACTCCTGACTGCCATTATGCCAACATAATTCAGGAGTTTTTCCTGCCAACACTCAATGAGATGGACATGGGAGATGTACGGTTTCAGCAGGACGATGCGACGGCATACACAGCGCTTGGGTCAATGGCTGTTTTACGGTATCACTTACCAGAACGGATCTCCTTTAGGGGCGGTCTGCACTGATTTAGCCCCCCCCCCCCTCACTATTGTTTATGGGGCTGTCGAAAATCACTTGTTTACAACGATCGTCCTTGACTCTCGCTTACCTGATGAACGACATTCGTCAAGCTGTCGCCAATATTTCCGTCGATACGCTGGGAAGAGCTCAACGAAACTTCCGAGATCGATAAGCGGAGTGTATCGAGAATAATGGACGCCCTCTGCCCAATATTTTTAAAACTATGTAAACATAAAATCTAATCATTGTTCTGCATACTGTCCTTAGAATTAAATGCATATCTGCTTTACGTTTTTTTGTAATTGAGTTTGTAAGTAAGCAAGATGTTCTGTCCCACCCTATATAATGCTTACTCGCGCATGCTGGGCGCTCTGGGTGGACCATTGTTCCCCTAAGCTGCTCAAGGGACCGAGATAGAACCCAAGAACTTATCCTATCAACCACCACTGGTGGATATCAACGCCCAACTAATAAGAGGGCTCGTGTGGCCTGTCTTTCTGACACAAGGATTATTCAAAGTACTTTCATTTATAGTCATAGCACGTATGCTTGCTAAATAGTTCAAACGATGGAGGGTAGCTTTGAGAAAGTGTCACCGATCTGCATTCAAAAAAAGATTTAGAGATTATTGCTGGCACTTCGAAATCAGTCAAACGACTAAGAAAAGGGACACCGTTGGTTGAAATTTCCCAGCAGGCAACGAAACTCCAGACAGCTAAATGGCTCGAGGAGTTCGCAGTCGAAACGGAAACACTTTGTACCACAGCAGAGGTGTGTCATGTAGAGATTCCCAAAGAGGAACTGAAAGATGAGTGGCATCAAGAATCTGTCACCGAAATGACAAATATAATGAAACGGTTAGATGGCGAACTGATCAAAGCAGACTCCTTTATTCGTATATTCAGTAGCACAATACATACCGAGCACATCAAAACAGGTTTCCTTTGCTTTAATTTGGGGCCTTACCTCCCCATCTCAAGAGGCAGTATTAAATGCCAACGCTTGGAGCACACCACTCTAGCGTGTAAGCTCGTGGCAATTGTGGTAAAGCCGCCCAAGAAAGCATCGTTTGTTTATTTCCCCTGAAGTGTGTTAATTGCTCTAGGGATCACTCTGTCTGGAGTATACGCTGCAGCGTCTACCTTGAAGAAACTAAGATATAGGGAGCTCAAAACAAAGAGGCGTATCCTGCATAGTGAGGCCAAAAAGATCTATATCGGCATGCAGCCTTCCACGTTCACCACGTCATTCGCTTCAGCTCTTAAAAAGTCTACTGCGAATACCAATGGCTCTACATAAATGGAGGTTGGTAGTCCCAGCACAGCTCTTAAAAAGTCTGCTCCGAATACCAATGGCTCTACAAAAATTGAGGTTGGTAGTGCCAGCACTACTAATTGCGTTTGTCATTGCAGCTGTAAAGGTGCTGTTATTCCAGAGCCCCAACTTCAGAAAAGACCATGGAAGTCAACAGTGAAGTGCTTCCGGCACCTCAAAAGGCAGACTCCAGTAAATAGGTCAACGTTTCCATTACCACTATCGCGGTCATTCCCACAAAGCCTCCTCTCACAAACAAAATCACATGGGACGCATCAACCACGGAAGAAGACTGGACGTAAACCATCAGACCATGTGCACCTCATTATGTCTGACGGTTCTAACGAATCGGTATATGAAGTATGCTTAGAACAACCATCTAGCCCTCAGACTAAGGCTCCATCTGTTCTGGATCCCCACCCTGCCAGAAAGACATTGTGAAAGAAAAACCGCTCCAATAAATAATACCCAGACTACAGCGGAACATCAAAGGGTTCTCGACACTTGTAGAGGAACTGAAATTCCTTGTGCAAGACGCCTCCTGTGTTTGTGTTCACAAGTCTTCTGTGCTATGGGGCTATACCTTCCACCGCAATGATGACCTGACTGGGGGAACAGCTATGGGAAGTGCAGCTGTGTCTGTCAATAACACACAGAACTCCTCCGCTCTCTCGCTGGTTACTGACCTGCAAGCAGTTGCGGTTGACCTTCATGTACATCTTCATCTTCTGCACTTTATTTACCACCACAGGAAGTGGTACATTCTGAGGCTGTCACAGATCTTATAGAGCAACTCCCCGACCGCTTCTCCGACTGGGAGACTTCAGTGCCCATCATGTATTATAGAGCTCACACACTGCTTGTCCCAGTGATCAAATGTTAGGGAACCTCATCATGTCTCATGAGACGTGCATCTTCATCGTGGGCAACCCCACTCATTTCAACGCTGCTACTGGGTAATCCTCAGCCATCGATCTCTCTTTCTACTCCCCAACCTTGGCAGCTTCGGCTCAGTGGAAAGTTACCGATGACCTTCATTCGAGTGAGCACTTCCCAACTCTGAATTTATCTACCAGACGGAGCAATCCTTGAAAGGAAGATGCCAGGGTTGATGCTTAGCAGAGCTAATTGGACGCTGTTCCGCCAGCTGTTTGAACACAGAGGCAGTGTCCAGGAATGGATGGATCATATCACACGAGCGAGCCACTATGCTGCCGACTTATCCATCCCGAAACCCTCAACTCATCTTAGAAGGCAGCCTGTCGAGTAGTGACACATAATCGTAGAGAGCAATAAAAGGTCATGCCAAGCATTCCTGGACTCTGTCCATAGCTCTACTTTCCCTACGAAGGCATGGGATGCCATCAGGAGGATTTCTGTAAACGCAGAGAACACTCACAGGCATGGCTCAAACAGACAGCATTTTAGCCGGCCGAAGTGGCCGTGCGGTTAAAGGCGCTGCAGTCTGGAACCGCAAGACCGCTACGGTCGCAGGTTCGAATCCTGCCTCGGGCATGGATGTTTGTGATGTCCTTAGGTTAGTTAGTTTAACTAGTTCTAAGTTCTAGGGGACTAATGACCACAGCAGTTGAGTCCCATAGTGCTCAGAGCCATTTGAACCATTTTTTTTTAGACAGCATTTTGCGACAGCTAATGCCACTGTCGTCCAGGACCCAGCATTCCACCACTACCGTGCAACCCTGGAGAGGAATGAGTTGGACTTCGGATCCAACAATCCTGAATCATACTACTGCCTTTTCCCCATGTTGGATTTGGATTCGACACTGTCTGATACTGCGCGCAGTCACGACCAAATTGTGTTAACGAGCTATGTAGGAAACAACAAGGAGTGAGTGATCAACCGTCGACTGGTCTTCATGTTAGAGACCAGGCTCCTCCTTAGGTGCTCTCAATGAGGGTTCATGGAATATCCGCCCATTGTCGAAACAAGGCCCTGCTAGAGGCAACAATCCAACAGGTTTTCCCGTAAATAGCATTGTATAGGGATATCTTTTTACATCAATAAGGCGTACGACATTACTTGCAAGCACAATATTCTCGGAGAACTCCAACAATGGGTCCTTTGTGGCATCTTCCCGTATTCATTCGGGTCTTCTAGTTGCAATGCTTTTTTCAGTACCAAGTTGGTGACGGGCTGTCAGATAGTTTTGAGCAGGAGAATTGTGTTCCCCAGGGAAGCTTTTTCAGTGTTGTTCTGGTTTCCATAGCCATTAACCGTGTAACGTCGACTGTAAGGAGCCCTTTGCAATGCTCTTTATTTATGGACGATTTTGTAGATTGCTGTTCCTCCTCCAACATTGCAATAGCGACTCACCAGTTTCAACTTGCAGTGAAGAGGTTGGAGGAGTGGGCAGGTTTTACATTTCCGCACATAAGTGTATGTGTGTTAATTTTAATTGTTCTCGTCGTATTTTTAATTTACCTGACTCGCCCATGAGGAACACCATTTTAGATTTTAAGAACGCGGTGAGGCTTTTGGGGCTCCAAACTGTCGTGGTTACCACGACTAAAGCTCCTAAAGGCAACGACCAAAAAGTACTTAACATCTTGAAGTGTCTTGGCCGCAGGTCTTGTGTAGCGGAAAATTTTATAGGGCTTTCGTGCGATCACGGCTAGTGTATGGGTACACAGTGTACGGATTAGCAATACTTTCTTCCCATGAAGATCACTGGTGCTATACACCATGAGGGGATCAGTCTAGCTAAGAGTGCTTACAGGACCAGCTCCACGTACAGTCTCTGTGCTGAGGCTTGGGGAGCCGCCACTCACCATTCGGCAGCAGCTCCTGGTGGTGCATGAAGCATCTAAGATCCTCGTTGCACCCAAATCACCAGCGTGCCAAAATGTTGCTTGTCCATCTGTGGAACACCTTTCCTCCAATCGTCGACGAGGAAAAGGGCCTTTTGGAATCCGCGTGAAGCATGTGCTGGAGTCACTTGGAGCGAGGGAAGTACAAACCCAAATCCAGTGGCTTGAATCAACTGCAACTCTGGTTACTTCAGAGGCCCGGAATAATTTTAGATTTAATGCAGTGCAGGAAAGACTGCACTCCTGCAACTTTTCTAAAAACAGATATTTTACATTTCGAATGAGCACCACAACTGTATAGCTGTTCCCGTGGATGGGTCTGGCCGGGTGAGTCCATGGTTGCTCTGTTGTTTCCCCCGAACGCGTCCTCAGATCCGTTTGCTTTAAGAGTTCACGGTCTACGCTGCAGAATTAGACGCGAACTTGAGGACTTTGGAGCAGATGAGATATGCTGTGACTGCTAAATGCCTCGTCTGTTCCGACTTCGCGAGTGCCCTTAACTCTCTGGAACAGTTGCGCCCAGCAATTTGTCCAGGCTACGCAGTATACACTTTTCGACCTACAAAGACTGGGAAGAATGGGAAAGGAGGTGTCTTTCTGCTGGTTGCCAGGACACATGGGTATGAAGTGAAATGAAATGGCGGGTGTAGGAGCCAAGGGGACATGCTACGATAACCAGATAGTTTAGTGTGTCGTGCCCCTACTCACTATCATATCAAAGTTAAGGTACAGAGTCAGGCGTAGGGGGACGAAGAAAGGCTGGAAGTGATAAGGAAGTAAGCTGCATCTTGTAAAGTCAACAACCCAGCCTGGTGTACCTCCTTCCAGCCACGCACTGGGGTGATGCCTTTCTTAATCGTCTTAACAAAGGACACACCCCTACGACGCATGGCTCCCTACTCCGGCTAGAGGACCCTCCAATGTGTGGCGCTTGTGACATACGGATAACGGTGTACTACATTTTAGTAGACTGTGTTTCATCTGCAGACAACAGCGAAGCAGCAGATTCACCGACAGATTTGACCTCTATTTTGGCTAGCTGAATGTGGTACGCCTTTTAAGGTGTTATGAAATGTCCAACTTCTTCTCTAAGATTTTGGGGGGAAGCTTTTAATATGTTATCAAGATGGCTGGCTCATCCACGTTTTCATAAGTGATCGGCCAGTCACTTTTCCCAGTGTAATTATTTTCGCTTTGCTCTTATATTTCTTGAATTCCCATTGCCAGTTTTAGAACATCTGACAATTCTTACATCACGTTACAGAACGTAGGATAGTATGGTTGTGAGGGTGCCTATGAGTGAGATGGGAAGGAAGTAAGTGCAGTCGTGTAAGACTTACTCTTACCTGTTTTACATTACGAATATCAGTAGGAACGAATGTAATTTAGTAATGGCGATGCGCCGTTGAGCGCCCATAACCCCCCCCCCCCCCAAAAAAAAAATCCGATCTGACACATATCTGGATGTATGATTCGTGACTTCATCTACAGGAATGGAAATAGCACGGAAGTATTAAAGAAATGCCAAAAAAATTCAAATGGTGTATGTTGTAGAATGACAGGTGACACTGCGAAGAGTCATACCCCAATAATACCGGGAACCGACGTTCCTGTACGAGTGAGGGACATATTACATCCACCATGATATATGTAGCGCAATAAGAGAAACTCGGGCGCATCCAGAGACTGTACCGTGTGTGAGGAGAGTAGACACTGACATAGTCTCACATTATCAGGTTTTAGGCTTGGTACAATGGCAATGTAAACAAAAGTTTATGTTCTTCTGTGTGCAATCACAAATGTGAAATTATTACCTAACACCGTGAAATGAGGAACAAAGGTTATGGAATAACATGACGTTAACGCTGTGGTCACTATGGACAATGTTGGCTAACGATGTCGTAAAAATTAGCCCGCGTCCTTTTAGAGAGAAACATTCTGTAGTTCGCCTGCAATAATTTAGGGAAACAATAGGAAGGCTGAGTCACGATGGCGCTGGTGATTTCTCAGTGCCGTGGCTGCTTATAACTGTATTAGTAGACCCACCTGCGTATAATATACTAATTTTTAACCGCAGACCTGGTTTCGGAATCCCATCAAATTTTCAACTGGTCTTACGTAAATTGGAAGCATATATCTGCAGTAATTTAAATAGAAGAGGAAGTAAGCGCATTGATTATATGGCCGATGCTGTTACCAAGTACACATTACATTGGAGGAACATGAAAATTAACTAGTCAACTTACTTCTACGACACTGCGGCGGTGAAATAATTCGCAGCTGAACAGTAACGCTCCCGCCATATTTGCTTGTGGTACATCCGACGCCAGTTTCGTTCCCGACCAAGTCTCTACATTAAGAAGGACTGACTGGGTTCTGGTTGCTTGAGAGTCTCCAGTACACACGCAGATCTATTCTGATAGTCAATAAACACGCATTTTCTTTCCGAGTACCCATATGGAGCTGTAATATCAAGGCATTCTGGAAGTCAAGAAACACAGCTTCAGTCTGAACACCACCAACTACAGCTTTCTGGAGCTTATGAACGAAAGGGCAGACTGAGTTTAAAATAATCAGTGCTTTCGAAATACATGTTGTGTCCAATAAAACGAGCTAGTTAGCCCGCGAAAGACTCATCTGTTCTGCCAGCCTCCTTAAAAGAGTGGAACGCCCTGCGTCGTTTTCCTGCCACGTGAGCTTCTCTGTTTTCCAGCAGCCCTCGACGCACTGCTGCTAAAATTGAGGCCAACAGCCCCCCCCCCCCCCCACCACCACCACCACCACAACCACCTCACACGTGCAAGATACGGAAGAACAGGTATTCCATCAGACTCAATGTCGTTTCCGACTTTCCACCGTCGACAGTGTGGGTCCACGAATGTAGCGTCACGTTACACAACCGGGGAAGGAGCTACAATGACTTCGGATACGTCTGACGAGAAACTTGCTTCTAGTTATCTAAAACTGAATGCTGAGAGAGGGAGCCAGATAAACGCGACTTAAGGTAATGAGCGTCACTCACCTTTACATCTGCGTGACGCCGCTCCTCGACCTGCCAATGAAGTGTTTCATGAGGGGTGCCTTGCAGGGTGCAGGATGGGCGAAGCAGCGAGAACGCGGGTACTTCTTCTCGTAACTCGGAGGCGCCGTTCCGAAGAGAAGGCGGCCGTGCTCCCGCAATCACACTTAAGAGAGCTGTGTCGCCTCGCGCTGCGCTGCGCGACGCCCGCAGACTGCAGGCGACAGATACGAGGCCCGCCGACCATAGCCTTCCGGCGCGGACGCTGTCGCAATCTGGGCAGATCCGGTGTCCCAAGCGCCACGGGACCTCACAGCCTCTGTGCGACTGCGCTCCTGCTGCCCCGCACCTCCACACCCCTTCTCGCTTCTTTTAATTCAGCATTTGCCTCTTGTATTCAGGTACACCGGTAATCTTCCCTTCACACTATTTTCGGTCAATGGTGACTGGAATACATCCTTCGAAAATTTAAATGTAACAGTGGTGCAATACCTGGGGGAAAGGGGGGGGGAGGAGGTTTATCCACAACTTGTACGTTAATCAGACTGAAGTTATAAAAAAATGGTTCGAATGGCTCTGAGCACTATGCGACTTAACATCTGAGGTCATCAGTCGCCTAGAACTTAGAACTAATTAAACCTAACTACTAAGGACATCACACACATCCATGCTCGAGGCAGGATTCGAACCTGCGACCGTAGCGGTCGCTCGGTTCCAGACTGTAGCGCCTAGAACCGCACAGCCACTCCGGCCGGCAGACTGAAGTTATAACAGAAGGAAATGAGATAGTGTTGAAACCTATACCCCACGCTGTTCGATCTGCACGCTGAGCAAGCAGTACAGGCAACGAAAGGCAAATTTCGAAACAGATTTAAATTTCATGGAGAAGAAATGAAAACTCTGACATTTTCCGAGGACACTGTACGAGGGGCGTTCAGTAAATAATGCACGTTGATTTTATTAAGGATTCCAATACACCATATTATTCCCCACTCTTTTGGCTAGAAAGCCCTATTCTTCAACATAGTTTTCGTCCAGTGCGACGGCCTTACACCACCTTACTGGGAGGCCCAGTATGCCCGCATGTTACCACTGTGCTGGTCGAAGTCGGCGCCAACGCCTTGCTGCAGAAGTTTCACTGGGAAGCCATTATACATCCTCCACAAAGTCCCGATCCCTCACCACGTGACTTCTATATTTTTGGAGCCCTGAAGAAAGACATTCGCGGCCGTCGTTTTGCTTTGGGCGAAGAGGTGCACGCCTGCGTACGATCACGTTTCCGTAGACAACCGCAAACATTTTTCCATGAAGGCATTGACCGTTTTGTCTCACAGTGGGAGGAATGTCTTAACAATTACGGCGATTACTTTTAAAATAATAAACATTCCACTTATTTTTTTCCATCTGTATCGCTTTTATCTGACTGCCCCTTACACGCGTTTCTACAACTGTGGATTCTAGTTCTCGCCATTCCTGCTTCGCCAATGCCTATCCCATTTTTTAGACGACTGTATTGCCTTCAGCTTCCTTCATTTGCTGCATTTTTATTATTTCTCCTTTCGTTAGTTAAGTTCAATAACGTCTATGTACTACTAGGCTTTCCTTATTACCTATTTGATTCTCTGCTGCCATTACCGAGCGAGGTGGCGCAATGGTTAGCACACTGGGCTCGCATTCGGAAGGACGACGGTTCAAACCCGCGTCCGGCCATCCTGATTTAGGTTTTCCATTATTTCCCTAAAACACTCCAGGCAAATGCCGGGATGGTTCCTTTAAAAGGGCACGGCCGATTTCCTTCCCCATCCTTCTCTAATCTGATGCGACTGATGACCTCGCTGCTTGGTCACCTCCTGCAAAACCCACCAACTAACCATGGTTATCCATTAGTTTTCTAATGCATTCTCTTCCCCTGTTTCAGTGAAACGTTGCCTAATGCCCCATCCAAAACTCTCAATAACCTCTGTTTTTTGGCTTATTTAGATCCCATGACCTTCATTTGGTACTAGTTTGCAATTTCTTAAGTTTTAACTGACAGTTCATAACGAATAATTCTTTATCAATGTCCACATCTCCACCTGGAAATGTTTTGCAGTTTAAGATCTGGTTTCAGTATCTCTGTATCACGATTACATTGCCGCTCTGAAGTCATCTAGTACCCCAGGTCTCTTCGACGTATACAACCTTCTTTCCTGAGGCCTAAACCAAGTGTTAACAATCATTGAATTAGGCTCTGTTCAAAATCCTACCAAGTGGGGTCCTCATCAATTCCTCCACACCAGTCCATATTCTGCTGCTATTTTTCCGTCTAGTCCTTTTCTACTACCGAAATTCAGTCCGCCATCACGAAATAATTTTCCTCGCCCTTAGCTATCTGAATTATTTCTTTTATCTCATCACACATGTGTTCATTATGCTGTTCATAGTACCCTATTTGATGTTGTATTTATAACCCTGAATTGACCTGATCAGAAGTCCTGTTCTTCCTGCCACTGCACTTTACTAATTACCAGTGTATATAACTTTAAACTATTCATATCCGTTTTTAAATTTTCTAGCCTCCATAACTCATTAAGGAATTTAAAATCTGAACGCTCCGACCTGTAATGCTAGTGTTGTTTTTCCTGCCGTTGATATCGTCATGAGCGGTCCCCACCTGGAGATCCCAATAAGAGACTATTTGACTTCCACAATATTTTACCTAAGAGGATGGCACCATAATTTAACCATACAGAACAGCTGAATTCGCTCTGTAAAAATGTCTGCAGTTTCCCCTTGCTTTTAGCCGTTCGCAGTATCAGCGAAGCCAGGCCATGTTGACTAACGTTAAAAGGGCAGATCAGTCAGTGATACAGGCTTTGCCCCTTCAAGTATTGAAATGGCTGCTGCCCAGAAATATGTTTGTGTGGGTGTCGTCTTTCAAGGAAGTTATAATATGAACATTAACAGAAGTAAAACAGTGGTATTGGATATAAACAGATAGGTTTATAAGGTCATTGTCAGTCTCACTAAAATCCTTCTGCGTGTACTGCCGCGTCATCCAAAACATACATCAGATTCTAAAATACTAAAATAAACAACGCTTAGACAACGTTGCAGCGCCTTTCCTCAAGGCATAGACCGTTTAGCTGGGAAAGAGATGTTTCTGTATATCGTATTTCTAACTTTGTCTTAAGACCACCGAGTTCACTTTTCTTAGAATTTTAGGGTGGCCCTAAAACGCCCTGGTCAGTGGTGCGAGAGGGGGAGGAGATACGTAGCAAATTACTGTGGGTTACACGGGTACTGGTAATTGGTAGCCCGCCACGAATCAGCCACAAGTGCACCACCGGGAGCTGTTCTTTTATTTCTCCCAGCGGTACAAGGCCATCAGTGATCGAGTGAGCAATATGATCTGCCGACGAGGCACAAAACCGGTTCCCTGAAGCAGCCACAAGATCCAATCGGCACTAGCGGGGCACTATTGCTATAGTGAGCACCGTTCAAAGTCCCAAGAAGCCGAGTACTTGCAAGGCAGCCGTGGGCAAGCACTCGCGAAATAAGAGAGACAACTGAAATTTTGTAGTAGCCTGACCAAGGCGGGCTATACATCTTGCGTGCTCAATGTGCTGCCCGGGTGGGGCCGAGGTTCGGCCTGTCTCGGAACTACTCGGTACTTCTCGTCTTTGCTCGGTCCTTCTCGGTACAGCTCGACTTATCATTTAGCAGTGCGATGCGATACTCTCTTCCAGCATTTGGTGCGACTTATTTTGGTCGGCACTACATTTCGTCAGAATCGTGGTGTAAGTACTGTATATCCTTCGCTATTTCTTCATGGTCTAAAGTAAGCTCACAAGTCCAGCGATTGTGCAAAAAGAGGCAATCTACAGATGTACTGTCGCAACCCTTTAAAAATGAATGGGAATCACAGAGGAGAAGAATGAGAACTCTCACTATCTAATGTGTAGTCGCTTCATCGACGGCTACCACAAATATGGTACGAAACGACACTACAAGACCACACAGAAAGAATTTAATGATCTAGTTGACGATAAAGAGGCAAAAATTATAGCGATCAACAGACGATCCGAACGGGATTCATTGTTCTGTACATCAAAAAGCTCTTTGTGCCAAATATGGAGGCTTGGAACGTGATGAAATTGGTGGCTCGAATAGTTTTCTCAAGTCACACGCATCGTCAGTCGCAAAGTCTAAGGAGATTCCTGGAAGAAATTTCGATTTAAGACCCGCTATTGTTGAATTACTGAAGCAAAAAGGAAAGCAAGAACGAAAATTAAAAGATCCGGAATGGATTGCGGACCTTGCATTTTAAATAGCGTTGGTTGCAGGCTGTTGTCAGTGAGACATTCAAAGGTGGCAAACAACTACTTTGCCATTTCACGGCGACAGTGAATGCATTTAAAAAGAAAAAGCATTTTGTAAGGGACAACTTCTGACAAGGAACGCCGTCCATTCCCCTAAGCACACTGCCGTTAAAGAAAACGCGAATTTTGAACAATCCGTGGCGTCACTGAACGAATTACACGAATCATTTTCTAAAAGTTTGAGAACAATGCCAATCTTACATCTGTTTCTGAGCACTTTTTGGGACCATTTGCCATTTCAGTTCAAAGTGCCCCTGTGTATCTGCAGATGGAACTGTTTGATCTGCAATGTAATCAGCCGTTTAAAAGACAAATTTCTTTAGGTTAAAATTGCCCAGGAGTAATACATTGTTTTCCTTGGGAAGAGTTTCCACGTCTTTATAATGAGGTTGCAAACGTGGTATAACACAATGTTTCGATAAACATATGTGCATGAAAGGTTTTTTTTCTATTATGAAACTAATTGAGCCATAATGAAGTGGCAAACCAAACGATAAAAATCTGCGAAATTTTCTGCGTCTGTCCATATGCTGACAGTTTTTATCAGATGTAAATCTGATTATGTCTTCAGCGCGCCAAAAATAATTGAATAATACAAAAATTTGTTTTGTTTATGGTCCAATTTGTTGAAAAATATGAAATACGAAACAAAATCATATTCCGCATGCAGCACGTCCGAGATTGGCACTGACTGGAAGCATTTTAGGGCCAAAAAAATTCTAAGAAGTGTGACGCCACTAATCGTAAAACATCGTCAGAAATGCAACATACAGAAATACGCACTCCTCAGCTAAGTCGTCTGTTGTCCAAGTTTCACAGAGCTGCGTTATTTCGCAGTGACACACATCGCGAAAATTACTTTCGTCCTCAAGTTTCGTACACCAGTGTATTAGAGATGTCCAAGTTACGTGGTTCTTAGTGTATATCCCATACGTAGAAACGATGATTTCGATAAACAGCACCATGTGAAGTGACGAAAACTGAACAGCACAGTTAATTATCAATCGAATTACAGTTTCTATGAAACAGAGTACTTCCTTCCAATTGCATTCTACAGCTTTTGGAAATAGGAGCACATTCATGCAACACCCGTCAATATGTCACTTTGAAAAAATTGACAAAAGTAGGCGGTCTCAAAAAACGTCCCAGCTATTTTCAAGGGAAACCTCGTATGTGTAGATGAATTTTTGTAATAGTAGTCGGCCCCAAACAAATCCAATTCTGGGCTGCCGCCGTTATACTGAGTATTCCAAGTGCTCTTATTAGTACTGGTCCACATAAGCCTCACCCTCCATCTCATCAGCAACGAAATCCTCACTCACACTTGAGTCAAAATGGTTCAAATGGCTCTGAGCACTATGGTCATAAGTCCCCTAGAACTTAGAAATACTTAAACCTAACTAACCTAAGGACAACACACACATCCATGCCCGAGGCAGGATTCGAACCTGCGACCGTAGCGGTCACGCGGTTCCAGACTGTAGCCGGCCGGCACACTTGAGTCATGCACGTCAGAAGGCTCCTGAATGACCAAGGACCCATATGTTTCCCATACACAGGGAGTAGGGCGCGCCGGTATGACTCAGTGGCTAAGTGGGTACGTGTCAGAATACAAACGTCACAGTGCGGTGTTCAATCCTGGCACTTTTGCCGTCACTTATCACTTCTTTTAACTCTCGTAAAGTTTGTACATATGCGACATGCCTATCTAAACCGTTGTCCGGAGTTCACATCAAACTGCAAGTCCCCAAGAACTGGCTGGGTTTGTCGGTTCTACAGCTGGAGGAAGTGAAGTGCACACAAGTGGTGGACAAGTACATCCCTGTTTCCTAGATCTGCGAAGGGCGTTCGACACTGTACCACTCCGTCGACTTCCATCTAAAACATAACGAGTGTCTTCGCAAATAAGCGACTGCCTCAAGGAATATTTGACTAATAGAACCCAGTACGATATACCGGACATCGAATGTTAGACGAAGGCGAGATTACATCTCGTGTGCCCAAACGAAGCGTAATGGGACTTCCAACGTGCTCAATAAGTACAAACATTTTATCAGAGAGGACCAACAGCACTATAAGGTTTCTCGCTGACGAAGCTGTTGTATGAGGCAAAATATCGTCGTTGGACGCACGAATCAAAATGCAGAAAGACTTGGACAATATTTCTCTTTGGCACAGTGGACGAATGAGTGGATTTAAAACTGTTGGGCGCAGAACGGCGTGGTCATCAGCGACCATTCTCAAGATCGTAGTACTGGTGTATGACTAGTCACTCTTGTTAAAACGAAAAGTAACGGACCACAGAAATAAAAAACTTCACATACAAATTCTAGGATATCAGATCATACCGCTGTCATATATTAATAATAGCAACAAAACAGTGGATAGCTTTAAGACAGCTGTTTGATAACGGAACTAACAGGATGATAAAAAAAAAAAAAAATTCTTCGTCCAGTTAAATCGGGCAATATCAAGTCTTCCTGCCAGTCTTACGTCATCGTATAAAGTTAAGGGTAAATACCTCGGCAAACCAAAGACTTCCCTCTTATCAGAATACAACACACACGACGTGAAAACGCGGTGTATCCTGAGTGTGACGCTGCAAACCCTGCATTCCGGCAGGTCTTCATGCGTCATTGGGTAGCATCCCATTCTAAGGCGAGTGAGAACCACTACGTACCTTCTTGGAGTTGGAAAATAAGTGCGCCATTGTCGAAACGTTGGTTTGACCGACCGCAGCTTGTCGTTGGCCACTTTCAGCCACTGTCTTTCGCACTCAGCGAACACTCTCTTTGTCACCCAAGACAGGACAGCCTGTAGGGTAAGTGACTCTGAAGAGAATCATATCTGAAGGTGAAACATTAATTATCACAGATAACCCGAGAAGAACAAATTACAAAAACCAAGTGATACTTCTTGACTTATCCACGTAGTTAATTTCAGTAACAACAGTAAGGACTTTTCTTTGTTCCTTTTCTCTTGCAATATACACTGCCGCAAGAAAATAGTACACTCCTTTAAAGGTTTCCAATGCACTCAAGATTCATTGTTGCAACAGTGCATATGGAGTACATGAAATGATTGCATTTACAGATCAATATCACTACCGGTTCTGAGGTACCAGGCATCGCATCGACCCATGCCTCCACGGGCGGTAATGCACACGCTGTCTGTGGCATCCAGTCGATCGGAGAGAGGCGAATACTTTCCTGGGATACGTTATGCCACACCTGCTCGACCTGTTCACGTGGCTCTGTAAGTGTTGTTGGTTGACGAGTCGCGCGAGTCACTTGTCGTCCCGTCATATCCCACACGTGTTAGACAAGTCCGAAAATCGTGCTCGCCAAGAAGGTCGCTGCACGTCTTGCAGAGCACATTTGAGTTTCACGGGCAGTGTGGGGACGAACATTATCCTGTTGGAACAACACCTCTTCTTGTTGCAAGAACGGCAGAAGAACCGGTCTAACAACATTCTGCACGTACCGAGTGCTGGTGTCACCTCCAGAAACACCGAAGGTGAAAGAGAGTTGTAGCTTACAGCACCGACACCATAAGGCCTGGGATGGGGCCAGTATGTCTTGGATGAATGCACTTCACGAGACAGAGCTCACCAGGACTACGTTGTACGCACAAACGACCATCAGTCATGTGCAGGCAGAATCTCCTTTCATCTCTGAAGACCACGACGGTGCGCCATTCCATCCTCCAAGTGGTCCTCTGGTGGCACGAGTCGAGCCGTGCATGTCGATGCTGTAGCGTGAGTGGAAGACGGTCTAGAGGTGTGCGAGTCCTTAGTCCCACTGCTAATAAGCGGTTAGCAACAGTTCGTGTTGACACGTCCGGACTCACTAACCCTCTTACCTGTGTTGTAAAATTGGAAATCTGTGGTAAGTTCCCATGGGACCAAACAGCTGAGGTCATCGGTCCCTAGGCTTACACACTACTTAAACTAACTTACGCTATGGACGACACACACACACACACACACACACACACACACACACACACATGCTTAAGGGAGGACTCGAACCTCCGACGGGGGTAGCAGCGCGGATCGTGGCAAGGTGCCCTAGACCGCGCGACTACCCCGCGCGGCCTATCTGTGTTGTGGCACTGTGCGATCTGCCACAGCTGCCCTTACAACACGACGATCCCAGGGCGCAGCTGTTGTTCGTGGACGTCCAGAACCTCATCTGCGGGTGTGAGAATGTTCACGTGGCCACTGACCATCCTTGCACAACCGACGCAGCACGTCCCACATGTGTGGCAATTCTCCGAAAGGACCATCCGGCCACTCGGAAGGCCCAATATGACCCCTTTAAAACTCTTTCAGTTGGCTTTAAGAAGCATGATTGCGTCCTTGCTTCAAACGTTTGCACCACAAGAGCCTTCAAGCTGTGAGCACTCCCTGTTACAAGGTAGACACAAATGACGCTCTGGTAGCTTAGGCACTACGCTATCCGTCGGCGTACGACATTAAAACTATTATCAGTACATCTACTATCTTCTAGGTGGCATATGCCATTAAAGGATCAAAATCGACTACGTCTTTCCAGGTGAACTAACTTCTTTTCCGGCAGTGTACCTGTTGAAAATATACAAGAAATATATGAGTAATCAAAAACAGGAATTTCAGTTTTGCTTTTTACATTAGATGTACTATCTTCCAGGTATTTTGCATTAGTGTACGAGCTACTGAGAATTCTTAGGTAATAATATCCACATTCCATAATAATGATGTCGGGGGTAATTCAAAATTTCGTTGTGAAACACCTGTAGTAAGTGTAATAGTGTAATACCAGCAAGACTTTTAAGTAAGTCGCGTAATAAAATCACACCTATCCCATACGCAGGCATGCTTGATAAGGTTCCACCTCATATATATTACATAATTTCTTTGTTTTATGAGAATTACCGAAATAATAATTCCATTTTTAAATAATCACATATGATATGGTGGCGTCAACATTAAAAATTTGTACGTGAAACCTTTTTAAATGGCAGGATGATACACTGCCATTCTCATGAGTTAATATGGCTATTAAATGCAGAACTCAAAAGAACCAGTATACCTAGATGGAGTGGCCATTAACCCTCGTCATTTGGTCCTTGACGCACAAGTAACGTATGACGACAAACTGTTCCAGCACAAAATGGATAATGGTGTTTTTCTGATAAATTAAAGGTACAAGCAAAAAACGAAAGAAGTGCATAGTCGGTAATGTTTCCGGTCACACCGACTCTCAAGTTACGGTTTTACTAGTTAATTAATTTGGAGCAAGCAGACAGCTGCGCTCCATTAAAAACTAGTAAGTAGGGCTGTGTATCAGTCAAGACGGCAGCAGTTCTCACGTTACAAATGATTACTGCTGATTATTAACGAAAGACGGCAATAGTCAAAGACAGTGACAGAAAGCGTTTAAATACGTTTACAGTAATTTGATACCTCTCAAACACTTTGTAGTATCAATAAAAAATATATTTTGATGTTTGAAAACAGTTAGTGCTACCGAATAAGTACGATACGCTATGAACATTTTCAAAGCTTATAAATTGACCAGATAGCGCTCGGGTAGAGAAGAAGCTGCAGTGTGTTGTGCATATGTTGATGTTATTCCTCGGATCTCAAGACATGTGCACATTGTCTTTATGAGCGCAATCTGTTGTTGTCCACGTTTCACTATAACTTCATTTGCTAAAGGTGGTACCAGGTAAAAGTATTCGTTGCAGGAACGAACTAAGTAATTTTGCCTGTCGAAATAGTGGAACCGGATTGGATGTCAAGCGTGGTACCTAAAAGGCACGTATCTCATTCGCCACACCGTGTAAATATGCTCTCTCGGGGTTAACCTCATGACGTAAGATTAGCGGTGACATACATGTTTAGATTATTCACACCTTTGGCTGTATTAGAAACGTATCATTATTCATATGAACAAAGAACATACGCCACTATCTTAGTCAGGTGCCAGTTCAGACAAATTCGCACTATTGTTCTTGTTTTCGACGGCGTATTTAAAATTTGGAAGCATGATCACGGATGTTCTCAGTACTATGAAATCATTAATATTATGATTGCTCGGAACTTAAAAGTAGCTCTGTCGGAAACTATGACTTCCCCGAAAAAAGATATCATAAAATAAATATATGATTAGCAACGAAACGTAGACTACACAATATTTCGCAAACCGTTTAAAAGAACGAAAAAAGAATTAAACAAGTGTCAGTGAGCTGTGGGTTGCTGTAAGCCTGATCCTCCTAGTTATGAATTGCTGCTCTCGTATGCGCCTCAGAGCTTCCGTGGCGTCGCATGACGTCATACACGCAACCGCGGCCTTAATTCATGCACTCTTCGAGTCGAGCTGCGCGCGAGACAAAATATGTGGCGTAATGCTTCACAGATCAATCGGAAACGTCTTTTGTGGAACTGAATTACTTCTTTAGACTGCCACACATCTAAAATCAGTTTATATAAGGGTTGCCAGCCCCGCTTTGATCAGAGAGACAGGGTTCAACATCGCTACTCAAAAGTCAATAATTAAAAGCCCCCGATAAAATAAGTTTCCGTTTGACGGCGTATATGCAACATAGCGCGACTCTGATGTAGGTATTTAGGCACCGACGTATAGCGAGGGATTGGTGTAGTATTCGTGTCTTTCCGACGGGCGTGCGGTAGTAAATGCGGAAATGTGAACTGGACGAACGTAATGTTATTCGTTTGTTGGCTTCCGAAGGATAAATACAAGTACACATCCATCGGAGAGTGAAGAATGTGTGCGGCGTAGAATGCTTGTCGAAAACCACCGCTGCGGAATGGTGCGCCAACGGATCCAGCTGCTTCGTGATAACTCACGTTCCCATATCGAAAATGTCGTAACACAGAAATGAAACCAACTCAAGTGGAAGAGCCTCCAGCACCTGCCCTATAGTCTTGATTTCTCCCGATGCGATTATACGTCTTCGGTCCCTTAAAAGAGACCTTGAAGGGTCGACGGTTCCTGTCGGAAGAGGATGTGCACCAGGCAGTTACGGACTTCTTCACACAGCAAGACACGTTGTTTTACTAAACGGGCCTCTTCAACATGGTGCGTCGATGGGATGATTGCCTGAATGCTCCCGGCGATTTTGCCCGGTTGGCATATCGATCCTGGACTTCACGGCCTTTCAACGGGAACTTACTGATCGCTATTTATACTTTCTGGAAAGATTCCGGTATCCGACCACTGAACTGGAATATATTCACCGCTAACAGTTCTATACGTGGCATCCAATTCGTTACTCCAACTCCTGCTGATGATCACAACAACGTAACATGAATACAGTTAAATGCTTAAAGATGTACATACCATGAGACATGGCAGTTTCTTTGAAATTTTTACTAGTATGATAGTCTTCGGATGCCTGAAACATGAGTGATACCCACTCTTTGGATACCAGAAGTTGTACTATTAGTGGAAGAAGAGCAAGTGAGTGGGTCGGCTGCAGAGAGATAGATAGATAGATAGATAAATAAATAGAGAGAGAGAGAGAGAGAGAGAGAGAGAGAGAGAGAGAGAGAGTTGGGTCGCCGCTAGGAGTTTTGATGACGGACGTGCCGTGCCGTACACTGAATGAATTTGTGATGCTCCTTGATGTGTAATGAGGATAGAGGAGTTATTCCGAGAGGATTTTATAGAGAGAGGGCACTTTTGGACGAGGTAATATTCACAGAGCTTTTTTTCTGCAAGAGCTAGCCGGGTAATTATAGTAGAGCAAAGGTTACATCTCGTTTAACAGTATCTATGTTTTTGTCATGTGCTGGCGTACGCCTTCACTAGCTTACCGGTCGGCACTAGGAAGCATTGTGTAGCAGGCGCTGAACTAGGCGCACCTATGACAAAAGAAGACCAAGACACGCCCCCAGGTTACGCGCCCATGAAGTTCCCTGGGCAGCGTGCATGTAGGCCGCCGCAGCCGCCGACCGACCTGTATCAATCTCGGTAGTTCAGTACGTTGCACTGGGACTCAGTTCACGTTGCACCCTAATACGTCGCACTGTGCTCTAGTCTTCCGCAGTGATAGTCGTCGCCTCGCACTTCAGCTAGCTGTTAGGGAACGTTAGTCATTGTGATATGGACACGGACAAGATTCAAGAATCAGGATTTGTTATGTGATTGCTGTAAAGTCAGATTGGACATAACTGAAGATAAGTACTCAATTGGTTCCTCTAATAAAGTGTACTTTAACCACGTGTGCATTTTGTGTTGCAGTGAGAGGAAACCGGCCAATCACCTACCATACCACCCTCTCCTCATGCAGCAGGGAACTAGAAAACATGACAATGGTGCTCAGCCACAACAGGACAGTCAACTATTCAGAATCTTAATTATTATTCTTCACTCTACACATTCTGTTAAGTATTTCGTTACAAAAGCAAACATTAAATTTTACGTAATTTAAGTATTATTTGTGTGAGATAATTTTTATGGCTTATGGTAATGCTAGGAAAAAATCATAGTTCATGTTAGTAGGAGTCACTTCTCTGTTATTAAAAGGAATTTAATATAATTTCAAAATATCCTTTTATTTATCTGCAAACATTTCATTAAAGTTTATCCTCACTGTTTGAATGCAATCGTAACATCACTGAATTGTCACATCTTGCACTATTGTGTGGACAGCTTGCTTCATTGTTGGAATGGAACAAAAATTCTCATCTGCAAAAGCAGCGTAAAGGAAGATAAGGCAATCAGCCGTGCAGTGATTTACTTCAGGGTCTGCAGTTCAATGCTTAATATTCCTGAATTATGCAGAAAGAGCAAGGCTGAGTTATCCGTTGCAAAGGTAAGAAACAACTGTAGGGCGTAAACAAACCTTTGGATATGAAATTAGGAACTTTTTCTGCAAAACTTTCATGTAAATTCAGCAGACGCGTCTTTTTAACAGAGCATTATCTGAATACGCAACACTTGGCCATTGTGTGTGATGAGGACGCCATTCTGCATATTATTGATAACCATTCTTTGTATTTAATTTCATTTATAAATTGTTACACTGAGTTTAAATTAACTGATATCACACACATTGAAAGTAATTTACATAGTTAATGTTCTTATTCCACAGTAGAGTATCAGATGCTATTCTAGATCACACTACAAGGGCCGTACTGTGATCGGAATTTAAAGGCATATGTTTTCACATTGCTAGCGACAGGTTATGGCTGCCACAGTTTCCAATTAACAAGCTTAAAAGTTTCAGTTTCATAAGGAAAAGAAACACATAAAACAATTTTGTCAAATTTCCGCGGAAACAAATGATATTTACTACCATCAAACTGACTCTAGCCAAATTCATCATTTTTATCTAACAGCATCTCCAGCTAGCTACTGTCTCCACGCTCCGTAATTAAGGCCACTTCTTATCGGAGACATTAAATGTATTCGCAATTGCAAATAAGGACAACCATCAGCTGTAGAATGGAATGACGACAATGAAAATTTGTGGCGGTCCGGGAGTCGAACCCGGATTTCTCGCTTATCGCGAGCGATCGTCTTACCACTTGGTTATCCGTGCACAACCCACGGCCAGACCCAAACTTCCATATGTCGTCAACCCTGCGTCTGCAACCTGTACTCGCACACCTCTTATTTGTAGTCCCATATAGGTGAGACACTTTACTTGAACGTCTCTTGCCAGTGCCTCTTATTCTGAATTACAGTGCTAAGTTCCTTCGGCCATGCACTTTCGAATGCTCGTAAGCTTTCCGCACCGGAAAAGTAACTTCGTAGGTCAAGAACAATCACTAACTTTTAAGACTTCGGATATGCTAACACTTAAAATCACGAACTCCTCGCCAGAGGGTCCACGATTTGCCACGCCATCCCTTATGAGCTCCCACACGACTCCACGATATTGTTTAACCTAAAGATCTCGCAGCCATTCAGAATCAGGAGCAGAATGAAGGCATTCTCATTGGTCGTTTCCTGCTCCTGCTTACAACGCGTCCGTAGGCTGCCACCTTTCGGCAGAACTTTAATAACTTTTTGTGCAACGGATGAAAATTAACGGCCGTCATGGGGAAATCATTCGACATGGAGCCGGCCTCATGTGGCCCGACCTCTGCCCATTTAGGTGGGATTAAGGAAGATCAGCACATTACCTGCACTCTGGAGAAAATCTCTTTCGCTGTCGTTCACAACAGCCACCAAAATGGGTACACAGGCGCGTCCACATATGATACGTTACAAATTTTTGTATCTTGCGAGATCAAGCGTGGAAAAAAAACTCTGAAACATTTCTGAAGATTACATGCCACACATGTATGCTGTGTCTAAAGCAGTTACACTGAAGCGCCAAATAAACTGGTATACCCATGCATATTCAAATACAAAGATACGTAAGCAGGAAAAATACAGTACTGCGGTCGGCAACCCTAATATAAGATGACAAGTGTTTGGTGCAGTTATTAGATCGGTTACCGCTGCTACAATGGCAGGATATCACGATTTAAGTGAGTTTGAACGTGGTGTTACAGTCGACGCACGAGCGATGGGACACAGAATCTCCGAGGTAGCGATAAAGTGGGGATTTTCCCATACGACCATTTCACGAGTGTATCGTGCATATCAGGAATCCGGTAAAACATAAAATCTCCGACATCGCTGCTGTCAGAAAAAAAGCCTGTAAGTACGGGACCAAAGACGACTAAAGAGAATAGTTCAACATCACAGAAGTGCAATCATTCCGCAAATTGCTGCAGAGTTCAATGCTGGGCCCTCAGCAAGTATCACCGTGCGAACCATTCAACGAAACGTCATCGATATGGGCTTTCGGAGCCGAAGGCCCACTCGTGTATCCTTGATGACTGCACGAAACAGATCTTTACGCCTCGCCTGGGCCCGTCAACACCGACATTGGACTGTAGGTGATTGGAAACATGTTGTCTGGTCGGACGAGTCTCGTTTCAAATTGTATCGAGCGGATAGACAATCTGATGAATCCATGGACCCTGCATGTCAGTAGCGCACTGTTCAAGCTGGTGGAGGCTCTACAATGGTGTGGACTGTGTACAGTTGAACTGATATGGAACCCCTGATACGTCTAGATACGACTCTGACAGGTGACACGTACGTAAGCATCCTGTCCGATCACCTGCATCCATTCATGTCCATTGAGCATTTCGACGGACTTCAGCAATTCCAGCAGGACAATGCGACACCCCACACGCCCAGAATTGCTACAGAGTAGCTGCAGGAACACTCTTCTGGCTTGAAATACTTCCGCTGGCCACCAAACTCCCCAGACATGAACATTATTGAGCATATCTGGGATGCATTGCAACTTGCTGTTCAGAAGAGATTTCCACCCCCCTG
The DNA here is from genome assembly GCF_021461395.2 of Schistocerca americana. NCBI lineage: Eukaryota > Metazoa > Arthropoda > Insecta > Orthoptera > Acrididae > Schistocerca > Schistocerca americana. Next base: position 149,995,933 of record NC_060123.1, read on the forward strand.
TACTCTTACGGATTTATGAACAGCCCTGCAAGATTCATGGTGTCAATTCCATCCAGCACTACTTCAGACATTAGTCGAGTCCATGCCACGCCGTGCTGCGGGCACTTCTGCGTACTCTCGGGGACCCTACACGATATTAGGGAGGTGTACCAGTTTCTTTGGCTCTTCAGTGTATATAGGGCACGATTTTATAGAATAACATGTAGTATCTTTTTAAAAGGTTGCGGAAACATTTCGGCGCGTTTCAGTCCTTAACTTCCCTCTAGTTCTGATTCTCTTGAGACGAACAGAGAGAACGCTTTTTTTTGCTGTAGTTTTGAGAGCCTGTACACAAGGGAAGGAAGGACGCGCTGTCCTTTCAAAGATTGCTGTTTTCTTCAGACGTGAGAGATGTGAGAATGCTTCCGCTGGAGCTGTACAGATTGGTGCGGCGTGGCTCGGCTGTTGTTTCTCGAGCAGAGAACGCCTACGAATCAGGGCAGAGCGGCCCGGGCCGGCCGCCAATGGATTCGTCCTTGCCACGCCACGCCACGCACGCTGCCCGCCTCTACAAGTGGGCATCGCGAACGCCGCGAGGCAGCTAGCCGCTCGGTACGACCGCGCACACACGTACAGCCCTAAGGTCCGTCCCTCGCCGCATTTCGGGCTGCTCTTGGATGCTCTGCAACAAAACTTTCTTCTTTTAGTACTGAATCTAACAATTTAAAACAATGCGATAATATGGGGTCTCTGAAGCTTACTACTTCGCTTAGTCATAATAAATCCGATTTCGACGCCTTCATCATAACACTGTTTCTCTTCTTTCACTCCAGCCTAGACAACATCCACTACTTTGAAAAGTGCGGCACTGTGTCGTTTGTCTACTGTGTTTTGCTCCTGCGTAGAATGCTTATTCAGCTTAAAGCACAAATATTCACTGTGTAGCAATCATCTCCAGATCACATTAGTGGTGTGGCAGTACATTAACGTATCACTATGGTCATGCTTAAGAGTGTAGACATTTCATATATACACAAGGTGTCAAATTGAACCAATTATATTTAGCAATTATATTTAGATAGACAACCGCCGGCCGGGGTGGCCGAGGGGTTCTAGGCGCTACAGTCTGGAACCGCGCGACCGCTACGGTCGCAGGTTCGAATCTTTCCTCGGGCATGGATGTGTGTGATGTCCTTAGGTTAGTTAGGTTTAAGTAGTCCTAAGTTCTAGGGGACTGATGACCTTAGAAGTTAAGTTCAAAAATGGTTCAAATGGCTCTGAGCACTATGGGACTTAACATCTGTGGTCATCAGTCCCCTAGAACTTAGAACTACTTAAACCTAACTAACCTAAGGACATCACACACATCCATGCCCGAGGCAGGATTCGAACCTGCGACCGTAGCAGTCCTGCGGTTCCGGACTGAGCGCCTGAACCGCTAGACCACCGCGGCCGGCAAAAGTTAAGTCCCATAGTGCTCAGAGCCATTTGAACCATTTAAGATAGGGACCCAGTGATCGGAAATGCATATTTATTGTGTTATGGACATACACAGCGTACACCGCATAACAACAAGGTAGCTGACAGTAACTGTTCAAAGCGGCGACAGCCAGTCTCAGTGCTTGTACTGGAACGGCGCATCCAGTTCCACCGCACTCTCGCAAAGATCCAGGGTGTTCGTTGTACGGTGGGACAGTCACAGGTGATAAACAGCAGTACATTGCTGACATACTGTATACAGCTTAGCTCATAGCATGTGTGTCATGTGACGACGCCAAGCATTATATTTGGCGTCAGCTGTCCAGACAGCTTGGGATGTGTCCGTAGTGAGGTGTGTTACTGCGTACACAGCATTATGCGTAGTCAAAGATGGTACATTACTCGTCACGAAAGTTGGCGGTCATGCATTTAATGTACAGTGCTGCTGAATCTAGTGCACTCAAAGCATCTCGAATGTATAGAGAACATTTCCCAGCAGGCATCATTCTAATTGGAAAAAATTCATCTCCATGGATACGAACTTACGAGAGACGAGGTCGTTCACGCCACAGAGCCAGGCAAGGTTACCGCCAGAGACATCTCCGAACACCACGCGTCAAATTTCTCGTGAAATGGATACTACAAAGGATAAAGTGTGGAGAGTACTACTGGAAGCCGGCCGGAGTAGCCGAGCGGTTCTAGGCGCTACAGTCTGGAACCGCACGACCGCTACGATCACATGTTCGAATCTTTCCTCGGACATGGATGTGTGTGATGGCCTTAGGTTAGTTAGGTTCAAGTAGTTTTATGTCTAGGGGACTGATGACCTCAGATGTTGAGTCCCATAGTGCTCAGAGCCATTTGAACCATTTTACTATTGGAATAGCTGTTACACTCCTATCATAAAGAACGTAAGCAAGCACTGGGACCAACGGATTTTGAGCCCTGCGTTCACTTCTGTCAATGGATTATTCATTGCAGTACTGCCGTGCCGAGCTTAGTACGGTTTGTATTGTTCAAGGATGAGGCCTCATTCACCCGTGACGGTGTTTTTCAACAGCCGCAACAGCCAGGTCTGGAGTGAGGACAATCGCGATGCCAAAAATATCAGTGGCGACCAGCAACGGTTCATTATCAACAACCATACTGAGTGGTAGGTTCAGTGGAACGAATGACATAATCATACTGCTACAAATGGCAGTAAATGGAAATGAGACTACATCAAGAAGGCATTATCTTTTTGTTCATGATGGTGATGGTGACGATAGTATCTTTCATTCACCCGTGATGGTGTTTTTCAACAGCCGCAACAGCCAGGTCTGGAGTGAGGACAATCGCGATGCCAACAATATCAGTGGCGACCAGCAACGGTTCATTATCAACAACCATATTGAGTGGTAGGTTCAGTGGAACGAATGACATAATTACACTGCTACAAATGGCAGTAAATGGAAATGAGACTACATCAAGAAGGCATTATCTCTTTGTTCGTGATGGTGATGGTGACGATAGTATCTTTCAAACTGGGACAAGCTGAGTGGTACATTGAAATTCCCCTGGGTAACTGAGGCAGGAACATTCAGCCAGCCTGTGGAAGCCGCGGCCCACGATAAGCCAGTTGCGCGGCCGCCTCTCGGCCGGAGTTTTTGCAGACAGTATACAAGGCTGCAGGCGGCGCCAGTGCCACTGCGGAGCAGACAGCTGTGAGGAGTGTGTGTGTGTGTGTGTGTGTGTGGAGCGCGCGCTAACCATAAAGTGCGCCTTGTCTCTCTTTCTTGCGCTTCTCTTAATTAGATCCGCTTTCAGAACGCCGCAACAGTTTCCCAACTGAGCGCTTCGAAATATTACGCCCTCCGGCGGTGCAGATGGCACCGTCCTTAACAGTTGAGCAGTTGTATTACTGCCCGTTATTCCCGTCTGTGCACGGCAAGCCACAGAGAAGACCTTAGAAAAGGCTGAGGTCGCCGAGATAAAACGCAAAATACTAACTCATTATGAGGGCTGTTTCACAGTTGTACTCAGGAAACTATGATGAACAATGCTGTCAACTAGGTTCGAACCTGAACGTACGTCGCTCGCTGTCGACGAAGCACCAACTATGCAGTCTATCCAGATCTGACGGATATTCGTATTAGTCTGCCAGTACCTCTTTTGCACTTGAAGAGCAGAAAGTTCGTGTCAGACAGAATATTTCGACGCATACCGTAAGATCTGCTCTTGACCTGAATGAACCTCTCAATTTTCATCGAAGCTTCGAACGAATTGCACGTAATCACAGTAAAGTGAAAATAATGGCGCCTGGCAATGAAAGACTTTTTTCTGGTAAAACGCACTAATTTTCCCACAGTGTCCCCTTCTAAGACATTAACTTTGTACAATATTTATTTCCAGTGAGTAGTTTTCCATCTTGAAGTACGATTTCGGAAACCCTCGGAAGTACACATCTACTATTGTCAGAATGTCTTCAGTGGAGTCAAAACATTTCCCAGCTGTAGATTTCCTTATTGGTGGAAGTGAGAGGGTATTCAACATAGTGAATAAAGAGGGAGCTTCAATAATTTCTAATTTAACTCCGTCAGTTTTCCCACCGCGACAGTGCCTTTCATTGTCCTAGATGAAACATAACATTTCTTATTACTTGAGTAGTCCAGGACTATTCTTAGATATTTATTGATCCACTAGGCTCAGAAGAACTGCGTAGTATATGCCAGTTAGTGTTAAAGTCTTTGTAAGATAATCAACGTATGAAACTCTTTTGCATCGCAAAGCAAGTGACCATTACCTTCAAGGCGGTTTTCAACAAAACTTTTTCGCTGGTTCACCTGTTGTCAGCACTAACTGGATTGCTTTTTGTTCTTGGCCTGAAGAGCTGTCTCGTGTTTCACCTACAGCAGCAAATCGTCGCATAAAATCAGTTAGATTATTTGTAAAGCGAAGCAACCACAGCTGAGAAATTATTTCTCGTAACAGCTTTGCGTCAGCTTTGAACAAATGCGATACCCATGTTGGACAAAGATTTCTTATGGAAAACGTATCATCCAATTTCTACTGACATGCCAATGGCGTCAGGTAATTTTGCAAACGTTTATTCTATGAACGTTCAATAAAAGATCGTGCACACCTGGTTATTTCCATCTGTGCTTTCCTTTCAGTCCTCTTCTACAGAAGTATGCCCACATCTGAATTCAGCTACCCATTTCTGGCTGTTAAAAACTAAGGTGCAGATTCATACCTCTTCAGTAACTTTGAATTGCCATTGCTGATAAATCATGCAGCCCCAATATGTAACACGGTCAGGATATTTAGTTCACCTGCTGGAACGTAACACAAGCACAACTATTTTATGAAACCATGTAGACAAGAACATTAGGCAGACCTAGTTGACGTACGAAGTAAGTTATTGCCTGATATGTAACGACGAGATAAAAGCTCATATGAAACTCATCCCTATGCCAGAGAGAGAACATTTCGCCTTGCACTGACGTTCTCCCATTTTGTCTCCCCCAGCACAAGTTGGGCTGTCTGACTACAGGCGGTGAACAGGTGAACAACGGATGACCGATGACAATGAGGCTGAATACCTCAAGCTCCCGCTTATTGTCAAGCGGCCTCTATGTGCTCTTGGAAGAACAATTACGGGAAAGAGGTAGAAGTGCTTTTAGAGACAAGGTTGGTCCCATGACAGGAACAGTTACTCTAGAGAGACGTGCACCCTGCAGGAGATAAAAGGGCATAGCTAACGAATGCTAAGAGAGACTGGAATGCGAAAACGTGTGGCATAAGTGCGCAGACTGAGTTTTTCCAAAGCAGATACTGTGCAATTTTTGGAAGCCTGGAGCGTTAATCACCTAGAGAACTACCACAAATAAACAGGTGCTGTGCGCACTGAAGCACTGGAAAGAGAGACACGCACGAGTGTTGTACTTTTCAAGACGCTGCTGCCATTAATCGATTGTGCCAGTATTAGATCTGCAGTGACGACAAAAATGATTGGAAATCTAGAGTCAAGAGGCCACGTTGCAAGCATTACGAAGAACCACACAGTGTGCGAGTGTTAGAATATGTGCGCGACTATTCTGTTCTGCTCTGACAGAGAGATGGCCCGAGTGAAGGCGATACACGTACCGTCACATCTCCAGCCAGCTTGGAAGCGGAGACACGACTGGCCGGCTATTCCGGAAGTAGTCTCTCGTTGGTAAACAACAAACTGTTATACTCTGAAACGCCAAAGATACTAGTACAGGTATGCGTTTTCAAATACAGAGATATGTAAACAGGCAGAATACGGCGCTGCGGTTGGCCACGCGTATCAAAGAGAAGGGTCCGGCGCAGTTGTTAGATAGGTTACTGCTGCTACAATAACAGGTTATCAAGATTTAAGTGAGTCTGAACGTGGTGCTATAGTCGGCACACGAGCGATGGGACAAAGAACCTCTGAGGTAACGATGAAGTGGTCATTTTCTCGTACCACCATTCCACGATTGTATCGTGAGTATCAGGAATCCGGTAAAACATCAAATCTCCGACATCGCTGCGGCCAGAAAAAGATCCTGCAATAACTAGACCAACGCCGGCTGAAGAGAATCGTTCAGCGTGACAGAAGTGCAACCATTCCGGAAATTGCTGCACATTTGAAAGCTGGGCCATCAACAAGTGTCAGCGTCCGAACCATTCAACGAAACATCATCGATATGGGCTTTCGGAGCCGAAGGCCCACTCGTGTACCCTTGATGATTGCACGACTCAAAGCTTTCCGCCTCTCCTCGGCCCTTCGATACCAACATTGGACTGTTGAAGACGGGAAACACGCTGCCTGGTCGAACGAGTCAGGTTTCAAATTGTATCGAGCGGATGGACGTGTCCGGGTATGGAGACAACCTCAAGAATCCTCGGACCCTGCATGTCAGCAGAGGACTGTTCAAGCTGATGGAGACTCTGCAGTGGTGTGAGGCGTGTGCAGTTCGAGTGATATGGGACCCCTGATACGTTAGATACGACTCTGACAGGTGAGACGTACATAAGCGTCCTGTCTGATCACCTGCATCTGTCCATGTCCATTGTGCATTGCGGCACTTCCAGCAGGACAATGCGAGACCCCACACGCCCATAACTACTACAGAGTGGCTTCAGGTACACTCTTCTGAATTTAAACACTTCCGCTGGGCACCAATCTCTGCAGACATGAAGATTATTGAATATATCTGTGATTCCTTGCCTTCAGACATTAGTAGAGTCCATGCCAAGTCGTTTTGCGGCACTTCAGTGTGCTCGCAGGGTCCTACACGATATTAGGCAGGTGTCCAGTTTCCTTGGCTCTTCAGTGTACAATAACCCTCAAACACTGTATGTGCATCTGCCTAATACCCACTACAGCCGTGACTGAGGTGAAAATAAAACATAACTAGACAAATGCAAGAATGGCAACACACTTGCACATGACAGAGGTAAAATTTACGGCTGTTTCCAATAGGACTATATTATTCCGCCAGGTCTCTGAGTCAGTACATTAAACCGCTTACGACCGGCACATACACAAATACGCAGCATTCTGGGGCTTGGTAGAGTGTTAGTTTACGGCCCCCAGCTACGACATTATAGCGCCGCAGCATTCTACAGTTAACACAATACCCTTGGCTCTCACATTCATCTCCAAACACGCTCGAGGAGAAGTGTGACGCAGACATGAACTTCAGAAGAGCTTAGTACTGGGCTATCAACCATTCTTAATTCGTTTACTGTGCACTTGAAGGAAAAAATGTTGAATTATTTAACGGCGAACGTAATAAGAACAAACAGAGGAAGAACACTACAAGAGGCTATCAAAATTGTTGGTCACCTTTCATGCAGATTAATTCTAAGTTCGTCGAACGAGTAAATGCACATTATCTAGTCAAAAGTATCTGGACACCACTATGTAATGCGATATCGACCACTAGATATCGCGGGAAGCGGCCCTTCAGTATAACAGGAGGCGAGCAGTACTGTATTGACAGTAAAGAAGCAGTAAAGGCAGAATGGATCTGACAGGAGAGCTCGGTGACTTCGAACGTGGACTAGCCACTGAATGTCACCAGAGTAACATAACCATCAGGGACATTTCTACCCTTCTGAAGCTGCCCAAGTCGACTGCTGGTGGTGTGATTGAGAAGTGGAACATGAAGGAACAACGACAGCAAAACCGAGACCGTGCAGACCTCACGTACTGACAGACACAGACTGTCGGGCACTGCGGAGGGTGGTTGTAAGAAACAGCACAAAACCAGCGGAAGGAATAAATCGCGAGTTCCAAAGCGCCGCCAGCAGTCCAGCCAGCACAATGACTGTGGGTTTGGAGTTAAAAAGAACGGGATAAACGGGATACCAAGGGTGAAAGCTCATCTTAAACCACAATCTCCTATGTCAGTGCTAAGCGACACTTGGTGTGGAAGAAACATCGCCGCCACCGGACAGCGGACGACTGCAAAAGTGTGATACGTAGTGATGAAAAACGCTATGTCCTGTATAATGTCAACAGTGAATTACGGAGGAACTGGTGTTAAGGTACAGGGGTGTTTAACGTTTCTTATTTCAGTCATTGATCACAATATGAATTCTTTAGACGATTACCGGTTTCAGTCCGTAATCACCATCCTCAGATCTTTTTTACACCATGTCCTAAAGTGATAAGGCCATAATGGCATCGTTAGGACATGGTGTAAAAAAGATCTGAGGATGGTGATTACGGACTGAAACCGGTCATCGTCTAAAGAATTCATATTGTGATCAAAGACTGAAATAAAAAACATTTGACAGTATTGGATCACTGTTTGTATTCGCGACCATGTCGCAGTTGATGAAACAGGGGTGTTTTTCGTGGGTAGGGTGTGGCCTTCTTGTTTGGCTTAAGAAAATGCTACATGGGATGGTATGTATACATTTTACAGCATTTAGTACTAAGTACAGTAGAGGAACATGACAATTTACCCTATCATAAAGCGGCATCGACACTGGTCTGTGGAAAATAACATTACTGACTGGTATGTCCTGTCCAGAGTCCCGAACAAGGTCCAATGAGTTAGAATGTCGACTTCGATCCAGATCCCGGCGTCACTCCCTTCTCTTGTTTTGGCTCTTAAAGAAGACTGGGTTGCCAGCAGAGTTAGAGCCTACCTAAAGGCGAAGTATGGACACTCCCCATATTAATGTCCACTAACAGGTGTATGGACACTTTGATCAGATAATGTGCTGAAAATAATACCTCCGAATTTTTTATGTGAAAGCTCTTCAACTTTTTTGAACGAAGCAAACTCTGTTAACATTCTACATCGTTATTCTTCATGTCTAAGGATTTGTTTCACCCTGGCAGCGATCACATTTCTCCCAACGAGATCAGTTTGTTGATACAGTCACAAACTGTCTGACGCCGGCTGGTGTGGCCGAGCGGTTCTAGGCGCTTCAGTCTGGAACCGCACGATCGCTACGGTTGCAGGTTCGAATCCTGCCTCGGGCATGGATGTGTGTGATGTCCTAAGGTTAGTTAGGTTTAAGTAGTTCTAAGTTCTAGGGCACTGGTGACCTCAGATGTTAAGTCCCATAGTGCTCAGAGCCATTTGAACCATCTGAACAAAACTGTTTGGCTTTGTTGACGCAGCCACGGCCTCACCGCTTTTTGCACATCTCCATCACTATGAAAGTGAAGTCTTTGAAGGCGTTCTTTAAGTTCTGGAAACACTTCAAGCTCTGCCACACACGTTGAGGTTAGCACCACCTTTTCCTTCATTAAGAGCACGAACAACCCAATGTCGCACATTACTCATGTTGATACAATCATCGCCGTACACAGCATTCGTTCTTCTTGGATTTCAATTGGAGGCACGTTCCCTGCAGTTTGAAACTCGATTACACACGCTGTTTCTCACGCTCCGACATAGTTGAGTTACACACCGTCATGCTACACGCTACAATTCTGAGCCCTCTAGAGGGAGAGCGTTGCAACTTGAGTGAGTGAAGCGGGAAAATCGACCGAGTGATATGCGTGACATGTAATACCTCACCTGATACTGAGAACAGAATAAAAAATTCGGAGGCATTACTTTTTCAGCACGCCCTCCTCGTACACACAGCTGAAAACATGGGACACATTTACGTAATGAAAGAGCTTGTATTATCGCCAACCACTTGCCGTTACTTGCTGGGTAAATGCTCCTCGTGTCTTTTTAGAGCAGTCTTGAGCGTCATGTATCAATTTTGACCTTGCGAGTTCTGTGTCATCTACCCACCCTTAGTGATGTCGCCGTTTTCGTCATTTCTTACCTCTGTCTCTCTTACTGGTTCTGAACATGTGTCTCTCCATTCCTCACTTAGCAACCTGTACCTTTTGAATGTTTTTCGTCATTAAAAATCTACGTCTAACTGTTACACATAACAATCAGAAACAAACACCAATCATAAACCATCGGGAAACTTACTTTTGAAAAATCAATTTTGTTTACCGAAATGACTCCACTTTTTTTTTTTTTTTTTGTTAGTTACTTTCTTTTCCTACAGGCCAGCATCGAGTTGTTGCCTTCATCCAGTTACTGTTAATCGGTCATATTATTTTTTGACGCGTTCGTTATACATTATTCTGTTTCATTGTAAATAATTTTCAACTTAACTTCAAACTTTCTGATCTTTCAAGTTACACGAAACTTTTATGTATTCGTTGCCTCTGCAGCCAAGTTAATATAAACGGAAGTTAAAAACACAGGAGTTATTTCTTAGGTTCACAGTGTTGCAGTACCGAGATGGAGCTTTATGCCCCACCTTTCTATTATCGTCACAGCAGTTCTGTTTTACAAGGCGGACCTAATACGATCAACTCTGTGATGCCTCCGCCACCCTTCCTCCCCCTCCCCCCCCCCCATCCCCCGCCCTCCTCCTCCTCATCCTCAAGGCTAAAGAAAACATGATGAACAATACGCCAGATCACGTGATGGAGCACGAAATACACATGATAACATCATACGGATTGGTTAAAGCTGTGTGCCTGAGCAGAACTAGAAACCGGACGCAGTGTGCTTCCACTGGAGCAATGCGAGAAGGCGACAAGCGCTCACGCGGAACTTCATCGCGTCCGTGTGCACTTGTGCAGCTGGTAGACCAGCACAATGAGAGGCACTGTACAACACACCACACAGCGGCGAGGAGGGCCTTTGAAACCTCGGATGAGCGACCTCACAGACCGCGGGCAAAAGGGTTATTTTTATACGTGAAAGGTCACGGTCACGTGTATAATTCCGAAGTTAGAACGTTACGCGCTTAAGACGAGTTGGTAATACACAAAAATACAACCAGACAGCAACTCGTGATAGCGGCTCACTTAAATTCGCTAATTACAGTTTCTGTAACGTTGGGCACGCTATCGGTACTGTTTAAAAAGCCATGACTTACATGTAATAGCTATGAATTACTCATTACAGAGCTACGAGGAACAAGCTTGACCTTACAGATTTCCATATCAAATCGTGAACGAAGGAAAATTAATTACTGACGTCCCGTCGACGACGTGGTCATTAAGAGATGGAACGGAGCTCGGACTGGGGAAATATGGGAAACTACGCTGCCAGTGTTGTTTTAAATGGAACCATCCCGTCATTTACCATAAGCGGTTGGGGAAACCTAACTTTGGACGGCCGCACGTGGGTCTGAACCGCCGTTCTCCCTATTTGAAGTGGAATGTCTCACAACTGCGCCTCCTCGCTCCCTTTATCAACTTGTGACCCGACTGGATGTGCACAAGCTCTCTCAAAGCGGATCACTCAACGAGTGACGGACATTGTCGAACGGTGCTAACAAAAGAACACATTTGCAGTTCGGCTTCTAACACTGAGTAACATCCCAGCGCCCAGCCTCCGAAGACAAACTTTAATCGTTACCTGAAACAGTTCGTGGATAAATGTATTTTCAGTGCATAAATCCATCCATCTTTGGCCAGCTATTATCGGGCTTCCGAGCTATCAAATGTCATGAATTACTTTGTCCGGGATATTCGACACAGTTCGTTAATAAAACAGAAGGACTGCAAGTTGGACACGACACTGACATTTACAGGGCACAGCGAGATCCTGTCTATTGCATCACAATCCTTTTTGTCATCAGTCTACTGACTGGTTTGATGCGGCCCGCCACGAATTCCTTTCCTGTGCTAACCTCTTCATCACAGAGTAGCACTTGCAACCTACGTCCTCAATTATTTGCTTGACGTATTCCAATCTCTGTCTTCCTCTACAGTTTTTGCCCTCTACAGCTCCCTCTAGTACCATGGAAGTCATTCCCTCATGTCTTAGCAGATGTCCTATCATCCTGTCCCTTCTCCTTATCAGTGTTTTCCATATATTCCTTTCCTCTCCGATTCTGCGTAGAACCTCCTCATTCCTTACCTTATCTGTCCACCTAATTTTCAACATTCGTCTATAGCATCACATCTCAAATGCTTCGATTCTCTTCTGTTCCGGTTTTCCCACAGTCCATGTTTCACTGTACTCCAGACGTACATCCTCAGAAATTTCTTTATTTGATATTAGTAGACTTCTTTTGGCCAGAAATGCCTTTTTTGCCATAGCGAGTCTGCTTTTGATGTCCTCCTTGTTCCGTCCGTCATTGGTTATTTTACTGCCTAGGTAGCAGAATTCCTTAACTTCACTGACTTCGTGACCATCAATCCTGATGTTAAGTTTTCCGCTGTTCTCATTTCTACTACTTTTCATTACCTTCGTCTTTCTCCGATTTACTCTCAAACCATACTGTGTACTCATTAGACTGTTCATTCCGTTCAGCAGATCATTTAATTCTTCTTCACTTTCACTCAGGATAGCAATGTCATCAGCGAATCGTATCATTGATATCCTTTCACCTTGTATTTTAATTCCACTCCTGAACCTTTCTTTTATTTCCATCATTGCTTCCTCGATGTGCAGTTTGCTAGTACAGCATGTATTTGCCCGGCGCAATGAGGTACCTCAGCCGGTTCGACCTCCAGTTGCAGGTGAAGACACCAAAGTTTCCAACAAAAGGCTTTTGAAAAAATTTTTAATCTACAGTGTTTAATCTGTATTTTTTAATGCAAATTTTATCTTGATAGCAGCAGTAGAAATGCCTGTAAAATATGAAAATTTTTGTCTGTACTCTCACACTCATGGCCACGTTTTTAGATATTTGCGACACTGCTTGCTTCAGCGGAATATTTGTGAATGTCATGGCTCTTTCCTTCCGATATCTTTGGTTAACAGTCATATCTTTGTCCGACATCTATATCTTTGGCTAAAACTTCCACGGATGTGGTTATTTACGTTTTGACGATACGAACGCATATTAGTACGTGGCGACTGAATTAGCAAAACAATTATGTGGAAGTGAACAGATTTACATAATGGGAGGTGGTGGAACTGTGTTTACGAAACGTAGGTTTCATGTACGTCCGTTTCTAGCTTCAGATCGCCGTCGTCTGCTACGTGTGTTGTGTGTTGTTGTTGCGGCTGTCAGGTTTAATTACGTGCCAGCCAGTGAAGTCGTTTACAGCAGAGCCAGTGACAGTTTATTCTTTGATTTTTTGGTTTACATACTTCTTCCATTGTAATATGTACGTAGCTACAGGATTTCCCTGTTACGAGCAAATGCTTAACATACAGGAACGAGTCTACTTTCCTAATCTGTTCATTACTCGGACTGATATGTATTTGAGTGAGTTTATTCTGATAAAATTTATACATTTCAGGGATCATGAGAGTGATGTTTCAAGCACTACCACTCGACTAATAGCACACTGGACTCGCATTCGGGAGGACGACGGTTCAATCCCGCGTCCGGCCATCCTGATTTAGGTTTTCCGTGATTTCCCTAAATCACTCCAGGCAAATGCCGGGATGGTTCCTCTGAAAGGGCAGGGCCTTTCCGGTCCTTCCCTAATCCGATGAGACCGATGACCTCGATGTTTGATCTCTTCCTCCAAACAACCCAACAACCACCCTAATTCCAGTTGCACTCGACATGTGGCGACGCCGACGTGATTTTAAACCGACGAGAACGAAGCAGCAACCGTAAGTTGAAAAAACTTCACAAGATGAAAGACGATCCAGCTGTATCAAAATTCGGCAAGTGCTTACCTCTACTGAGCGAGTTTTTACTGCGCCGGCATCATGGCTGACTCAAATTTTGCCCTAGAAGTGAGCCAGCTAGATCACTGCTTCACCGCTGAAGTACAGAACGTCATAGCTGCGCCACCGGCGGCAAATCCTTACGACAAGCTTAAGACAGAATCTCTAGTGGCACAAGTTGATTTACTGTGTACACAAATCAGCAAGCTGTTACCTCAAAGTGGTACCAGCAATGATAGAGAGCGATACGAAAGAAGATCAGGGAGCCGTACTTCGGCCAACGCTACGTTTTCTAATCAAGAGTTTCCCGTGTGCTGCTACCATTGCAAGTTCGGTGAGCAGGAGCGGAAGTGTACTGCGTCGTATTCCTTCCCAAACACCAGCAGCAGTCGGCAGTAGTCGCAGCAGACTGCCTGTCAACATCGCAGCGCCTGTTTGTCAGCGACAGGATGTCAGGCCAAAAATATCTGGTGGACGCTGGTTCTGACTTACGCATATTGCCACGAACATCAGCGCATTGCTGCAGCCCATCGGCGGCATTCCGTTTGTCTGAAGCGAACAACTCTTCCATAGCGTGGGACGGAACCCAGCGAACGGAATTGGATTTAGGACCGAGTCGCTCCTTCGTCTGGGACTTCACCGTCGCCGACGTCTTCGGAGCAATACCAGGTGCTGACCTGGCTGATTACCACCTGCTGCCAGATGCGGCGGATGCTCTGCTCGTTCAGCACTACTGCTCTGACTGCTGCAGGATTTCGCCACAGCGCAGCAGTGCGCAGCGCGAAGCCAACACGAGCGAGTGATTTTAAGTACGCCTCTCTGTTACAGCAGTTAGCAGCTTTGACTACCAGGCGCTCCTAAACAAGTGATACACAGCACGGTGCACCATATTAAAACTACTCATTGCCGATAGGTATCATGCAGTACTAGGCATTTGGCACCCAATCGTCTGACTATCGCGGAAGCAGAGTTAGATACTATGCTCAAAGAAGGCATTATCCGATCATCAAGAGGACGACAGTCATGCCCGCTACACCTAGTACCTAACAAGAGGGGAGTGTGTCGTTCATACGGAGATTATCGTGCGCTTAACGCCAGAACTGTGCCAGACCGCTACCCAGTACAATTGTTGTGGGAATATAATTACGCCTTGCATTGTGCAATCATATTCACTGCACTCTATTGTGCCGAAGTCTATACTCAGATCCCGGTAACAGAGAAAGACATACCAAAAACAGCTATTATCACTCCATTTGGGCTATCTGAGAGTATATACAGGGTGTTACAAAAAGGTAAGGCCAAACTTTCGGGAAACATTCCTCACACACAAAGAAAGAAAATATGTTATGTGGACATGTGTCCCGAAACGCTTACTTTCCATGTTAGAGCTCATCTTATTACTTCTCTTCAAATCACATTAAGCATGGAATGGAAACACACAGCAACAGAACGTACCAGCGTAACTTCAAACACTTTGTTACAGGAAATGTTCAAAAGTCCTCCTTTAGCGAGGATACATGCATCCACCCTCCGTCGCATGGAATCGCTGATGCGCTGATGCAGGCCCGGAGAATGGCGTATTGTATCACAGCCGTCCACAATACGAGCACGAAGAGTCTCTACATTTGGTACCGGGGTTGCGTAGCCAGGAGCTTTCAAATGCCCCCATAAATGAAAGTCAAGAGGGTTGAGGTCAGGAGAGCGTGGAGGCCATGGAATTGGTCTTCCTTAACCAATCCATCGGTCACCGAATCTGTTGTTGAGAAGCGTACGAGCACTTCGACTGAAATGTGCAGGAGCTCCATCGTGCATGAACCACATGTTGTGTCGTACTTGTAAAGGCACATGTTCTAGCAGCACAGGTAGAGTATCCCGTATGAAATCATGGCGGTGAATCGAGGAAGCACAGTACATACTGACGAAACTAAAATGAGCTCTAACGTGGAAATTAAGCGTTTCCGGACACATGTCCACATAACATCTTTTCTTTATTTTTGTGTGAGGAATGTTTCCTGACAGTTTGGCCGTACCTTTTTGTAACACCCTGTATATGACCATGGCTTACTGAATGCTGCTCAGGCATGGCAACGATTCATTTATTCAGTCCTGCAAGGTCTATCATTTTGTTTTGAATATCTTTATGATATTTTTCGGCCACCGAGCAGCAATACCAAAAACCGCTTACTGAAGTGATCGGGCGCTTAGAGCAGTCTGGTGTGGTCTTAGACACGGCTAAATGTGTGTTTGGCCAATCCGAGATTACCTTCCTTGGTCATTAGTTAACTTCTGCAGACTCTCTTGTAATATAACAAAACGTTGAAGCCATCCTGCAGATACCAAAGCCAAATATCATTAAAGAAACACGCCAGTTCCAAGTCGCCGCCATGTACTGCGTTCAGCAGAACTACGGGAACACGGGAACCATTCACTGCAGCACTTGCTGGCCCAAAGATTAGAGGCAGTACTTCACTTCTTGGACTGATGCGATGTGCTCCGCTTCTGACGCAGCAAAACAGAGAATGGCGAAGGCTGCACTTCTCGCACACCCCAAGCTTGATGCACGCTTAGCTTTAGTTCCGAACGCAAGTCAGTCTTCGGTCCGGTGCTGCAAGAATTGTCAGACGGCTCATCGCAACCACTTGCTTAAATGCTTGCTGTTCTCATAAACTGTCACCGTCATAGCATAAGTGGAGTGGCTATGACCGCAAGCTTCTTGCCATGTACGAAATACTCAAGTAGAAACGAGGATATTTACCACCTACATCAGGGCTTAACAACTCACTGATTTTGAGCGTGAGCACTCGCGCCTGCTAACGGTCTTGCTCGCGAGCAGATTAGTCGCGGCGTGTGGGGACTGAGGTGGCAGAGCAGTTCTAGGCGCTTCAGTCGGGAACCGCGCAGTTGCTACGGTCGCTGGTTCGAATCCTGCCTCGGCCATGGATGTGTGTGATGTCCTTAGGTTACGTAGGTTTAAGCGGACTGATGACTTCCGACGTTAAGTCCCATAGTGCTCAGAGCCATTTTACAGAGCACTATCTATAAATAAAAGCCAGACAGATTAAAAGTGGAGAGAGGAGAAGGATGGGGAGAATCAGTATGGATGATTTTAAAATACATGTAAACCTACCAAATCTTTCAACTGCATTCTCTCGGTTTTACATTTTTTGCATTATCAGAAGCCTTTCTGAGGAAATTATATGAGCTAATGCTATGAAATTTTCAGAAGATTTTCAAGACATATTGTTGTCTCGCTGGAACTGAAGAAACATAATATCCTTTAATTAAATTCAGATTCATAGTTCCATGTTGGCAAAAAATACTTACTCTTGACTGTGCAAAATTTAGAACTTTCAGACATGAATTAATGATAGCTTTTTAGTGATACTATAAACCTCTTGGAACATTACAATAATATTTTGAGACTGAGACCCGATGACAGTTTTAGTTACAGCTTTTTATAAAAAAGCAATAGAAATTTTACCATTAATATTTATGGCAGCACAATAATTGTGGATCTGTTACCATATGTTTCTCTTAAAATAGAACTCTTTTCCTTTACACATGCATACGTTCATACCTACCTAAATAACTACGGCTGTGAAGATTTTTTATAGAAACGTTTACATTTACGGCGTATTACAGTACTCACTGAATAATTATTAGTGGTCATTGTGTTTCATTTTATGCCAAAAGATTTTTTGGATGTTTCTACATTAATTCGTACCTATTTTCAAGGAAAATTCCTTCGTCTTTCAGTGTGTTAAGTTCGTAATGTCTTCCCTAACAAATGGTGCAAATGGCTCTGAGAACTATGGGACTTAACATCTGAGGTCATCAGTCGCCTAGAACTTAGAACTACTTAAACCTAACTAACCCAAGGACATCACACACATCCATGCCCGAGGCAGGATTCGAACCTGCGACCGTAGCGGTCGGCCACACCGGCCGGCTCTTCCCTAACAACTAGTCAATTGATCACAGCCATAATCAGTCCGACTGCACTTAAAAGTGAATAATTGGGCTACTTACAGCAACATTAACATCAAAACGTGTTTCGACCCTGCACTAGTTATTTCTACCCTGTAGGAAGTTCGCCGTAGCAGTACTGCGCTGGATAAACCACTGACAGTACTCAACTCTAGGTTCAAGTGGTTCCACTGTTTGCACGTACTCCTTATGGCAGTGGTGTAATTGCTACTCCTGCCCTATCTGTACATCACACCTCGTATTCCTCGAAGCGTGCATTCCATGGACATGTTAACGGGTGCTTACTGATGAATCTCGCCCCTCACGATCCAATACCACTCCCTCAAACTCTGCCAGCTCTCCGTGGCTTAAGTGACCCGGATCTTGGTAAGTTCTACCCAGGCAGAGCGATGCCCGCTTGCGGAACTTTTTTCATTTATTCGGCCTTCCAGGAATTGCATCCTGTTGCGTCATTCATTAAATGAACTTCTGCACCTCATGACCGGCCGCTGGTGGCCGAGCGGTTCTAGGCGCTTCAGTCTGGAACCGCGCGACCGCTACGGTCGCAGGTTCGAATCCTGCCTCGGGAAAGGATGTGTGTGATGTCATTAGGTTAGTTAGGTTTAAGTACTTCTAAGTTCTGATGACCTGAGATTTTAAGTCCCATAGTGCTCAGAGCCGTTTTTTTTTTTTTTTGCACCTCATGTATGAGTAATGTTCCATGTTTCACAACCAGCCATGAACTCTACCCAGCGATAAATCCCACCGTGAACACGTCGCAGATATATGTTTATTGTTTCTCAAGATAGCAGCACCAACATCGATGCGTCATGCAGTTGTTTGTAATGAAACAGGCAATTTCCACACACGTGTCTCACATGCTTTGCTCATTCAAGACGTCATCCGGGCTGAGATATCTATTTCCGACCGTTGTGTCGTTGCCTCAAAGTAGTCAGTTCAAGATCCTGTACCGTCCACGTGACTTTAACCCTAAAGTTTTCGGACACCCTGCAAAAGCAAGCAATTGTATCACTGCAGCGTGTTATTTTGTTTTGAAAAGTAAATCATCCTGCATACTCCACAACAGTGAATGAACAAGTTTTCTTTACCTGGTGTGTGACGCCTAGTCGGATCTCCTAGTTATCTGACTAGTTCAGTCTGAAGCGTTTCTCTTTGGTAACCACTCATTCCGATAGTGAATAATTCCGGCAGCAACTAGTCGCCTATCGGCCCAGTAATCCGTGCGTGGACTTGACAGGCAGGACTTTCCCTCATGCCGGGACCACGGCTTCGGTTGCAGCTGCGGCGCCGGACTCAAGAGATTTCCTCCTGAACTGCGGACTGCGCGCACACGTTTACAAGGGCGGCGCTGCGAGAGCAAACATTGGCGTCGCCGCCGACCTGACCCTCCACCCAGCCCCGAAGCGGCCAATCCGCGGCCACCAGGCGCTCTGCCTCCAAAGACCTGCATTATTTGCTGAACACAGAGAACCAACTGGTAAAGACTCACTGAGCTCAACACGTTGTCTCATTCTGTTGCGGCTGTGAAACAAGCATAAGAGAGTACGCAGATGACTGTGTTTCCTTGCTGCGTCACTTCCTTAGTCACAACTGCAAGGCACAGAGTCCTACAGTAAACTAAAAAAACATGAAGGCGTGACGTAAAACCAATATATGGGGTGTCCCATTGACCTTGACCACCCCAAATGAAATGGTGGCTCTGAGCACTATGGGACTTAACTTCTGAGGTCAGTCCCCTAGAACTTAGAACTACTTAAACCTAACTAACCTAAGGACATCACACACATCCACGCCCGAGGCAGGATTCGAACCTGCGACCGTAGCGATCGCGCGGTTCCAGACCGTAGCGCCTAAAACCACCCCAAATGACTTTTTGTCCCGAAGCAAAGATAAAAAATGCATCAAGCGAATAGTGTTTAGCTGACAAAGGGACATCTAGTAGCATGACTGCCTTACTTTCTTCGTTACGAATATATGACCAGAAATTCGTCTTTTCATTCAGTAATCCAGTTCCTCTCCTCAACTCCAGTTCAAAAACGTATCAAAGTAGTCCAGTGAAAACGTACCCTTTATAAAATTTAACTATATAAAATTTATTATAAAAAGTTCCTATTCATTTTTTTCTGTAGGACTAACAGTTTGCACATAGCAAGCGAGAGAATTTGAAAATCTTGGCCGGCCGGAGTGGCCGAGCGGTTCTAGGCGCTACAGTCTGGAACCGTGCGACCGCTGCGGTCGCAGGTTCGAATCCTGCCTCGGGCATGGATGTGTGTGATGTCCTTAGGTTAGTTAGGTTTAATTTCTTCTAAGTTCTTGGGGACTGATGACCTCAACAGTGAAGTCCCATACTGCTCAGAGCCATTTGAGCCATTTTTTTGAAAATCTTGCATCTACATCTACATCTATACTCCGCGAGCCACCTTACGGTGTGTGGCGGAGGGTACTTATTGTACCACTATCTGATCCCCCCTTCCCTGTTCCATTCACGAATTGTGCGTGGGAAGAACGACTGCTTGTAAGTCTCCGTATTTGCTCTAATTTCTCGGATCTTTTCGTTGTGATCATTACGCGAGATATATGTGGGCGGTAGTAATATGTTGCCCATCTCTTCCCGGAATGTGCTCTCTCGTAATTTCGATAATAAACCTCTCCGTATCGCGTAACGCCTTTCTTGACGTGTCCGCCACTGGAGCTTGTTCAGCATCTCCGTAACGCTCTCGCGCTGACTAAATGTCCCCATGACGAATCGCGCTGCTTTTCGCTGGATCATGTCTATCTCTTCTATTAATCCAACCTGGTAAGGGTCCCATACTGATGAGCAATACTCAAGAATCGGACGAACAAGCGTTTTGTAAGCTACTTCTTTCGTCGATGAGTCACATTTTCTTAGAATTCTTCCTATGAATCTCAACCTGGCGCCTGCTTTTCCCACTATTTGTTTTATGTGATCATTCCACTTCAGATCGCTCCGGATAGTAACTCCTAAGTATTTTACGGTCGTTACCGCTTCCAATGATTTACCACCTATGGCATAGTCGTACTGGAATGGATTTCTGCCCCTATGTATGCGCATTATATTACATTTATCTACGTTTAGGGAAAGCTGCCAGCTGTCGCACCATGCATTAATCCTCTGCAGGTCCTCCTGGAGTACGTACGAGTCTTCTGATGTTGCTACTTTCTTGTAGACAACCGTGTCATCTGCAAATAGCCTCACGGAGCTACCGATGTTGTCAACTAAGTCATTTATGTATATTGTAAACAATAAAGGTCCTATCACGCTTCCCTGCGGTACTCCCGAAATTACCTCTACATCTGCAGATTTTGAACCGTTAAGAATGACATGTTGTGTTCTTTCTTCTAGGAAATCCTGAATCCAATCACAAACCTGGTCCGATATTCCGTAAGCTCGTATTTTTTTCACTAAACGTAAGTGCGGAACCGCATCAAATGCCTTCCTGAAGTCCAGGAATACGGCATCATTCTGCTCGCCAGTGTCTACGGCACTGTGAATTTCTTGGGCAAATAGGGCGAGCTGAGTTTCACATGATCTCTGTTTGCGGAATCCATGTTGGTTATGATGAAGGAGATTTGTATTATCTAAGAACGTCATAATACGAGAACACAAAACATGTTCCATTATTCTACAACAGATTGACGTAAGCGAAACAGGCCTATAATTATTCGCATCTGATTTATGACCCTTCTTGAAAATGGGAACGACCTGCGCTTTCTTCCAGTCGCTAGGTACTTTACGTTCTTCCAGCGATCTACGATAAATTGCTGATAGAAAGGGGGCAAGTTCTTTAGCATAATCACTGTAGAATCTTAAGGGTATCTCGTCTGGTCCGGATGCTTTTCCGCTACTAAGTGATAGCAGTTGTTTTTCAATTCCGATATCGTTTATTTCAATATTTTCCATTTTGGCGTCCGTGCGACGGCTGAAGTCAGGGACCGTGTTACGATTTTCCGCAGTGAAACAGTTTCGGAACACTGAATTCAGTATTTCTGCCTTTCTTCGGTCGTCCTCTGTTTCGGTGCCATCGTGGTCAACGAGTGACTGAATAGGGGATTTAGATCCGCTTACCGATTTTACATATGACCAAAACTTTTTAGGGTTCTTGTTTAGATTGTTTGCCAATGTTTTATGTTCGAATTCGTTGAATGCTTCTCTCATTGCTCTCTTTACGCTCTTTTTCGCTTCGTTCAGCTTTTCCTTATCAGCTATGATTCGACTACTCTTAAACCTATGATGAAGCTTTCTTTGTTTCCGTAGTACCTTTCGTACATGATTGTTATACCACGGTGGATCTTTCCCCTCGCTTTGGACCTTAGTCGGTACGAACTTATCTAAGGCGTACTGGACGATGTTTCTGAATTTTTTCCATTTTTGTTCCACATCCTCTTCCTCAGAAATGAACGTTTGATGGTGATCACTCAGATATTCTGCGATTTGTGCCCTATCACTCTTGTTAAGCAAATATATTTTCCTTCCTTTCTTGGCATTTCTTATTACACTTGTAGTCATTGATGCAACCACTGACTTATGATCACTGATACCCTCTTCTACATTCACGGAGTCGAAAAGTTCCGGTCTATTTGTTGCTATGAGGTCTAAAACGTTAGATTCACGAGTTGGTTCTCTAACTATCTGCTCGAAGTAATTGAAGTTGTTGCGGGTAGCACACAACCCGTGGGTAAGGGCAGCTGGCTCACCCTGTCTAAGCCGACATACAGCGCCTTTCAGCACTGTATCAACAGTACCTCGGCAGCGTCAGAAGTCGACTACAGCCACAGGCAAAAAGATCCTAACTGATCATTGTACAGGTAATCGTAGTTATTGTTCACTGGATTCGGGACTAGACCAGATGTTAGTGCAAGTGAACTCTGAATCAAGTCACACACCATCTTCATACTACAGTGCTGACTAGAGTGACTAGAGTTCCAATAAACAAGTGACATCCACCTATTTTGCCAAATCACAATTTAGAAAAGTGCAAAAACGCTAAAATCATTGCCTGCTCAAAATAACTGTTTTAACTCAATTTCTGTCCACTGTTTTTGCGTTATTCGTCAGCAAGAAGTTCCCTATTTTCGGAACTATTTTCTCCGCGCTGCCGACGGGTCCCACGGATTTACCGGCCCGCGCGAACCGTTCCACTACGGCGCACCAGCGTCTTCCGCTGTTCGCCTTTACTGCCCGCAGACACGAGCCCACAATAAAAGCGCCTGAATAAAACACGGCCTCTGGTGTTTACGCGAACGGCAGGCCTGCACGCGGGCAAAAAATAGGCGTGCGAGCGCTACCCGGCGTCGGGCGGCGCGCCGACTACACGGCGATCCCGCGCGTGCGGCTGGCACTCCTCTGTAATTTCTCGCCGCCCGCGCCCATGCCCACGCCCACGGCCATCGGCCGGCAGAACAGCCTCCAGCGTCGAGCGTAGGTGAGAATTAGCGCCGCAAGTGTTGCGTGGCACGCGCCGCCCTCACGCCAGCCGGCGAGTCGCACGTGACCGGTGTCGAGGTCGCGGATGCCCACTAACCAACCGCGACTTCACTGGCGCGCCGATTCACCATCGTACCGACGGAGTCTTAACGCAGTATGCTCTGAGCCAATGCGAAACTAGTAGACAGTTTAATTTACTTTCATAAATAGCACTAGGAGGTGTATTTACTACATGTGTTCTACATTGAATGGCCAAAGAAACTGGTACACCTGCCTAATATCGTTTAAGGCCCCTGCAAGCACGCAGAAGTGCCGCAACACGACATTGCATGGACTCGACTAATGTCTGAAGTATTGCTGGAGGGAACTGAGACCATTAATCCTGCATGGCTGTCCATAAATCCCTAAGAGTGCGAGGGGTTGGAGATCTCTTCTGAACAGAACGTCGCAAAGCATCCCAGATATGCTCAATACTGTTCGTGTCTGGGTAGTTTGGTGGCCAGCGGATGTGTTTAAAGTCAGACGAGTGTTCTTGAGCCACTCTGTACCAATTCTGGACGTGTGGGGTGTCGAATTACCTGCACAAATTGCCTAAATCCGTCGGAATGTAAAATGGACATGAATGGATACAGGTGATTAGACACGATGCTTACGTACATGTCCGCTGTCAAAGAGTCGTGTCTAGACGTATCAGTTGTTCCACATCACTCCAACTGCACACGCCCGCCCCACACTATTACAGAGCCTCCACAAGCTTCAACAGTCCCCAGCAGACATGCAGGATCCATGGATTCAAGAAGTTGTCTCTATACTCGTAAACGTCTATCCGCTCGATACAATTTGAAACGAGACTCGTCCGACCAGGCAACAAGTTTCCAGTCACCAACAGTCTAATGTCGATGTTCACGCGCCAAGGCGAGACGTAAAGCTTCAAATGTTCAAATGTATGTGAAACCTTATGGGAAATAACTGCTAAGGTCATAATTCCCTAAGCTTACACACTACTTAACCTAAATTATCCTAAGGACAAACACACATACCCATTCCCGAGGGAGGACTCAAACCTCCGCCGGGACCAGCCGCACAGTCCATGACTGCAGCGCCCTAGACCGCCCGGCTATTCCCGCGCGGCGTAAAGCTTAGTGTCGTGCAGTCTTCAAGGGTACACGAGTGGGCCTTCGGCTCCGAAAGCGCATATGGATCATGTTAGTTGAATGGTTCGCACGCTGACACTTGTTGATGGCCCAGCATCGAGATCTGCAGTAATTTGCGGAATGGTTGCACTTCTGTGATGTTGAACGATTCTCTTCAGTCGTCTTTGGTCCCGTTCTTGCACTTTTTTTTCCGGCCGCAGCGATGTCGGAGAGCTGATGTTTTACCGGATCCTGAAATTCACGATACAGTCGTGAAATGGTCGTAATGGAAAATCCCCACTTCATAGCTACCTCAGAGATTCTTTATCCCGTCGCTCATCTGCCGACTATAACACCACGTTCAAACTCACTTAAATCTTGATAACCTGCCATTGTAGCAGCAGTAACCGATCTGACAACTGCGCCAGACAATTGTAGTCTTATATAGGCGTTGCCGACCGCAGCGCTGTATTCTACCTGTTTACATATTTCTGTATTTGAATACGCATGGCTATTTCAGTTTATTTGGCGTTTCAGTGTATTTCAATATTTGGTGCTTCAGTGTATTTCACAAATGGTTCAAATGGCTCTGAGCACTATGGGACTTAACTTCTGTGGTCATCAGTCCTCTAGAGCTTAGAACTACTTAAACCTAACTAACCTAAGGTCATCACACACATTCATGTCCGAGGCAGGATTCGAACCTGCGACCCTAGCGGTCGCGCAGTTCCAGACTGTATGCGCCTAGAACTGCTCGGCCACTCCGGCCGGCTTCAGTGTATTTAATAATATCTTAACAGATGAATCCATCCTTGCTCCTTTCTAACTGTGTTGGAGGTACACAGTTTAGAAAACTTAACTATGTAGACGACTGGCAACAGCTACCAAACACAAAACTTTTGAAACAACTGAAGAAATCCTAATTGCTGATCTACACATCTTAAGCCAATATTTACGTAAGTGGAGATTACAACCAAACTCAAATCAAACAGAAGCTACATGTTTTCATTCGTCCAGTAGATTGGTACACAGAGCCCTTGATATCTATTTTGAGAGAGACGAACTTCATCACAACATGCATCCAAAATACCTTGGGATCGCATTAAATTTAAGGAGCACTTACACGAACATCTGTTACGCTCAAAAGCAGAAAGAACATTCTCCATAAACTCTGTGGCACTAGTTGGGGATCGTCAGCAGACTCTCTTCGAATACCGGCACTGTGAATGCTATACTCAACAGCAGACTTCTGTATGACTGTCTGGTTGAATAGCCCTCATATAAAAAAAAGATAGATGTACGACTTAACGAAGGCCTCTTGCAGAGTGAAAAAGATTAAGGTCAAGACATTTCACTCTTATCACAGCCAGAACTCTTACGGAATCTGAATTCAGTGCCACCGATGAATGGAAACGCTGCTTGCATTGCAACAAAACTGTCCATCACAATGGTTGAAACTGCCCTCCATCCGGAAGAACCCCCTGGATCTGATCAGCCTCGGGCAATTTGGATTGCTCCGAACTGCATCAGAATGGTCCATAGAAGATGTGCAGACGCTTTCCACAAGTGGGGCAAATCACCGTACTGTGACAGCGGTGCGAAACGGCAGGCAGTTGCTCCTGTTGTACCAAAATGTCCCACACGTGGCTACAAAGACTGCCTGACAGCGTGTGTGTTGACATGTAGCAGTTTAGTAATCTTTATATACGTATTGTCACACGATAAATAAATAACTAAATCGATAGGTCCTTGGTGCTTCAGATGTGTCCTATAGACCTATCCCTTCTTTTAACGTAGTTGTACATTTTTTTTTCCAATTAGATGCACTACCTTCTCATTAGTTATTCCACCTATTGACCTAATCTTCAACATTCTTCTATAGCACCACATTTCAGAAAGCTTCTATTCTATTCTTGTGTGAACTGTTTCTCGTCCACGTTTCACTTCCGTCCAATGGTTCTTGTATTCTACTGGCAGAGTTACCTTGCAAGATGTTTGGCTTTATAAATTTCGACTCAGTTTCCTTACTCTGTTCCTAGTCTCTTCGTACCTTAAAGTTTGGAACATCATCACGCGAAAACCGTATACAAGTTACTATAATTCTTTTCAATGGAACGATGTACTTTTTCTTACACGCTCGAAAGTTTACGAAAAAACTACTTAAACCTAACTAACCTAAGGACATGACACACATCCATGCCCGAGGCTGGACTCGAACCTGCGACCGTAGCAGTCGCGCGGTTCCAGACTGTAGAGCCTAGAACCGCTCGGCCACCGCGGCCGGCCGAGAGAGAGAGAGAGAGAGAGAGAGAGAGAGAGAGAGAGAGAGAGAGTCAATAAGTTTGCCACATGTGAATCCAAAAACTGTTTGCACTGCAATGTTTCATCTCCTTTGCCTTGTGAAACACTGCTCAAGAGCACTGAAACTCCCTGAACGGTTCTCGCATTGTTCTCGTTACTTTCACTTTAGCTGCGTTCAGCTTTTTGTTTGTCAGCAAGGCGTCGGCTTCGTTTAGAACTGTGGCGAATGTCTCGGTGCTGCTGTACCAAATTTGTAACACGGCTGTAGAATCGCAGCAAGTCTCTCTCAACCCTCAAAACCTTGCCCGACATGTTACCTCTCAAAACTGTGTTGCAAACTCCTCTTGATTTTTTTCGGTACTGCACATTTTCAGCCCCACAGACAAATATTTGTTACTGGCAATTCAGTTAATATGCACTGAGTTTCCTTTGCACTAGTTAAGCAGAAATATTTTGCTACACTTCCCAACATTTATTTTAACACTAATAGTCATTAATGCTGTAACAACGTTATGGAAAGTTGTAATCTGATTGCAGTACAGGCACTACTTACAAGCTGTCTGAGGCTTAGTAAAATGATCAATAAGAGCATGAAAGTAGCTTTCCATTAACTTTGGTGCTACACGTCAGACTAACCACTTCAAATTAACTGACACCTAACATCTCAACATTACACCCTTTCCAAGCTTTCAACTGAAGCATTACTAGACCTGGCGATTAAAACTACTTGGTAGTTGACACTTCACGTATTGGAGCTGATTTTCTGCAACCAAAGCGCTCATGCCCGAACCGTACACTGTTGCCACAAAAATTGGTCAATTCACTTACAGTTCCTTGTCCGGGTTTCTTTCTTGATGTATTTGGATCCCAAAACCTGGGTCTGGTCCTTTTTTTTTATTTCATCACACAAGATAACCACACCAAACCCTCCTCCCCCCCCCTCCCCCCCCCCCCCACACACACACACAACGATGCTAACGAAATATGCACGTTTCATACACAGCACTAACCAAACTGTACTGTATCCTTCCACACAAGACACTATTCAGCGTCACATTTAGAGTTATTACAGAGATAGGTTTACATTAGATAAGCTTCACACGACACTGTATGAAACCGAATTTTAAGACTGCAATTCATCGTTGTGACTGGGTCACCAGAGTCAAACAGTTAACGTCTTGAACCGGTTTACTGGTGTAACGCAGTGTTTAGTGTATAAGCGTTATATGCAGAAGGTCATAAGTTCGAATCTCGCTAACTGCAGTGAACTTTTTTTCCCAAATCTAATCTACAGACTTCGATTATTATTTTTAGTCAATTAATTTGTTGAAATGTATTTTTTAATTTCTAATACTTTGCCGCATCATTTTTTATCATCGTACTGACTCTTTATTTGCCCTTATGTTTCTTCCTATCATTCGCTTTTCGTTTGTAATCTGCCTTTGTTGCCTATAATCTGCAACCAAGTGCCAACTAGGAGTGCTCGTGGTTGGTAATGCGGCAGCTCTTGTAGCCATTGTGAGGATAGTTTCAGGTAACCAATAAT
This sequence comes from Schistocerca americana, assembly GCF_021461395.2. Classification (NCBI taxonomy): domain Eukaryota; kingdom Metazoa; phylum Arthropoda; class Insecta; order Orthoptera; family Acrididae; genus Schistocerca; species Schistocerca americana. Next base: position 150,023,917 of record NC_060123.1, read on the forward strand.
AGCGAGAAATTACAGTTCGCTCTTAGTGTTGAAACTGAAATTTTTCTCTCTCGAGTTTGTTGATAGAGGTTAGCTGTAATCGCCGTTCGCAAAGCAATCGTGATTTTAGTTATGCCGCAGATTGCTGACTGCCGTATTCTCGAATCCATTGCACATTACGAGATGATGTTTAGGTTAGGACAAGAGTTTAAATTCGCGGACTACCAACCGCGTAATCTGCCACAGTTCAGTCATTGGTCACTTAAAATCAACTATCGACATAGCATCTCGCACTTCCGTCATACCTCGTGGCGGCCGCTTCCAGTATTGCTCCGCGTTACATATTAACAGTATTTATGAAGTGACCCGTCGTGTTTGTGCGTCGCCAACAACCGCGCGGTAGCGGGCAGCTGATGTGGCAACACTGTAGCAGCAAGTGAGAACGTCAACTGTCGAGTAATTCCAATCGCACTGTAATCAATCTACTCCAGTACTAACGTGTGAAATATTCAAAGACGAACACCACACCTTTTACTGTCCGCCCCCGGTAGCTGAGTGGTAAGCGCGACATAATGTCAATCGTAAGGGCCCGGGTTCGATTCCCGGCTGAGTCGGAGATTTTATCCGCTCAGGGACTGGGTGTTGTGTTGTCCTAATCATCATCATTTCATCCCCATCGACACACAAGTCGCCGAAGTGTCGTCAACTCAAAAGACTTGCGCCAGGCGAACGGTCTACCCGACGGAAGGTCCTAGCCACACGGGATTTCCATTTTACCTCTTACTGACACTGAACAAAGAGTTCTGCATACGTTCCACATATTTAAGCCGTGAAATCGTTTTCCATCTGAGACGCATACCTGAGCAGGCGTACGGCTCAGTCTCTAGAAATACTATAGCGTACGACGGCCGAATGGTAAGGACAGTGCGTGTGGAGTTTGTTTGCAGAGCAGCGTCGCTGACACCGGGGCTGGGCACGTGGCGGCTTGTGTTCGGAAACCGCTAATGTAAAATTTAAATGCAGTAAAGCAATAAGCGGTAAAACAGGTGAGCGGACCGAGCCCCAGCTGGGCTTTAAGCCCGCCTCAAATATTCAGCAGCGGGCGCGCGGCAGCTATGCCGAGGAAACATAGAGTGAGGGGTGAAAAGGGGGATAGGAGGGGGAGGCTGGGCGTTGTCCTGTCTTCTATCTGGGCAGATGTCTCGACTTTTACAGCCCGCCCCGCACCGTAAAGGACCGACCACGGGATTCCGCCCTCCAAATTGATTCTCTTGAAAATACGAATGACAGGAACCGCAAACGATGTTCTTGTCTGTCACAAGAGGAACTCGTGTACAATTACAAGGGGCGTTCAATAAGTAATGCAACATATTTTTTTCTCGGTCAATTTCGGTTGAAAAAATGTGGAATTCGTTGTGGAACATCGTGGAATATTCGCGCTTCAGTTCCTATAGTTTCATGAAGTACCGATGCGTGGCGGCGCTGTACGTGGCCTTCACAATGGTGTCTGTACCTGAGGTGCGTTCCAAGCAGAGAGCTGTCATTGAGTTTCTTTTGGCGGTAAACCAGAGTGTCGTAGATATTCACAGGCGATTGCAGAATGTCTATAGAGACTTGGCAGTGAACAAAAGCACAGTGAGTCGTTGGGCGAGGCGTCCGTCACCATCGCAAAAATATCGCGCAAACCCGTCCGATCTCCCCCGTGCCTGCTGCCCGAAAACAGCTATGATCTCATTAGAGATGATCGACGGATCACAATCAGACACTTCGCTACAAAACTGGACGTCTCTGCTGGCAGTGTTGACACACTCGTCCACCAGGTGGGGTACTCCGCGCCTCACAAAAGATGCCACGCCACCGCCGCACACTCAGCCGGTAAAGTTATGGTTACGGTCTTCTAGCACCCTGAAGGGATTATTCTGTTTCATGTCCTTCCTTATGGTGCATCGATCAGCTCGGATGTGCACTGTGCTACCCACAGGAAAATGAAGCGACAACATCAGCATGTTCGTTGCCACAAAAATGCAAACGAACTTTTCAATCTCCATGATAACTCGAGGGCCGACCCAAGTCTGCACACCCGAGAGGAGCTCATGAAACTTTATTGGGCTGTTTTTCCTCATCCACCCTACAGCCCGGATCTCGGACCTTCCGACTTCTACCTGTTTGACCCACTGGAGGATGCACTCCGCGGGAAGCAGTACATAGATGACGGCAGGGTTATTGATGCAGCAAGACGTTTTCTACAACGTCGACACGTAGAGTGTTAGCACGCAGGCGTACACGCCCTCCCAGTAAGGTGGCGTAAGGCCGCCGCAATGAACGAAGATTATGCTGAAAAATAGGGTGTCGCAGTGAAAAGAGCGCGGAATAATATGTTGTACTGGAATCCTGAATAAAACCAACCTTCAGAAAAAAATGTGTTGTGTTACTTATGGAACACCCCTCGTATTAAACTTTATAAGGCGGTGGGACACCATGCTTACTATTAAATGCGAATTGTAAACCACGTATCTGGTATAAAGTAACAGGTGTCAGGTAGGGGAAGGGCGTGACATTTGTTGACGTAGAAATTGCATCACAGGTTAAAAACAATGTCTGAATATTGCATGATTAATCGCAAGAACAAGCAGACGTCTCACTAATAATGCTTTTGACTGAATATTGTACACCTTCGTAAATTCTGAAGTATCTTGTAAATCTTTAAACTACAGTTTTCACCTGTTACCTGTATCAGTGGATTCTGTTGAAGTATCAGTAGAACGTCTTCCTAAATCATTGGCAATGGGCATTATGATGGTCACCAAGGAAAATGAAAATGTCAGAGGGAAGGTAAAATTTATGTGGATCAATGGACTCGCTAATATTAGTATACAGAAACAGTCGACGACGACCGCGCTAAACGACATATTTAAGAACTTCTTGTCACAGTCCTCACCCTTAAGATTGCATTATATACAAGACCAAGACGACAATGAGAAGACGAATATGAATTATCGACATGCAGAAAATGGAAATATTATGGGCAAATACGGTTAAACGTTCCCTTGAAGGCAAATAATTAAGGCATGAGATACGCCAGCCATCTTCATCGAATCTTACCGTGAATGTAATGCTGTAAGCGTGGTAGGTATCAGTCATATTGTTTCGAGTGTAAAATGTATGAAAAACAGCAAAGTGGTGTAATACAGTATTTATGAGGTCTTATTAACCATTACCAACAAATACAGAAGTCGTCCTTCATCATTTTAAGTACATTTTAAGTACATGTACCTTGCTCTATAAAATAATTGAAAATTCCTATGACACTGAGAGATGTATTCCCGAAAAGTTCATTACCCTTCATTAATTTTATTTGGCGTTGCTACTTTTTTCCGTCCGTGTATTTGTGACACTTCTCACATGGTCACTTCTTCGGTCACTTAGATATTTTTCTCAACGCTGAAACGCGTTTTTTCTCTGGCAACCAAGCGTGGGAGCTTCATTTTCTTGAACTCACTGACATGGAGCGCTGTTATGTACATCACTACATCTATTTCGGAATTTGGAACACGTCGTTTCTTCATCCAGTTAACGTAAAACGTCATCACGTTTTGTTACCGAATGGTGAAGCCTTTAAAATTCTTTACGGAACTTAAAAATCCTTTATACCACTTTTCTGCACTGCGATAGCATTGCATGCCCAAATTTATTTGATGGTGACTTCGTTCTAGATATTTAACAAAAAAAAAAAAAAAAAAATAGTACAACCTCTGCAGGGAATGAGAACAACAGCTGGACTAGTGAAATACAGACAGTCTGAAGTATACAATACATACCGTTGACAGGGGTCCGAGTGCTCATTCCACTCCCTCTCTCACAACATCTCGTGCATTTACTTCCACATTTGCCACTGGTGAACATATATCAGACAGGTAACGCATTTGTTTAACAAGTTTTTTCCAACCTTATCTATTTACACAATGGCCTCTTAAATTTTAAGTCATTTTCGTATGCAGTTTCATTCTCGGTCGTCCTGGCGCTCGTCTTCCTTCTAAAGGGATCATTCCATCAAAATGTTGACGAATCTTGTGCTTATGTTACCTGATCAGTCCATTCAACATTTAAGCTTGTAACTACTTGACATTGTCAAAATGAGAGCAATCTCTATTTCAGTTATATAAAAAAAAGAAAAGGGCTTCAAAAATGGCAGTTTTAATGCCCAGATCGCAGCTGATACATTTCCTGATTACTATTTCGGTAAATTTATCTCCACGTCACCAGATACGTGAATTACAAAGCCCCTACGTGTGGCAGATGGCAATGTAAAAGGTCATTGACAGCTTCAAAGATTTTGCCTAACATTTTCCTCTGGAATATGCAGAGGATTTCAATATCTTTTTTCGTCGGAGTCCAGGTTTCACATGCATATTATAGACGCATATATTGATGCATATATTGATTGATTTTACTAGAGACATTTTTGTCCTTCAAGATGTCTGGATACAGTATGTTTTATTCGCGCTCTAAATGCTAATTCTAGTTTCAAATTTAACATTATGTGTTTCATTGAAGAATATCCGCAAATATTTACATTCCTTTATTTGTTCAGTTTTTTCAGTTTGAACGTACAAGTTATCCTTGCGATTGAGAATATGGACTAGTACAAACTGAACTGCTCAACAAACAACTTTTGCAAATTTCTGTTGACTGGTAGAGATGGTATTTTTTTATCGGAAATTTCTTTCTTAATACTCCTCTGACGACGGGAAATCGCTACGTTCGGACACATGTGTGTTGGAGGTAAGTGCTCTTCAGAAAGGCGCATGTGTCTCCAGTGGTGAAAGGCAAAATGCGTTTCTTACACTGTTTCTATTTAAACATTCCTCGATGCGATATTTCAAACACAGAACGTGTGCGGAATGTCACACTACTGCTGGAAAGATGTCAGCACGGTAAGTTGCCCCACAAATCGACACACGCCCCGCAGCATACCATTTCATGGCCGCACCCTTCGGCTAATGCTGGTCGCTGTTCTGAAAGCCAGCGCCGTTTCCCAGTTTCCGAGGGACGAGGACTGTTCTCCAGCCTGGAGATAATGCGACGGTTTTCCTTAAACCGGATAAATGGGTTGTAGTCTCGGCCGACCATGCTCTTTTCAAAGGCGCGTTCTTACCACAGGACGACCGGCGGGTCCTAACACCCTTTGCGAAGTAACACACAAAAGCGTCGTCAAGAGGCAGTACTTAAAGCAAGTACTATGAGCTTTTCCAGGAAACAGCGAGTCGAAATGTCTGAATTTTGTTCCTCAAGCAGAGTGGCAGGAAGGGCTTGTGGCGTTTATGTCACATCACTACTCACGTTTATTACGTTTTGTTGGTACGTTGTAACGCACGGTATAAGAAGATTTTGTTACGGGAGGCTAGTGAGTAGGTAGGATCAAAAGGCAGACTCATCGAACGACACGCCGGATGGCCGCACAGCGACAGAACGGTCTGGCGTGCAACAGTCGTATCGTACTGGAGTAGAGAGACAGTCGGATTCACCTAGAACGCTGGACATCAAGTCACGAATCTTTTATTATTTATATTTATTGTTTACGTTAATATACGGCTCCAACCCTGTTGATGACGTTAGTTGCACTGAGAAATGATTAACAATGATTTCAATATTACTCATTTCATCAGGACATGACAACTACAAATTTTAGTTACTGTCTGTGCTTCTTGATGGAAGGGATGGACCAATGACAAGTGCGCTCTGAGAAGGCAGGCGCCAAACTGCTAAGGCAGCTCACATTCAGTCTACGGTAGGTTTCGAGGAGGTAATGCAAGAATCCGTGTATGAAATCTTATTTCATGTAAAGACGGAACAGTTTGTTGAGATATTGCCCCGGATGACGTACTTGGGCGATTTTGCGTTAATTCTAGGCAGTCTATGATCGCTTTTCGAGGTGGCAACACACGAATTAGTGTGAAGTGCAACTTGGTTCCGCATAGAGACGGAATTAACGTTAAAGTTGCCTAGGAAAACATATTTGTGCGATCCAATGTTGATTCTAAGATCTTGTGAAGAAGTTTCGTGAGTTTTGGAGTGCTCGAGAACTAATGTTTATTGAGCGGGAATCTTATTACGAATATTAACGACAGACTAGCTCTAGAAATCGTTTTACTTACTTTACGATTAATGAAATAAAATTAGTTGGCATCCTAACATTTAACAATTCTTATTATGCTTAGCACCTAAGGCTATCCACGTGTCACGTTATTACACACTGTTTACGGCACAAGCGTTAGAGCTCCCGACCGACGGCGAAGAAACCAAGAGGGAAAACGGCTACGGGACATCTTTAGAATATGTGAGGTGAGCAAGTTGCCTCCAGCTGTGCTAGGGAGGGAGATCGCAGGCATTTCTTGCTGAAATCCACAGTGTTTGTTAATCCCGGCACATCTTTAAGATGGGAAGTTTCATTTACTGTAACGCACTGTGTAGCTTATGGGGATCAAATCCGCGTTTACTGTGAGACTACATTTTACCACCGACCCCAATATTCGTAACACTTGACATCCCCTGTGTGGAGAAAAATGCCGCTAAACGTCGGTTAATTTAAATAGGAAGCATTAGACCCTCTTAATATTCGTTAGAAGCAAAATATTGAAATATTTTCGTGGAGCGATTCGGAATTCGCTGAATCCTTGGGTCAGTCGCAGCCCCTGGACCTTGTGGCACACATCTGTGGATTTAAAGGCACTGTGTGTGTTGCCTAGAATAAGTGATCATCAGAGACCAATAAAGCCATTCTGCTACGGAAAATTGAATTGGCAGGTGCATGGCCTCTGCTCGGACTGAAAGGCTCAGTGCTTTACCGGTTATGTGAGCAACAGTGTGATTTAGTAAGCGAGCAATTCCTCTTTGAGCAGACACCTCGCTTAGAAAGTGGAGACACCAGCTAGTTGGAGGTAGCGTCTGATAAGAACGAGGCGGACTTGCCGATTCTTAGCGAAGCCAATAAATTCCATTTGTTCCAGTGGAAACTTGAAGGGTGATACTTTTCTGTGCGCCCTGCCCCAGTTTGGCTTCACCCAGTTATGCTGTCCAGTTTGTGGAGGTACCCCTAGGACAGTGCTGGGTCAGGGATTTTCTCTGCCTCGTGATGACTGGGTGTTGTGTGCTGTCCTTAGGTTAGTGAGGTTTAAGTAGTTCTAAGTTCTAGGGGACTGATGACCATAGATGTTAAGTCCCATAGTGCTCAGAGCCATTTGAACCCTAGGACAGTGGTTGGCAAACTCATTAGTCAGCAGTAGGCTGTAGGGACCAGGAACCAGTTTCAGACGGTTTTCACTTTACGCAGTTATGCTGTCCGGTTTGTGCATCAGAGTATCGGCTGTAGAGACTAGGAATCAGTTTCAGATGGTGTTGTGACTATTTGCGGTGTTCGTTTTCCAAGCCAGTTGCCCAGCCTGGTAGTCTTTTGAAAGTAGTTGGATTGCTACAGGACATTCATTAGCAGTACCGTGGACGTATGAGTAGTGTCATTTTAACCCTATCTCACTGGTGAAAGGTAGGCTGGCGACCCTTGTATATATATTGGTAGTACATACGCTGCAGTGGAAGGAATTAATAAGAGGTCGCCAATAAACAACAGCGTTATTTGTTTCACGCACCGCACAGCGCCAAAGAGTGCGTAGATTCAGGTCGGCCGCGAGTGGGACTTCGTCCAGTGCTACGGAAGCTCCAAGGCAAGGAACCTTTCAACTCCAGTGACGTCATGCGAGTACTGAGACGCTATCGTAAAACAGAAAATATCGAAGATCTGCCTCGTAGTAGTCTTGGTGAGCTCCGAGTGATGACCGCTACCTACGAAGTGTGGCTCACAGGTACCCCTAGGACAGTGGTCGGCAAACTCATTAGTCAACAGAGCCAAATATCAGCAGTGCAACGACTGAAATTTTTTTATGAGAGCCATATTTTTAAAACTTAAACTTTGTTTGTAAGTACATTGTCTAACTTACGACTGTGCTGGTCTTTGCTAAAAATTCCTCAATCCGGTTATTTTAAGTTCGGTGAAATTGACTCTTTTCAACTATTACACTCACACACTTCTTGTATGCTTGTTTCGTCTATCTCATTTTATTCATATTCTCCGTAAGTCCAAAGCATCTCACCATACCTTTCTCAATACAGAACACTACATCTTTGTTCATTCCACAGCTTTCCCTAAAATTAAATTAATAAACTTTATTTAAAGTTTTAAGTCTCAGTTAAACTAAAGGCATGAAGAATAAATCTTTATCACAATAATGATAATCTTTATTGATTAAAAACTGGTATCCGTAAAACTAAATCATGGCAATGGCTGCCGAATATTAATGTGATCAGCAGCCTTGCATCTTCTTGGAAAGATAGGGTAAATCACATTTGTGTATTATTGCTTTTAATGTTAGGCATGATTCCAGGTTTTCATCAGTAAGACGACATCTCAATTTACTCTTGATAAGATTCATGCTTGAAAATGATTGTTCGCATGAATATGTAGACCTGAAAAAGAAAAGAACAGCAAAGACTTTTTTCAGTTGATTTTATGAGTCAGGAGTACTACGCCGGGTGTTGCAAATCAACATTTCTTCCTTCTCCAGGAGAGCTTCTTAATGAATGCTGCAATAGTAACTAAATACCTCGTGATTAATTTTTTCTTTCAAAACCGCAACAAACCCATTTCTTACGCTGGTCATATTTTTCACCTCGTCCGTTGAAATTGAGGGACTGTTGAGTGGAACACATTTTTCAGTGCACTCATATTACAGTAATTGATGTATCCTCTCGACGTATTTGAACTTTCAGTGACAATAATAGAAAATTTCTTTTTTAGAGCTGCAACTGGTAAAGTCGAAACCAATTTAATATCTTCGACTTGCTGGTCGATTACATTTGAAGACTTTTGAACGTTCTAACATTTACTGCTTTAGCAGAGAATGGTAATTCAATAAATTTTTAGAACATCTGCTTAGTTCTTAAAAACCCGAAATAGCTCTACGGATGCATCTAAAAAACAATTTTTTATGTACTGTATTCGCCGTCTGTATACGGTTTTCCTTTCTTAGCAGTCTCTTGACTAACCACAATGCTTTCAATACTAGCGCTATTGGGGAGTGCATCATTGCACAATGAGACAGCTGACTGACTGATTCAGTCACTCAACACGTACATCAAACGCTCACGCCTCCTCCTCGCGTAAAGGCCGACTGGAACTTTGTGACGCATAAATATGCAGAACGGCAGCTGGTGGGGGCACCTTAGAGGGCAGACAAAACGCTTCGGAATGACGCAGGTGGAATTTCCAAACACAGGGCTGCGTATTTAAACTACAATACTGATGTTACGCTGATGGTCCACGAAGTTTCAGTCGCACGGTACGTGCGCGCCCACAGGCGGTATTTAGTGAAGGAGCCACACATCCGAGAGGCCAAAGAGTCGGGTATGGTTCGCGAGCCGCGGTTTGCCGACCACTGCCCAAGGAGAATGGAGCACAACCTTCCTAGACGCAGATGAGAGGGGTGTATCGGCCCAAGCATGATGCAACGGTCTCCGCACGACTAATTTGACCTCTCGGCGTCCACCGCACACAACAGTACAAGCACCCAGCATCGTGAGGCGCAAAGGAGGTGGGCAAAGGAACACCTGGAAAAGTGGCGTTGAGTTCTCTTGCGCAACAAGTGTAGGATTTGTCTGAGGCCTGGTGTTATTGTAGAAGAGTGTGGAGTCAGCCAGGTACCAGTGCGCGCCTTAGTTGCTCAGATCCACGGTTTCAGCAGCGAGGTGGGTCATTAATGGTTTGAACCGATACCATGTACGGTTTGGCGGATGCCTCTCCTCTCAATAAAGGATAATTTGAGGGCTGTGCAGTAGCGGGCCAAGATCTTACACCCTATTTTCCAGCCCTACACTAAACATATCGGCAGTGTTTATCAAAAGCGGACACACTTTTCACACGGAGTTCTGCGCCATCTTTGTTTATACAAAATAACATTATTCAAAGTATGTCGAGCTCCCTCCTTTTTTTACGGTTCCGTTCCTCAATCGCTAAATACGGAACGCTTATAGATGACTTTGTTGTCTGTCGGTCTGTCTGCCTGTCTGTCCGTCCGACGGATAAAGACCCATTTTCTCAGCAATGGACGCACGTATGAAGTTGAAATTTGTGTCACATACCAAGGTCTATGGTTCCTTGGCAATGTAGGACACTAAATCTTTGCCGTGAAAAGATATGACAATTTATGCCACATATTTTGACACTCGCTAACTCACTCAACAAAACCTATAGGGTACTTTCCGTTAACTAGAATCATGAAATTCGGCAATAAGCAAGGTATAACAATACAAGTAAGGACAAAAAGTTCAAAATTTTTAATTTGTAATTACATCACACGAAAAAAATATTTCTTTTGTCATTTTCCATCCGACTTCAAACTTAAAGTAATGTCGAAAGTCTTGGAATTCCCGGGGCCGATATCTTGGCAGTATCAAGGTCGAATACAAAGAAAAACCGTCGAGAATGTGAACTATCTGTATACGTAATTAGGTTTGTACGGAATCTTGAGAGCGCGAGTTCTACTTGCACCTGGCCAATTTTTATCTTTTGTTACTTCGTGGTTGGTTTCGGGAAGAGTCGCCCATCTTCAGATCATTTCTCGAAGTTACGGAGTAATCAGTCTTAAGGAACTATCGATTATATTACAGTGAAACTGATAGTTCACTTATGACTGGTTATGCCGTACCCACGAGAAATAATATGAGGGTGCGCGACATTACCCGAAATCGACCACGAAATAATAAAAAGTAATAAAAATCAGCGATCGATCGACAGAAACTAAGCCTATTTCTGTGATGGCTTCGTCTTTCATAACGCAACAGCGCACCACGCACACAGCATGAAGACCTTCCTCCAGCAGACAGGCACCAACAGAATAAAATGGTCTTTAATATCAGATGATATTAAGCCGATTGTCTTGGCATCTGTTGAAACTTGCAGTAACTCGTTGCAGCAACCTGCCTCACAACCTGGAAAAAATTTGCACCTCATAAAAAGAAAAAAAACTGTATCTATGAATATAATATCAGCGAACCACAGTTGAAATCGATAAACTCATACGAATACCTGGGTGTAACAGACAGTAGGGACATGAACTGGAACGATCACATTGGCTCAGTCACGAGTAAAGGAGATAGCAAACAGCAGACTTGGGTTTATTGATAGAATAGTAGGGAAATCCAATCAGTCTACAAAGGAGACTGCTTACAAATGACTCGTGCGACCCATCCTAGAATACTGTTAGAGTGTGTGGGAGCCATACCAAATAAGACTAGCAGGAGATATTGAACGTACAAAGAGAAGAGCAGCACGAATGCTCACAGGCCTGTTTGATCCGAGGGAGGGTGTCGCAGAGTTTTTGAAAGAACTGAGTTGGCAAACTCTTGAAGATAGACGGAAACTACTCCAAGAAACTCTACTAACAAAGTTTCAAGACCCCGCTTTAAATGATGACTATAGGAACCCACTAAACCTCTACATATCTCTCCCACAGGAATCGTGAGGGCAAGACTGGACTGACTACAGCAAACACAGACGCATCTAAACAATCACTCATCCTGTGTTGCATACGTGAATGGAATGGAAAAAAGCCCAAACAACTGGTATAGGGAACGAATCCTCTGCTATGCACTTGACAGTGGTTGGCAGAGTATGGATGTAGATGTAGGCCGCCGTTGACGAATGGGACACACCTGAATGAGCAGCAACATCGCGACCACCTTGTGGACACCATACCGAGGGGAATCTAAGCGTGTTTCAGCGCACGAAGTGGAGTACACGGTACATAATTTCGGACTTTATCCTGCAGCAGATTTTGACATGACAAATGTCGCTATATTTTAGTTATTCTTAAGTATTTGTTTTACTGTCAGTTTATTTATTATACCGAAGTTGCAATTTTTTGGGAGGCAGTTTCAGAGAGCTTAGGGTAACTGCTGTGTGAGAGCTATAATTTTTCTCCTGTTGTCTCTTGAAGGAACTATGTTACAGCAAAATTGGAATGCTTGTTTTAAATTTTATAGCGTTTTTCATGTCTCTGATGGGTCGGATTATTTTTCTGTTATTATGGTGTGATAACTGGTGACAGACACAATAGAAGCTGCCTACAGACAGTGTCCTCAACTGTAAACAACAAAGCGGCTTAATTTTGGTACAGTACTTGTTGACGGCAGCGTACCAGTCTGTGTTCTGTATGGCAGAATGTAGAGCATGGTACAAAGGGAGCGGGGTGTTGCACACTAAGTTTTCAACATTAAGTCTCAGACAACGCTGTGCCTTCCAGCTCTGTCCCTCTGTGAATCGATTTTTACTGTCCGAATAAAAGGAAGGCTCGTGGGGGTCAGATGAGCGGTCTTCCCCGCCAATTTACTGCCGCAGTTGCGATTTATTGGCGTAATCAAAAATGCATTAGCAGCGCATTGACTGCCGGGCCGGCACTGCCGCCTCCCCACTACAGGCACGCGGCAGCGGCCGTCGTCGAGGGGGCACACTTAGACCCCCGAGACCGCTCACCGCCCACTGTATCGGAATTTTTTTTGAAAATTTTTTTTTTTTTACACTAATCATTCTCTATCCCTAAAGATAAAGTGGGCTGTTCGAGTTATGACACACTGTACGGTAAGGGTCTTTTCAACCAAATAACAAGAAGGTTGGTAGTGGGACAATGGACGTCCCAACTGAGAATATCTCGTACCTTATCCTTATGGTCGCATTAATTGATTATGGTATCGTCCGAAAATCACAGTGCCGCACCAAAGTCAGCAACGTGCATCGATACCACAGAGATTAGCGATGTCTTCCTGCAAACTGCAAAGACGAATCGAACTGTACTTTTGTAAATATTTAACTTATTTCAAGAGAAGAGTTTGTAATTGTGTGCATCAAGTGGTGCTTTAGAGTTCAAAGACAGTTGCACGTATTCAACGCACTCCTCTGGCAATGGATTCTACACTGAGATGACAAAAGACATGCGATAGCGATTTGCACATATGCAGATGGCGGTAGTATCGCGGACACCAGGTACAAAAGGGCAGTGCGTTGGCGGAGCTGTGATTTACAGTCGGATGATTCACGTGAAAAGGTTTCCGACGTGATTATGGCAATTTCAAAAATTACGTCACACCACGGACAACGCAATGGCCAACTGACTTCACTTAACGACCGAGAGCATCGAAATTCGTGTAGAGTTGTCATTGCTAACAGACAAGCAACATTGTGTGAAATAACCGAGAAATCATGCTTCCTTTGAATCTAAGAGCCCGTATGCCTTCGTAGATATGCTGGTGCTGCATTTTTTTCAGAAGCTTATAACGTGATCGCAATTTTCCAATCACAAGGAGCTTATTGAGACTATTCGATAAATATGGGCTAAGAATGTGACCGACCCTGCAGAGTAGTAGATGTAAAATGCAGTAGACTTCCATCAGGGACTGGCGAAACCAACTCGCAACATTTTACACCACTGTTCTTCCCATTAAAAAATATCGTAGCGTTTACAGAGCCTCAAGCTGACGCAGTCACATACGTTCCAGTCCCAGAAATACTGGTGGTTTCCAGACTAATGCACAGAACTACTTATTTGCTTACAGCACTTTTGTGAGTTGGCAGCGACACACTTTTGTGTGGCGCGAGTGTCTCTTGTCCCTGCAATGGCGGTCTGTGTCACAATCGAACCCTACTGTCAGCTTTTACTATCTGAAATTGGGACCCATCTGACCATTGTTTAGCAGTCGTCTAGGACCCAACTGGTATAGTCACGAGACCAGGAAAGGTGCTGCAGGCGCCACAGTGCTGCTAGCAAAGCCACTCGCGTCCGTCGTCTGCTGCCACAGCCCATTAACGCCAAATTTCGCTGCACTGCCCTAATTGATACGTTCGTCATACATCCCACATTCTTTCTGCAATTAGTTCACGCAGTGTTGCCGGTCTGTTAGCACTGACAGCTCTACACAAACGCCGCTGCTTTAGGTCGTTAAGTGAAGGCCGCGGGCTCAAAAATGGTTCAAATAGCTCTGACCACTATGGAACTTAACATCTGTGGTCATCAGTCCCCTAGAACTTAGAACTACTTAAACCTAACTAACCTAAGTACATCACACTCATCCATGCCCGAGGCAGAATTCGAACCTGCGACCGTAGCGGTCACGCGGTTCCAGACTGAAGCGCCTAGAACCGCACGGCCGCAGGCTACTGCGCTGTCTGTGGAGAGCGGTAACGCCTGAAATTAGGTATTCTCGGCACATTCTTGACACTGCGGATCCCGGAATACTGAATTCCCTAATGACTTCCAAACTGGAATGTCTCATATGTCCAGCTCCAAATACCATTCCACGTCGAAAGTCTGTTCATTCCTGTTGTGCGACCATATTCCTGACGGAAACCTTTTCACATGAATCACCTGAGTACAAATGACAGCTCCGCCAATGGAGTACCTTTTTATACCTAGCGTACGCCCTCTGGCTCAGCAGCTGTTGTGGCAGAGCACCTGAAGGAAAATTTGGAAAATATTTCGAGTAGATTTCCCCACCATGTTATAGTTCTGGGTGGAGATTTTAATTTGCCGGATATAGACTGAGAGACTCAAACGTTTATAACGGGTGGCAGGGACAAAGAAACCAGTGAAATTTTTTTAAGTGCATAATCTGAAAACTACCTTGAGCAATTAAACAGAGAACCGACTCGTGGCGATAACATATTAGACCTTCTGGTGACAAAGAGACCCGAACTATTTGGAACAGTTAATGCAGAACAGGGAATCAGCGATCATAAAGCGGTTACTGCATCGATGATTTCACCCGTAAATAGAAATATTAAAAAAGGTAGGAAGATTTTTCTGTTTCGCAAAAGTGACAAAAAGCAAATTTCGGAGTACTTGACGGCTCAACACAAAAGTTTTGTCTCAAGTACAGATAGTGTTGAGGATCAGTGGATAAAGTTCAAAGCCATCGTGCAATGCGCATTAAATGAGTATGTACGAAGCAAGATCGTAAGAGATGGAAAAAAGCCACCGTGGTACGACAACCGAGTTAGAAACCTACTGCAGAAGCAAAGGGAACTTAACAGCAAACATAAATATAGCCAAAGCCTTGCAGACAAGCAAAAATTATGCGAAGCGAAATGTAGTGTGAGGAGGGATAAGCGAGAGGCGTTCAATTAATTCGAAAGTAAAGTTCTATGTACTAACTTGGCAGAAAATCCTAAGAAATTTTGGTCTTACGTCAAAGCGGTAGGTGGATCAAAACAAAGTGTCCAGACACTCTGTGACCAAAATGGTACTGAAACAGAGGATGACAGACTAAAGGCTGAAATACTGAATGTCTTTTTCCAAAGCTGTTTCACAGAGGAAGACTGCACCGTAGTTCCTTCTCTAGATTGTCGCACAGATGACAAAATGGTAGATATCGAAATAGACGACAGAGGGATAGAGAAACAATTAAAATCGCTCAAAAGAGAAAAGGCCGCTGGAGCTGATGGGATACCAGTTCGATTTTACACAGAGTACGCGAAGGAACGTGCCCCCCCTTCTTGCAGCGGTGTACCGCAGGTCTCTAGAAGAACGTAGCGTTCCAGAGCATTCGAAAAGGATACAGGTCATCCCCGCTTTCAAGAAGGGACGTCGATCAGATGTCCAGAACTATAGACCTATATGTCTAACGTCGATCAGTTGTAGAATTTTGGAACACGTATTATGTTCGAGTATAATGGCTTTTCTGGAGACTTGAAATCTACTCTGTAGGAATCAGCATGGGTTTCGAAAAAGACGATCGTGTGAAACCCAGCTCACACTATTCGTCCACGAGTCTCAGAGGGCCATTGACACGGGTTCCCAGGTAGATGCCGTGTTTCTTGACTTCCGCAAGGCGTTCGATACAGTTCCCCACAGTCGTTTAATGAACAAAGTAAGAGCATGTGGACTATCAGACCAATTGTGTGATTGGATTGAAGAGCTCCTAGATAACAGAACGCAGCATGTCATTCTCAATGGAGAGAAGTCTTCCGAAGTAAGTGTGATTTCAGGTGTGCCGCAGGGGAGTGTCGTAGGACCGTTGCTTTTCACAATATACATAAATGACCTTGTGGATAACATCGGAAGTTCACTGAGGCTTTTTGCGGATGATGCTGTGGTATATCGAGAGGTTGTAACTATGGAAAATTGTACTGAAATGCAGGAGGATCTGCAGCGAATTGACGCATGGTGCAGGGAATTGCAATTGAATCTCAATGTAGACAAGTGTAATGTGCTGCGAATACATAGAAAGATAGATCCCTTATCATTTAGCTACAAAATAGCAGGTCAGCAACTGGAAGCAGTTAATTCCGTAAATTATCTGGGAGTACGCATTAGGAGTGATTTAAAATGGAATGATCATATAAAGTTGATCGTCGGTAAAGCAGATGCCAGACTGAGATTCATTGGAAGAATCCTAAGGAAATGCAATCCGAAAACAAAGGAAGTAGGTTACAGTACGCTTGTTCGCCCACTGCTTGAATACTGCTCGGCAGTGTGGGATCCGTACCAGATAGGGTTGATAGAAGAGATAGAGAAGATCCAACGGAGAGCAGCGCGCTTCGTTACAGGATCATTTAGTAATCGCGAAAGTGTTACGGAGATGATAGATAAACTTCAGTGGAAGACTCTGCAGGAGAGACGCTCAGTAGCTCGGTACGGGCTTCGAGAACATACCTTCACGGAGGAGACAAACAGTATATTGATCCCTCCTACGTATATCTCGCGAAGAGACCATGAGGATAAAACTCAGAGAGATTAGAGTCCACACAGAGGCATACCGACAATCCTTCTTTCCACGATCAATACGAGACTGGAATAGAAGGGAGAACCGATACACGTGGCTTGCGGAGTATGGATGTAGATGTAGACTACCATCATCTGTATATGTGGATATCACTATCCCATGATTTTTGTCGCCTCAGTGTATGTACACTGATTAGCCAGAACCTTATGACGAACGGACTAGTACCGATGTAAACCCGTCTAAGCGATTGGTATGTATGACAGTCAGAAACACGAACAGTGGATGAGGTATCAGTGATCGTGCTGTCTGTGTGTAGATGGCCCGGAGGTTCGGCACGAGCATTTCGGAAACTGCACGACTTGTGCGTTCGAGTAGTGCTGTAGTGAATGTCTTCAACACGTGTCGAAACCAAGGTGAAACCACATCCAAAGGTCGTAGGATTGGGCACCGACCCTTCATTACAGATGTCGGACGTCGTAGGCAGACTGGTAAAACAGGACAGGCGGTGAACTGTGGAGGAACTGACATCAGACTTTAATGCTGGGGAGAGTATAAGTGTGTCTGAACAAACAGTGCACCGAAGGCTCCTAACGACAGGTCTCCGCAGCCGACGACTCATGCTTGTGCCAATTGTAACACAATGACATCGGCAACTACGACTGAAATGGGCACTTGACCATCGGCACTGGACGTTGGCGCAGTGGCAGAGCGTTGCTTGGTCTGAAGAATCTCGATACCTTCTTCATCATGCAGATGAGAGGACGCGAATCAATCGTCTTCCAGGAGAGACAATCTGGCGGCGGCTCCATTATGCACTAGGGAGCATTCACGTGGGCATCCATGGGTCCAGTGGAGCTCGTGCAAGGCACCATGACGGCCAAGGAGTATCCTGTACTGTTTGCAGCCCACCTTTACCACTTGATAACGACAACCATCACATTTCCCGACAGCAGTGCATTTTTCAACTAGGCAATGCGCCATGTTACATGGCTAGGAGTGTGTTGGGTGGTTCGAGGAACACAGTGGTGAGTTCAAATTGATGTGCTGGCCCCCCCAACTCGCCAGATATGATCTGGATCGAACACATGTGGGGTGTGAGTGAACGTGGCGTCGGAGCTCAACGCCCCCCCCCCCCCCCTTCCCAAAATTTATGGGAATTAGGTGACTTGTCTGTGCAGACATGGTGCCAACAGGGACCTACCAATGCCTCATTGCTTCTATGCCACGACGCGTCGCCGCTGTTATCCGTGCCAAAGGTGGACATACGGGCTAATCGATAAGTGGTCATGATATTCTGGCTGATCAGTCCTTCGCTAGTGCGTTTTCAATTATAGATGAAGATGCACGAGTAATCAAAAGCAATGACAGCGGTGTGAGATGTATAACGTGTTGTGAATTGGCAGGAGCCAATTCACGGAGTTTGGAGGAAGCCGAAAGGCACGCGTTAAAGCTCACGCAAACTGGCGTGAGGTCTGGAACAGGACAATGTAATTAATATAGCCAATAAGGTACGTTGCTGCTGCAATACGTAACTTTAATCCATAATTGGTGTACATCGCTCTTGACGGTACATAATTACAATCTCAATATAACTAGTAATGGCGCCTTGCTAGGTCGTAGCAAATGACGTAGCTGAAGGCTATGCTAACTATCGTCTCGGCAAATGAGAGCGTACTTGTCAGTGTAGCATCGCTAGCAAAGTCGGCTGTACAACTGGGGCGAGTGCTAGGACGTCTCTCTAGACCTGCCGTGTGGCGGCGCTCGGTCTGCAATGACTGACAGTGGCGACACGCGGGTCCGACGTATACCAATGGACCGCGGCCGATTTAAAGGCTACCACCTAGCAAGTGTGGTGTCTGGCGGTGACACCACATAACGCTGATGAGGAGGCACGAAAACAGTTGCAAAGTACCGATACTGTAGTTGTAGTAGTATTCGAATTTAGAACCTCATCGATATCGAGGGCCAAAGACACAAAACGAATTTGATGTACTGAGGTGTCGAATCACTCGTGGTCTGCTTGCGTCATCCAACTCAAATAGATTAAGGAAACGACGGCCAGACGAGGATATCAACGCTGACAGAAATACAAAATGAATAAAGAACTAAAAAAAAGAACGTACGGCTTATTTTATTTGCATCCCTTTAGTACACGGAGGACCATGTTTTACATGTCTGCGAGGAGCGAAACAACCCTACATGTTAATTACATATTTGTAAACATAAGAAGCGCACAATATGTGCGGAATATTACGTGAATGTCGGAGAGGCAACCAGTCCAAACACAGACAAATGCTTGGAATTTCCTGACTACACGCGCAGGCGCACAGGATAAGGGATTTGTAGTGCGGTGGCGCCCAGTCGGTAAATTCGGATTAGAGGCGTGTTTGTCGCCGGCATCGCACGGCAGGGCGAATTTAAAGCAGGCTCACTGCGCGGGCGGCTATCTGCGTGAAAGCGCGCCCCTGGCCGCCGGCCGCGGCTGTGGAAAAACCGCAAATCCATAGCGTTGCATAAAACATGGCGACGGGAGACACGGCCACTCATGCGATTGGCCGGCTGCCGCCCCGAGCGCCCGTCACTTGTCTCCGGTCTCCAATAGTGCCAACTGTCCACCCGCGCGCCGACAGCCACGGCATTTTGTTACGCAGCGTCACAGTTCACGAAATTCTGGCCAAAGGACACGCGATTTTGTTAGACGAGTTTCTAGAAAAGAAGATGGAAAAGGCGGATTGCACTTCAACGAACAGCAAGAGTACGTGTCAATGATATTCGTGAATGGGATAGTTGAGCCTTCACCTTCGTTAAATTCGATGCTTTTCTTGGCATAGAAAGATGGCAGTTAGTTTATTTTAATTCTGTTGCCGAATGCCTTTCATATACTGACAATCGTCACATTATAGTCAGAGGCGAAAGTGTACGTCCTCCGTCAGTGAATGGCACAACTTTCTTTTGTGAGTATTCGTAAATTACAGTTTCGTGTGTCGTATTTCTTAGGTGAAAATGATAGTACAGTTCGCCATTTGTCTCGATAAAACCTATAATATCCTATAACAAGACAAATAAGGAGGGAAGCAAAATTGGGATTTAACTTTCTGCTGAAGACATAGTCACTACAGAAAAGTCATAATTTCAGATTGCTGGAAGTCGTATCATCTTCAAAGGAAACGCTCCGATATCTGTTTAACCCTTTGAGCACCAGAGGTTTCGGACTCAAACCACCATATTATTATTTTTTTAAATTATCAGTACCATTCGCTTGAAACCACTAATGCTGTTGCAAGACAGAGACATTTAGTGGTACACTGAGGCACTTTTACGAAAGTAAAGTGGTATTGTTAATACAGTGGTCAAAGCAACAGGAGGCATGGAAATTGTGCTAAGTGATTGTAGGAGAGTATGACGTGCGGTTCTTTGTGTAGCGATCATATTGATGAGATCATTGATAGTGATGTTAAGTATATCTGAAGTTATTGTAGCGTAAATTTGAGTTTGTGCTACTGCTTATATTAATTGCTTCGAAATGAAACTACGCAGGCAATATGCACTTTTTATAAAAAGTCTTTAAATTGTAGGTCCGTTTTTGCTTATGATTTGGAACTACAATTTGTTTTAGGCATTATGAGTTCATGGAAGTTTCGAGATGAAGGATTGTGTCTAGGAAAAATCTGAAAATGCTTTCAAATATATAATATGAAATGACGGGTGACTGTAAATTGCATCTTCCAGTGGTTCCAAAGTGAAACCACCTCCTTTAAACAATTGTTGGTTTACTTTTTGGCAATTTCTTCTTGTATTCGTTGCTTTCTATGATAATAAATGTTAATTTTATGAAAAATTTTGAACAGATATTTACACAAATTTTAAAGTGGCGTGTATTTCACCCGAACATACAGGCAAAGTAAAATCTATTTAAGACAAATGGTAAAACATAAAATATTAAAGTGAAAAGACGAAACCTACGCGTAAAATCGTAACTACAAAGTATCTTGTATTATTTGACTCTATGTGAATGTCACAAATAAAACAGAGGATAGTAAATTGTTCTGTACTACCGAAAAATGTTTAAGAGAAATTAAGCTAGCAGCTCATCAAAAACACTAAAAGATTGTTGTCTTTTACTTGTTACTTGTTCACTGATAATATTATCTTTATTAGTGTGACGAAGAGCATACATTTCAAGGTCTTCTAAAATGTCCAAATCCCTGTCTTTGGGTTCAAAGTGTAGCATGTCTTAACTGTTCTCAGTACGACGTAACTGGTGACCATGTTCCTTCAAATGACAGCCCAAGGCAATGTCATTACTTGCATAACTGTGCTTCCTGAACCTGGGTTAAAAATCCCTCCCTTAAGGCAATATGCAGGGAGCACAATTATTGAAGTAATGACAGATCTCTGGGCTGTAATTTGAAGGAACGCCTTTCAAACAACTAAGCTCAGCCTGTCCGCACTGTTCATCGTCCACATTTCGCTCTCATACAGATGGCAGTAGTATCGCGTACACAACGTATAAGAGGGCAGTGCATTGACGGAGCTGTCATTTGCACGCAGGTGATTCATGAGGAAAGGTTTTCGACGTGATTACGGCCGCACGACGGGAATTAACAGACTTTGAACGCGGAGTGGTAGTTGGAGCAAGAGGCATGGGACATTCCATTTCGTAAATCGTTAGGGAATTCAACATCCCGAGATCCACAGAGTCAAGTGTGTGCCGAGAATACTATTTTCAGGCTTTGCGTCTCACAACGGACTACGCATTGGCCAACGGCCTTCACTTAACGACCGACAGCAACAGCAACTGCGCAGAGTTGTCATGGCTAACAGACAAGTAACACTGTGTGAAATAACTGCAGAAATCAATGTGGGACGTACGACGAACTTACTGCCGACGTGAGTGCCTTTCCTAACAGCACGACATCCTCTGCAGCGCCTCTCCTGGGCTCGTCACCGAATCGGTTGGACTCTAAACAAGTGGAAAACCGTTCCCTGGTCAGATGAGTCCCGATTTCAGTTGATAAGAGCTGATGGTAAGGTTGGAGTATGGTGCAGACTCCACGAAGCCATGGACCCAGCTTGTTAAAAGGGCAATGTGCAAGCTGGTGGTGGCTCGATAACGACGTGTGCTTTGTTTACATGGATTGGACTGGGTCCTCCGGTCCAAGTAAACCGATCATAGATTGGAAATGGTTATATTCGGCTACATGGAGACCATCTGCAGCCATTCATAGACTTCATGTTCCGAAGCAACGATAGAATTTTTATGGATGACAATGCAACCGCGCCACAATTGTTGGCGATTTGTTTGAAGAACATTCTGCGCAATTGGAACGAATGATTTGGTCACTCAGATCGCCCGACATGAGTCCCATCAAACATTAGTGGGACAGAATCGAGAGGTCAGTTCGTGCACAAAATCCTGCACCGGCAACAGTTTCGCAAGTGTGGACGTCTATAAAGGAAGCTCGACTCAATATTTCTGCAGGGGGCTTCCAACGACTTGTTGAGTTAATGCCACGTGGAGATGTTGCACTACGCCGGACAAAAGGAGACCCGACAACGACCTTAGGAGGTGTCCCGTGGCTTTCGTCACCTCGGTGTATAGGCCTAACGCTACACTCCAGAGAAACGCTTCCAGAAAAACTTCGCAAAATTTAAATTTATATTCGATGCTAACGTATTTGCATCTGACATAAAAGCTTGGGGATATTCACTCTTCCTTCTTAATTATATTTCGTTATCTGGTTTCTGTACAAGTTGTAGACACTTTTCGATCCACGTATTTTATCTCCGACAACTGCAGAATTTCAGAATTTGTCAGTCATTTGTCAGTTTTTTTTTAATAATTCTACATTGCTATAAAGATGAGTCCGTCTTTATTTAGCCTCTTTTCTTAGACAAGTCGCAGGCTCAGATTTGCTTCCTGATTTCAGACAGTTCCCTGGAATACAAACTAATCTTCCACCAGTTCGGCTTCTGCAAGTCTTTCAATTCTTCAGCTGTTAATTCGAATAAATATTTTGAAACCGTGGCTATTCTTTAGCATTGGGATTATTACATTGTTCTTAAAGTTCGAAGGTATTTCGCCTGACCCATATATCATGCATGTCCGTCTCGACTCAAAAACTACAGATGAGAACGTGAGAATTTAATATTACGTGCAGAATGAAATTTTCACTCTGCAGTAGAGTGTGCGTTGATAAGAAACTTCCTGGCAGATTAAAACTGTGTGCCGGACCGAGACTCAAACTCGGTACATTTGCCTTTCTCGGGCAGTTTGGAAGGTAGGAGACGAGGTACTGGCGGAATTGGGAGGACGGGTCGTGAGTCTGCGTTGGTAGAGCACTTGCTCACGAAAGGCATAGGTCCCGAGTTCTAGTCTCGGTCTGGCACACAGTTCTAATATTATGTGTTTTAAGGGGGGTAGGACGTGAAACGGGCCGATTTGAAGCAGGAGAAGCACCACAGGACATTTCAATTTCCACTGTCTATACTTTTACAAATAAATTCATAAAACTTTGTCAGCATGATCAAGAAGGATTCGGGATTCACACTCGTAGCGGCGGAAGTTCAAAAACATGAACAAAATAATTTTTTTACATGTGAAATTTCATCATTTATTCACTTACTATTGGCTGCATTTGTTGCTATAGGAACACTTTTCTTCATAAGTAAGAGAGACTGTTCGATGTATTTTGCACAGCATACAAACCATACTTACAGGTGTCTGAAACTCTAGAATCTATTTAATTTATGAAAAAATGAATGAGCTGTTACGTTTTAAACTTTATGTTTAGAAAAAATCAAATTTTGTAGTTAATTATCTCAATTTTTACCACAGTTTTTAATAGATTTGGAAAATTCTAGAGTTTCATACACCTATAAGTATGGTTTGTATGTTGTGCAAAAGTCATCAAAGAATCTCTGTTACTTGTGAAGAAAAATGTACCAACAAATGCAGCCAATAGTAAGCGAAAAAATGATGAAATTTCACATGTAAAAAAATTTATTTTGTTACGTTTTTGAACTTCCACTGCTATGAGTGTGAATCCCGAAACCTTCCTGGTCATGCTGACAAAGTTTTATGAATTTATTTGTAAAAGTATAGACAGTAGAAAATAATATGTCCTGTCGTGCCTCTCCTGCTCCAAGTCGGCCCGTTTTACGTCCTACCCCCTTAATTACATCCGTTACATTATCTGTTCGGTCTGAGAGACAGACCAATGACTCACGCAGCAATAGAAGTGCTTCGGATATTCTTTTGTTATTGTGTTTCACTTTAATATAAGGGGCAGTCATACGAAAACGACACACATGGTAGAACAGTAAGTAATCTGTTTATTATATCAAAAGTAGTCACCCTATTAAGACATTCTTTCCACTGTGAGACAAGACGGTTAATGCCTTCACGGAAAAATGTTTGAGGTTACCTACGGAAGCGAGATTCTTCCCAGGCACCTACGTCTTCGACCGAAGCAAATCCACGGCCACAAATGTTTTTCTGCAGGGCTCCTAAAATATGTGAATCACATGGGGAGGGATTGGAGCCGTATGGAGGATGTAAAAGGGCTTCCCAGCGAAAGTTCTGCAGAGTAGTCGAAACAACCTTGGCAACATGTGGGCGGACATTTTATTGACAGCTTGTTTCAACAACTCTGCAGAAATTTTGTTGGGAGGCCCTTACACTTCCTGCATACAGCCCCTATCGTGTTTCTCCACTTTCACTTCCCTTGACCTTTATTGTTGTATATCTATGCGTAAAACTACAGTGAAAAATAATATTTCAAAAAAACTTTTAAATAAAAGTCGAAACGCCTCTGTAGTAATAAATGATGCAGCACGCAAAAGAAAAGTTAAATTAATATTATTATGCGTGACGGGAACGTGAATTTAAGGGAATTTCTTAGCTTGTTTTCTGCAATAACGATTGCAGCCGTCTACTGGACGATAGTGGTTTCCTAAGATTGATAAATACAGATTCTTCGTGACAGAGTGTCAGTACGAAGGGTTCGATAGTCCTATCTCTAGCATCTACGGAAATACGTGCTTATGCAGTCCACGGAGCTCGCTCGAATAACTGAAGCCCTTTCTACAGGAGCGACTTTCTGCTCGAAACCGACTGCTTGAAGCGCGTGCGCCTTTCGTGCCTGCCTGTAAATCAGTAACCAACCACGACGCGAGTGTGTCTATAACTCAATGATCTATAGATTGTGCCGAGTGCAAAGTTCTAATTTCCGAGTACGCTGCACGGGGTGCATGCGCAGAGACAAGGGACTATTGTAGCGTCTGCTAACATCGGAAGTTACAACCTATTCTTGTCGAGCTTATTCCTATTATAGGAATGGACTTTGTGCTTTCATGTTTGCTGAATCTTTACTCTGTTGTTTACTTTGTTTTCGCGACACTTTGAAAAGGTTGCAGGAGGTGCTGGTATTTTTACAAATAGTTTTCTCCAACAAGAGAGACAGAAGATATGAAAGCAAGAAGTATTTACAGAGAAAAAAGCCTACACCGTGCGTAAATAAGAAGGAAATAGGCAAACTTGTTTTAATAAAATCTATTTCAACACCGAGAGTCAGGATTACTGGACGAGAAAAATAATTTTCGTTGTTATTTGGCATTTATCAAGAAATCATGACACAAACGATAAAGCAAAAAGTCGCCATTTACTGTGTTATGCAGTTTGTCTGATGTGTTTGCATGTATATAGTTTTGGAGCAAATAAGTGTATGTATTCTGAAAAGTATGGATGACATTTTCCCCATTCTTTCATTTCTCAGGAGTGTGAACAGTTTACCACATAACCTTTGTCACGAACTTCTATCATCAATTCTTCTTAGTCATTGACAAACTCTATTGTCATTGCTTGTTCCTATATTTTGTTACTAAATTCCGATTTTTCCGTAAAAAGGGTAGTCCCTCATAGCCCCATTTTCATCATTCAGATGACAAACTGCACAGCAGACAACTATCACAACACCGGAAATTTTGGTGCTGACGTGTAAACGGAAACGATTGCTCAAAGCAGACGAGACAGTACGGAAATAAAACGCCAGGGCCGCTGCAGTATACGCACCTGTCTCGAGTTATCAGCTAGGACAAGAAAGTTGATTGTGTAAAAGAGGCTTGAATTTCTGCTAGGACGGCAGCTAGCACAGTGGTTTTGCTATGAGCTCTTAACTGTATTCTGCTTTCTGCATGAAATCCTTATCTCGACAGTGGAGGTCGACTGTGCTGGAGAAGGTCTGCGGCAGATAAACTCCGAGTAGCACTGGGGCTCAAAACTAACCGTTTCGCGGGAGTTTGCTACCAACTAAACATCCCTCCTGTGCTGGCGCCACGTTTTGGACTTTAACGTTCCTACTGTTTACATTACAAAGTTCCAAGTATCACAGACATTCTCCGGAGGTGAGCTTCAGGTTAATAAGATAAATTTTAAATGCGCCTTACTGCACTGCACATGATTTTATCCAAATGTTGGTAACTATGTTATTTTGTGCTGGTAGCGACTAGTATACGTCCAGAATTAGCACTGTATTTACAATATTTCAAATACAAAAAGTTTACAAAGTTACAACATGTGCTCATAGTGTGAGCTATTCGTCAAAGACGCATTTCTGGTGCATTACACACCACTTCACCAAATGTGAGATACGTATGTTTCAGTTCCTCGTTGATCTGTTCCTTAGCAAGTCTTTTCTTTACTATGTTTATCCTTTTATCAAGTGGACTATTCTGCCACCCACGGTACACGTAGTGAAGAGTTGTCCGTTGTGTAAACTATTATCGCTGTATAAGCATCCTAGCCGGCATGTGATACAATACAGATATGGGAGGGTACGTTGTGTTGTAGTTGCGGTCTTCAGTCCAGAGATTGGTTTGATGCAGATCTCCATGCTATTCTGCCCTGTGCAAGCCTCTTCATCTCCGAGTAACTACTGCAGCCTACATCCTTCTTAATCTGCTTACTGTATACATCTCTTGGTCTCCCTCTACGATTTTTACCCTCCACGTTTCCTTCCAGTCGAGTGCGTTTGCTTGTATCAATTTCTCAGCCTTCTAGGCCTGTTGCCACAGGTCGTCAGCGGACGGAGCAGCTTAGAAGGGTCGCTTCGGGCTGGTGATTTAAATATCGGTGACTGGTTCCCGACGGGGTGCCAACATAAGTCCGCACACGGCACAGCTCTGTGATGACAAACCGCAGTTGCTGTGTGCGAACGTGGGGCAGAGGCAGTATTGAGACAACGAAACAAAATCATCCGTCGATTACTTTTATCTTGAAAATGCAGATATCTTTAGATTTACACACAAGGAAACGTAGTGGTAGTGGATGTAAACATGATTTCATTTACACTTTTGGCAGATTTTGGTTCATTTGTTATTTTCCCGACGTTATTACTGTCCGTTTGCACACATTAACATAATTCTACAAAACGACTCCGACGCTGCTAATCCCACAAAAGAAAATTCCTTGTGTAATCTACTTTTTCTTGTATATTTGCTCCTGCTGACGTGTTTTTCCCTTTTCCAAACTATAGATGTACCGTACATTGTATACCTGTCATTTGAACTTCTTTTCCCACTTCACACCACGCCATCCGTATCAAATCCTTCCTCTTTAATCTGGGAGCTTATAGCCGTGTAAAATGCGATGTTCTTCCTCTTACCGTACAAAGCCAATGTGGTGTCACCGCCAGACACCACACTTGCTAGGTGGTAGCCTTTAAATCGGCCGCGGTCCTTTAGTATACGTCGGACACGCGTGTCGCCACTGTCAGTGATTGCAGACCGAGCGCCGCCACACGGCAGGTCTAGAGAGACGTCCTAGCACTCGCCCCAGTTGTACAGCCTACTTTGCTAGCGATGGTTCACTGACAAATTACGTTCTTATTTGCCGAGACGATAGTTAGCATAGCCTTCAGCTACGTCATTTGCTACGACCTAGCAAGGCGCCATTATCAATTGCTATTTATCCTGTGATGCATGTACCGTCAGACCGATGTTCACCAATTATGAATTAAAGTTAAGTATTCCAGAAGCTACGTACTTTTTTTACTAGACTCAATTCCTTTAACTGTTCCAGTCCTCACGCCAGCCTGCGTGAGCTTAAACGCGTGTACTTCGGCCTCCTGTCCTAGTGGATTGGCTGTCTTGCCAGTCCACAACAGCCAATGTTCAACATCTCTTTCATTTTCAAAATAAAACAGTACAATACAGAGTTCTGTACTAGGCGACGAGATTGCTTGGCAAAGCGCACGCCAAGTCGCTGGCACTGGTCGATAGAAGAACACGATGCTAACGATTTACTAGTGGCGCCACTCTACAGTGGTGCCGTCTGCTGAATCTGTTCAACTACACAGAAAACGATACGCAAGCGACCAGTCACCAACTCGCGTCGTCAACGTCTTTCATTCGAGTTGCTCCGTGTGCGGAAGGCCTACAGGAAGGGACATTAGACGCGATACCAGTTTACACAACATGCAGGAGTGTGACGCAGGGCACCAATCTCCCAGGCAACGACATATTCACTTTCCACATAAAAAAATGAAATTCGTGCGTTAACAGCGACGATTACCGGTTACTACGAAGGAACCATTTACAATGTTTTTTTGTACGCTGCTTACTAACTCGTCATGTGAATTTACTTCAACTCCACGGTTACACAGTCATAAACAGTTCCTGGTTGCGAATCCCAGTTTAAACAACAAGGCTTCTAGTCTTCGTACAAGGCTTCCAGCCTTCGTAATTCCATACTCAGTGACAAACTGTCTAGTGATCGTCTGCACGTGTGCCAAATTTCTTTGTCTTATCCCTGGTGGTTTACAATTTATAGCTTAACAACACATTTACGGTCAACGCTTCCGCGGTGCCTGGCTCTATCAAATATCCCAACGGACCTTGCCCTGTGCACATTTTTTAGCGGTTATTGGCTGCTGTAGATGATGGTGTGTATAATAATGATAATAATAAAGTTTAATTAGCAGAGATGTGACAAAATAATTACTTGTACAGACGATTTCTCTCTCTCCCTGAAATGGTGAGGTTTATCATTTACCTACCTGCACGCTGCTGTCCCCACCTTGGGTGGTACCGAACTAATTCTCTTCTAGGAGAAGTTCAGTTGATGGTTAATTGAAATAATCAGTAGGACAACAAAGGTAAGGTAGACAAGAGAAAATGGATCTGACCTGTTAAAATCTAGTATATTGTTCCTCCAGTAACACATGATAAATTAGCGAGATGGCTTGATAGACGAATACAACGGTAAATTTATGAAGGCCTGGTCCTTCTAATTCTTGCTGCAGGACAAAAATATAAAACATTCAGAGTATGAACAGCACTGAATTAAAACAATCGAGCTCTTGAACTACGAGAGTGTGAGGAGAGAACACATGGCCGGCCGTTGTGGCCAAGCGGTTCTAGGCGCTTCAGTCTGGAACCGCGCAACCGCTACGGTCGCAGATTCGAATCCTGCCTCGGACATGGATGTGTGTGATCTCCTTAGGTTTAAGGGGAGACGGTGACAGTCTTGCACTGATATTTTTGTAAATCCATATCTTTGCCATTTTTTGTACAATCTCATTGAAATTTTTCACACTTATGTATAGAGATCTAATATGATTTTTAAAAAAATTCGGAATTTTTAATAACAATCTAATGCAGTGAGATAATTTTGAATTTTTTATTGCATTATTAATTTAAGGTACACTTTTTCATAATTTCAAGGCAAATTTGGCAAATTTTTTTAATGGTAAAATAATTTACACTAATAGGTGTACAATTAAGTACAGAAGCTTTTTGGTAAATTAATGCTTTATTTTCTGTGATATTTTGGATTCGAACATTTTTTACAAGCAAACTTTTCAATACATAATCAACCACAAAACTTTGTATATCATCTCGATTAAAATTTTGTTCCACTTAAATACTGCTTCAAAGTAAAAGAATAGGTGTGCCAAATTTCATTGCAATCCTTCCAGTACTTTCTGATATATTTGTTCCTGAAAGCAGAAAACCTTAAGTTGCAGAAAAATCATTTTAAAGTTTGTATGAAATGTAAAAAAATAAATAAATAAATAAATAAATAAATAAATCATACCTTAGCTATAACTGCCCATATCCATATTCCATTTCTTCCTCATCATCCTCTACAGCTCTTTTAGCTTCTCTGCTCCTTTACCTAGTAATTTTTTGTATTTTCTGGACTAAAGTCTCCGCCTTTGCGATTCTTTGCTTATCGATGATCTGCAGTATCTCCTCAGTGAAGACTCCAGGTGTAAAGCCCAACTTGCTGAGGATGTGAAGTCTTGTCACATTCCCATCATTAAACACTGCTGCAGCTTCCAAAGTAGAAATCTTCGCCACCAAATTGGAAACAAACACAGTCTTTGGACATCTTTTCCAAATAAGAGCATTGAAACTTTCATTTGGGTTCTGTGTTTTCCCATACAGACATTTTTCTAGCAGCTCTGGTGAAGCCAGTGCTCTAAAAGTTGGTTTAATGGCCATTGAAACTTCATAAGGAAGGTTATTTTTATGGGTATAAGCTTCCCCACTTTCCTTACTTTTTAAAAATTTGCACCATTCATTAGAACAGATGACATGTTGAGGTGTAGTGTCTGTCGACAAGTAATGAAACCAAATGGCCCATACTGCTTTCCTCACACTGTCCAAGCTTGTGAGGTTACTTCTAATTGCAGCACCATAATAGACTTGTAGGCTGTCAGTTCTCTTCTTTGTTAGTCTATTTTTACTTCCCAGTGGCTTCCCATCCTCTAGTAGCTTGCCTTTATTGTCTGCAAGTCTTCGGAGTCGTCCACCCATCCTCTTCTGAATATGGCCTAAGCATTCCAATTTATCAATAGTGCAATCTTTTCCATAGGGCTGACTTTCAACTAAAAATCGAAAATGAATTTCATACTTGCAGCTTCCATCCCACCACTGGAGCCTGCATAATTTCTGCTACAAACAGCTTTATGGGCTTCTTGCCATTCTGTTTCTTTACCTGCATCAATATATTTCTTGTGCAAGGAACATGCAGAACAATATTTAGACATTACCTTAAGTCTAATACTTTTCCAGTGTCGACACTAATGATTGTTGAAACTCCAGTGAAGTATGCCCCCTCTTCATCCAGGAACTCTCACAGGAAACTGCTATTTCGTTGCTATTAGTTGCTTCCCAATTTTCTTGAATTGCCCCCCAGGACTGCCATTTTCATGCTCTCTTCACTTCTGCAATTGCATTGAGGAGAGCAGTATTCATTGCAGAAAATTTTAGGGGAAGACCAGGCATGGTTATAATACCAAATAAAAGGTTTCCACCATCTTTTCCAATCCCTATAGATCTTAGTCCATAAGCAAATCTCATATTGGCTTCATAGATTCTATTACTGACCTTAGATGTCTTGAATGGTCTGTCGTCATCACAGTTTTGACACAAAATGTGCAACGTGCAAACCAAACGTTCTCTCTTTCCATCATCAACCAAATCCACATTTCCTCCACAAACAGAGCACTTGCAGGCTTTTCTAAGTGCTTCTGCCACCATTTCCAGATCCACAATTCTGAAACCTGTATTTCTGTCATGATTTGTTTCTTCTGACACAATCCCTGTCCCAAGTTTTATTTTAGATGCACTTGGAGACAAGCTAATGTTTGCACCTGCAGGCGCGACCCTAACCTCAATGTCAGTTTTTCGCTTTATATCGGAAATATGGGACTTACTATATTTTTTAAATACTTTACCAGGCCTAGGCATTGTAAAAAGGGATCAACAGATTCAACCTTGCACAAAGAATGGCACAATAAATCAAGCATGACTCGAATTCCACTGAACAGCACAAAACTTGTTTACAACACTCCACAGCCTTCTATACCACACTGACTGAACGAGAAAATGGCTCCACAGCCTTCTTTACAAAATTACTGTTATGCATACAAAAAATCACAGCCTTCTGTATTTTCTAGGTCCACAGGCCAAATTCTGCAATAAAATTTTTCCTCCATTTGGTACATTGAAAAGCGGGCTTGGCGCATTACACTGCTTAGAGAACACATGGAGAACTTTCTTTACTAGCATGAAAAGTAACGGAAGCCCCGGAAGGGCACTTCAAACAACTAGTCCAGTATTACCTTAAATAACCCCCGGTTTATAGCGTATTGAACGGTTAGCAGTATATCTACCAACGCTGCTGGACGTGAACTCAGACATGATTTTAACTATCTGAACGTGAACTCAGACATGAATTTAACTATTTGCAACCTCGCGAGCGGAACCCTCCATGGCATGAAACTGTGCACAAAGCATGCTCACTGACTCCAAGATGGCGACTGGTCCCGAACTGACGACCGTCATAACCGTACACCTCCGTTTAGCTCGATCAGCTAGTCACAACTGGCGCTATCATGGCGTCTCTCGACGCTTTTGTGGCCGAGGAGCCCTCGACACAGCAAGCTTCCGCCGACAAGAGGGCCGTATAGCCAACCTAACCAGCGCTTCGGTTACCGTTAGCTCCAGTGTGCAGCGGTCAGAAACCACGTCCCAGGGGTTGGCAATGCTGAAGAGGCAGCAACTACTGCGAAAACGGCGGGCGTTCTCGTGTTCTTCCGCGGCAAGTAGCCATGGCTTGAATTTGAAACTAACGGCAGTCTAGCCTCTGTCAGTATTCGTCATCTTGTGATATTGTAGAATTAATCAAATTATGATCCAGAAAATTCTTTCCTGACACGAGCTCTTAGTCCGGTGGTTAGCCAAGCCGACGATGATCTCAAATCGTCGGGCGAAAGTTAGCATAATGCTGAATAATTAAATGGATGAATGGACATGTTGGGAAGGGCGCACGACTGCAAGGTCTTCAGCGCCCGAGCCAAAACAGTTTGAGACGATTGTCGAAAAACGACAATAAACAGGAGTGCAAAACAGCACGAAACTAAAAGCAACAAAATGTGGAAAACTATGTGTGTAACCACACGGAAGCACGAAACGAAGTGTCATGCCAGTATTAAAACATTAACTAAGCGGAAGGTAGTGGAGTTAAAACAATATAGCAGATGGACGCGGCTAGCTGACCACAAGAATAAAACAGGAGCCAGCCACTCTACAACACACTAAAACCTCCAGCCTAAAAGGTTAGGCCAGAGTCCAGACACATCGAAAACTTTAAAACCTTAGTCACATTCGTCGCATAAACAGCTAAAATAGAGGGCAGATTCCCACCGATTTTTGCCTTTGTCTTTGCCCTTGCATCACGGTATAAAATTCACTGTTTTCAACCATGGCGTACAGAGATTTTCACGCCACTAGCATTACAAAATGGGGGATCCTCTCGCTGTAGTAAAACGCCATATGTAAGAGGGCAGTGCCCAATTGGAAGACGTGTGAGGTCCCTTTAACCCGCCTGAGCAACTGGCAGGAGGAACACCACGCTATATAGTTCTCCAATTCCTCATCCCTCAGCTGTATGAACTTCCTATGCAGTGCGGAAACGACAGGCTGCAGGGGTATAGGACACTGTGCCACATTCTGTCCCCTGTAGGCCTCCTTGGCACCCGATCGGCCTGTTCATTTCTCCGTATGCCTAAATGTCCTGGCACCCAGCAGAATTTCTGCCTCTAGTGTAATCCCTGGAATAGTCTGAATGAGTGCAGATGTCTGCGAGCCGCGGAACTGACGCGGAACGTGGGGACCAGCCCGGCATTCACCTAGTGGGATGTGGAAAACCGCCTAAAAACCACATCCACGCTGGCCGGCATACCAGACCTCGTCGTTAATCCGCCAGGCCGATTCGATCTGGGGCCAGCACGCTTACCAGAGTCCAGGAAGCAGCGCGTGACCGCTCTCGGCTACCGTGGCGGGTGCCTTTGGAGCAAGTATAGTTCGGCCAACTTCTCAGCACGGTACATGTTCTGTAACGACTGTGAGGCACTAAGGAGATGAGAAAGCGTTTGCCCTGAATACGTCGCATGTGCTCCAGAGCTTTCAGGATTGCATGGAGCTCCACTGAGAAAACGGTAAACTCATCACGAAGGAGAATCCTGGTGACATGGTCGGGGAAGGTTACAGAGCAGCCAAGGCAATTCCCTTGTTTGGAGCCATCAGTGTATACTACAGTGAAACCGTGATTCATGTCTAAAATGTCAAAGAAACATAGATTGAAATCTTCCTTAAATCTGGTCAAGTCTAAAATAAGACTGGGCCTGTGGAGAACCCAAGGTGGAAATCTGCTCCAACAGCGATGTAAAACATTAACGATGGCCACACTCATCTCTAAAAGGCAATCCTGTGCGCGAATCCCATAGGGCCTCGTTGCCTGATGCCGATTACGAAAAAGCCTTTCCACTGGAGGTCGAGCAAGGGTATGATATGCAGGGGTGTACGGTATTGACAGTGTTTTATATAACTGTAGAATAATTATGAAGAGTTCTGAAAAAACCATCAATCAACTGGAGATGCATATCAAACGAAAGGTAATTTTATGAATAACTGGAAACTGATGTCAAGCGTATTGATTTAATTTACTTAATGCCCTCTCCCTTTGTTACTGAGCTCGGCCATGCTGCAGCAGACATGTGGCAGGCCTTGTGACCAGACCATGAAAAGTCTGCACTTTATGTTTCCCTATTTATTTGCCCCAAATAATCTTCTAAATGTAGGGTAGCATATACGCTACTGGCCATTAAAATTTCTACACCACGAGGATAACGTGCTACAGACGCGAAATTTAACCGACAGGAAGAAGATGCTGTGATATGCAAACGATTAGCTTTTCAGAACATTCACACAAGGTTGGCGCCGGTGACGACATTTAACAACGTGCTGACATGAGGAAAGTTTCCAACCGATTTCTCATACACAAACAGCAGTTGACAGCCGTTGACTGGTGAAAAGTTGTTGTGATGCCTCGTGCAAGGAGGAGAAATGCGTACCATCACGTTTCCGACTTTGATAAAGGTCGGATTTTAGCCTATCGCGATTGCGGTTTATCGTATCGCGAAATTGCTGCTCGCGTTTGTCGAGATCCAATGACTGTTAGCAGAATATGGAATCGGTGGGTTCAGGAGGGTAATACGGAACGCCGTGCTGGATATCAACGGCTTCGTATCACTAGCAGTCGAGATGACAGGCATCTTATCCGCATGGCTGTAACGGATCGTGAAGCCACGTCTCGATCCCTGAGTCAACATATGGTGACGTTTGCACGACAACAACCATCTGCACGAACAGTCCGACGACGTTTGCAGTAGCATGGACTATCCGCTCGGAGACCATGGCTCCGGTTACCCTTTACGCTGCATCACAGACAGGAGCGCCTGCGATGGTGTACTCAACGGCGAACCTGGGTGCACGAATGGCAAAACGTTCCAGGTTCTGTTTACAGCATCATGATGGTCGCATCCGTGTTTGGCGACATCGCGGTGAACGCACATTGGAAGCGTGTATTCGTCATAGCCATACTGGCGTATCACCCGGCGTGATGGTATGGGGTGCCATTTGTTACACCTCTCGGTCACTTCTTGTTCGCATTGACGACACTTTGAACAGTGGACGTTACATTTCAGATGTGTCACGACCCGTGGCTCTACCCTTCATTCGATCCCTGCGAAACCCTACGTTTCAGCAGGATAATGCACGACTGCATACTGCAGGTCCTGTACGGGCCTTTCTGGATACAGAAAATGTTCGACTGCTGCCCTGGCCAGCACATTCTCCAGATCTCTCACCAATTGAAAACGTGTGGTCAATGATGGCCGAGCAACTGGCTCGTCACAATACGCCAGTCACTACTCATGATGAACTGTGGTATCGTGTTGAAGATGCATGGGCAACTGTTCCTGTACAAGCCATCCAAGGTCTGTTTGACTCAATGCCCAGGCGTATCAAGGGCGTTATTACGGCCAGAGGTGGTTGTTCTGGGTACTGATTTCTCAGGATCTATGCACCCAAATTGCGTGAAAATGTAATCACATTTCAGTTCTAGTATAATATATTTGTCAAATGGATACCCGTTTATCATCTGCACTTCTTCTTGGTGTAGCAATTTTAATGGCCAGTGGTGTAATAGCGATTGCGTGTCTGTAGCCTACCTCAGTTATCCAGCCAGGGAAATGGGACCAACAGTTTAACGTAGAATTCGAGACCCATGTCGTTTCTGGAGAATTTCCACATCACTGAGAAGCGAATGCTAGGTTAAAATGCCGACTGAAAAATCCGTAGTC
Organism: Schistocerca americana; assembly: GCF_021461395.2. NCBI lineage: Eukaryota > Metazoa > Arthropoda > Insecta > Orthoptera > Acrididae > Schistocerca > Schistocerca americana. Next base: position 150,059,931 of record NC_060123.1, read on the forward strand.
CGACCGGGACTCGTTCCCGCGATCATTCGGTTACCAGACGTGCACTCTACCACTAGCCCACAGAGCCCGTCAAAAAGAAAATAAAAACACGATGTGGCATGGAGACGCGGCGGCGCAGTAAATCTGACCGCTTATCTGGGCCCCGGCAGCACGCAGAGGGCCGCGCTCTCCTGAACGGCTGCGGCCCGCTCGCGGCCCCGCACGAATAGATAAAAGGGCGCCGGCGCCGGCCATTACACGTCCCACAGCGCCAGCACGGGCTTTCGCCGCCGCTTCTGTCCTCTCATAGCTGCACCGAATCATTTTCTCTAATCAATAAGCACCAGCTACGCGGAAGTAGAGAAGTGAGGGAAGAAGCTGATTAACCCGCCCCTGCTTGGTAGGGACAAGAGATTATTGATGTTAGTGCCCACGAGCTGGCCACCCGCTGGAAACTGTCATCGAGCCGCTTTTTTTAATTAACTTAATTCTAATTCCATTAGACCTGTACTCAAACTCATTATTTACTAAGAATAATTGCCAATGGCCTTATATTTTGAAAAAGTTATTTTATTTAGACAACCAGTTTCGGCAAATCACTAATGCCATCTTCAGGCCCCTACGAACTCCATGTAGAGACAATCAGATATATCGATACTTGCATATTGGAACCATCCATATCTGAATTCTGTGAATTCGTTTTTGGAGTCTTTGCTTCGAAGACTTGACAACAAATGTGCTCACCTGCAGTCGGAGAAAGAGATGCCGAAACTTGTTGCCTAATTAAAATAACTTCTCAAAAGATACAGCCATTTGACAATTTTCCTAGGTAAATATTTGACCGGCCGCTGTTCCGTATCCACAATGGATCAGCAGAGATTCAGTAACATTGGCTCGTAATGCGGTACGTCCTAATACGAAGAGATTTACTGGTTCAAATGGCTCTGAGCACTATGGGACTTAATATCTGAGGTCATCAGTTACCTAGAACTACTTAAACCTAACTAACCTAAGGACATCACACACATCCATGCCCGAGGCAGGATTCGGGCCTGCGACCGTAATGGTCGCACGGTTCCAGACTGAAGCGCCTAGAACAGCTCGGCCACACCGGCTAGCCAGACATTTACTAAAAATTAAAAAAAAATTACAGCTGACACCAGTAGGAAAGCTAGTTTGAACACCACATTCCAGGTTGTGTGACACTGCCTTTCTCTGACAAGTGAACTGACTTAGGCTGCCTAGTCAATTTTAGGGGAACGTACAATTTACCATGGACGCCGAACCACGGTGCAACACGGCACTGTTCGCGCTAACAAATATTTCAGGAAATGAGAAAAGTAACAAGAGGCACAAAAATTTTCGTATAGTCCTGGGATCTAGAGCCGGACCTTTCGAACCCCCAGTCTGGCATTTAAACAGTGAAACTGCTTGCTTATGGAATATCGTCTCAGTTATGTGACTGGATTCGTGATTTGCTGGCAGAGAGGTCACAGTTCGTAGTAATTGATTGAAAGTCATCGAGTAAAACAGAAGTGATAGCTAGAGATGCCCAAGGTAGTGTTTCAGGTCTTCTGCCGTACCTTACCTATATAAACGACTTAGGAGACAATCTGAGCAGCCGTTTAGGTTGTTTGCAGATGATGCTGTCGTAAATCATCTTGTCAAGTCATAAGAAGATCAAAGCAAATTGTAAAACGATTTAGAAAAAATGTCTCAATGATGCGAAAACTGGCAACTGACCCTAAATAACGAAAAGTATGAAGTCATCAAACTGAGTTCTACAAGGAATCCGTCAAACTTCGGTTACACGATAAATCAGTCAAATCTAAAGGCCGTAAATTCAACTAAATACCTAGGAATAACAGTTACGAACAACTTAAATTGGGAAGACTACCTAGAGCATATTGTCGGGAAAGCAAATCAAAGACTGAGTTTTATTGGCAGAACACTTGGAAAATGTAACAGGTCTACTATTGGGCCTACCTACACTACGCTTGTCCGTTCTCTTCTAGAGTTCTCCTGCGCGGTCTGGGATCCTCACCAGATAGGATTAACGGAGTACATCGAGAAACTTCAAAGAAAAGCAGCACATTTTGTACATCGCGAAATCTGGGAGGGACATGATACAGGATTTGAGGTGGACATAATTAAAACAAAGGCGTTTTTCGTTGCGGCGTAATCTTCAGGCACTAACTTTCTCCACCGATCTACATAGGGAGAAACGATCATCATAATAAAATGAGGAAAATCATTGCTCGCACGGAAAGATATAGGCGTTCGTTTTTCCCGCGCCCTGTTGGAGATTGGAATAGTAGAGAATTATTGTGAAAGTGGTTCGATCAACCCTCTGCCAGGCACTTAAGCGTTTTTTGCAGAGTATACATGTAAATGTAGAATCACTGATCCACCGAGCCATACAAAAGCAGATTATGAAGTACTGAACAGCTTTGGGAACGGCTGTTTGGAGATCATAATAATAATAATAATAATAATAATAATAATAATAACAATAACCAAAATATTAAGTAAGACGGGCAACAGAAAGCCACATCTACTGCTCAACAACTTCACACTCAAAAGAATAGACAAAATTCTCAATGAACAAAGTAGTTCTGAAAGCGAAATTAAAGGAATACAGTCAGTAGCTGGCAGAGCGTCTATTAGACTAGCACATCCTTAGAGAAACAGAACACTAGGAAGAAGTATCAAAACTGGACTTCACCAAGCCTCTATCAACAATTGATTCTTCTGATTAACCATCAGGGAGGCAGATAAATAATAATTGTCGACGTCTGAGCGGAAAGTTTGCCCTACGAGAGACAACACTGGAAAAAAAGATGCGATGTAACAGTTCTCTCATCTCAACATTGAGAAAGGGAGACTTAATTCGGCAGGAGATGTAGTGAGGGTGGCAGACGGCAGAAAGCCAACACAGAGACATCAGTAACAGTAGTGGGCGAGAGCAGGAGGTGAGGCAGCACTCGAACGAGATGGAGGGACAACACAGATAGAGATACAGAAGAGATGGAAATGACGAAAACAAAGATTACAGCACGAATGCCACTGATCGGAAAACAGGGAGAAAGAGTACATTAAGCGTAAGGTCAACTATTCAAAACAAATAGGCTAAGTATAGTAGTCGTTTGTTCTTAAGAATTTTAAATAAAGCGGAAGGAAAGCTGGGGGTCTTGGGCACGCCCTAGTAGTGGGAACCACCTCAGAATTCCCCGGGAAACATGTTCCGATTCCCTTGAAAACCGAACTCAGTACAGCTGGATCGGGCGAATAACACTGCTATCGCACTTTCAACTGCATTTTAGTGTTTTGTTTTGTTTTTTTTTTTTTTTAAATACCAACACCAGCAAGCGGACACCATATTTTTCTTGCGGCTTGGTCCGCACCGGCGCAGGGTCGGCGGTATTGTGAAAGGATTTGTCATGGTTAGTCTTAAAGGGTGGTCAGATGCCCTTCCAGTCGCCACCTCGTTAGCCCCCCCCTTCCCCCCCCCCCCCCCCCCCCCCACTCCTACCCCGGTACGCAATATGTGTACCTCAACTGCCTGCGTTTAGTGTAATTCGCACTAAAGCGCGCCAAAGTTTTCTAAATCTAAGAGGAATCATGTAACTGAGGCGGTACTTGGTACCAGCCTAAAAACGCCTAAAAACGCCATGCAGGCTGGCCGATACGCCGACCCTCGACGTTAATCCGGCGGGCGGATTTGATCCAGAGCCGGCCCACCTCCCCGTCCCGGAAACAGCGCTTTAACACGCACTGCTATCCGGGAGGGTGCAATGAAGCGAACATAAGGTATTTATACAGGGCGGTGAAAAAAAGTGGTAATTACGCCAAATCAGAGTCGAGGAATAATTGCCGGATAACCATAGGTCGGAGATGTATCATTGTGGAGCTACTGCCATAAATACCAGTGCGCCGAAGTAAACACCTATGGGCACCTGGTCACAAGAATTTCTCATGGTGCAACGATCAATCGAAACCCTTCAGGAATTTTCGAGGATTTCATCTCCGTAGCTGTGTAAGAGTCAGACATTTCCGTCATTTGCGGCCAACAATGATATTCGAGGAAACGATAGTACAGTATTTGAAATTTTATTTCTGTTTATACTACCATTAGAGTATTAGTTCACAATTACTGATCTAGTTATTAGAACAGATGTTCACTCATGCTCTCCATAGATTAATGAACATCGACACACGTCACATTTAGACTTTATTATTAAAATTTCTCTCCTTAAGGATTCATATGTTAGTTATCTCACTGCAGAGCTTTTCTTGTAGGTCAGCTTATTATAACAAATTAATGGCATTACGGTAGTTCTAGCGTAGTCGTTTTAATATTCAAGCCTCAAAGTCCAGTTAAGTTAGATATTAAGCTGGACCTTTTCAAAAACAAACTGAAACTTGGCAGAAACGTTTAGGACAATGTCCAGGTCAAAATCGCAGAAGTCCCAAAAAATCCACTTGGGGAAAATCAGCCATCCTGAAAAGATCTTGGAGTTTTAACCACAGCACCAAGTGTCCGTTTGGGTTCATCTTTGCGCCCATTTAATATTTACGCATTTGTTTTCGCAACCACACTTACAGTTGCAGAATAGCTCTGGTGATCGTTTGTGTTCAGTCAGAATTGGTGTACGCTGACCGGCATGCACGCCCCTTTCCCGTTGTTTTTCCGGAAGGTGATTTACCATCCGTGCTTGAACCTAAAGATAATAAAACAAATCACTTAAAGATTCGAGAGTTTGTGTTTATATTAGACGAAATTAATGAAGATGCTGCCTCCCTCAATTGGTGGTACACCCGATACGAGCGCTGTTTGGCTGCGGAGGATGTTGGTGGAAGTGTGGCCAAATCAAGTGTTATTTTTGACGAACTGCTTTGCGGCAGTCCTGCAGTACAGCCGAAGTCTGATGCCGTTTATGTTGCCTTCAGCATCACAGCCGTACAAAACTAAAAGGAAACGTTATCGAGCAGCTGCGATGTCCTGACGTATACCATCCCGTTTGTTGAAGAAATAAACTACTTCCATTAAACAGGCGTCTTCTTTGAGCTTCTTGAACGAGCCCTTTTGGCCTTTTATAAACGGAGCAGAAATTGTGTCACATCCAGTTGCAAAGTGGAAAAAGAGGAAGATCTCCAAGGGTCGCGATGAACTCTTCACTGTTGAAATCCCAGGATTCGGTATTTTTCTTTCCTGGTATTAGCATTTACAGGTTAATTCCAGAGCTGGATGTAGTGCCCATTAGGCTGAGAAGGTCGGTGTCTTCGCCTGCTACCACTAAAAGCACACGGTTGTTGACACTATGCATAATAGTCTTCACCACCACAATATATGTGTCCCGGGGAGGTTGAACTACCTCGATCCCAGCCCGTTTCAGGTGTTTCGATAACAGAGCGTTGAAGCGACTTTGTTCTTTACATTAGCCAAAAAAATCTCCTTGAGGTTATGTTGCTGGTGTGGTATCGTCAGTTACAGCCTCTGCCACTGCTCCCTCACCCTTATTTGCTGTGTTCTTCATCTTTCGTACTTGGAGGGTTGTAGCCGTCGAAGACCACAATGACTTTCCGACCAAAGTGATCATCGACGTACTTCACGTATCGGAGGCGGAGTTTGGTGTAGTCTGCTGGATGCGACCACACGACCCGATGCAACAGGAACCCGCCATGAATTGCAAACACTCCGTCGGTTGGATAGTCGTTTTTGGGCGGAGCAATCTCTTCAAAAACGTCGATTAATACACACTTAACGCCGTTTCGCATCAACGTCCCGTTATACAGCGTAGGAGGCCATGCTGTTTGTCCGTATTTTAGGTATTCTCCAGGATTATAATCGTTGCGTCCAACACACAGCAGTCGATGATAAAAGTTCACTTGTACTTATTTCGACGACATTGTCTTTGATCTTGGCCGTTTCAGAATCAGAGGCAAGAGTCGCGAATTTATTTTTTCTCATTAAATGGACATTATTGAATCGTTTGCCTTCAGTCGATTTCATTGCACGTAGACCGAGAGAAAGATCCGCATCACAACAAACAGCGTCATCGACTACCACACCAGTAGACATGGACACTAGAAGTTTGTTAGGGCTGACAAAAAGATTGTGTAACTGAAGGCGGCTCAGTATCTTCCCAAAATACCTTATCCTCAACTTTGCGAGACTCTCTTGGCTCCACATATTGGTCAGAGGTTTCGGAGAAGACTCCACAGAAACGTTCCGTAGCATCGATTACATGTTTACATGCAGGCATCACGTCCATGAGTGATACAGTATTAATGGTCAATTCTTGCTCTTCGATCATTTCAATCCATGTGCTTGACCAGAACTTTTCTGATTGTCTGAAGTAGTCTTCGCTGACGAACTGATGGTACTCCAAGGGAGTCATAATGGTAGATGTGAGCATATTTCGCATAGCTGCAGTGGAAAAATGGAATCATGTCTTTGACGCAGAACAGGTCTCTCCTAAGTTCGGCTCTGACAAACAGCCTCATAAAGCCTACCATTTCGAAGTATTACACCCAGAGTTTCGCAGTGCGCCGTCCAGATAACGTAAGGCATTTTCGTTTAGTGTCGAACAAATCTTCTGCGTGGGCTGTGAACTCTGACGAAAGAACGTCAACAGAAACCTTTCCCGAAAGGAGGTCCAAGTGTATTTGTTTCAAACTGTCACTGAGATAAGATTCGACTTCTTATATATCCTTAGTGATCAAAAGCGTCTGAAAATGTGCGCGGATAGCTCAAGCTTAAACATGGCCGCTTATGATGTGGGTCACCGTATTCCTTGGATACACAGTCTCCCAGGGCACACAGTACAACCGATTATTTTAGCATTTACATTTTTATCATTAGTTTTGGTTCCAGCATATACAAAACAAACAATTTGGTACAAAAATGAAGCCAGTCGGACGCTTGGTCAGTCACTTTGGTAAAATCTCGAAAATTCCAAAATGGCGGATTTTCCCCACATATGATTGTTGGGGACTTATGGGATTCTAATCTGGACATCATCCTGAGCGTTTGTCCCAATTTTCAGCTTGTTTTCTAAAATGTCCAGGTTGTGGGGATTTTTTGTCTAATTTGAGAGGACTACTACTCTTCACAGAAAAATCGTGTCGTTACGAACTGTGTACATGCATTTAAAATTTACCTACTGTCGAGTGATCAGTGTAAACAATTTCCATGAACTAATTTAACCAGTACGTACGTTCTTTGGCACAACAAGTATTAATTGTCGCTAGTTAAGTTACATACATACACGGGGGGATGGGATATTAGTCGGCCGAGGGACCTCTAGAGCTCAGTTCGTCAGCGCACCTGACGATGGCGACATGTCTGATAGCCGAAATACTGCGCCCGTTGGACTCTATGAGCCGGCAGTACACCCGTGGACTGTTCGACCTACATACATATGGTTTTGCGCGCTCGTTGCCGACAGGCTGTCTTAGGGTACTTTCCGACCTTTACGTATATGGTAAAAATAATTCAAAAGCCAAGATCGCTTAAATACTGATAACCGGTTTTAGCACACTAAGGGTGCCATCATCGGATCTGAATGTAGAGTAACATTTATAAACCATTTGGATATAACGATACATGAGTGTGATGCCGACCGTTGTTAGTCGAGCAAAGGTCATGTACCGAATAGTTTTATCTTGTGACTTCGGTTTAACGTACTTTATGGAAAAGAATGAGCATGAGAGCAGTTGTTTCTTATTTTTTGAGACAATGATTTTATATCAGCTGGACTGCCTCAAGTATCGTTATATCCAAATGGTTTATAAATGTTAAGCTACATTCAGATCCGATGATGGCACCTTTAGTGTGTTGAAATCTGTTATCCAGTAAACAGTATTTAAACGATCTTGGCTTTTGAATTATTTCTACAACAGAGTGATCGTCCCACTACGCACTATGTGTTCGCTGCAAAAAAGTGTATGGTAAAGTTTGTCCGAGTCGAAGTTCTCTAACCTGCTCTGACATAATTATCAGATTTTTCTCTGCACGCAGCATACAACCATATTGTCTACTATTTTGGTAGTTCCAGTAAGTTAAAGTTGCGTAATGAAGTGTGGTGCTCTAAGAGACTGTTGAACGTCAGATTAATTGATCAACTAAGAAAAGAAGACGTCCCATAGAGGGAAAAACCGCAATAAACAACGTAATGACTCGAAGAGATGAAATATGTGGGCACAACATGCGACTTGATTAGATGATGATAACTGTGGAAGAAGGGACGATGGAAGAGAAGGATAGCAAGGACTGGCTTAGATACGAGCAGGCAGATCGTTGATACTGAAACGGAGACGACGAGTAGAAATGCGACAGGAATGGAGACCTGTGACACTTTAACTTTATCGCTGATGACCGAAACAACAGCAGGAAAATCGAACGAGTCCAACATTCCAGCAACGAATAGGAGATTTCTAAGAAGAGCCCTCCAGCTTTGGTTTGAAAACCTACCGTTTGACAAGACCTTTAGCTCTAGTGGAAGTCTATTAAAAATACGTGTTTCAGAGTAACATACTGTTTTTGGACAACAACCAAATGTTCTCGAAATCAACATCAACATCTACGTGATTACTCTGCTATTCACAATAAAGAGCCTGGCAGAGGGTTCAACGAACCACCTTCATGCTGTCTCTCTACCCTTCCACTCTCGAACGGCACGCGGGAAAAACGAGCACTTAAATGTTTCCGTGCGAGCCCTGATTTCTCTTATTTTATCGTGATGATCATTTCTCCCTATGTAGGTGGGTGCCAACAGAATGTTTTCGCAACCGGAGGAGAAAACTGGTGATTGAAATTTCATGAGAAGATCCAGTCGCCACGAAAAACGCCTTTGTTTTAATGATTGCCACTCCAATTCACATATCATGTCTGTGACACTATCTCCGCTATTTCGCGATAATACAAAACGAGCTGCCCTTCTTTGGAATTTTTGAGTGTCATCCGTCAGTCCCACCTGATGCAGATCCCACACTGCACAGCAGTACTCCAGAATAGGGCGGACAAGCGAAGTGTAAGCAGTCTCTTTGGTAGACCTGTTGCACCTTCTAAGTGTTCTGCCAATGAATCGCAGTCTTTGGTTTGCTCTACCCACAATATTATCTATGTGATCGTTCCAATTTAGGTTATTTGTAATTGTAATCCCTAAGTATTTAGTAGAATTTACAGCCCTCAGATTTGTGAGACTTTTCGCGTAATTGAAATTTAGCTGATTTCTTTTAGTACTCATGCGAATAACTTCGCACTTTTCTTTATTCAGGGTCAATTGCCACTTTTCGCCCCATACAGATATCTTATCTAAATCATTTTTCAAGTCGTTTTGGTCATCTGATGACTTTACAAGACGGTAAGTGACAGCATCATCTGCAAACAATCTAAGACGGCTACTCAGATTGTCTCCTATGTCGTTATCATAGATCAGGAACAATAGAGGGCCTGTAACACTTCCTTGGGGAACGTCGGATATTACTTCTGTTTTACTCGATGACTTTCCGTCTAGTACTACGAACTGTGACCTTTCTGACAGGAAATCACGAATCCAGTCGCACAACTGAGGCGATGCTCCGTAGGCACGCAGTTTGATTAGAAGACACTTGTGAGGAGCTCTGGTTCTTTCTCAACACAGCTACGACAATTTACAACTACAACCAATCGTTTCTACAACTACGTTACTGTGTTTTACCTGCCCACTTTCTGACGGACGCCGCTTCTGTGGTTCCCTGAGACCCTCTAACCTAAAAAACCGCCCAGTCCCTTCCATACAGCCCCCGCTAGATAAGAATCATTCGTCTGATGTGTGTACACTAAATGTGTACACTAAATGTTTGCTGCTATTCAGTGCAAACAAGTTGATGTTGTCAACCAGTCCACAACAAATTTCATAAACGAGCAGATACAAAGCGACTTTAGAAGCCGCGGTAACTAGATACCTACACGAATTTCATGAATTAACATTACATGTGTTAGTTTTCGATCTGAAAATATCATTTTTGGTTGAACTGAGTCGCCTGAATATTTTACCTCATCGAGAAATGTAAGTATCTAAAGTGAACAATTCCCATGTTGAAATTGTATGACAGACCACAGATCTTTGGCTTGCGCGGACAGTGAGGAACTATATACGCTATCCGGCACGACTCCCACACAGAGTTAAAACTTGAACTTGTAAAGGCTTCCAAAATTCACGCCACAACTTTTCTCATGAAGGAATTAGTTTTAGAGAATGAAAGAGAGAGAGAGAGAGAGAGAGAGAGAGAGGATGAGTGGGGGGGGGGGGGGGGGAGGTACCTCTGCAACTTTTGAGTCGGATGGGGAGGGGGATTACTCTCGGATCGCGTAATCAGTGGAACATTTCCCGCGAGAGGAAGTGCTCTGGGTTCGAATACGGGGCCAGTACTCAGTTTCAACTTGAACATACACAATCAAGTCTCAATAAATCACCGCTGCGGATATTAGACGATATCTTAATCGTAAATGAAGCTTTATCCAGCATTTGCACGAGGTTACAAAAACGAACTCTTATTCACGGAAATTTTAATTCAAATCTGCACTCCCCTAAGACAGATTTCGCCTGCTGCCCTGGAACACTCGAGGCCGGATATTATCGTTAGCCAAGTTTCTGACAACAAAACTCTTCTGGCTGAAAATATGAACCGAATAGTGGTCTTATTCAAGGTATCGGACGTCAAATCTACGAACGCCACATTCGAAGAGGTGAAGAAATTTTATTTCTTAATGAGAAGGTTGAAGTTAGGAGACAAATGTAATTTAAAAAAGCATTCTTCATCCGAAAGATTCTACGGATGTGTAACATGTGTTCAAAATCGAGAAAAAGTAGTTGAACACTGTGTATGTGAATTTACCCAGGACTGCGTAACGTACGTTACTGATGGTACGTGGAACAGCACCATATAAGACGAAGAAAATGGAATATGAGGTCGAAACTATCGAAATATAACTGACTTAAAAATGTAAAGCCTAGTCGGTGCTCATGTTAATGGACGTCGTAATAGGAGGGTGTCTTGTATTTGGCTAAGCAATAGTAAACATCAATGTTTACTCAACACTAAGAGACACAGCCGCAAAATAAGACATAACTGCATCCGCATTGAGGAGAGTTTTACAGTAAATTCTATTGTGAACTTAGTAGTACTACATTAATCAGCGACAACATTATGACGAACAACCTACTATCGACATAAACCCGTCCAGCGATAGCAGCGTCACCTGACGAGGAATGACTGCCGGTCAGACACACGCACGGTGCATGCAGTATCAGTGCTGTCCGTTTGTATAATGGGGAAGGCGCGTGATCTATCTGAGTCTGACCCAGGGCAGATTGTGACGGCCCGGGGGAACGGCACTAGCATGCCGGAAACTGCACAACTTGTCTGGTGTTCGAGGAGTGCTGTGGTAGTGTCTTCAACAAGTGGCGAAACAACGGTGAAAGCAAGTCCAGACGTCGTGGGGTTGGGCGCCAGCCCAACGTTACGGATGTCGCACGTCGTAGGCTGGACAGGTTGGTAAAACTGTGGCGGGAGTAACGTCGGACTTTATGCTGGGCAGACTACAGGTGTGTCTGAACACACAGTGCACCGAACACTCCTAACGACAGGCTTCCGCATCCGACGCCCCATGCAAAATGATTCAAATGGCTCTAACCACTATGGGACTTAAGATCCGAGGTCATGAGTCCCCTAAACTTAGAACTACTTAACCTAAGGACATCACAAACATCCATGACGGAGGCAGGATTCGAACCTGCGACCGTAGCAGCAGTGCGGTTCCGGACTGAAGCGCCTAGAACCGCTCGGCCACAGCGGCCGGCCGCCCCATTCATGTGCCAGAGATAACACCATGACAATGGCAACTACAACTGAAACGGGCACGTGACCATCGGAACTGAACGCTGGCACAGTGGCAGAGCAGTGCATGGTGTAATGAATTCCGATACATTCTTTATCGTGCCGATGGGAGGGCGCGAATTGGTCGTTATGCAGGGCAACAGCTCCTTGACACGTGTACTGTGGGACGGAGACGAACTGGCGGCGGCTCCATTATGCTCTGGCGAACATTCAGGTGAGCATCCATGGATCCAGTGGCGCTCGTGCAAGGCACCATGACGGCGAAGGAGTATCGTACACTGGTTGCAGACCACGTACACCCCTTCACGACGACCATGTTTCCCATCGGAAGTGGGATTTTTCAACAAGATAATGCCTCGTGTCACAAGGCCAGGAGTATGATGGAGTGGTTCGAGGAACAAAGTGGTGAGTTCCAGTTGATCTGCTGGCCTCCAACTCGCCAGACCTGAACCCGATCGAACACATCTCGGATGTGACTGAACGTGGCGTCAGAGCTCATCGTCCCCCTCCCCGGAATTTACTAGAATTAGGTGACCAGTGTGTGCAGAAGTGGTGCCAGCGACCTACCAAGGTCTCATTGCTTTCTTGCCACGACGCGTTGCCGCGGTTACCCGTGCTGAAGGTGGACATACCGGCTATTAGATAGGTGCTCATAATGTTCTGGCGGAACAGTGTATATTAACTACAACAAGAAATTAGTCAGCATTTCATGGGCATAATCATCGGAAGAAACAACGTAACCAACTGTATAAAGGCAAAGACAGTGTTGTCCATGAAATGGCATTTACAAGCCAAATTATTGTTCCCTTTTTGTTTACATTTCCTAGTGTTGCACTGCTTTTTTCTAGAGTGATGGCGAACTCGCTCCGCTACCCAATAGCAAGCGGCGAGCAAAAAAAGAAGAAAAATACGGGAGGGAATTAAATGTGTCCGCACATACACATACAGACGCACACACATGTATAAGCGCACTCGTGCGTGGTAGCCAGTCACAACGGCGAAATAAAAACACAACGCAGGCTTTAAGCCGCGTGAGTGATTCACCGCGTGTTTACCGAGCAGCCGGCTGTCGCATCTGCTGTTACGCGCGGGTAGGGCCCCAACTGAAACTCATCATTTCCGTGGTTTTAGCTCAATATTGAAACGCGTAAGATTTGTTCCACGCGATGCTGCAAAGTCTCAATATGAAACCGAAGCGAGAAAATCCTGCACGGAGAGAAAACAGGACGCAGAGAGAGAGAGAGAGAGAGAGAGAGAGAGAAACTGCATTTGTGAACGAGGACGCCGCCGCGACAGTATAAGCGTAAGATGCAACGTGCTTATCAGACCGAGGCGTGAGTACATTAGATTGGAAACTCGGATCTCATATCCGAATATTTTCGAACATGAAAGCAATACAGACAACGACTGAGAGAAAGAGACAGACGATGTAATTAAAAAGAAAATCTAAATATCGTCTCTGCAAGAGACGAGGGCAAAATACAGCCATTCCTCTTCGTTTTCTATTTGCAATGCTGTTTCTCTTTTAAATAAAAATCTGTAGTATTTGTCTTTTAGAATTGAAATTCAGTTGTAAAAGACGAGTACTAGCCACTATTATCCACAACACAAACAGGAAAAAGGAAAACGCTTAACAGGTTATTTAGGACTTGAATAGGTTCATTTTTACCTCGCTGGAGTTTGCTTGTATCATTCATTTTTGTGTTACTAATCAAGAGTCTTCAATAATTTCGTATTTATTTATTATGTAACTAATGCACTGACATCAAGGCAACTTTTACTTCCGAACGTCTGTATTGTGTCTGTTTTCTGTCTTCACCTTCAGCGTTTGGTCACAAGATAACCCAGTACTATGAGAGTCATACTGTAAGCCATGAAAACGATGGTATATCGTGCGATCATGTGACATCATCGTAACCGCAGTAAATACATCCGATAGCCCGCGGCAGACAGTACCGAGACCTCAGTCCATGCGACTACGACCTCTTTCCACAACTGAGGTAATCACTGCGTGCGAGACTCTTTGCAACAGGGTGAATATCCTCAGGCCATTTAGGCAACACGTGACACACACCGATGGCAATGCCAATGCCATTCAGAGTCTTCCCCATCATTGGTAACGCTGTGTGGATGCCCTGGGGGTACTGTTTTAAAGGACAGTAGCCGCGCGGGATTAGCCGAGCGGTCTCGGGCGCTGCAGTCATGGACTGCGGCTGGTCCCGGCGGAGGTTCGAGTCCTCCCTCGGACATGGGTGTGTGTGTTTGTCCTTAGGATAATTTAGGTTAAGTAGTGTGTAAGCTTAGGGACTGATGACCTTAGCAGTTAAGTCCCATAATATTTCACATTTGAAAGGACAGTAGTTGATTTTCATTCAGTTTTGTTCCACTTGTATGCGTGCACAATAAATTTACACAGAGTTACAACGCGTGTGTTTCATTTAAACCTTTTCTGTGACCTCCTGCACTGGAGCCATGTTTTATGTTGCATTCATATACACATTGTCTTACCGGTCCGTACATCGTGGAATGTTGTTGAATTAACGCAGTGTATACGGAAGTTACAATGACATGGAATGAATCTCGTATAATTTTCGTTTGTTCTATTTTCAGTTCTCGTTTTGCAATATTTCTTCTTTTTTTCACTTTGTTTATTCCTCTTTACCACCGACTAGAGCCGTAATTTTCTGTTTCCTTCACGCAGACTCTAAATGTCATATCATATTTGTCAGTGACATTTTATTTTGTATTGTGTATTCTTGTATCCCTAAATTTATTAAATGTATTTTTAAAATTATTTTATAAATAACTACCACATCATCAAAAACACCTCGCAATACTAAAAGACAAAATGGTTCAAATGGCTCTGAGCACTATGGGACTCAACTGCTGTGGTCATAAGTCCCCTAGAACTTAGAACTACTTAAACCTAACTAACCTAAGGACATCACACACATCCATGCCCGAGGCAGGATTCGAACCTGCGACCGTAGTGGTCGTGCAGTTCCAGACTGTAGCGCCTTTAACCGCTCGGCCACTCCGGCCGGCTACTAAAAGACACATACTGTCTCCATATACCTGTCAGAAGTTATAACTTCGACCTAATAATTCATGTTGCACTATTTTCAAATAATACTCCCGTTTCCACGTCACACAGAGACTCTTGATGTGGCCTGATGATGATTTTCACAATTCGAATGTCGATTGTTCTGAGAGTTGAAGTACCCACATACTCGTACGTATGCCAATCATGCTTCACTAGAAAAAAAAGAGCATTTCAGGATCAACCTCTTCATCGTGCAAAGGCTGCAGCAACCAGCTGTAGTAAGTAACGTCGAGCAAAAGTGCCTAGAGGGGTCAGTCGATGCAATACCATTGCTCTGTGAGGTTCTAGTTTAAACCTGTCCACAACACTGTGAGCTACTCACACATCCATCCGCAATGCTATCAGCGCAAGAGTGTCGAGGTCGTTCTTAACTCGTCTAATTTACAAAATACTGAGGGAGCGGAGACTGTTGCACTCTCCGTTCAAAGAAGAACGCGGAAATGTCGACAGGTAATGTTAGCAGAAATTCGGACGTCTATGGAAAGACGGATGTGCGAAGCATACAATGAACTTCGAGGGTCATACATCAGCGAAGGATCTTACCGAGAACGCGAGAAAATTCTGGTCCTGCGTAAAACTACTAAACAGGTCTAAGGTTTCTGTTCAGTCACTCGTCGAAGAGTCTGGCGTGGCAACGAAAGACGGGAAAAAGAAAAGCTGAAGATTTAAATTTCGCGTTTAAAAAATCATTGACGCAGGAAGGTCGTACAGACACACCATCGTTAGATCGCGGCACAGACTCTCGTACGGAGGGCACAGATATAGCCATCCATGGCGCTGAGAAACAGCTGAAAGAGTTCAAACCAAGTACATCGCCAATTCTGGATGTTATGCCAGTTCCGGTTTACAGAGAGTACTCTTCGGCATTGGCCCCTTACTTAGCTTGCATTTATCGTGAATCTCTCACACAAGTGACTGCAAAACAGCGCAGGTGATTCCTGTCTACAAGAAGGATGAAGAAGCGGACCTGCAAAACTACAGATCAAAATCCTTAACACCAGTTTGCTGGAGAATTTTTTAGCATATTCTGAGTTCGAATGTAATAAATTTCGTTGAGAGAAATAAGCTCCTATTGACAAACAAACACGGATTTAGAAAGCATACTCGTGCGAAAGTCAACTTGCCCTCTTCTAGTTCCATCTCCTGTGAACCACGGACGAAGGGGAACTTGTAGATTCCATATTCATAGATTTCCTGAAAGCGTTTGACACAGTGCCACACTGAAGATTATTTACGAAGGCCTGAGCATACGGAATAGGTTCACTTATTTGTGAGTGGCTGGAAGCCTTCTTAAGCAATAGAGCCCAGTACTAGATACATAAACGATCTGACGGATAGGATAAGGAGCAATCTGTGACTGTTTGCTACTGGCGCTGCCCTGTACGGGATAGTGTCGTCATTGACTGACTTGTAGGACAATTGTTCCCAATCAATCTGAGACTATGAACCCTAAGTACGATTACATATTAGCTAGTCCCATCTCTCCCCCGCAAAATCAACGTTAACGACTAACAAAGCTTTAGAATGAAAAACATTTTTGTTTGAACGCTTATTTTTAAAATAAAATGAATGTTTAGTTTTTGTAGGTTTTTATTGATTCACGAACTAATAAGTCAAAAATACAATTGGTACAGCTTATTTTTAATCCTATTTGTTATAGACTGAAGAAATTATTTGTGCATCGCGCTTGCTTCCTACAACTCCTCACAAAAGACAACCAACTATACACAATGGGGTTACAAAACATTCTTCCTCTGCACCATTCTTCTCCCTAGCGATATTTGCTTTACCCATACCCTGCACCCCCATTTGAAAACAACCAGATTAAAATGTATGCACTATACATAGGCCTACTGTTTGTAAGTCACTTAACTGCTCGACTCTGAACTGGCAAAAATTAGGGGACTTCGAGCTGCCAATACTTTTATATCCGATTTCTGCCACTAATAATAATAATAATAATAATGATGATGATGATAACACAGAGAAGGAATTTTCGTGAAACATATAAGAATATGTGAAGTGTATGTCACAGTTTTACTGTCACAGATACATGGTACAAAGCACAAAGTATGTGTACAGTGAGTGGTCTAAGTAGGGATGATGATGTTCATACATTCATTTCATAAGCTGTAACCACTGCATTAAGTCATGCATTAATTCTAGGATTTGAATAAAGTGTTGACAACTTGTGTAATCAGTAACAAGACCTAATAAAATGATCTTTAAAAAATAATGTAGGTTCCTGATCGAAATACAATTGAACCTAGTCACCCCTCAGAGAATTATATGTTACCTCTCAGGGGATAATTCCGGCCCTCCATCCCCCTCCCCAGGTTGGTAACAACTGCTGTAGGAGGACACAAGACGGCTTCGACAAAATTTCTACTAGATGTGATCAGTGGTAGCTTGCTCTGAATGTACTCACAGTAGGATTAAATCTGGTAATACTTCCGCAAAGGAGAACTAGTCCCACTAACAAGCTACGGAGAATAATAATATTAGTGATGTGCAGCTTGTCACGTCGATTGTTGTTGTTGTGGTCTTCAGTCTAGAGACTGGTATGATGCAGCTCTCCATGCTACTCTATCCTGTGCAAGCTTCATCTCCCAGTACCTAATGCAACCTACATCCTTCTGAATTTGTTTAGTGTATTCATCTCTTCATCACACCTCTATGATTTTTACTCTCCACGCCCTGCCCTCCAATGCTAAATTGGTGATCCATTGATGCCTCAGAACATGTCCTACCAACCGATCCCTTCTTCTAGTCAAGTTGTGCCACAAATTTCTCTTCTCCCAAGTTCTATTCAATACCTCCTCATCAGATATGTGATCTACGCATCTAACCTTCAGCATTCTTCTGTAGCACCACATTTCGAAAGCTTCTATTCCCTTCTTGTCTACACTATTTATCGTCCACGATTCACTTCCATACATGGCTACACTCCGTACAAATACTTTCAGACACCACTTCCTGACACTTAAATCTGTACTCGGTGTTAACGAACTTCTCTTCTTCAGAAACGCTTTCCTTGCCATTGCCAGTCTACATTTTATATCCTCTCTACTTCGACCATTATCAGTTATTTTGCTCCCCAAATAGCAAAACTCATTTACTCGTCGATTAAATTAGGCGTAACGTTGCAAAGCGACATGAAATGGAACGAGAATGTAAGGTCGGAAGTAAGTAAGGCTTCGTTTTATTGGGAGAATTGTGGGAAAATGTGGCTCATCTACAAAGAATTGCGCGTCTAGAACACCTGTACGACCTGTTCTCGAATTTTGCTCGAGTGTTTGGGATCCCCATCAGGAAGACATCGAAAAAATTCAGGTGGGTGCTGCTAGATTTGTTACCGGTTGGTTTGGTCAACAGACGAGTGTTACGCAGATGCTCCTTGAACCCAAGTGAGAAACCGTGGCGGAGAGACGACTTTTGCGAAACACTATTGAGAAAATTTAGAGAACCAGCATTTGCGGTTCACTGAAGGACGATTCTAACGCCGCCAAAGTACAATTCAAGTGAAGACTGCGAAGACAAGACAAGAGAAATTATGGCTCGTTCGCAGGCTAGTAATAGTCGTTTCTCCCTCGCTCCTTTTGCGAGTGGAACGGGAAAGGAAATGACTAGCTATGGTACAAGGTACTATGTATGTAAATATAGATGTAAACGTGTTTATTGGGTGCAGCCGGTATGCCACAGGTTTCCGAGCAGTGGACGTCAGCACCATGTAGTGATCGCAGTCTGTGGCCTATGGAAGCATCGGTTCACTCTTAGCGCACTGCACATCGATTTGTAAAATTTCGTCAATCTGTTTAAATTCATTAATTTTATTATCTTTTCCATATTTAACTACTAATGACCTACACCCCGTTTCTGTATTTGGTGTAAGTTTGATTCTCTCAAACGTCATCTGAAATAGAATATTTCCTGTAATTTTTTTCAGGAAGTTATTTATTCAAGCGATATTATACAGCGTTATCACTTTCAGGCAGTATTTGCCATTAATTTGCTGGCACAAGTAAGACAGTTTTCCGCACTAATTTCCAGAATATCAGCAACAGGTTTCAATTTTTCTTATTTCTTCCTGTAATGTTTAAAAACTAACTATTTCGTTCGAGAGAGTGATTGGTGATGGACATGGAGCAAAGCGTCTAGAGCAGTGGTAAGGCACTGGACCCGTGTTCTGGAGAACGGCCGTTCAAATACCAGTTCGGCCGTCCAGATCTAAAGTATATCATCCGTAATTTTCCTAAATCGCTCAGCGCGAATGCCGGGATTGTTCCTTTCAAAGGGCACGGCTGATTTCCTTCTCCAGTCTGAGTTTGTGCTCCACCTCTAGTGACCTCGTCATCGACGGTACGTTAAATCCTAATCCCCCTTTCTTTTCCTTTAGTTGTTGGACTGTTTCCATTATTATTATTATTATTATTATTATTATTATTAGTCGTAAAGCTCCCAGTGAGGAAGAAGCTAAGTAAACATGGTTCATTTTCCATTCTTCTTGTTCTTCTAGTTATTTTTATTTGCCCATCAGTTTTTCATTGATTGCGAGAAATTAGCTATTCTTTCTTCGCTTCATTTTGTTCCGGTTCTTAGGGCTTTTGTCTCTGGTTTAGCCTTCCATTTTTCTACTTTTATTCTAAAATTGTTTCTTACATATATTTCTTCTTCGATGATTTTGGCTAATTCCAAGTCTTTTTAACATTTTGGATCCATTCTCTTCCGTTAGCGAGGGAATGTACGTTTTTTACTATTCTTTTTGCTAGTCTGTGCTCGGGAAGCATTGTTTTCTGGCCCCAGAGTTTGAGGCGTATGTTAGAATATTCGTCAATTTTGGACGTTTTCTGTAGTCTGTATCCTCCTGGTCCCAAAATTTTCCTCATTATTTTTCTTTCTTCGTTCTTTGGATTTTCTGTATCAGTTTTCCTGTTTAGTGCCAAGGTTTCGTTGGCATATGACATTCATGTATAATTACTGTTTTGTAAGGTCAAATTTTGAC
Source organism: Schistocerca americana (assembly GCF_021461395.2). Taxonomy (NCBI): domain Eukaryota; kingdom Metazoa; phylum Arthropoda; class Insecta; order Orthoptera; family Acrididae; genus Schistocerca; species Schistocerca americana. Next base: position 150,079,901 of record NC_060123.1, read on the forward strand.
ATTTAAAGATAAGCATTTTCTATTACAGAGGATTTGCACTAATCCTAAACCTTTACGAGCTTTTAGCATTCTTTCTTGTCGTGCATATTTTTAAGAGATAATCTCTCATACATATTTAAAGTGTGATACTCTGTTAATTTCTCCATATTTGATTTGTAATTTGAAAATTTCTAAATTTGTTGTTGCAAACACCATCTTTTCAAATGATATCTGCAGGCCGACTTTCTCTGCGCATTCTTTTAGAGTTTCTATCTGCTTTATAGCCATCTCACAAGAATTTGCCATTATTGCGAGATCGTCCACAAAGGGCAAGTAAGGGATTCGTAGGTTATTTATTTTTGTTTTTGTTGCTAATAAAATTACACTACTGGCCACTAAAATTGCTATACCACGAAGATGACGTGCTACAGACGCGAAATTTAACCGACAGGAAGAAGATGATGTGATATGCAAATGATTAGCTTTTCAGAGCATTCACACAAGGTTAGCGCCGGTGGCGACACCTACAACGTGCTGACATGAGGAAAGTTTCCAACCGATTTCTCATACACACACAGCAGTTGACCGGCGTGGCCTGGTGAAACGCTGTTGTGATTCCTCGTGCAAGGAGGAGAAATGCGTACCATCACGTTTCCGACTTTGATAAAGGTCGGATTGTAGCCTATCGCTATTGCGGTTTACCGTATCGCTACATTGCTGCTCGCGTTGGTCGAGATCCAATGACTGTTAGCAGAATATGGAATCGGTGGGCTCAGGAGGGTAATACGGAACGCTGTGCTGGATCCCAATGGCCTCGTATCACTAGCAGTCGAGATGACAGGCATCTTATCCGCATGGCTGTAACGGATCGTGAAGCCACGTCTCGATCCCTGAGTCAACAGATGGGGACGTTTGCGAGACAACAACCATCTGCACGAACAGTTCGACGACGTTTGCAGCAGCATGGACTATCAGCTCGGAGACCATGGCTGCGGTTACCCTTGACGCTGCATCACATACAGGAGCGCCTCCGATGGTGTACTTAGCGACGAACCTGGGAGCACGAATGGCAGAACGTCATTTTTTCGAATGAATCCGGGTTCTGTTTACAGCATCATGATGGTCGCATCCGTGTTTGGCGACATCGCGGTGAACGCACATTGGAAGCCTGTATTCATCGCCATACTGGCGTATCACCGTGCGTGATGGTATGGGGTGCCATTGGTTACACGTCTCGGTCACCTCTTGTTCGCACTGACGGCACTTTGAACACTGGACGTTACATTTCAGATGTGTTACGACCCGTGGCTCTACCATTCATTCGATTCCTGCGAAACCCTACATTTCAGCAGGATAATGCACGACCGCATGATGCAGGTCCTGTAGGGCCTTTCTGGATACAGAAAATGTTCGACTGCTGCCCTGGCCAGCACATTCTCCAGATCTCTCACCAACTGAAAATGTCTCGTCAATGGTGGCCGAGCAACTGGCTCGTCACAATACGCCAGTCACTACTCTTGATGAACTGTGGTATCGTGATGAAGCTGCGTGGGCAGCTGTACCTGTTCACACCATCCAAGCTCTGTTTGACTCAATGCCCAGGCGTATCAAGGCTGTTATTACGGCCAGAGGTGGTTGTTCTGGGTACTGATTTCTCAGAATCTATGCACCCAAATTGCGTGAAAATGTAATCACATGTCAGTTCTAGTATAATATATTTGTCCAATGAATACCCGGTTATCATCTGCATTTCTTCTTGGTGCAGCAATTTTAATGGCCAGTTGTGTAGTTTCCAGAAATTTTTTTCCCATAAATTTCACTTCTGCTCATGTATTTGTTAATGTCTGCTGAATGATTTTCTGTATTTTCCGATCCAGTCCTTTTTATTCAAGAATCCTAAATAGTGTGGGTCTGTGGATTGAATCATAGGCCTTTCTGAAGTCGACAGAGACATATACTGTAGGACTGCCTCGCATCTTCCTGATTCTTGTGATTAATTTTAGATTTAAAATTTGCTCTGGGCACGATCTGTTTGGCCTGAAACCAGTTTATTATTATTATTATTATTATTATTAAATTCATTGCTACTATTATTAATTATTCTTCCACATCATCCAATCTATTATAAATTTCGATAATCTCATTGAAATTATATGCCATATTCTCTGTATAATAAATTAAATGCAATGCCTGTGGAATGTAAGATGGTGCTTAATGACTTTGATACCTCCGTGAGGGAAGAACAGCTCCAAAAATGTTCAAATGCGTGTGTTGTCTTATGGGACTTAACTGCTAAGGTCATCAGTCCCTAAGCTTACACAGTACTTAACCTAAATCATCCTAAGGACAAACACACATCCATGCCCGAGGGAGGACTCGAACCTCCGCCGGGACCAGCTGCACAGTCCATAACTGCAGCGCCCTAGACTGCTCGGCTAATCCCGCGTGGCAAGAACAGCTCCATTTCAAAAGACATTAAATAAAAAACTGGTATTTGAACGGGGTTTTTAGATTTCCATAAACAATTCATTTTTAAATTCACCCTCAAAGTACACTGAGGTGACAAAAGTCATAGGACGCCTCCTAATGTCGTGTGGGAGTTCCTTTTGTCCGGCGTAGTGCAGCACCTATACGTAGCATGGACTCAACAAGTCGGAGGGAACTTCCCTGCATAAATATTGACCTATGCTGCCGCTATGGGCGTCCATAATTGCGAAAGTGTTGCCGGTGCAGGATTTTGTGGGTGAAGAAACCTCTCGATTAAGTCCCGAAAATTTTCGACAGGATTCATGTCGGGCGATATGGGTGGCCAAATCATTCGCTCGAATTGTCCAGAATGTTCTTCAAACCAATCGCAAACAATTGTGGTCCGGTGACATTGTCGTCCATAAAAATTCCATCGTTGTTTGGGAAGACGACGTCCATGCCTGGCTGCAAATAGTCTTCAAGTAGCCGAACATCCAAAGCACGCAGTCAGTCCCAAGTAAACACAGCCAACACCATAACGCAGCCACCATCGGCTTGCACAATGCCCTGTTGACAACCTGGGTCCATGGCTTCGAGAGGTCTGCGTCACATTCGATCCCTACCATCAGTCTTTCTACCTGAAATCGTGACTTATCTGACCAGGCCACGGTTTTCCACTCGTATAGGATCCAACCGATATGGTCAGGAGCCCAGGGGACGAAATGCTGATAGCGAAGGCACTCACCGCACTGTCCTAACTGACGTCGTACGTCCCACATTGATTTCGGCGGTTATCTACGAAGTATTGCTTGTCTGTTACCACTGACAATTCTATGCAGACGGCGTGCGGTCACAACCGCGTGAGAAACCTTTTCACATGAATCATCTCAGTACAAATGACACCTCCACCAGCGCACTGCACTTTAACATCTTATGTACGCTGTATTACCGCCATCTGTAGATGTGCACATCGCTATCCCATGACTTCGCCACCTCAGTGTACTTCCCTCTACTATGTAGTATTTTCAGCATGTAACCAATGACTTTCTAGAATCAGCAGCTGAACGAAAGCGATATACATATTTCACTCGTACATACTCGTAAATTAAACCCAGTCAGCGTTTATAAACTGCGGTCCACAACAAATAAATATTATTATTCACCTTTTCGGTGAATGACAAACATGTAAGACATGTAGCTAACTATTCGCAAGATGAATGAACTTGAAAACCTATCACTATGAAAGTTTAAAGAAGAAAAATGGTGTACGTATTGAATTATTATTTGTTACTGCGTCCGTAATGTAGCGTGATTTCAAGAAATAAAACTAGAAAATTTCTGCAGCTATGCTATTTATGAAGTAATTAAAAAAATACCAGTCAGGTTCCCGTCAAACTTTGCTGATACAATAGCTCCATATTTATCAGTTATATACAACCGCTTGCTCACCGAAAGATCCGTACCTAAACATCGGAAAATTACTCAAGTCACACCAATCCCGAAAAAGGGAAATAGGAGTAATCCGCTGAATTGCAGGCCCATATCACTAACGACGATTTGCAGTAGCGTTTTGAAACGTATTCTGTGTTCAAACATTATGAAGTACTTCGGAGAAAACGATTTATTGACAGTTAGCACGTATTCAAAAAATATCGTTCTTGTGAAACACTACTAGTTCTTCATACTCATGAAGTAATGAGTACTGTCGACAGGGCATGTCAAACTCATTACATATTTTTAGATTTCCAGAAGGCTTTCGACACCGTTCCTCACACGCATCTTCTAACCAAACTGCGTGCCTACGGAGTATCGCCTGAGTTGTGTGACTGGATTCGTGATTTTCTGTCAGAAAGGTCACAGTTCGTAGCAACTGACAGAAAACCATCGAGTAAAACAGAAGTAATATCCGGCATTCCCCAAGGAAGTGTTATAGACCCTCTGTTGTTCCTGATCTATATTAACGACATAGGAGACAATCTCAGTAGCCGTCTTAGATTGTTTGCAGATGAGGTTGTTATTTACCGTCTTGTAAAGTCATCAGATGACCAAAATGAATCGCAAAATGATTTGATGAGATATCTTTAAGATGCGAAAAGTGGCATTTGAGCCTGAATAAGGAAAAGTGTGAAGTTATTCACGTAAGTATTAAAAGAAATCCACTAAATTTCGATTAGGCGATAAGTCACACAAATCTTAAGGCTGTAAACTCAGCTAAATACTTAGGAATTACAATTACAAATAACCTAATTTGGAATGATCGCATAGATAATGTTGTGGGTAGAGCAAACCAAAGACTGCTATTCATTGGCAGAACACTTAGAAGGTGCAACAGGTCTACCAAAGAGACTGCTTACACTTCGCTTCTCCGCCCTATTCTGGAGTGTTGCTGTGCGGTGTGGGATCCGCATCAGGTCGTACTGACGGATGACACCGAAAAAGTCCAGAGAAGGGCAGCTCGTTTTGTATTATCGCGAAATAGGGGAGATAGTGCCACAGACATGATAGGTGAATTGGAGTGGCAATCATTAAAACAAAGGCGTTTTTCGTGGCGACGGGACCTTCTCATGAAATTTCATTCACAAATGGCCTCCTTCGATTGCGAAAACATTCTGTTGGCACCCACCTACATAGGCACAAATGATCATCACGATAAAATAAGAGAAATCAGGAACTTCCTGCCAGATTAAAACTGTGTGCCAGACCGGGAATCAAACTCGAGACTCTGTCCGGCACACAGTTTTAATCTGCCAGGAAGTTTCATATCAGCGCACACTCAGCGCACACTCAGCGAAAATCTCATTCTGGAAGAGAAATAAGGGCTCGCACAGAAAAATTTAAGTGCTTGGTTTCACTGCGCGCCGTTCGAGAATGGAAGGGTAGAGAGACAGCTTGAAGGTGGTTCACTAAAACCTCTGCCAGACACTTTATTGTGAATAGCAGAGTAATCATGCAGATGTAGATGTAGATCTAAGGCCCTCTGCACTTCGAGCTGCGACATTTGGCGAAGACGGCATAATTTTCGTGTTCATGATAGCGATAGAAACTGCATGAGCGTCTCGAAATGAGCACGTCAGAGCGCTTGTGACGAGGTGTCGGCTACAGTGGGACGGGATACATTACGCCAAAGTCCTCAACCCCAGCCGCGTCCAGCGCGCGGTGCCAGGGACTTCCACTAGGCGATTCCAGGCGCGGCCTCGAAGGCTGTTCTTTCAAATTAAAGCGGCTGCGTACGACAAGAAGGAAAAGTGCTTTTTATTTCGCCGACTCTGTAGAGCTCTGATAAGCAGGATGCCGTAATAAAGAATTACGAGCGACACAGGCAATTAAAAAGACCCCGCCCCTCCCACAGCGAACGCTGAAGATAATGGAGGGGCGGAGAGAACTATCTCTCCCTAATGAAACTCAGCAGCAAAAACCGCGCACAGCTTCTGTGCCCCACTGCCCATCTGAATTCTGCTTCACGACAGAATAGAGGCTAATAATGCGCATCAGATTTAAGTTTGTAGTTTAATAACGGATACATTACGAGCTTAGCAATTTTTGATTACTGCAGTACTGCAACACACAGTTAGTTTGCAAGCGCATATTTAAAACTTGGTGGAGCTCCTTTTTTAAAAAAATCGTCCCAAATGTTTGGGGAAGTTCAAAAAATTACCTAGTTCTTTACGCAATACACACGTTCCATATTCCATCTTCACTCCACATCTTTATCCGTTCTCCAATTACATTCTTTCCTTTAGTTTGCTACTGCAGCGCCGCCCGCTGCAGCCAGTTGTCTGCCGTCCTTTGCATGTGTTGCAGAACCGTCTCTTATTGATTTTGTCTTCCGTTGTTCCTTTCCGTCCTAGTTCACGTCTTACATGGACACTACATTTTCTAGCTCTCAGTACGCTACCTTCAATTGCTGTTGCGACCCAAATTTCCTTGCATCCCACCTCCAATAAACCCACGCTTCACTCGTCACAATAAAACTGTTAAACACATAAAACCACAGAATTTCAGGAATGCGTTCTTCCAAGCTCCCTGACGAAATGTTCTTATTATACGACACGAAATCGTTACGTTTTAAAGATGGGGATGATTATATTCTGTTTTGCGTCACTGCATAACCCTTAACCCCAGAGAGATGGCTCCCTGATCACGCTGATATCAGTATTGTGTGCTTTCTATAGGACGCTTATGTTATGGCAAAGTCCTTTCCCAACGACAAAGACGATATTCTTCCCCATCCTTCCTCCACCTATACCCTTTCCACCACCTCAAATATTTAAAATGTTCCACTTTTTCAAATTTAGTTTGATTTTAAAATATGATCTACATTTTTGCTTCTTCTGATAATATAGGTGGTGCAAATACAGGGTGTTCGGAAATTTCCGATAGGACTTGTAGAGGGGAGTGAGTACATAATGTTTCACATAGGAACCCATGTCCGGAAACGTCATCAAACGACCCTACAGAACATCGGACTTAAGGCCACCGGCGTCTGTAAATGTATGTATATACAGGATGATTCCGTGATGATGTTACAGTCTTTCTAGGATGATGTGGAATACATGTACTGGTACTGTTGTTGCCAAGATTGTAGGGTAGGCAACTTTGAGAGGTGGTAGTATTGACCAAAACAAGGAAAAAAAGTCTGGTAAACATATGCTCCAAAATGCACATCTTAAGAGCTATGAGCACTTGCTCAGTAGAAGAGATGAGTTACACAGCAGCGAAGATGAACGCATGTTCACAGCTCTTAAAGTACGCGTTTTAGACCCCCATGCTTACTAGACTTTTTTTCTTGTATTGTTCAATACTTCCTCCCCCCAAAATACGGAAAGCAACGACCATACAGTAGAAGAGACCTGTTTCATAGTAACGAAGACGAACAAGCGCTTATACCTCTTAAGGTATGCATTTTGGAGCCTATGTTTGCAAGTCATTTTTTACTTAGTTCCGTATAAACAACTTATCTTTCAAGTTTGCCGTGATTTTTGGGATACACTGTACGTGACAGTACGAATCTTTAAAAGACAGGGGATGAGAAATTTACTGGTTAACTTCTGATGCAACTCCCACGTCAGCTCTCAAATGCAGCACAAGCCACGTATGCCTTAGACTATTAAAAAAAAGAATCTGAGCAGCATTCGCGAATGAGAGGGAAAAGGGGATGAAATAAAATAGTAGTGGTACCCAAAGCATCCTGTGCCATACACTGTAAAGTGCATAGCATAATATGGAGGTATGCGTCAAAACCTGCCATTAAGGTTTATTTTAGAATTTGCAGAATCCTCATCTGTACTGGCAGAGTGAAAACCAGCGACAGCAACGGTGGGCCATATGCAGCATAGACAGTTTGTCCCAACGGACTATGGCTATGAATAATAAAAGTCGTGAATTATGTTCACATAATTACTGTATTTATTTTAAATAGCCTCCACCTGAATCAAAACACGGCTGAAATTATTTATAAATAGTCACCGTATTCCTTTTTTGAAGTTGCGTTTAGTTCTGCAGGACAGTTTTCTTGTATGTTCTTAATTGCGTCATAGCGGTGTTCTTTCACTGCCAGCTTTAATTTGGTCAACAACCAGAAGTCGACCGGGGACAAATCCGGCGAATACGGTGGATGATGCAGGACTGTGATGCATTTGCTGGCTAAAAATCTGTGCGCTATCTTCGCTTTGTGGGCTAGGGTGTTGTCATGGAGCAGCAACTAGGCACCTGCCTCTCGGTCTCTGGATTGAATTCGACGAATTCTAGCCCACAAACGCTGGAGGACTTAACAAACTTGACGCTGGCTCACTGATCCACTGCCATTTTGCAACGAGTGTCAGCCATGTACGAGTGCTGTTACATTCGCGGCTACAATGCCTGCTGCAGCTTTGACTTCCTGCACAGCTGTTTTCGAAACTTCAAGGGTCTTAACGCCGCTACGAACTACTACTGCAGTTTGGAGTTTCACAGACGCAGTCCTAAAGGCACTGGGAGACACTGTGTACATCGCAGGCACAGTGAGCGCGGCAGATGCGAGCAACCGCGTATGCTCAATCCCTCGCTCCCAGTACCGGCCCGCAGCGGAGAGAGAAGTGAAAAGTCGTGAAGCAGTCAGTCCGCTCGAGGTATAGCCGGCTCGCAGTAGTGGCCTTAAGAACGTGGCGAGCATAAAGTGGCGGCGGCAGCGCAGGAAATCCGCCGAGCTGCGAATCCCGCCGCCAGAGCGCTCCAGCCGCGCCGTGAATAAAATATGGCGCACGCCGCTCGCGTTTCATGCATACCGGAGCGGCCATCTTCAGCCGTCCCTCGTCTGCCTTCCAGTATCCGGAAGCTGCGCTCATGCACCAGACCGCGCGGGAGCACTGTGCGGCGCGGAGATTCGCATATCTTCTCTGATCGGCTTTGCTGCTGTGGCCTCGCTATTTCGTTTCGTTTCTCAGCTTGACGGACACATTTTCCGGTTAAAAATTCTACCAAATGTAAAACCTGTTCCGCAATACGTGCTTCAGTTCTTAAAGCTGCTGAGTTTTACACTGTATACTTGCGAAATTTATAATGTATGTGTGCCTTGGCTGCTCAGTGGGAAGGTGTAGAGTACAAATCGAAAAGTCCGCGCTTCGTTCTCTCTTATCGCTTGTTTCACCTTCAGCAACGATTTTTTGATGTGAAAAATGCGAAAATTCCTTATTGGTTTGGGGTCAGCAACCATAGGCACCTCTGTAACAATTCAGAGGCGGGAGAGTTAGGCACGGTCCAGCACCTTCAATAAAAGCATCACTAGTAAATAACTACCGTGTACAAACTAACTTCGGACTGTGAAGACCTTTATTTATAGACCGAATCTAGTGAATGAGGCTCTTTTATGTCAATCGTGTCGTTTATTTAAGAGTGGAAGAGCCAATAACAGAAAAGACCGTCTGTCTGTAGTACGCAACAAGCTGGCACAGAACATTTTCAGTAATATTCGTGAAAACCGGCTTTTCGCAATATCTCTGCACTTGGACGTATTCTGCAGATTTCTTGGAGTGTTTTGCATGAGATCGTGATGAAACAATTAGAGTACTAAATACGATTTCAGTGTTCGTTGTGCACTAAAACTCCTTTATGACAAAAACAAATGATTACTTCTCTCGATCTTCTTTCTTGTTAGAAGGCGAAGGAGGAAACCTACTGGACACAGTGGCGACCAATGACGAGACATGGGTTTCTTATGCTAACGAGGAGACAGAACAGGACTCACCTAATAATCAAAAAGAGATCGCCGAACTCTGACAGAGGGAATTGTTATGGCTAACGTAGTTTTTGGGACTCTACAGGAATGTTGAAACTTCTGGGTAGATTAAAACTGTGTGCTGTACCGAGACTCGAATTCGGAATCTTTGCCTTTGGCGGGCAAGTGCTCTACAGGAGCTACCCAAGCACGACTCACAACTGCCCCTCCCCGCCCCTCCTTGCTCCTCACAGTTGCACTTCCGCCAGTACCTCCTGGAAGAAAGGATATTGCAGAGACATGGCTTAGGCACACACTGACAAAAAAAAAGAGGGGTGTTTCCAGAATGAAAATTTCACTCTGCAGCGGAATGTGCACTACATCAAAGTCCCACTTGCCCACGAAAGGCAAGGGTCCCGAGTTAGAGACTCGGTTCGACACACAGTTTCATCTTCCAGTGCACACTCCGCTGTAGAGTGATAATTCCACTCTAAAGCAATATTGTTTCTGGAATGTGGAATACTAATCAACTCTGAAGTCTACTGTGGGACATTCTGCCCAGCAAACGCAAGCATTGTTGCTGTCAGCTCAAACAGGACGTTTTTGGACAACCGCCCAACAGCTCAGAATTAGCTGCAGGCAATACCCACAAGTTCATGCACATGAGGTGGATTCGCTGTCAATATACTTTATCCCCGATGAAGCACTTCAGGATACTGTCACGCCATGACAGCAGAATTTTATGCGCGGGGAACTTGTCAACTGTTTAAGACGTTTGATAAGTGCTCCAGTCCGCACAGTGATTATGCAAAATGTGGTATTTTAAGAATTTTCTAATAACTGTACTTTCACTATTCCAGTATTACTAACGGAAGTTATTTTCCATATACCGCTGATATCCTTGACAGATCTATAATAAAGGTTGTCTCTCTCTATAACTGCGGCATGTACCGAGATACAGGAGATCGCTAAAAAGCTAACACTTTTTAATCAGACACTCTCAGGATGAGAAACACTACGATAGCTAGATACCTGTAAAGACACCATGTAAAAAGAAAAAGAAAAAAAGGACCACGTTCTCAGCATGAGACACTTTCATGCTCTTGGAGTCCGTTTGACGACGCGTTGCCGATCACCAGGGCTGCTATGCGGGTACCTCCAGTCCAGTTGCTCAGCAACGTGTATCGCTAGTGTACATCATGAGCGTAGATTTATCGATTGTTGAATAGTTTCCATTATCTGAGTCTCTAGCTAGACGGTTGTTCTCCCGACGCGCTCAGTATATTGGCATTCTGTATGCACTCGTTTGGTAAGCTCCTAAAACATGATGGCGGAAACTCAATATTTTACAGTGATCGTCATAACTGGAGCATAAAGCTAACAACAGTTTTCGTATTGCATTGGGATCAATTCAGCTCTTTCACCCTAGCTAACAGTGTGTGCAATTTAATTTTCCACGAAGATAAACTAAACTTCTGATGATGACAATGTGATGCCGAAATACGATACGTGTTTAGCTGAAAAGGAAACAAGTTTCCCCAAAGCAAGACAGAACATCTGCGACTGTGTGTGTTGGGACTGACTCCCAGTTGGTCTTGCTGTGATGACAGAGTCTCTAAGACATCTGCTGACTTGCAGCCAGTATGTTACACTCTCAGAGCACAACAAGAGTCAATAGCATGCCAACGTCGATATTTTTGCGAATTGGTAGCGACAACCGCGATGGATGTGGGCGTAAGGCAGTTCATCTACCGACAATAACCTGAAAGATAGTTCTTTAGAAGATATGAAAACTTCAGAGCTTTATCATACACGCAGGATTTTGTTTGTCCGAGATTGTGTCTTAGAGGCGGAAGTAACTGACTTACTCTTTGCACAGCTTCTTCAAAAAATTTGGATTTTTGGACTGATAAGAATTGTTGGACTGTTTTATGGGATAAAGTCTTTCAAGATGTTCATTAGCTCAACGTTTTTTTCCAGTTTCTTTAAAAGTTCTCTTTTGCCTATAATTTAGAACTGATGTATTTCTTAGCTGATAATGGCTTGCGCGCATTTGTGTACACAGGAATTACTTCGTGTATTTCAAAGCACGCATAGATACACATTTCGAAATCTACTATACTGAGTATAACAATAGCCCTCCGGGCAGTATCTTGAAAATTCCATGGAATTTTGATTATTTTGAGCATGCTGTGTACCTGTCAAAGGGTTAGGAAGAGGATACTTCCGGAAAACTACAAAACAGAGTGGCAGCTACCTTACAATGCGTAGGATCACTTCATCATGTAGACAGCTTCCACCTGTCGTCGCACCGCCACGACAGTCCAGCACGGCTTACCTGGAACATAAAAGAAGGGCTTTCCTTCAGTACTGAAAAATGTGTTTCTACTTGGAGCATATAAAAAAGTGAACAAATCATTAGTTATTATACCGTATCTATGGACAAGAACAAGAAAGTGCTGTGTGAATTATTAATGATAATTCGAAAGAATTAAACGTACCCAACTACAAGCTGCCTTTCAAAATCGAGCCTTACTGTAGTTGTGTGTGTGTGTGTGTGTGTGTGTGTGTGTGTGTGTGTGAGTGAGAGAGAGAGAGAGAGAGAGATGGTGGCACTTACGATCGATACCTTAACTCGACTCAGATGACTCAGCTAGAAATATTTTGAGAAATGAAAGAGTCTAGTTGTGAATTCTGAGCCATTCTAGATCGTCCTTTCGTTATCACACGTGGCGCCGGTCCATTAACTGTAAATATTTTCAGGAATGAAAGGATCGACTGGTGAATACTGCCACAGTAAATTTTTTCTAAAATTTTAACTGTCTTGAAATTTCAGCTGTGCACTTTAAATTTTGTCATCCAAATTCGGGCGTTTAAGAAAAAAATCTTTTCTGTTTGTAAACACCACACAGGGTTTTCAAAATGCCCTTGTCGCTCACCTTGTCAAATGGTTCAAATGTCTCTGAGCACTATGGGGCTTAGCATCTGAGGTCATCTGTCCCCTAGAACTTAGAACTACTTAAACCTAACTAACCTAAGGACATCACACACATCCATGTGCGAGGCAGGATTCGAACCTGCGACCGTAGCGGTCGCGCGGTTCCAGGCTGTAGCGCCTAGAACCGCTCGGCCATAACTGTTATATCCTAGCCAGTAATGCCACCCGAGCCCGCTGCCAAAAGGTTGGCAGCATCAAAGTCCGGACGCCGTCCGCCTAAGCAGCGCCAGCGAGACAGCAAATCGCCATAAGTCTGCGCGCGCCACCGCTGGCTTCTGGGTTCTTAAGCGCTGGAGTCGCGAGCGCTAGGATCACCCTCGATCGTCGCCTCTCCTGGGCTCCCCATCTCCAGACAATCCAAGCCAAGGCACGTTCCCGCCTCCGTCTCCTCAAGCTCCTTTCCGGCCGTACGTGGGGTCTGGACCCCTCCACCATCCTCCACACCTATAAATCCCTCATCCGCCCTATCCTTTGTTATGCCCATCCAGCATGGATCTCCGCTCCCCCTACCTTTTATAAATCCCTCCAAATCCTTGAACGCCATGCTCTCCGCCTCGCCTATCGCATCCGTCTCCCCTCCCCCACGCGGATCCTCTACGATCTCATCCCCTTCCCCCACCTCCTCCTTTTACTTGAAAGGATACGGATCCTGTACACCTCCCGCAAACTCGATCCTCCTCACCCGCTCGTCTCCCCGATCCTCTCCCACCCCCGCCCGCTACCGCGCCTGTATTCGCACGTCCCACCCAGTCTCCACCTCTCCACCCTCCTTACCCTCTCCCAAGGTGGCTTCCGCCAGCTCCCTCTCCCTGATGATGTCCTTGTCCCCTCCATCTACCCCTCCTATCAACTTTGACCCTGCCCCGCCCCCCACTTCCCGTGTCCTTTCCTTTCGGCACCCTCCCTCCCTTCTCTTCTCTTCCCTTCTTTTTCCATCTCCCTGTCCCCTCCCTTCCCCCTCTTCCCCCGGGCTTCCTCTCCCCCTTCCTCCCTCCCCCCTATCTCCCCTGCCCGTGGCATCTCTGCTCTCCCCTCTCGCTCTCCCACTCCCCTTCCTCCTCCTCCTCTCTTGGCAGGTCCCCGGACTCGCACACGTATAGTGAACATTCGCGCGCCGGAGATCGTCGCCTTTTGTGTCTCGTGTGTGTGACGTCGTCTAGTGTTTTTGGTGTCCGCCGTCCCACTCCTACGTTCACTTGTGCCGTCGGACTCATCAGTGTTTTGTGCGCCGTGCCAACGTGTTTTCAGTGTTGTTATCGTCACATGTGAACGACTCCGTGTTTTTTATGTCTCTGTGACCTCTCTCTTTTGCCCGTCACTTTGTTCATTGTCATTCACCATGTTTTATACTCTTGTAAACCGCTATGGCTGAAGAGCGGCGTAGTGTGCCGCTGCCAGCCTACCTGAGTTGTACAGGTTTTAAAATAACAATAAAGTAAAAAAAAAAAAAAAAAAAAGAGCGCTAGGACAGTTCTGTATTCGCCGCTCAGTTGTATACTCGCCACCGAATTGTGTACTTGCTAGTCAGTTGTGTGTTCATCGCAGCAGAGTTGTTGTTTGTCGTCAGCCGACGCTGACCTAGCCGCTCCGACTCGAACTAGACAGATCTCTGTAGACACGGAGTTCACTATTGTGTTTCTGTATCTTCGTCAATAAAGATAAGTACCGACTTTTATTTAATCAGAGTGTTTGGGTTTTCATCTTTCTGCTCACTGTTCCAGCGGACCGGTCGGCCCGCTATTAAAAGTGTGGCGGTGACTTCGTAAGCCGTTTCTACCGCGAATTGTTTGTCGCTACGAACACCGCTACAAAACTGGCGACGAGAACTTCCGAACTCGTGTGCAGGGCTGGTTCAACTTGTTTCTGGTTATACTAATTATAGCGATAAAATTTTGGGGGCTGGTTTAATTTGTGTTCACTATGTCTGCCGACTTACAACAGTTGATCTTGTTACAGAGTCAGCAAATACAAAGTCTGGTGGAAGCAATCGCCAAGCAAGCGGCTAATCCACCAACACCAAAGGAACAAGCACAGGCAGCACCAACGTTCCGTGCTTTTGATGCATCAAGAGAAGAATGGCGAGAATATTTCGCGCAGTTGCAGGCGCACATGACAGTCTACAAAATCACAGGTACTGAGCGGCAGCTTTATTTAATTTCCACTGCAGGCGTGGAAGTCTATCGACTACTTTGTAAGTTGTTCCCGGAATCCCAGCCAGAAGCTTTAGACTATGACGTTGTTGTTAACAAGCTTGCTGAGTATTTCGAGTCGCGAGTTCATGTGGCAGCAGCCAGATTCAAGTTCTTCAGATTAAAGAAACAGCCACATCAATCTAATAAACAGTGGTTAACAGATTTACGGGGCCTCACCCGTCAGTGCCGATTTAATTGTGTGTGTGGAGCTTCCTACAGTGATGTCATGCTACGAGACGCTATTACTCAAAACATTGCAGATTCTCGTATTCGTGCTGCTATCTTAAAGTTGCCTGACCCGTCATTAGAGACTGTGATGAACATCATTGAAGCCCAAGATACTTTTGACAATGTTGAGTGTGAGTTAGATCAGCCATGTATTTCTCAAATTGCCTGTGCTAAGCAAGTTACGTCACGCCCGCGGCCCCACCGGCAGAGTCAGACTGTAAACACTAGCCGGCCGCGTCATGTTAAACACATTCGTCAGCCGCGTGTGCAAAATGATAGTTAAGTCTTGCCCTAAGTGTGTTCTTGCTCATCCTCGTGAACGTTGCCCGTTAAGAAACGCGGTTTGTCACTTTTGTCAAAGGAAAGGACACATCCAGACTGTTTGTTTGCGTAAACGCAAGAACAATTCTAGTGCTGCCCAGCCCAAGGATATTCATGTTCTTCAAAGCCAGCCCGCCCAGAAGGTCGCGCTTAAAGACTCTTCCACGGTTCGTGTGGGTAATAAACTTGTTCGCAATAAGCCACCCACTCAGCCCTCTGCTATGCGACCCAAGCGTATTCAAACGCTGTAAAACGTAATGTACGGACTGCAAGTGAAGCGGGAGTTGTTGTTCCACCCGCCCAACCCACGAGTTGTCGTAAGCAGCGAACACGCGCTAAACGCGCTGATTTTGTGTCTTCCGCCTCCACTGCACCGATCCAGAGACAGTGTAATAAACTATTTGTGAAGCTACGCATCCAGGATAAGACCTTCAATTTTCAATTAGACACTGGTGCGTCTGTGACTCTCATAAATAGTGCTACGTATGCGGCTATCGGCCGCCCTAAACTTTCAGCGGCAAAACATTCTTTGGCTACTTATAGTAGAGAACAAATTCCTGTGTTAGGTGTATGTAGCGTGCCAGCCACATTCCGTGGCAATACAAAAACAGTTTCATTCACAGTGCTCCGCGCTACAGACAGTGTAAACATTTTCGGATTAGACTGTTTTGACTTGTTTGGCCTGTCTATCCAAGACAATGTGTTGCAAATTAATTCTGTTGTTGTTCCTCAAGACAGCATAACCGATTTGTGTAAACGATACAGTGACATATTTAAAGACGAACTAGGTTGTGCTGCGAACTTTGCCGCTCATATTACGTTAAAAGATAATGCTCAGCCTCGATTTTGTCGTGCTCGTCCAGTGCCTCACGCCCTCCGGGCACCTGTAGAAGATGAACTTCGTCGTTGGCAAAACAACGGTGTTATTCAACCCGTTTCAGCGAGCCAGTGGGCTTCTCCCTTAGTTATTATAAAGAAACCGTCTGGCAAGTTACGTTTGTGTGCTGATTTTAAGTCGACAGTTAATCCTCAGACTGTCATTGATTCTTTTCCTTTGCCTAGACCGGACGAGCTGATGGATAAGTTAGGGGAAGCTCGTTTCTTTTCCAAAATTGATCTCCGTGAAGCATATTTGCAATTGCCCCTCGACGAGCAATCACAACAGTATTTTGTCATAAACACGTCGTTGGGGTTGTTCCGTTTTCTGCGTTTGCCTTTTGGTTGTGCGTCAGCTCCAGCTGTTTTTCAGCGTTTTTTGTCACAACTTCTGGCTAATGTGCCATCGTGTTGCAACTATTTAGACGATATTGTTGTGTCCGGTCGGACGCCTGCTGAACATTTCCGTAATTTGGAGTGTTTGTTTAAAGTGCTGTCTCAGGCAGGCCTACGTTGCAACATCGATAAATGTTCATTTTTCCTTACGGAGATGGAGTATCTGGGACATGTTATTAATGCTCAAGGCATTCATCCCTCCCAGTCACATTTAGCAGCTATTCGTGATTTGCCCGCCCCTCGCAATCTGACTGAATTGCAAGCAGTTCTTGGCAAATTGACATATTATATTAGGTTTATACCTAATGCATCACAGATTGCTGCACCGTTGCATCGTCTCCGCCGTAAGAATGTTCCGTTTGTGTGGTCAGCTGATTGCCAATCAGCCTTTCAGCAGCTTAAAGAGGCTTTATTGAATGATCGTTGTCTGGTCCACTACGACCCTAACAAGTCTCAGGTGTTAGCTTGTGATGCCTCTTCTTTCGGCCTCGATGCTGTGTTGTCTCACCGAGTCGGTAACACCGAACGTCCTATTGCGTTCGCATCTAAATTGCTAAACAAAGCTCAGTGTAATTATAGCCAATTGGACAAGGAAGCGTTGGCTATTGTGTTCGGTGTCACAAAATTCCATCACTACCTCTATGGTAGATCATTCTATTTAGTAACAGATCACAAGCCCCTGACGTCACTGTTTCATCCGTCTAAACCAGTTCCTCAGCGGACAGCTCAGAGACTACAACGTTGGGCTCTTTTGTTATCACAATACCAATATGAGATACTGTATCGCCCTACAGCTCAGCATGCAAACGCTGACGCGCTTTCTAGATTGCCGATTGCTGCGGATGATGTCTTCGATTCCTCTGACGACTCTTGCCATCCGATTGACGCCGATGAGCATCAATCGCTCCAGAATTTTCCGATTGATTATCGTCAGGTGGCACGTGAGACAGCTACGGATCCTCATCTGAGTTTACTATTACGTTTTGTTCAACGTGGTTGGCCGTCCAAGGCAAAGGACATATCGGATCCTGTGGTTCGTCGCTATTATCCGCAACGTCATCTGTTGTCTGTTTCGCACGGAGTTTTGCTGTTACGCACCGAGAATGACCAGCTTCGTGTAGTGGTTCCCCAAGTGCTCCAATCCAAGGTCCTCGACTTGTTGCATCAAGGTCATTGGGGAGTGGTCCGCACCAAGCAGCTTGCCCGCCGTCATTGTACATGGATCGGCATTGATAAGCAGATTACGCAGATGTCTACAGATTGTTCGACGTGTGCCGAACACCAAGCTGCTCCGCCTCAACGCTATTTTGAGTGGGCACGCCCTGCCGGTCCCTGGCAGCGAGTACATATTGATTTCGCTGGTCCATATTGGAATTCTCGTTGGCTCATCGTGACAGATGCATTTAGTAATTTTCCGTTTGTTGTGCCCATGCAGTCTACAACGTCTGCACAAACTATACAGGCGTTTACTTCAATTTTTTGTATTGAGGGTCTTCCAGAAGTTTTAGTGTCTGACAATGGTCCACAATTTACCTCTGCTGAATTTGAAAGTTTTTGTTCTGCCAATGTCATTCGCCATGTTCTTACTCCGCCGTTCCACCCTCAATCGAATGGTGCAGCGGAACGTTTTGTACGCACATTCAAGGATCATATGGACCGCCTTCGTGCTACGCACTCTCGTCAGCAGGCCCTCATCACGTTCCTGTCGTCGTACCGGACCACGCCACGCGACGGCCCTTCGCCTGCGGAGCTTCTCCACGGCCGTCGTCATCGCACCCTACTACGGTTGTTGCACCCCCCGGATCGACCCGCCGCTTCTGAGCATCTCACGCGTTTTCAGCGCAACGACGCCGTTTTTTTCAGAGTTTATCACGGTCGCCGTCGTTGGGAACGTGGTACCGTGATACGTGTCCAGGGTCGCGGTTTTTATACTGTTCAAGGTGCTACTGGGGTGCACAGGAAGCATCAGAACCAGTTGCGCCGCGCTGGCCGCCCGGATTCTGCCGCTCGTTCTTTGTCCACAGATTTGGTCCGCGGCGGGTTCCAGCCGCGCCTTCCGACTTCGCTGGTCGTCGCCGCTACCACGCCGACAGCCCGTCCCGTTGATGCCTCCCGCGCAGCTTCATCCGGGAGCGCCCCCAGGTGGTCGCTCCGGCGCCTGCGGTCCCTCTTCCGTCGCCACCGCCTTCGGAGCTGATGGACGTCGACCGCCTTCCCAAGCGGTGGCTGTGCAGCCTGTCCTGCAGCCGCTTTCCTTGGGCACCCCCAAGGAGTCTGACACCGCAGCGCCTTGTCCGGCGCCCACTCAGCAGCCGTCGACGCAGCGTCCGGAGACGCTGCCTCTCTTCGTGGGTCCCGACGCCCCGTCGCGTCCAGTACCAGAAGCTGCGCCCGTGGTCACAGGCGTGCACCCTGACCTCGGTTTTCAGTCGGTGTTTCCCGAGGCCCCGCGCAGCCAATGCTGGGGTGCGGACCGGGGACTGCCACCGACAGTCTTCGCTGTCTTCGCTCGGGGTCAAACGAAATCTCATGTTTCATACACGTTCCCTGGCGAGCTATTCTGTTGATTAAATATTCAGAAAGAAACAAAAAGGAAACAGCTGCGCGGAAAGACGGCTCTAGATGGGATGGAATTTGACAGATATCTACGATTCTGTTGAAATTATTCCCATACAGCGAGCAGCCTACACTAGTTATTGTACACTACTGATAATCCATGACAAACGTTTTTTCTAGCAGCGTACAGTTACCGAATAGTAGTGCAGGCGGGTAATGCAATGCGCGTCGTTTACTATCCCCTACAATTACATCTGGGGCAAGATCTGTTGAGTTCGCCAGTCATAGGGGTTTCGGCTTCATGTTGTACGTAGTGCGTGGATACGGCAGTTGCCTCGGATCAGGCGTAGTCTTGAGAGGATACGAGAGGAAGAACGGTAGGTAAACGAGATAAAGCGTTTCCTCAACACAGACGCTTGTTGTTTTGGTGCCTGAAACGAATGGCAAACGCGACAGCCGTTGAAGGCAACTGAAGGTCATACCATGGCGCCACATCTGCGAGTGGCATGGCGGTGGACAATAAACTTCCCCACACGACGCTAGCCGTATCCAATTCACGCATGGACTGGCGGTGGTCAATTTTGCCGATGCATCGCCGCGCGCCACAACCTGTCACTCTCGTCTGTTTACCCGCCTAGTCTCATCCACAGCTTACAACATCGCTAAGTGCTTATAAACTGTATACATTACTCAAGTGTTGCTCACTGTGTGACACGGAGGAACCAATTTCATGTTGGCTAGCAACGCAAACGCTCTTTTTAACTCATGGAGCTGGTCGCGTGTTGCATTGTGTGTCCCCTGAGGAATATCCAATTGTAGAGTAACCCCATGGAGGGCTCAGCCGATAGTTTATTATTATTATTATTATTTTATGGCCTTCATTGGACCACTCTAGTAAAAAATACGAAGTTGTAAACAAGTTGTTACACAAGGATACAATTTGGCTGAACAATAACTTAATATGATATTTAGGTAATATAATTATTAGAGTTTTTTTTTATATGAAAGGTGTTTTGCTCTTCTGTCTGCCCAATATTTCTTCATTCTTTCAGATATTTTGTTTCTTTCTTCATCTGAGACCACTCTTCCTGTACTCCTTTGATTGATTTTCATTTGTAGTCTGGTTTGCGGGTCTTGCAGTATTCTGGTTTTCTCTGTCTTGTTTTTTAGGTCATCTACTGTAATTTGGAGTTCTTTTATATCTTCCTTAATTGCTGTGATCCATTTAATGTCGCTCTTGCTATTCCACAATTTTTGTATTATTTTTTTACTAATTCTATTTTCTGGAGATCTCGTCAGATGTCCAAAGAATGAGATGCGTTTCTTCCTTATCGTGCTCATGACTGGTTCTATTTTCTTATGTACTGTTTCATTTGATGCTATTCTCCAATGTCCATTTATTTTATACTGTATATTTATACATGTCCTAATTATTCTTCTTTCTATTTTTAGTATTCTGTCAATTTCTGCTGTATTAGTTGTTTTGAAGATAGTTTCAACTGTGTACGTTATTTCTGGTTGTGTAACTGTTTTATATTGTTTTAATTTTGCATCTATAGATAGGCTTTTTTTGTTGTATGTAGTTTTGGTAATGTAAATTGCGTAGTTCAGTTTTTTTATTCAATTCTGCCGTGATGGCTTCTCATTTAGATTGTATGTTATTATTTCGCCTAAATATTTAAATTTAACAACAATTTTGATTTCCTGATCTCCTATTGTAGTTTTGTTTGCAAGTGGTGGGTCAGTTGGCATAATCTCCGTTTTTTCAAATGATATTCTAAGGCCTAATTTATCTGCTATTTCTTGTAGTGATCAGCCGATAGTATTATATAACACTTTCCAGTTTTCTGAGAAACATATGGCAGCCTTTATCAAAGTAACTGCCAGGTCATTTCTAGGGTGACGCAACTAAGGCAGACCATCCCAAATACACTGAAGCGCCACAGAAACTGGTATAGGAATGCGTATTGAAATGCAGAGATATGAAAACAGGCAGAATACGGCGTTGCGGTCGGCAGCGGCTATATAAGACAACAAGTGTCTGGCGCAGTTGTTAGATCGGTCACTACTGCAGGTTATGAAGATTTAAGTGAGTTTGGACGGGATGTTATAGTCGACGCGTTGGACACAGCATCTCCGAGGTAGCGACGAAGTGGGGATTTTCGCGGACGACCTAAAACATCAAATCTCCGACATTGCTGCGGCCGGAAAAAGATCCTGCAAGAACGAGACTACCGACGACTGACGACTGAAGAGAATCGTTCAACGTGACAGAAGAGCAACCCTTCGGCAAACTGCTGCAGATTTCAATGCTGAGCCATCAACTGTCAGCATGCGAACTATTCAACGAAACATCATCGATATGGGCTTTCGGAGCCGAAGACCCACTCGTGTACCGCTGATGACTGCACGACATAAAGCTTTACGCCTCACCTGGGCCCGTTATCACGGACATTGGACTGTCGAAAATGGTTCAAATCGCTCTGAGCACTATCGGAGTTAACATCTGAGGTCATCAGTCCCCTAGAACGTAGAACTACTTAAACCTAACTAACCTAAGGACATCACACACATCCATGCCCGAAGCAGGATTCGAACCTGCCACCGTAGAGGTCGCGCGGTTCCAGACTGTAGGGCCTAGAACCGCTCGGCCACCCCGGCTGGCTTGGACTGTTTATGACTGGAAACATGTTGCCGGGTCGCACGAGACTCGTTCCAAATTGTATCGAGCGCATTGACGTGTACAGGTATGGAGATAAATTCATGAATCTATTGACCCTGCATGTCAGCAGGGGACTGTTCAAGCTGGTGGAGGCTCTGTACTGGTGTGGGGCGTGTGCAGTTGGAGCGATATGGGATACCTGATACATTTACATAATATTCTGACAGGTGACGCGTGCGTAAGCATCCTGTCTGATGACCTGCATCCATTCATGTCCATTGTGCATTCCGACGCACTTGGCCAATTATAATTCGACACTCCACTCGTCCAGAATTGCTACAGAGTGACTCCAGGAAGACTCTTCTGAGTTTAAACACTTCCGCTGGCCACCATAGTCTCCATACATGAACATTGTTAAGCATATCTGAGATGCGTTGCAACGCGCCGCTCAGAAGAAGTCTTCACCTTTCGTATTATTACAGGTTTATGGACAGCACTGCAGGTTTCATGGTGTCAATTCTCTCCAGCCCTACTTCAAACACTAGTCGAGTCAATGCCACGTCGTGATGCGGCACTTCTGCGTGTTCGCGGGGGCCCTACACGATATTAGGCAAGTGCACCAATTTGGATTGGATTGGATTGTTTGGGGGGTAGAGACCAAACAGCGAGCTCATCGGTCTCATCGGATTAGGGTAGGACGGGGAGGAAGTCGGCCGTCGGTGGTCTAGCGGTTCTAGGCGCTCAGTCCGGAACCGCGCGACTGCTACGGTCGCAGGTTCGAATCCTGCCTCGGGCATGGATGTGTGTGATGTCCTTAGGCTAGTTAGGTTTAAGTAGTTCTAAGTTCTGGGGGACTGATGACCACAGATGTTTAGTCCCATAGTGCTCAGAGCCATTTGAACCATTTGAAGTCGGCCGTGCCCTTTCATAGGAAACATCCCGGCATTTTCCTGGAGCGATTTAGGGAAATAACGGAAAACCTAAATCAGGATGGCAGGACGCGGGATTGAATCGTAGTCCTCCCGAATGCGAGTCGAGTGTGCTAACCACTGCGCCACCTCTCTCGGTTGCACCAGTTTCTTAGGCTCTTCAGTGTAAATGGTACTCAGAAACAGTTTGGAAAGTTTTAAGAGTGGTACAAGGTAGGGTGCGATGAGAAATAATTGTTAAGAAAAATAGTTCGATTCGTTGCGCCGTTTCTGAGTTAATTAGCATCGAACTTAGCCAGTCAGTCCAATATGTGAGCCAATTCAAGCGGCCCATCATGTACGATGCCGCCAAACGTGTTCTTCGTTTAGTTTCCTAAAACCGAAAAAGAGAGCGATACAGAAAGGGGAGATTGGACGGTAGTACGGATCGAACCAGAGACCGAGGCTGAACAGTCTCCTGCGCTATCACCTACACTATCATAACAACTGACAGAAGTAATTGTATCTGGCAGGCCGCTTGAATCTGCCCGCGCAACGGCCTGATTGGCTAATTAACTCCGAAACGGCGAACGCATCGAATTTCTCAGCGCGACTGATCCTGAAACACTCTTACAAGAAACTTCCTGTGTGCCTGACCGAGACTCGAACTCGGGACCTTTGCCTTTCGCGGCCAAGTGCTCTACCATCTGAGCTACGAAGCACGACTCACACCCCGTCCTCACAGCTTTACTTCCGCCAGTACCTCGTCTCCTACCTCGGTCCGGCACACAGTTTTAATCTGCCAGGAAGTTTCATATCAGCGCACACTCCAGTGCAGAGTGAAAACCTCATTCTGGGAACACTCATACAAGTTTTTCAGAATGTGTAAATACACTTCTCGCGCTTGCCGCCGAGTCATGTTGTGCAACTTGCTCGATACAACTGTTCGACATCTTCGGGAGGTGGTAGCTGCTGTTGTCACTGCTACAATACGCGACTGATGGTAATCGAGCGGCGGCGTCGACATTTGTCAGGCCACGAGCAGGCGATACACTTGCGCGGGAAGACGCTTGCGGTTGGAGGAAAGCAGCACTCATAGCGCCCCCTGCCGGGAGCCGTAGAAAGGCCATCCGCGTGTGGGCTGTGGGCAGCGACTGTGCTGCAGGACGCTCCTGTAGCTAAAAACTGAATGAAATCTCAGCAGCGCGCTACGTCAAGTCATGAAGCAGAAATTCTTATTTAATTTATTGCCAGCCACTGCTAGATTCCAGGCGGCGCTTATTGAAAACCTGCATCCCCGCTGATAAGATTGGCCTCCTCAAGAACACAGTACCAGACGCATGACGCTGAGGCCCATACAAGTTTCTTGCACGGTTCGACATGTCTGCCCAATATATTTCCCACATTGGCATGGGATCTTATAGACGCCACGTTTCCTCAGGCCAAGATCGTTTTCGACCGAACACGATAAATTTCTCAGTTTTGTTGGTGGTCGAAAAACGTACATGATGTTGTGACTCTTGAGGATTCTTTCTATTCTTGAGGACATGCCGCGAAAATACGGTAAGAGCGCCGTTGCAATTGGCGCCTCCGCATCTTCATTTACATACCTGCTCTGAACTTGTTTAGAACGGATTGCATGGCGTATCTGTTTATCCGAGAATAATTGTGCTGTTGGAATACAGTTCTGAGGTGTTGTAGCTCACCAGACGGACTGTCGGTATCTAGAGACCGTGTGCTCTATGTACCAAAGAGAGCAAGACACGGTCGCATGGTGCAGGGTGATGACAGCATGTGGCCTGCCAAGTATAATCTTGTGTGAATTGGTTTGCGGTGCACACCATGTCCCAGTGTGGAATTGGCTTTTCTTCTAACTACGACTCCACTTCCGTGGAGAACTGTATATTCGGATGGAGCGAGTTCCGATGATCATGATATTTGATTTGTGGGGCGCTCAACTGCGCGGTTATCAGCGCCCGTACAAAGTCCTAATTTTTACGCAGTCCAATTTTTTCACAATCCAATCTAGCCATTGTCACGAATGATGATGACAATGTGGTGTCACCGCCAGACACCACACTTGCTAGGTGGTAGCCTTTAAATCGGCCGCGGTCCGTTAGTATACGTCGGACCCGCGTGTCGCCACTGTCAGTGATTGCAGACCGAGCGCCGCCATACGGCAGGTCTAGAGAGACTTCCTTGCACTCGCCCCAGTTGTACAGCCGACTTTGCTAGCGTGGTTCACTGACAAATTACGCTCTCATTTGCCGAGACGATAGTTAGCATAGCCTTCAGCTACTTCATTTGCTACGACCTAGCAAGGCGCCATTATCAATTGCTATTTATCTTGTAATGCATGTACCGTCAGACTGATGTTCACCAATTATGGATTAAAGTTAAGTATTCCAACAGATACGTACTATTTTTGCTAGTCTCATATCCCTGACCTGTTCCAGACCTCACGCCATCCTGCGTGAGCTCAAACGCGTGCCTTTCGGCTACCCGTCATTGTGGATTGGCTGTCTTGCCAGTCCACAACAGACAACACAAACATCCAGTCTCCGGGCAGAGAAAATCCCCAACCCGCCCGGGAATCGAACCCGGGACCCCGAGATCCAGAGTCAGCAACGCTAGCCACTAGACCAAGAGCTGCGGACAGCGGGTTCCAATATCGGAGAAGCATGGGTAATGTACATCACAAATGTATCCTCTATACACTGCTAGAAGCAGGAACGTTGGAGACTTGTCGACTGTAGTGCTTTCTTCCTCAAACTCTTCTATTAAATGGTTCAAATGGCTCTGAGCACTTTGGGACTTAGCTGCTGAGGTCATCAGTCCCCTAGAACTTAGAACGACTTAAACCTAACTAACCTAAGGACATCACACACATCCATGCCCGAGGCAGGATTCGAACCTGCGACCGTAGCGGTCTCGCGGTTCCACACTGACGCGCCTAGAACTGCACGGCCACACCGGTCGGCTTCTATTAAATAGTTGACCACAGTTTCAGAACGTTTTCGCCCACCCTCTATACCCAGAAGGAATAAAAATACCGAGGTGTGGTTTTCCCCACGCTATAGCGGACAATGTGGGGATTCTTGTGACGTATGCAAGAAATTTTTAGCGTTTGTAAGGGTAGAATTATCACAATGATTTTGTTTCTTAATGGAAGCATATGTTTTTCTGTCACATCAAGTACTCAAAATGTTGACCAGAAAGATTGATACATGTCATAAAGATATTCCAGTCAGAAAGTACTGCTCATTTAATTAGACATGGTCCGTGTTACATGCCGTTTCACGTCTTTAGAGGTCGTCAGAGTTTCCTTGTAGTCCTCTTTAGTTTTAGCTGCAGATAAAAGTACAGGCGCGTTAATCTGGTGAACAAGCAGACCATTCTTGTTTTCCGAACGACCGACACAAAGACCTCCAAATGTTCTGATAAGAAGCCTTGTAATCATCTGTGGGTAGTGGCTGAAACATCCGCCATCTTGGTGCCACATGGACAGACTTACTTTCAGTGGGATGTCTTCAACAAGTGTTAGCAACACGTGGTTAACGTTGCTGACTCTCGAACACGAGGCCCCAGGTTCTATCCCCGGCAGGGTCGCGCAATTTCTCCGTTGCATTCGTGCGCTTGTGTGTGTTTTGTATGGGCTCATCGTCATTTCATCATCATCGATGCGCAAGTGGCCGTCAAATGAAAAGACTTGTACCAGGGCGGGTGGACATCACAGATGGGGTCTCCCGGCCTATAATGTCATACACGTATTTTTTTTTTTCCAACTGCCGCAACTTATCTGTTAGCAACTGTAGATATGTGCGGCTGTTTAGAGTTCCATAAATAAAATAGGGAAGGACAATAAGATTCTGGAAAATGCTATGCCACACGTTGACAAGACAAAGTCACTGTTTATCCACTTTCTCTCAAGCGGCGTGTATCTCTGTTCTCCAGTAGTGCATATTGCGAAGACTGACAGGTAGACACACGAACTGTACCTCAGTCTCGTGTCTGATTACATTTGGTACAGCCGGCAGGTATTAGTAGAATCTGTTCACCTGCCGGCGGGGCAGTGATCTACAGCACTGCCATCTTATAACTATTCGATCAAGTTCCACACACTGAAACGTTCCTTTCGTCTGTGCCTCTGAGTTTCCGTAGCGTCGTGCGAAATCACACGCACGGCTGCGGCAAGAGTCCACGCACTCTTGGCGATGTGCGGCGCGCGAAACAAACTAAGTGAGCCCGCATCTCGTGGTCGTGCGGTAGCGTTCTCACTTCCCACGCCCGGGTTCCCGGTTTCGATTCCCGGCGGGGTCAGGGATTTTCTCTGCCTCGTGATGGCTGGGTGTTGTGTGCTGTCCTTAGGTTAGTTAGGTTTAAGTAGTTCTAAGTTCTAGGTGACTGATGACCACAGATGTTAAGTCCCATAGTGCTCAGAGCCATTTGAACCATTTGAAACTAAGTGATTTACTTCTCCGAGGATTTACGAAGGGCGTTCAATAAGTAATGCAACACATTCTGAAAGCAGGTTCATTTTATTCATGATTTCAATACACCGTGTTATTCCCCACTTTTCACTGCTGAACCCTATTTTTTTAATTCGACGTCGATGCTAACGTCTCGCAGCATCAGTAACCTCCCCATCACCCACGTACTGCTTCCCGCGTAGTGCACCCTACATTGGGCCAAACAGATGGAAGCTCTTTATGGCCTTCTGTTAGGCGGCGACGAATCTTTTGAGTACCCCAACTGGTGGCCGGGTGTCAGTAATACCAACAGAAACTCCCAGATGAGCAGCGTCGACCACTTTGAATGAGAATGTACGCATCTTCCAACACTGCAAGTCACGCGGGACATCGGACAGGTTACGCGACCTTGTTTCAATGATGAGAGGCCGCGCGGGATTAGCCGAGCGGTCTTAGGCGCTGCAGTCATGGACTGTACGGCTGGTCCCGGCGGAGGTTCGAGTCCTCCCTCGGGCACGGGTGTGTGTGTTTATCCTTAGGATAATTTAGGTTAAGTAGTGTGTAAGCTTAGGGACTGATAACCTTAGCAGTTAAGTACCATAGGATTTCACACACATTTGAGCATTTTGATCAGGGGCGGGCAGGAATCCTGCACGTGTGCAGTGCACTTGCACGCGTGCAGTTAACAGATGTTCTGTGTGCACACAGGGGCAAGCTGGCCACCCGCTTATCTCCCCTCCCCACCATACGTTCTGTCCGCTCCTTCCTCTGTAATGCGTTTTGTTTCTGTGGTGTCACCGCCAGACACCACACTTGCTAGGTGGTAGCTTTAAATCGGCCGCGGTCCATTAGTACATGTCGGACCCGCGTGTCGCCACTGTCAGTGATCGCAGACCGAGCGCCACCACAAGGCAGGTCTCGAGATACGGACTAGCACTCGCCCCAGTTGTACGGACGACTTTGCTAGCGACTACACGGACGAAGACTCGCTCATTTGCAGAGCAGCTAGT
This sequence comes from Schistocerca americana, assembly GCF_021461395.2. Classification (NCBI taxonomy): domain Eukaryota; kingdom Metazoa; phylum Arthropoda; class Insecta; order Orthoptera; family Acrididae; genus Schistocerca; species Schistocerca americana. The sequence goes on from NC_060123.1 coordinate 150,108,154, forward strand.
TAGAATAGCGTTCAGCTAAGTCCATGGCTACGACCTAGCAAGGCGCCATTAGCATTACATTGCATTTATCTAGAGAGAGTCTCACTTGTATCATCAAGAACGCTGTATACAAATGATGGATTAAAGTTAAGTATACCAGCAGCTACGTACTTTTCTTTATAGCATTCATTACGTATCCTGTTTCAGACCTCACGCCACCCTGCGTGAGCTAGCGCGTGCATCTTGGCCGCCTCTTTCTATTAGTGTACGTAGTGTTGGCAAGTCTGCCGACACTACAGTTTCCTTGCTTGCTTTATTGAATGAAGGAATAAGGTAAGTGGGAGTGCTTGAAAGAAATCATGGTTTGAAAGGTTAGCTATTACCTAAGACACGTTTCACTTAATTATCACAGGTGGAGTTTACAATACGTTTAATATCTGGAACAAAATTTCTATATACAGACAAACAGTTACGTAAATTTTCATCACCGATGTTTGCTCTCAACCGAGACTTATTAATTCAGCAAATGGTTTTCCAACTCTCGCTATATTAAGCGCAATCTTATAACATGCACGTACCGCTGGGCTATTATTGTTGTCGCCCTGAAAAATTGAAAACAGTGCTCCATAAAATGTTAAATCAGTTAGATGAGAGACATGACGAAAGAAAGTTGCAGATCTCTCGTGACCACAGAAACTACGACAGATTCATCTAGTACCGTCAGATCGCTTTCTTAAGCTCAGTCAATTTCCCCATCCGCTCAGAATCCGACAATAAATTGTACTCGTCCTTGCGAAATTTATTAAAATGGCCTTCAATACTAAACTTCCGCTGACCAGCGAGAATACTGCCACATATTAAACATTTCGAATTTTCACGTTTTTGCACAAAGAAAAAATGATTCTCCCATTCCTTTTTAAAAGATAGCAAATCTCCACGTCTCCGTTTCCTTGTTTCACTCTGCATTTTCCGGTTCTTGAAATACAACGTTCACTACGTAGTGGTCGCTTCGCATTAACGTCCGCAGCTTACAAGGGGAGGCCGCCAATTGTGAAACTCAGATTCGATTCATACTGCGCATAATAAAAGCCCATGGCCAGAGGTGAAATGTGGCAAAGCACCAAGATGCACTTCTCAGCCGTTGTCGAGAAAATCGAGTTAAAGAAACCGTTGCGGTGAAATACTCTCTACGATAAACAATTTTCTGCAGCGTCGTGGCGCAGCGGTAAGCGCTCGGGTTCGTAATCCGAAGGTCGCCGGATCGAATCTCGCGCCATGCAACCTTCTTTTTTTTGCATTTGTTTTTTGTAATTCAAATGTGTATATATATATATATATATATATATATATATATATATATATATATATATATATTTCACAAATGTTATTAATTGTCTTCATAGTGTTAACCACGTATAGTTAACGGAAGACGTAGAAACGATATTCCGAAACGAATACGTATAGCGTAAGTCAAACGTTCGAATTAGAATAGAGACCCCACGAACACAAATTTGCTGTGGCAGGTATGAAATATAAACTGCGTTACTCGCTCGTTACACTTGGAGGACAGATGTTGAATGGGCCGAAACGAACCGCCGCATAACAGCGTAGTTGCCTGTTAACTTCGAAAGAAGGTAGATGCGGTCCCTAGCGCAACTTATAACATCGTCGAAAGTCAGTGCGGACGGGAGAGCTTTGGTACACCCTGTTAAAAAAAAACGGAAAAATGGAGGCGGAACAATTGGAGAGCGATCCGCATTCACCAACATGCATAAGCAATTCATTAATATATATATATATATATATATATATATATATATATATATACATTTGAATTACAAAAAACTAATAATAAAAAAAATTGCATGGCGCGAGATTCGATCCGGCGACCTTTGGATTACGAACCCGAGCGCTTACCGTTGCGCCACGACGCTGTAGAAAATCATTAATCGTAGAGAGTATTTCACCGCAACGGTTTCTTTGAACTGTCGATTTTCTCGACAACGCCTGAGAAGTGCATCTTGGTGCTTTGCCACATTACACCTCTGGCCATGAGCTTTTATTATGCGCAGTATGAATCGAATCTGAATTTCACAATTGGCGGTCTCCCCTTGTTAGCCTGACACTACACTGCCGCAACCTGCCGGCTGTCGTCACTGTGCCGTTTGACGCCTGCACGCGAGCAGCACACGTGCAGCGCTGTGCGCTCGTGAGCCGCGTGCAACGTTTGCCCGCCCCTGATTTTGATGATGGGAGACGCCTCGCCCAACGAGTCGACGTGCTTCTGTTCGCTGCCAAGTCTCCGCAGATATTCTGCAAGCGCCTATGAATATCTGCGATGCTCTGGTTTTCCGCCAAAAAAAAAACTCAGTGGAAGCTCTCTCCTTGGAATGCACCTCCATTAAAGGCGCCATTTTGAAGACTACGTATAGCGCTGCCAACTAGACTACCAAAAACCTTCATCAATATAGTGGATGAAGCGGGAACATTCCACGATGTCTCACAACAAATTCAGCACGTTTTCAGTCGAATCTGGCGGAAAAAAAGGTACATTACTTATCAATGGCCGCTCATAACTGCAAACGTTTATTGGCGGAACCGGACTAATTCTTTGCACTGCAACACATGTGAGATCCGTATACACAAGGGTCGCCAGCCTCGCTTTCACCCGCGAGACGGGATTGGACTTCTCACCACGCCAAAGCTAATAATTAAAAGCCCTGTAGCAATCCAACTTCTTTCATACGGAGGCCGAGACCCGACAATTGGACTGGAATATATTCACCACTGAAAGATCAGACACCACCGACAACTGGCACCCAACAAATCCCATTGATAATCTCCTCACCGGAAACCAGCAATGTAGTTCAATGTCAATAAAGAAAAAAGTCTCAAAAATATACCACACTCGAATTTTCACGGCAGCAAAAGAAAATTATTTGTATTAATGTTAACCCCAGACAAGTCCGTCACTTTTATCCAACACCACCTCCAGGTAGCTAATGTCTCCACGCTCTGCGCTGGGGTTTCTTTTTACCGGACAAGCCCACGCACATCAATCCGCAGCCTTCGCTGAGAAAATCAGGAAAGTGCCTAAGCAGAATTCTATGACCGCGCAGGGGCCCGCGCTTTCGAGTTCTCTCTAGGCTTTCCATGCCGCAAAAGTAGCCTCGTTGATCACTGTAGCTGTTGTGGTCTTCAGTCCAAAGACTGATGCAGCTCTCCATGCTATTCCATCCTGTGCAAGCCTCTTCATCTTCGAGTAAGTACTGTAACCCACATCATTCTGACTCTGGTTACTGTATTCATCTCTTGGTCACCCTGTAAGAATTTTACAACACACGCTTCGCTCCTGTACTAAAATGGTGATCCCTTGCTGTCTCAGGATGTATCCTATCAATCGATCCCTTCCTCTACTCAGTTTGTGCCTCAAATTTCTTCTCTTCGCAATTTTATTCAGTGGCTCCTCATCAATTACGTGATCAAGCCACCTAATCTTCAGCGTTATTTCGTGGCATCACATTGCAAAAGCTTCTATTCTTTTTCTTGTCTGAACTGTTTATCACCCATGCCTCACTTCCATTTATGACTGCACTCCATACAAATATTTTCAGGAAAGACTTCCTGACACATCTATACTCGATGTTAACAAATTTCTCTTCTTCAGAAATGCTTTTCTTGCCATTGCCAGTCTACATTTAATATCCTCTACCATCATCAGATATTTTGCTACCCAAATAGCAAAAGTCATCTACTACTTTGTCTATTTCCTAATCTAATTCCCTCGGCGTCACCTGAGTTAATTCGACTACATTCCATTCTGTTTCTGACAGAATTACAACGTCTCGTCAAACCTGCAAGCTTTTATTTTTTCTCTCTGAACATTTAATCCCTACTCTAAATTTTTCTTTTGTTTCATTTACTGATTGCTCAGTGTGCAGATTGAATAACATGGGGGATAGGAAACAACCCTTCTCAACCACTGCTTCCATTTCATGCCCTTCGATTCTTATAACTGCAGCGTAGTTCCTTAAAAATTGTAAATAGCCTTTCGCTCCCTGTAATTTACTCCTGCGATCTTCAGAATCTGAAAGATAGTATTCCAGTCAACATTGTCAAAAGGTTTTTCTAAGTCGACAAATGCTATAAACGTACGTTTGCCTTTCCTTAACCTATCTTCTATGAGAAGTCGTAGGGTCAATATTGCCTTGCGTGTTCCTGCATTTCTCAGAAATCCAAACTGATCTTCCCCAAAGTCAGCTTCTAGCAGTTTTTCTACTCTTCTCTAAAGAATTCATGTTAATTTTTTGCAACCTTGACATATTAAACTGACAGTTCGGTAATTTTCACACGTGTCAGCACCTGCTTTCTTTAGAATTGGAATTATTATATTCTTCTTGAAGTCTGAAGGTACTTCGCCTGTCTCATATATGTTGCTCACCAGGTGCGAGAGTTTTGTCACGGCTGGCTCTCCCAAGGGTATCAGTATTTCTAACGGAATATAGTGTACTCCCGGGGCCTTGTTTCGACTTAGGTCTTTCAGTGTTCCATCAGATTCTTCACGTAGTATCATATCTCCCGTCTCATCTTCATATACGTCCTCTTCCATTTCCATAATACTGGCCTCAAGTACATTTCCCTTGTATAGACTCTGTATACTCCTTCCACCTTCCTGCTTTCCCTTCCTTGCTTAGGACTGGTTTTCGTTCTGAGCTCTCGACATTCATACAGGCGGTTCTTATCTCTCGTTGCTCTCTAAGGGTCACTTTCGAAATGACAACCACTTCAAAATAGAAATTTCGCCACAGAGGAACTACGATTTGCCACCTCAGCACCACGAGAGCTGTCGGCTGAGGCCTCGATTTCGCGTGCCCCAGACCGCTCTCTACGAAATTATCTAACGTGCAGACCTTTTATCCAATCAGAATCAGAAGGCGGAAAGCAGGTATTCTCAGTGACCATTTTCTACACGGTATTGCCTACTTGTGAGATATTAGGAACTTTTTCTGCAACGGATGTTTGAAATAACGACCGTCATCGGTCCCGACCACAACCAATTTAGAAGGATTAGGAAAGAGCAGCCCTTCAACCCCAAGCTGGAGTGAAACTCCCTTCCCTCGACACTGGTACCAAGAGACAACAGTAGCAGACACGGCTAGCAAATATGCGTGGCCATGAAGTGATACAACATATTATGTCACTGAAGTTACCTTTAAAGGCTCTTTCCAATGCTATAGAAAAAAAATATTTCGATCAAGAAACAAAGTTCGTGCTACAATTCGGAAGGAAGAAAGGAAGAAATGTTAGAGTTCAATGTCCTGTCGACGACAAGTTCATTAAAGCTATCACAAGGCAGTTATAATTACTGGCATACGTCAGAAAATTCGCGACATCGTTTGCTAAAAGAAAGCAAAACCTCGCTATTTACTCGCCACTGATGTATCTCAGGTAGCCTATCTCAGGAGCCTCATCATGTAAACGCAGTTGCACAGGTTTCCGTATTCTCTTCCTTGCAGCCGTCGCGTCACTTCAGCGACGGCACTGGATTTTCGCACCCGCCTCCCAGACTCGCAGTGCATACGCGGATCACGGCGCCAGCGCTGACATTTGTGCAGCGCGCGGCTGATTCGCGCCTCTGGGGCCGGCGGCGACCCAGAGGTCGACGGCCCCGGGCTTCCGCGGGTACAACACGCTGGCTGCCATCACGCTCCGAAAATCAAAGGGCAGGGCAGGCGCGGAGCTGGACAATCGATACGAGCAGCGGGTCGCTCGGCTGCCTGGCCCTGCTGACACCGCCTTCTGCCGAGGTAGGCCTGACCTCCGGATCGGTGGTCGTCAAACTGCGACCCGCGGTCCTCAGCCATATTTTATAATAATCTGAAACTAGCAACTACCTGCAGAATCCAAAAAAAGGCAACTAACTTCAAGATACTCATAAGAGTGTAGCTCTCCTGCTGAGTAACAAACAAAAATGCTTAAATAGGCAGTAATATTTTAAGGTGTGTTTAATTTTAAGTGACATTGGTGGGCGAAGTATGGTTCGCCTTTTACCTCAGTGATAGAGAGGTATGCAGTGCGACCACAGCGGAGTTAAGAGGATCTGAGAGGGACCATATTTTATTGTTTGTCTTCCAGTTCTGAGAACTCTGGGGCCTGTGTGCCTCGTACTGATCAGCTGCTACAGTATAAATTCATGGCTCCATGAATGGTCATTATATGGTTCACCTGGTGCAGGGTGATGACAGCATGTGGCCTGCCAAGAATAACCTTGTGTGAATTGGTTTGCGGGGCCGGCCGCGGTGGCCGTGCGGTTCTAGGCGCTCCAGTCCGTAGCCGCGCTGCTGCTACGGTCGCAGGTTCGAATCCTGCCTCGGGCATGGATGTGTGTGATGTCCTTAGGTTAGTTAGGTTTAAGTAGTTCTAAGTTCTAGGGGACTGATGACCACAGCAGCTGAGTCCCATAGTGCTCAGAGCCATTTGAACCATTTGAATTGGTTTGCGGTGCACACCATGTCCCAGTGTGGAATTGGCTTTTCTTCTAACTACGACTCCACTTCGGATGGAACGAGTTCCGATGATCATGATATTTGATTTGTGGGGCGCTCAACTGCGCGGTTATCAGCGCCCGTACAAAGTCCTAATTTTTACGCAGTCCAATTTTTTCACAATCCAATCTAGCCATTGTCACGAATGATGATGACAACACAAACATCCAGTCTCCGGGCAGAGAACATCCTGAACCCGCCCGGGAATCGAACCCGGGACCCCGCGATCCAGAGGCAGCAACGCTAGCCACTAGACCAAGAGCTGCGGACAACGAGTTCCAATACCGGAGAAGCATGGGTAATGTACATCACAAATGTATCCTCTATATACTGCTAGAAGCAGGAACGTTGGAGACTTGTCGATTGTAGTGCTTTCTTCCTCAAACTCTTCTATTAAATGGTTCAAATGGCTCTGAGCACTATGGGACTTAACAGCTGAGGTCATCAGTCCCCTAGAACTTAGAACTGCTTAAACCTAACTAACCTAAGGACATCACACACATCCACGCCCGAGGCAGGATTCGAACCTGCGACCGCAGCGGTCTCGCGGTTCCAGACTGTAGCGCCTAGAACCGCTCGGCCACTCCGGCCGGCGGTCATTATATAGACGATCATTTTCAAGTGCGGTACGCACCTGTATCAACGAATATGAAATTAAGATTGTTGCAATACATCGCAATGAGAAGACGAAAAATGAGATTCAAGATATTTAGTAAACATTTGTGATCGTGTCTCATACTGCAAAAGGCATTTAAATACCAGTACAGTTACTGCTATTAATCAGTTAATTATCAGCTCACGCAAAGAACACAGCACAAACAATTATAATGTGACAAGTTTGGGGTCGCTGAAGGTGGCAGCACTCTGATACAGAGAGAAGATTCGAAACGAAATGTTCCGAATGGTGCCGTCATTTAAAGACGAGTACAAGGAGGCCGGTGGCCTACTTCTCTTGCCCTTAATGAAACTCATAAGATACTAATTTATACATATTATCTCGAATTGCGGTTATCAGCAACCAAATGTTCACAATTCACAATTTTTATATGAAGACAAGAAACACCGCTCTGGCTGTAGAAAGTTCATTTAAATCACAACCGGCCAGTTTAGGCGCATCCTGAGGTCATACAATTGTGTCTACATTATTACTTAATGCTTTTCTTGAAGGTCGGGAAGAGGCTTCAAGAAAAGCGTTAAATAATATTGTAGACATAACTAAATTAATGTTCCGAATAAACAGATCACCTCGAACGACTAGAGATAGGACGTTCATAATCAAAGGACATGTAGAACAGTATGGTGTGCAGAAATGATTAGCATTTAATCACCTCGGTTCAGCATGTGTCCCGTTGCCTAGTAGGCAAATGGATCCGCCAGGGGCAGCGCTAACTTGTTCCATGCGTGATTGCAGCGACGCGTGCAAGGCGCGAATGGCGTCGTGTGGTATAGCCATCCGTGCTGCATTCACCTGGTTCCAAAGTCGATCTGTGGCGGTTGGCATTGGGTCACAGTGCTGCACCGTCGTTTCAACATATCCCACACATTTCCGACTGGCGGTAAATCTGGTTATCTGGCGGGTTATGGCAAAGGACTGACAGCCTGTGACACCAAGAAGGCGCTTGTTCATGCAGCAACAGGTGGTCGTGCATTGTCTTGCTGAAAAACGGCGTCTGGGGTGTTGTACAGAAAGAGTATGGCTACGGGTCATAAGATGTCATTAAATTAGGCCACACTGGTCAAAATGCTCTGGACACGCACCAACTGTGATTTGTGTTTTTATCCAATAGCATCCCACACCATAAGGCGTGGAGATGGCACTGTATGCGTTATGCGAATGCAGTCACTGGGATGCCACTCTCCCTGTCTGCGGCGAACCAAAATGCGGCCATCATTTTCAAACAAACGGAACCTGGATTCGTCCAAAAACAATATTTGAAGCAATTCGTGTCCCCAGTGACGTCGTTCCGTACAACATTCCCTTCTAGTATGTTTCTGCACATTCGTCAAAGGTACCGGGGAAGTGGACGACGCGCACGTATCCCGTGCCGTAACAAGCGGCGACAGGCTGCCACCCCTGGCAGTGTACGGTGTGTTAGACTGTTCCACTGTTGTTCCATAGCCGAGGAGGATGGAGATCTGTCTCGCAGTGCCATTCTGATGAGGTGTCGATCTTCTCGGGGTGTGGTCTGGGTGTTGTGACATGACCCATCTTGTCGTTCTCAATGGCCTTCCGTGAACCAGTCTGCAGTCACCCGCTGCATCGGCGAAACACTTCGTCCCACACGAGCAGCAGTTTACAGGATGTTTGCATCATATTCTCTCATGCCAGTAACGCGCCCTCTTTCAAACTCACTTAGTTGACGGTACTGCGCGCCTACGTCTGGGAGGCATCCTGCACGTCTGCTCCTGTAACGCTCATCCCCTACCTTCACTTTATGGCGACAACGAGAGCCGCAGGCACATTTTACAGGCCGGTGGTGTTGCGCCGCGATATCGATGTTGAGGCTGAGCCCGTTGGCCGACGTGGTTAAAATGCTGATCATTTTTGCAGAACATACTAATGTAAATGTCCTGTGAATATGAATGTTCTATCTCTAGTCGTTTTCTCTAAACATGAGTGTATACCACCTGAGGATGCGGCTACACTGGAGTGAAACCATTCGTGGTTCTAATAAACCTCCTACAGCCAGAACGGTCTTCGTTACATTCAAATAAAAATACTGATTTGTGTAGGTAAAATCTTTTCCACTCATTTGGCTTTATTTCCAAAATAATGATTATTTAATGACGCATTCAGCAAAAGTAGCATTCGTCAACAAACATTGAGACACGGCGTGGACCTTAAACGTATCTCCGGATGCTGTTTATTAAGGTCGAAACCGTAAGTAAACTGTTTTGATGAATGGTAGTAAGTTAAGAATTAATAATAATATCGGTACATACATAGCCCGAGGTTTCGCCCCACAATGTCGCTATTGACTCTCGAGCAAAAAGGTTTGACGACCGCTGCTTTGGATGGAGCACTTGTTGCCTAGCACGGAGCACTCTACTCGGTATCGGCGGAACTTCTCCCTCTCATCGCACTCGAGATGACTGGAACCTACATGGGGCTGCTCCCTCACTAACATCCCTATATACATCACGTTACTACATTAATGTAAGGATGTAGAGGCGCATATCACTAGGGGTAAGATAGATACTGCCTACAGGAAAATTAAAGAGAACTTTGGAGAAAAGAATATCAAGAGCTCAGATGGAAACCCAGTTCTAAGCAAAGAAGGGAAAGCAGAAAGGTGGAAGGAGTATATAGAGGGTCTATACAGGGGCTATGTTCTTGAGGACAATATTATGGAAATGGAAGAGAATGTAGATGAAGATGAAATGGGAGATATGGTACTGTGTAAACAGTTTGACATAGCACTGAAAGACCTGAGTCGAAACAAGGCCCCGGGAGTAGACAACATTCCATTAGAACTACTGACAGCCTTGGGAGAGCCAGTCCTGACAAAACTCTACCATCTGGTGAGCAAGATGTATGAGACAGGCAAAATACCCTCAGACTTCAAAAAGAATATAATAATTCCAATCCCAAAGAAAGCAGGTGTTAACAGATGTGAAAATTACCGAACTATCAGTTTAATAAGCCACGGCTGCAAAATACTAACGCGAATTCTTTACAGACGAATGGAAAAACTGGTAGAAGCCGACCTCGGGGAAAATCAGTTTGGATTCCGTAGAAATGTGGGAACACGTGAGGCAATACTGACCCTACGACTCACTTAGAAAATAGATTAAGGAAACGCAAACCTACGTTTCAGGCATTTGTAGACTTAGAGAAAGATTTTTACAATGTTAACTGGAATATTATCTTTCAAATTCTGAAGGTGGCAGGGGTAAAATACAGGGAGCGAAAGGCTATTTACAACTTTTACAGAAACCAGAAGGCAGTTATAACAGTCGAGGGGCACTAAAGGGAAGCAGTGGTTGGAGAGGGAGTGAGACAGGGATGTAGCCTATCCCACATGTTATTCAATCTGTATATTGAGCAAGCAGTAAAGGAAACAAAAAAAAAAAAAAAAAATTCGGCGTAGGTATTAAAATCCATGGAGAAGAAACAAAAACTTTGAGGTTCGCCGATGACATTGTAATTCTGTCAGAGACAGCAAAGGAATTGGAAGGGCAGTTGAACGGAATGGACAGTGTCTTGAAAGGAGGGTACAAGATGAACATCAACAGAAGCAAAACGAGGATAATGGAATGTAATCGAATTAAATCAGGTGATGCTGAGGGAATTAGATTAGGTAATGAGACACTTAAAGTAGTAATTGAGTTTTACTATTTAGGGAGAAAAATAACTGATAATGGTCGAAGTTGAGAGGATATAAAATGTAGACTGACAATGGCAAGGAAACCGTTTCTGAAGAAGAGAAGTTTGTTAACATCGAGTATAGATTTAAGTGTCAGGAAGTCGTTTCTGAAAGTATTTGTTTGGAGTGTAGCCATTTATGGAGCTGAAACATGGACGATAAACAGTTTAGACATGTAGAGAATAGAAGCTTCCGAAATGTGGTGCTACAGAAGAATGCTGAAGATTAGATGGATAGATCATATAACTAATGAGGAGGGATTGGTTGGTTGGTTGGTTGCTTGGTTTGGGGAAGGAGACCAGACTGCGTGGTCATCGGTCTCATCGGTTTAGGGAAGGATGGGGATGGAAGTCGGCCGTGCCCTTTCAGAGGAACCATCCCGGCATTTGCCTGGAGTGATTTAGGGAAATCACGGAAAACCTAAATCAGGATGGCCGGACGCGGGATTGAACCGTCGTCCTCCCGAATGCGAGTCCAGTGTCTAACCACTGCGCCACCTCGCTCGGTGAGGAGGGATTGAACGGAATTGGAGAGAAGAGAAATTTGAGGCCCAACTTGACTAGAAGAAGGGATCGGTTGGTAGGACATGTCAAGGGATCGCCAGTTTAGTATTGGAGGGAAGCGTGGAGGGTAAAAATCGTAGAGGGAGACCAAGTTATGAATACACGAAGGAGGTTCAGAAGGATGAAGGTTGCAGTAGGTACTGGGAGATGAAGAAGCTTGCGCAGAATAGAGTAGCATGCAGAGCTGCATCAAACCAGTCTTTGGACTGAAGATCACAACAACAACTAGATTACTTAAATAGGACGTCTCTGCTATATGCTTGTTGGTATTTTCGTGAAAAGGACTATTTCAATGCGCAGAGTGGAAACTCTTCACGCGTATATTAATTTAAGAACTTTCACTGTCTAATATACCAAATGAACAAATGACCAAGATGGCGAATTGATGGCCAGTATTCTGGAGTTCTCAGGAGGAGGGATATAAACTGCAGAGGAAAGATACTGCGTAGTTTGTTCGTCACAATACACACATCATTAGAGGTGTACTGCAGAAAAGGTTAAAACGCGATGCTCAAAACTATAAGCATCGTTAATAGGCGACTTCGAGTTTCTTGGAAAACAGTCAGGGCGTACCACGAGTCTATGTTAGCATCAGTTGCAGGACAAGGTACGAGCGTTTACGTCCATAGATTACAGCTAGTGAAGCCAGTCTCATTAGTCAGAATAGTGCAATGAGATGTAGCGCTGAGATTAACGGACACCTAACGTACGATCCCGAATGACGTATTGTTGGCAATTCTAGGGATACGCCCGTTGGAAACAGAAGAGCTGCATTGGTTGAAAAACAAATAAAAATAAATAAAAATAAACAGTGACTGGCGACAAAAAACTTTTAGTTTTGTTCGACAAAAAAAGATAGTCAAACGCAAGAATAAAGACCACCCGAACTGAGCAAATATAAAAAAGTTAATACGAAATCTAATTTTACAGCTGTGGCAATATGAATAGAACACCTGCAGAAGTGTAGGCACTCCGAAGCACACACCTTACGAAGATGCAGCAGATAATTGTCGTCGGACGTTAAGGACGGTGGTTCCCAAAGCAACACAGAGGAACATGTAGGTCTGGTACATCTTGGACGATACTGTAGCCGAAGTATCCATGAAGACGAAGGAGGGCTTCACGAGACATACAGCCACACACCTCAGCATACTGCCGTCCCCACAAGACAAAATCCGTACCGTTGATCACGAGGAAACTGAAGTCGATGGCCACTGAATGAAACGGTCTGACTATCCATCGCACTGGGGCAAGTGAGTCCGAAAATGTGAATTCCAAGAAGTTACAGTGAACCGTGGAATCGATTATCACGGAGGGAAAGCTGCTGACTTGGTACCCTACGCCCATAAAATTCAGAAGACAGTAGGTGTTGACTAAGGTATTTTGGGTGCGGATCCAACAGAAGAGCACAGCTTAGAATGGTAAAAGAACGGAGATGCAAAAATTACAGACTAATATCTTTAACATCGGTTTGCTGCAAAATGCCGCGCCGGATTAGCCGAGCGGTTGGTCCCGGCGGAGGTTTGAGTCCTCCCTCGGGCATGGGTGTGTGTGTTTGTCCTTAGGATAATTTAGTTGGCTCTGAGTACTATGGGACTCAACTGCTGAGGTCATTAGTCCCCTAGAACTTAGAACTAGTTAAACCTAACTAACCTAAGGACATCACAAACATCCATGCCCGAGGCAGGATTCGAACCTGCGACCGTAGCGGTCTTGCGGTTCCAGACTGCAGCACCTTTAACCGCACGGCCACTTCGGCCGGCCGACACTGTCTGTAGGCAGCTTCTATTGTATTTAGTTTAAGTAGTGTGTAAGCTTAGGGACTGATGACCTTAGTAGTTAAGTCCCATAAGTTTTCACACACATTTGAAAATATAGTCAGTTCGGAAATACTAAATTTCCTCCAGAGTGAAAAGCTTCCGTCCACAAGGCAGCACAGTTTTAGAAAGCATCGCTCGTGCGCAACTCATCTCGCCCTTTTCTCACATGGCATCCTGCGAACCATGGCTGAAGAGCAACAGGCGGATTCCCGCTGATTGCACATTCCTCGACGTCCGTAAAGCATTTGACACGGTGCAACACCGCCGACTGGCGAAGGTACAAGCATACGGAATAGATTCCGAGGTATGCAAGTGGGACGAAGACTTGTAAAGGAATAGAACCCAGTATGTTGTTTGATAGCGAGTATTCATAAGAGACAATGGTATTGTCAGGAGTGCCCCACGGAAGTGTGATGGGACCGTTGTCGTTTCCTATAAAGATAAATGACCTGGCGGACAGGGTAAGCAGCCGTCTGCGGTTGTTTGCTGTTAATGCTGCGGTGTATGCCAAGAGGTCGTCGTTGTGTGACTGTAGGAGGATACAAGATGGCCGAGACAAAATTTCTGGTTGGTGCGATTGATAGCTTGCTCTAAACGTAGAAACACGTTAAGTCAATGCAGATGAGTAGCAAAAACAATCCCGTAATGTTCGAATACAGCGTTAGTACTTGACACAGTCACCTCGATTACCTATCTGGGCGAAACGTTACAAAGAGACATGAAATGGAACGCGCATGTAGGGATTGTCTTAGGGGAGGCGAAGGGTCGACTTCGATTTACTGCGAGAATTTAAGGAAAGTGTGGTTCATCTGTAAAGGAGACCGCATACAAGACACTAGTGCGATCCATTGTTGAATTAGCCGGCCGCGGTGGTCTCGCGGTTCTAGGCGCTCAGTCCGGAGCCGCGAGACTGCTACGGTCGCAGGTTCAAATCCTGCCTCGGGCATGGATGTGTGTGATGTCCTTAGGTTAGTTAGGTTTAAGTAGTTCTAAGTTCTAGGGGACTGATGACGACAGATGTTAAGTCCCATAGTGCTCAGAGCCATTTGAACCATTTTTGAACCATTGTTGAGTTACTGCTCCGAGTGTTTGGAATCCGCGCCAGGTCGTGTTAGAGGAAAACATCGAAGTACTTCAGAGGTGGGCTGCTAGATTTGCTACCGGTAGGTTCGAAGACGCAAGTATTACGGAGATGCTTCGGGAAATGAAATTGGAATCAATGGACGGAAGGCGATGTTCTTTTCGAGGAGCACTACTGAGAAAATGTAGTGGACCGGCATTTTGGCTGACTGCAGAACGATTCCGCTGCCGTCAACATACATTTCGCGTAAGGATCGTGAAAAGGTACGATTAGGGTGATTAGGCTGGTACGATGGGATATAGATAGTCGGTTTTCCCTCGAGTGAATCGGAGAAGGAAATAACCAATAACAGTACAGAGACCCCCCCCCTCCCCCCTCTCCGCGCACCATACGGTGGCTTGTGAAGTATGTGTGTAAATACAGACGTAGATGTGCCTTAACGATTGAACCAAAAGGGAAGTGCACCAGTGTTTCTCACAAAAGCGGTACTAGTAGTATGGTATTTAGCTTAGGGTAGTATGTACCGGGTGATCAAAAAGTCAGTAGCAATTTGAAAACTGAATAAATCACGGAATATGTAGATAGAGAGGTACAAATTGACACACATGCTTGGAATGACATTGGGTTTTATTAGAACGGAAAAAAATACAAAATTTCAAAAAATGTCCGACAGATAGCGCTTCATCTAATCAGAATAGCAATAATTAGCATAACAACGTAATACAAAGCAAAGATGATGTTCTTTACAGGAAATGCTCAATAGATCCACCATAATTCCTCAACAATAGTTGTAGTCGAGGAATAATGTTGTGAACAGCACTGTAAAGCATGTCCGGAGTTATGGTGAGGCACTGGCGTCGGAGGTTGTCTTCCAGCATCCCTAGAGATGTCGGTCGATCACGATACACTTGCGACTTCAGGTAACCCCCAAAGCCAATAATCGCACGGACTGAGGTCTGGGGACCTGGGAGGCCAAGCATGACGGAAGTGGCGGCTGAGCACACGATCATCACCAAACGATGCGTGCAAGAGATCTTTCACGCGTCTAGCAATACGGGGTGGAGCGCCATCCTGCATAAACATCGTACGTTCCAGCAGGTGTTTATCAGCCAGGCTGGCGATGATGCGATTCTGTAACATATCGGCGTACCTCTCACCAGTCACGGTAGCAGTTTTGCTGTCCAGCACCATCTGTCGGACATTTTGTGAACTTCGGTTTTTTTTTTTTGTTCTAATAAAACTCCATGTCATTCCAAGCATGTGTGTCAATTTTTACCTCTCTATCTACATTATTCCGTGGCTTATTTAGTTTTCAAATTTACACTGACTTTTTGATCACCCTGTATTTGTAAGAACCAGGTAATAATAATAATTATTATATACACTTTTTATTATATACAAAATGTAAGGTGTATGGTCCATTTCAGCTTTCCACACATTAGCCGTAACTGTGAATAACGGATAATGGCAGGACATCCACTGAGGAGGACGAGGCCACTCTGCTGTGGTAGGCTGTAATTCACCGATGAGATGAGCAGTACTGTAAACACAATGGCTGAGTTGATTTTGGAGCCTGGGCGTGGTTGGTGGTGCGAGGCCGATGGAAGGGACGGCAGCGAGTTGGCGGCGCCTCGCCGCGACAGACGAGCGCCCGCTTGCTGCGTCCTCGGCTTGGAAAAATTCCCGCCGTTATGGCGACTTTAAAAAGTGAGGCGGGCTGGCGGCTCCGCAAGTTCTGGCGCCCCAAGAGGGGGGAGGATGGCGGAAACTCGCCGAGTCGGGCTTCCAAGAGGCTGGCCGGCGCTTCCCGTATTGGCGAAACTTGCCGGCGGGCGGGGCCGGTCGCTGAAAACAGCGGCCGCGATAGACGGCCAAAAAGAAGGCGCGGACAGCAGGAGCCGCCGTCGCGGGCTGCTGGTCTCGGCGCTAAACTCGGCAGCGGGCCGCGCCGCCACACGGCGTAGTTCCGGCTGACGCGGCTGTACCTGTGGGGAGTAAAGCCCTGTTTACACGACGACACTGGCTCGCGCCTCTCGTTCCGTGAAACGAGTTGCACGCAAATGATTTTGTATATGTCTGTAGACTCGGTGGCATCAGTGTACACTTCAGTTTCGTCGTCTGTGCGTGCCGTATATTCTCCTGTTTTAAAATGAAATTTTTGGCAGCTGTCCGAGATGTGGCGGAGCTAATGCTTCTTTGTGTCAAATCGCTGCGTAACAGAAAAAATAAAAAAGTTAAGAAAATTGTTTGGGTTCGTGACTGGATCAAGAAAAGACGTCAGCCCGGTTGCTCAGCGACCTTGCTGAAAGACAATGTAGTGGACGACTCCAGAAGTTATTTTAACTATCTTCCAATGTTCCCAGTCCAGTCCATTTTTTTTAATACAATGCAATAAGGAAAAACGATACTATAATGCGTAAAGCAGCGTCGCCAAAGCTAAAATTACAAAGCGCATTGCGTTTCCTGGAAAATGGGGATTCATATACTGGTCTACAGTACCTATACCGTTTTCTTAAATCTACGCCGGCCGAAGTGGCCGTGCGGTTCTAGGCGCTGCAGTCTGGAACCGCGCGACCGCTACGGCCGCAGGTTCGAATCCTGCCTCGGGCATGGATGTGTGTGATGTCCTTACGTTACTTTGGTTTAACTAGTTCTAAGTTCTAGGGGACTAATGACCTCAGAAGTTGAGTCCCATAGTGCTCAGAGCCATTTGAGCCACTCTTAAATCTACAACTGCCAAATTTGTTCCAACTGTTTATGACGGCACCTACATGAGACTTCCAGAATACATTACTGCAAAGCAGAACAGTGTTTAGTTATTTATTGTAATTAAAGAACAAATTGGTTCATATGGCTCTGAGCACTATGCGACTTAACTTCTGAGGTCATCAGTCGCCTAGAACTTAGAACTAATTAAACCTAACTAACCCAAGTACATCACATACATCCATGCCCGAGGCAGGATTCGAACCTGCGACCGTAGCGGTCGCTCGGCTCCAGACTACAGCGCCTAGAACCAATTAAAGAACAAAAAATACATTTGCAGTAAGAAGGCACCATTACAATTAAACTTAATTCGTTGTGGTGTGAGAGCATAAGATGATGGCTTCGGACTGCCAAAGCCTTTCTTCCCCGCCTAGTATTTCATCGTCAGCAATCAACTGTTCTGACTGGGCCAGTTCTTTATTTTACCTTTCGGCCAAAAAACGCTTCCGCTTATAGGCAATTAGACACTTGAATCCCTCCATTAGTTCTAAGTTGTATTCTTTTGGCAATTTTTGCATTTGCTTTCTAAAGCTCTTGCGAAAACTGACAATTTCGTACTTCTCCTTAGGCTGATATGTAATTGGCCTTAGCGCATCGACAGCATTTCTGAAATGCTGTAAAGGGCCTTCGACACGCCTTTTCTGCGTACTGTGTTTTGCTGCTGACTGCAAGCTGCTACTGAAAGATTGAACAATCCCGCTGTCATTGATTGTGTTCATGCCTGATGTGGGTGGAGACTGAGGATCACTTATTAGTGTGTCCTCCAATGCATGGGCGCATTTTCATCTTCTTAATTTTCTTCATCAACATCCTGGAAGAGAGAGAGAGTAAGATTGTTATACGTTCTTGTAGCATACCTGATCGTAATTTCGTATTGTTATAATGAACTACAATGTTTGGATCAGTAATCCTGACTACTTTCTTACAGATATCTTGGAGTGAAGATGAATGGAGCGATATGCTGAAGGATTTCGAAATTAGATGGAATTTTTCATGCTTTAGTGGAGTAATTTGGAAACATGCAGTGATTATATGTCCAGCAAAAAGTGTCTTTGAGTTCCATAATTATAGGGGTACCTTGGGTATTGTTCTCCTAGTTGGTGCAGACAGTAACTACTGTTTCACTTGCGTTCATACAACTGAAGAAGGAACGACATCTGATAGTGGCATTTTTGCAAGCTGTATACTAAAATTGGTTATGAATCCAGAACTCTCAGCCAGCCAGAAGATCCAGTTTTAGTTGGGGAAGATGCTTTCCCATTAATACCTTTTCAAAACTATCCTTTTTAAGAACATGGCCCACTGAATTTAAAAGAATATCTTCAACTACAGACTTTCGAGAGCTTGCCTTGTTGTGGAAAACGCGTTCGGAATTCTGGTGTCAACATTTCGTGTATTTGAAAATCCAATACCACTTCGCCCGCAAATAGTGCACAAAATTGCCATGACTACATGCCCTGTCCATAGCTGGCAAAGTAACACAGCTCTCCAACAATACGGACAACCCCCAACTGATAGACCAAAAGAATTGGAAGTGGCGTTTGCCAGCCAGGAGTGTGGAGAGACATAAATACCGTGGGGCCGATAGACGCAAAGCTGCAGCCCGCATTAAGAAGGGAATGGTTTTCCAACAACTTTCTTACAGATGGAGCTGCACCTTGGCAAAATTTAAGAGTTTAAAAATATGTACCAGTATTACAAATTGTGAATGTGAAGCACTGATATGACTTTTTAAATAAACGAATACTCATTATAGAATTCAGCTTACCAGACTTGCGTATCCTTTTCTCCTGTACACAGTTTTCCTAAAAAACGAACCAGCCAACTCGAATCATGTGATTTTCATCTTGTAGACGTGCGCTGTTCCACAGCCAGATGTTTTGCTTCCCTGCATTTTTCTCAGTTCGTTTGTATATGTACTCCTAACTGCATGTATTGTGCCTGTCTTGCAGTGTTCAGATCGCGTAGGACGGCCTCAAATGCAGCAGCACGTCGCTGCTTGTTTTTGTAGTCAGCATCATTGAAATCTCATAAACACTTACGCATAGCGTAGATGTCCAAAAGGTGAAGAATTTGTTCCGTTCCTCCGCTTCATATTTCAGCTTGTTTACACTATACTGACACACCTAAACTAAAAACTCGTGCAAGTAGTGTCGCCAAAATTACAACGAACCGAAACTACTTAGTTTCACCAAAGTGCTGCGCAAATGTGCGCCGCGCATGCGCAGTGGTAAGGTAGCGGCGTCGTGTAAACTAGGCTCAACTACGGACTGGGTAGGTGCGGTGAGCGTATACCTTGCACAATACAGATCGTCGTTCAACTGAAACATAAAAACGGGCTGCAGTTTCTGTCACACAATTCACATAACACCATACTTTAAATTCAAAAGCCAAGCTGATTCTTATATTTTTATTGGACTGAAGGCAAACAGGATACTCAGTTCAAAGTTTAGCATCCAAGATGCTGTACCGAAACTGGCAGCTGTTGTGCTGATCATCAGAACATGCTCCGCTGTTAACGGCACTGAATCGTCAAGGCTTATTTATTTTGTTTATTTTCGTTCTACTATGATTTAGGGTATCGTACCGTAACGTATATTCCCGAAGGATTTTCTGATGCCAGGGTGTTAGTCTATCAGCTGTGTGTAAATGGACATTCAAGAGTTTAGAAAAGTAAGGAAGACTAGCGTTGACGGTCCCGTTGACGACGAAGTCAAGAGTTTGGAAATACTGGCACCTATATCTCAGTACATTTTTTTACCGTGGGATTCTTTGTTAAGATGGATTCGTCATAATAATAATTAATTAAACAAGCAGTTAACAGCCAGTTCCTCCCAATTTTTCAGAAACCGCATACGCAATCAAGCATAATCAGCTAGCAAAAAAATATGGTTCAAATTGCTCTGAGCACTCACTTAACATGTGAGGTCATCAGTCCCCTAGAACTTAGAATTACTTAAACCTAACTAACCTAAGGACATCACACACATCCATGCCCGAGGCAGGATTCGAACCTGCGACCGTAGCAGTCGCGTGGTTCCGGACTGAAGTGTCTAGAACCGCTCGGCCACACCGGCCGCCCAGCTAGCAAAATTAATACACTAACAATTGAGCACAGACGTGGATTACAAACCGCCTTATTATATATACACTACAGTTTCGGTTCCTGTGTTGGAATGATCGATTGTCTACTGTTGAGACAGTTCCATACAAAAGACCAGACATTATCCACGAAGTCAACAAGACATACATATTGATATTGTATTTCTTCTAAAACAATAGAAAGAAAACATAAACTGCGAAAATGAGCAAATACTGTAAAAATTAATAACATTTGACACCCGCAGGCTGATGAAACAAAAACAATGCCGATGGACCCAATCTCAACTACGGCGCACAACTCGGTAGGAAATACTAGAAAACACTGACTGACTGACTGTAAAAACAGGTTCAGATCAAACATCAGAGAGGTGAACAACCTCCAGCTCCAGAATAGCATCTAGTGGACCACTAAACATGTCTTCCCAATCCTCCTGGTAGATCACCAGTCACAGTGTGACATACTTCAGCGTCCGCAGAAACACCAAGGCACGATCTTAACGCCTACTCTTCGACAATACGTTTGGTGATCTGATTCCCTCACACCACCGCCGCACTCTGATGAGGTGAATTTTCCCACTCTATTCAGCGTACGTCCAGGGTTTAGAAAAGTAAGGAAGACTAGCGTCTCTCTACTGGACAATCCACGATGCGGTAGACGGCAGTGAGTGATTGTGAAAAAGGAGACCATTGATCAAATCATCCAAAATGACAGATGGGTGACGACACGAGAGCTTGCTGAAATGACTTGTTTGTCATTGAGTAGTGTGGTATGACTGGTACAGTCACTAGGGTACAGAAAAATCTGTGCACGTTGGGTGCCTAGATTATTGACAAGAGAAATGAAAACGATAAAGAAGAATGTCTGTGAGGGTCTCATGAAGACCTGTACTGAAGAGTAGAAACAGTGTTTTGACGGCGTCGTTACCCAGGATGAAACATGGTTGTTTTTGTCCGAACCTGAGAGCAAAACCCAATCCATGGAGTGGTGTCATCCGGGTTCCCCTCGGAAGAAGAAACCAGTTGTTATTTTATTGAATTCACACACCCTGTGCGCCGAGGCCCTGGGAAGCCACAGACTAACGAGGCATGAACTGACAGTGATAGGAAGAGTGAGGTGACCACCAGTCCCAACAGTGTGCATAGACGGAATTCACTCTCTGTAGATGAGCAGCTGCCATGAGCAATGTGCTGCGTGACCGAAGTCAATTAACTTGGATGTCTCCAACTGTGAGGGATTCCTGGAATAAGAGTTCGGTACATTCTGCCAAAAACACGTTTTCCGAGTGATTCCGATGGGAAGAAAGGACGGTTAACGTTTTATGCCGCGCCGTCGACGTGTTCATTAACGCCAGAGCACGATTTCGGGTTTGAGGGGGATGCTGAACATTTCCACCACGCGGATCTGATTTCCGCTCCTCCTGAATGCGAAGACGGTGTACCTTATTTGGGGATACGTCACTGAGGACAGACAGAAACTGTATGAAGGTTGATCTTATGAGGCCACTGATTCACTGAGTTACATCCCCAGGCTAAGCTTGCTCGTGTGTCTACTGTGGTTTATACAACGGGCATCCAAGCCTGTTTGCAGGTGGCCTACAGTGCAGACTTTATTCTGTTACGTGGCTCTACTGGTGTGCAGATGAACCTATCTTGCAGGTGTCTGTAAAGATGTGCCTTCTCTGTGAAGAACTGGCCACGGCCACGTGTGCTCTACTGATTTACCTTGCAAGGATTGTACTGTACTATGATTCACTTTTCCTCGAGTGGTAAACAGTGGCAATGAGATTCGAACCGCGTTTAGAAAAGTTGTTCATAATGCCATGATGGGCTTCCTCTCTTACTATACCAAAGTCAAGGAATACGCTATAGCATTCAAAGTGGCTCTAATACTGTGACTGGTACCGCACGATTGTTGACGTGTGCAGCGGCCGTAAAACACTAGTGGCCTGACGTGTACCGAACTCTTTCGATTATGAAGTACAGAACGAGCGCTAAACAAAAAGCGTACTGGTTTAACAGAGATGACCTACATCGAAGAAGTAAGGTTTTCTTTTGCAGACAGTGCTTCATATCTACACTGTATTTAAAGAATGACATTGTGGGATTAGTAAAAACTACTTTAATGATTATCTTTCCGGTCAAGTAATTCCCTTCAACGGTCTTGTAAACTGACATACAGCCGGGAGAGCGATGTGCTGACCATATGCCCCTCTATATCCGCATCCAGTGACGCCTGTCGGCTTAAGATGACGCGGCGGCCGGTCGGTATTCTTTGGCCTTCATGGCCCGTTCGGGCGGAGTTTAGTTTTAGATTCACTTCAAGTCATCTGCATACACACAAAAAGGTAAGAATCATTATATGCCAAAATAATTACGGGACCATTGTTCGTAACAGACATACGCAGCTTAACACGAGGGGCGGGTCTTTGGTGTCAAAAACATAATAGATTTTTACTTGCAGCAACTACATGAAATAGTTAAAAATAAAACAAGTCCAAAAAATCGACAGACTGTTATACTATTAAGCGTGCTATTATACCAAAGTAGTGCCGTAAACAGAAGGCTGGACCGACTTACGTTAGTTGTCTTTACTAGTACAGTAGTACTGCTTAAAAGTTATCATATGCGAAGATTTGTAAATAACTGATCGTAACTGAGAAAGTTAGCTGTTAGTGTTTTCACGAAGTCTTTCTTTAAGAAGAAAGTATTGCAAAAGTGTGTTTTAAGGCTACGTTCCACGCGTTGTGCATGTCGTGCGGGGGTGTGCAGAGCAGCCTACTTTGCAAGCATTACACAGGTCAGGAGCTGTTGTCTGCAGCGGGTGTACACCTGTGGTCTGTTCACCGTTACTTAAGCATTGACACTTCCGCAGGAACATATCGATGATAGGCAATGAAAACTTGTAGCTCCATCTGTCCGTCAAAACTTCGTATTTCCAAAGTCAGCAACTCCATTATCACAGAGATATTTGAAAGTGCATAGATTTCTCTAATCTGTCAATAAAGAGACTTCTATTATATAGTTACACATGTGGCAACTTTACCCGTACCTATTATTTTTTAAGAAACCGTTTTTCCTTTACAATAACAAAGATAGTAAATGCACACACTTATTGATACAATGTTGGTCAAAAGCTAAAATTTTCTCACAGTCCACGAAGATAGTCCTGATCATTCATCATAATAGTAATTACAGTTTTTTTTCACAAAGTCTCATTAGTAAAAGAAATTGCACACAGAAGTAGTGGATTTCCATGCAGTCTTGAAGAAGTAGTGTTGTCCTTCCAACGGAAAGACAGTGCTGACTCTCGACATGGAGACAGGTAATGGGCCACAACAGACCAAACCCACAGCAGAGTCAATCGAAGTTTTGAAGAGTATTGGTAGGTAGGTCGTCACAGAGCAGACCCACTGTAGTCCTGGTAGAGATTACGGTATTGGTGGGCCACCAGAGGTGCAGACCCACTGCAGTCCTTGTAGAAATGATGGTACTGGTGAGTCAGCAAAGGTGTAGACCCACTGTAGTCAGGGTCGCCATATGAAACGTCCCCTTTGAAGAATTATACATGACTGTCCTTAAACTGACATACAATATTTTTAGCGCAACGCAATCTGACTTTCAAAAATCCCTGCAAAAGAATGGCCCTGAGTAACATTAAACTATACCTTTCAGAAATCACTTACCTCACAAAAACCTTCATTACTTGAACTACTGCAGTACAACGAGCGCCACTACTGCCAGCTAAATAAAAGATTCAAACTACGGAAGGCACTAACTACTGATAGGGATAATTAGCAAATGAAAGATATTAATAGAAAACAAACAATGTATTTACCTTGATAGTCATAATATATATAGCAGTTCATGACAAATTACAAAACTCCGCCGTCTCTCTCCCCACATCCACCACTGCTGGCGGCTCACCTCCAACTGCGCAACGCTACGCGCTGTTCACATCCAGCTGCCGCTGCCCAACACTACAATGGCAGACAACAATGCAAACTAGCCACAGACTGCACACAGCACAGCCAGTGATTCTCACACAGACCGCTACGTAACGTTGCCAATAAGAAAACATAAACAGCCTACTTACAACGTAACTGCACACTTCATTTAGCTCATTCGAACTCGCAAACTTTTTTATATACAAATATGAAACTGACATCAGAGTGTTCTGAAAGAGCTGTACTATGTTTCCATTTCAGTTTATTTAATGCAACAAGTTATTAAGGCGATATATTGAGTTACTTAATCTTCTTACTCACTTACTCTCCTGGCCCTGCAAACCACTGGCGGTTCAAGACCTCGTCAAGTAGCCTCCTCCACAGTATTCTCTCTTCGGCATCTTCTTTCCTTGCTTCCAGTACCTGGAGATCCTTGGCAACCTGGTCTCTCCATCTCATTTCCGGCCTGCCTAGAGATCTTCGTCCTTCCGGTTTATTCTCTGAGGCTTCTCTCAATAAAGATCCCCGCTCTCTTCTATAGACGTGACTGGCCCATCTTAGTCTTCTTGTCTCGGCTTCCGCAACTACATCTGGTTCATTGTATAGCTCACTGTTCTTTCTTCTTCGCCATTCTCCTCCCACATAGATTGGACCAAATATCTTTCGCAGGATATTATTTTCAAAAAAAATTTTAATCTTTCTCTCCGTATCTTTATCCATTCTCCCTTATACAGCAGTACTGGTCTGATAATGGTTTTATATATTCTTACTTTGGTTCCTCTTGAAAACATTTTCGATAACAGTAGTTTACTGAGTGAGTATTATGCTCTGTAAGCAGCTCTGATCCTCGCCTCTTTTTCTTGTTTCTCATCAATTCTTTTTGTTTACTATTACACCCAAATATTTAATCTTATCTACTTCTTCAAATTTTTTGGTTATGGCTGTGCAGTTTTACGTCTTCTTGTTCTGTAATTTCTTTCTACCTTCATGAATTTTGTTTTCTCGTCATTTGCTTCTAATCCAGCTTCATTTGCTTATTAAAAGAGTCTTTTTGCCAGTTGTTGTTGTTGTTGTGGTCTTGAGTCCTGAGACTGGCTTGATGCAGCTCTCCAAGCTACCCTATCCTGTGCAAGCTTCTTCATCTCCCAGTACTTACTGCAACCCACATCCTTCTGAATCTGCTTAGTGTATTCATTTCTTGGTCTCCCTCTACGATTTTTACCCTCCACGCTGCCCTCCAATGCTAAATTTGTGATCCCTTGATGCCACAGAACATGTCCTACCAACCGATCCCTTCTTTTTGTCAAGTTGTGCCACATACTCCTCTTCTCCCCAATTCTATTCAATACTTCACCATTAGTTATGTGGCCTACCCATCTAATCTTCAGCATTCTTCTCTAGCACCACATTTCGAAAGCTTATATTCCCTTCTTGTCCAGACTATGTATTGTCCATGTTTCACTTCCATACATGGCTACACTCCATATAAATATTTTCAGAAACGACTTCCTGACACTTAAATCTATACTCGACGATAACAAATTTCTCTTCTTCAGAAACGCTTTCCTTGCCATTGGCAGTCTACAGTTTATATCTTCTCTACTTCGACCATCCTCAGTTACTTTGCTCCACAAATAGCAAAACTCCTTTACTACTTTCAGTGCCTCATTTCCTAATCTAATTCCCTCAGCATCACCCGATTTAATTCGACTACATTCCATTATCCTCGTTTTGCTTTTGTTGATGTTCATCTTATATCCTCCTTTCAAGACACTGTCCGTTCCGTTCAACTGCCCTTCCAATTCCTTTGCTGTCTGTGATAGAATTACAATGTCATCGGCGAACCTCAAAGTTTTTTTTTTCTTCTCCATCGATTATAGTACCTACTCCGAATTTTTCTTTTGTTTCCTTTACTGCTTGCTCGATAAACAGATTGAATAACATCGGGGACAGGCTACAAACCTGTCTCACTCCCTTCCCAACCACTGCTTCCCTTTCATGCCCCTCGACTCTTATAACTGCCATCTGGATTCTGTACAAATTGTAAATAGCCTTTCGCTCCCTGTATTTTACCCCTGCCAACTTCAGAATTTGAAAGAGAGTATTCCAGTCAACATTGTCAAAAGCTTTGTCTAAGTCTACAAATGCTAGAAACGTAGGTTTGCCTTTCCTTAATCTTTCCTCTAAGAAAAGTCGTAAGGTCAGTATTGCCTCACGTGTTCCAATATTTCTATGGAATCCAAACTGATTTTCCCCGAGGTCGGCTTCTACTAGTTTTTCCATTCGTCTGTAAAGAATTCGCGTTAGTATTTTGCAGCTGTGACTTATTAAACTGATAGTTCGGTAATTTTCACATCTGTTAACACCTGCTTTCTTTGGGATTGGAATCATTATATTCTTCTTGAAGTCTAAGGGTATTTCGCCTGTCTCATTCATCTTGCTCACCAGATGGTAGAGTTTTGTCAGGACTTGCTCTCCCAAGGCTGTCAGTGGTTCTAATGGAATGTTGTCTACTCCCGGGGCCTTGTTTCGACTCAGGTCTTTCAGTGCTCTGTCAAACTCTTCACGCAGTATCGTATCTCCCATTTCATCTTCATCTACATCCTCTTCCATTTCCATAATATTGTCCTCAAGTACATCGCCCTTGTATAGACCCTCTATATACTCCTTCCACCTTTCTGCTTTCCCTTCTTTGCTTAGAACTGGGTTTCCATCTGAGCTCTTGATATTCATACAAGTGATTCTCTTTTCTCCAAAGGTCTCTTTAATTTTCCTGTAGGCAGTATCTATCTTACCCCTAGTGAGATAAGCCTCTACATCCTTACATTTGTCCTCTAGCCATCCCTGCTTAGCCATTTTGCCCTTCCTGTCGATCTCATTTTTGAGACGTCTGTATTCCTTTTTGTCTGCTTCATTTACTGAATTTTTATATTTTCTCCTTTCGTCAATTAAATTCAATATTTCTTCTGTTACCCAAGGAGTTCTACAAGCCCTCGTCTTTTACCTACTTGATCCTCTGCTGCCTTCACTACTTCATCCCTCAGAGCTACCCATTCTTCTTCTACTGTACTTCTTTCCCCCATTCCTGTCAATTGTTCCCTTATGCTCTCCCTGAAACTCTGGTTCTTTCAGTTTATCCAGGTCCCATCTCCTTAAATTCCCACCTTTTTGCAGTTTCTTCAGTTTTAATCTACAGTTCATAACCAGTAATTGTGGTCAGAGGCCACATCTGCCACTGGAAATGTCTTACAATTTAAAACCTGGTTCCTAAATCTCTGTCTTACCATTATATAATCCATCTGATACCTTCTAGTATCTCCAGGATTCTTCCATGTATACAACCTTCTTTCATGATTCTTGAACCAAGTGTTAGCTATGATTGCGTTATGCTCTGTGCAAAACTCTACCAGGCGGCTTCCTCTTTCATTTCTTAGCCCCAATCCATATTCACCTACTGTGTTTCCTTCTCTCCCTTTTCCTACTCTCGAATTCCAGTCACCCATGACTATTAATTTTCGTCTCCCTTCACTACCTGAATAATTTCTTTTATCTCATCATACATTTCACCAATTTCTTCATCATCTGCAGAGGTAGTTGGCATATAAACTTGTACTACTTTAGTAGGCGTGGGCTTCGTGTCTATCTTGGCTATAATAATGCGTTCACTGTGTTGTTTGTAGTAGCTTACCCGCATTCCTATTTTTTATTCATTATTAAACCTCCTCCTGCATTACCCCTATTTGATTTTGTATTTATAACCCTGTATTCACCTGACCAAAAGTCTTGTCCCTCCTGCGACCGAACTTCACTAATTCCCACTATATCTAACTTTACCTATCCATTTTCCTTTTTAAGTTTTCTAACCTACTTGCACGATTAAGGGATTTGACATTCCACGCTCCGATCCGCAGAACGCCAATTTTATTTCTCCTGATAACGACGTCCTTCTGAGTAGTCCCCGCCCCGAGATCCGAATGGGGGACTATTTTACCTCCGGAATATTTTGCCCAAGAGGACGCCATCATCATTTATCCATACAGTAAAGTTGCATGCCCTCGGGAAAAATTACGGCCGTAGTTTCCCCTTGCTTTCAGCCGTTCGCAGTACCAGCACAGCAAGGCCGCTTTGGTTAATGTTGCAAGGCCAGGTCAGTCAATCACCCAGACTGTTGCCCCTACAACTACTGAAAGGGCTGCTGCCCCTCTTCAGGAACCACACGTTTGTGTGGCCTCTCAACAGATACCCCTCCGTTGTGGTTGCACCTACGGTACGGCCATCTGTATCGCTGAGGCACGCAAGCCTCCCCACCAACGGCATGGTCCATGGTTCATGGGGAACCAGATCATCCGAATTTTCAGCGATTAGTGCTACATTATCTGCAACGACCAATGCATTTATTTTTGTTCCAATTTTATTCACTTGCTGCGTCCAGAGTTTCCTGTATTATAATGTTGAACAAAAGGAGTTCCATCTCCTTGTCTGACTCCTGTTTTTTTTATCAAACGCTTTGGAATATCCTCCATCCATTTTCACTACCCTTTCGAGAATTTCGGTGTCACTTCGACAAGTTTTATAATCTCCTTCGGTATTCCGAATCTCTGCATTTTCTCCCACAACTTATCTCTGTATACACTGTCATAGACTTTCTTAAAATCAACAAATGCACTCATGCTCATAAATTAAGGATTATTGCAGAACGTGATGCCACACACTGTGGCACTATACAAAACTGGCGCTAATAGCATAGGTACATAGGGAACACACACGACACAGATCTGTAAGTCCGCGGTATTTGTGTCAAGTTGAGAAAACTGTCCCGAAATACATGTGCTACGAAACGTCATTGTTTCCTGCGCATGTACCCCGACATCAATATGGAATATGATCACCATGCACACGTACACAGGCCGTACGACGGATTGGCATACTTTGGATCACCTGGTCGAGCAGCTGCTGCGGTATAGCCTCCCATTCTTGCACCAGTGCCTGTCGGAGCTCCTGAGGTGTCGTAGGGGTTTGAAGACGTGCAGCAATAATTCGACCGAGAGCATACCAGACGTGCTCGATGGGGTTTAGGTCTGGAGTACAGGTAGGCCACTCCATTCGCCTGGTATCTTCTGTTTCAAGGTACACCTCCACCATGGCAGTTCGGTGGGGCCGTGCGTTACCATCCGTCAGGAGAAGGTGGAACCCACTGCACCCCTGAAAAGGCAGACATACTGGTGCAAAATGACGTCCCGACACACCTGACCTGTTACAGTTCCTCTGTCAGAGACATGTAGGGGTGTACGTGCAACAATCATAATCCCACCCCACACCATCGAACCACGACCTCCATACAGGTCCCTTTCAAGGACATTAAGGGATTCGTATCTGGTTGCTGGTTCACGCCAGATGAAAACCTGGCGAGAATCACTGTTCAGACTATACGTGGAATCGTCCGTGAACACAACATGGGGCCACTGTTTCTAGGATCATGTACTGTGTTCTTGAGCAACAACTGGGACACATCGCCATCGCTTGTCATGGTAATGATGCATGATAACCTATACTAACAAATCCAACCTTGCATGAACTATCGCAGCTAGTGAGCCACTACTGCTCTTACTATCCATCCCACTGTCGCAGAGGTTTTTTTCCCACGGCACGAGCCAGGGCACTTTTTTTCCTCTGCTCTTCAAATCGCTACCCTCACTCGCGTTTCGTCCACTATCTATCACCTGATGGACCGTGTTAATGCGTAGCCTTACCCAGACGCACGGACAACATCACAGCCCAGCATCCTGTGATCCACACACTAGACAACTAACATGTTTACGGAGGTGACAGTAGAACTTTTGGTTTGGTCACCACGTTGGTGCGGGCGTGGAGGGGCCCCATCTCTTTATAAAAAGGCTTTACGGGCTCTCCTGTGACCAGGGGTCAGTGGAATGCACCTTGCAGGTCTCCGGGCGAATAAACTATGTCTGTTGAGTCGTTTGTAGACTGTGTGTCTGGAGACAACTGTCCCAGTGGCTGCGGTAAGGTCCCGAGCAAGGCTACCTGCAGTACTCGATGGCCATCTGCGGGCACTAATGATGAGATATCGGTCTTCTTGTGGTGTTGTACACTGTGGACGTCCCGTACTGTCTGCTGGAATCGTTGCCATAATCTTGAGATCACACTTTGTGGCACACGGAGGGCCCGTGCTGCGACCTGCTGTGTTTGACCAGCCTCCAGTCGCCCTAATATTCTACCCCTCATAGCGTCATCAATATGTGGAGCCATTTTGAACACACACGTCTGAAAACGTCTGCACACTTACTTGCTGCACCGTACTCTGACATCCACCGTACCTTGACATGCACGAACACATATCTGCGTATGTGGACTGCTGCCAGCGCCACCGTGCGACGGCCGCAGGTCAAATGCACCGCATCGTCATACCCTGATGTGACTTAAACCCGCAAACCGCCCACCAGAGCGTTGTTTCACTATGTATCAGCATTATCCTTACTTTATGAGCATGAGTGTAGTATTGCCATTCTTTTGTTATACTCCCAATATTTGGATATGGTTTCTTTCAGTATTAGTTCAACGATTCTTCATAAACACCGCTTGTTTCTCATTTATTATCTCTTTTAAATATGGTTCTAATTTTTTCTGGAGGGTCTTGGAGAACACTTTACAGGCTGTGCTAATTAATGATGTGCCCCCGTAGTTCGTGCATCGTTGTTTATCGCCCTTCTTATGAATTGGTATTATTATCGCTTTGTCCACTCCTCTGCCATTCTTTCTTCAATCCAGATGTTCATATCAAGTTTGTTTATTCGTTTTGCAATTTTTATTCCTCCCTTCTTAAACAATTCAGCTGTTATGCTGTCTCCCCCTGGAGCTTTTCTTTTTCTTAATATTTTGTGACTCTATTGTCTCTTTCGTTCTCGGCGGTTCCACGAAGGGATCTACA
This sequence comes from Schistocerca americana, assembly GCF_021461395.2. NCBI lineage: Eukaryota > Metazoa > Arthropoda > Insecta > Orthoptera > Acrididae > Schistocerca > Schistocerca americana. The sequence goes on from NC_060123.1 coordinate 150,139,267, forward strand.
CTCTGATAATCATGTTGTTGCTCCATTTCTGCATTTCTAGCTTCAACATTTAGAAGCTCCTCAAAATATTCCCTCCAAATTTCCAAACGTTTGGATCTTTCCAGAATTGTATTGCCACTTTGATCTTCAATGCCATACATCCATGGTATATAACTTTTTCTGAAAAAATCTGACTGATCTGCAAAATCCTCTTGCATTCCCAAGCACTTTTATCCTCCTCTGCTCTTGTGATTAAACTATCCACATGTTCCCACTTTTTCCGTCTGAGAAGATTTTTAGTTTCTCTATTAACATCTTCATATGCTTCTTTACTTTTGTTGGAACCCTCTTCTAGGTGTTTTTCCTTTGCTGTTCTTCTTTCTTTCACTTTTTGCTCACATGCTTCTGAAAAACATTGATTTTACTCCCTACTTTTTTTCTTTTTCCGCATACTTCTAGTGCCGCTTCTTCCACATTTGTTTTTATCATGTCCCAGAGATCTTCAATGCCAAGGTTGTCTTCCATTGTTAGAACATTAAATTTGTTTTGTAGCTAATGCCGAACTCCTACGCTTTGCCGTTATCCTTCTATCTGTCTATGTCAATGTTACGGTCTTTTCCTCTTCGCATCTCGTGGTCGTGCGGTAGCGTTCTCGCTTCCCACGCCCGGGTTCCCGGGTTCGATTCCCGGCGGGGTCAGGGATTTTCTCTGCCTCGTGATGGCTGGGTGTTGTGTGATGTCCTTAGGTTAGTTAGGTTTAAGTAGTTCTAAGTTCTAGGGGACTGATGATCATAGATGTTAAGTCCCATAGTGCTCAGAGCCATTTTAACCATTTTTTTTCCTCTTCCCCCCTCCCCTCCCCCACCACCTTGGCTTTTCTATGGCTATTCTTTGGCGTACCTCTGCTACGACTGGATAAAGGTCTGTGCCTGCCTCGGTTCCCCTTATGGTTTTCACGTTCATTATACTGCTTTTATGTCTTTTCTCTACCAGGACATGGTCTATTTGGTTTTTTGTTCTTCCGTCTGGTGATATCCAAGTTACCTTCTGAGAAAATGTGTGCTCATAACCCTTTGGCTGCTCTTGCACAGCTTAGTTGCCTCACTCCATTATCGTTACTTTCAACATGTAAGCTTTCAGTCCCAGCTGTTCCGTTCCAGATGATCTCCCTTCCAACTTTAGCATTGGAATCTCCCAAATGAACTTCATATCATATCCTGGTGTCTTACTGATTACCTCTTCGAGAATTTAAAAAAAAAACTGTCCTCTGCTTCCTCGGTCGGAGCATATAGTATCACTATTGTTATATTTGTGAATCTACCTTTTAGTCTCATGACACCTGGTCTATCATCAATCGCATGGAAACCAATTACTACCGTTGCTGAACTTTTGCTCACCATAAAACCTACTCACTCCTGGAACCTTTCATCTTCCGATCCACTGTCGTATAGAATGTGCCTGTCCGTTTCCAGTTTTCCTGTTACTGGATATCTAATTTCTTACAGTGCTACAAAATCCATTCCATATTTGTCGAATTCTTCTGACAGAATATTGAGAGCTCGAGGTGTTGCCAAAGGCATAATGTTCCACGTTGCAACTCGTAAGTCCTTGTTCGTAAGCTATTTTCTATATTCCTTGTATCTACTTTCTTCCGAGACATTTTCTTGACGTTTAGTAACCCGCAACCTGGATGACAAGTCCAGTTATTTTTTCACGGTGAGTATTTTATTTTCTCATTACATCGACAGCTTACGAAAATGCATTTCCTGATGCTGTTACCGGATTTTGGATGTGCGACAATCTTTTTTGTTATTGAAGTTAGGTGAACACATTGCGGGAATGAAATCTTACGAACAACTCCCCATTTCTTGTACTTCAGACTGGGACTCTGTTAGAAATCTCTAACACGAGGTAATGTATGTTAAATGTGATGTGCAATGGTTCGGTAATGCGTCAGGCACAACACCGTCGCCTGCGTGGTTTCGTTACGAGAAACAGATAGCTAAGTTTACAATTAACTTCCTGACCGACCTTCTTGTTAATAATATAAAACATTGGCCTTCTCTATTTTTTAATAAAACTATCTGTGTCATTAAATAAAATATCTTTATTTATTACGACGTTTCGGCGTCTGCCATTATCATATATCAGAAAGCTTTGATACCTGATGATGGCAGATGACGAAACGTCTTAATGAGTAAAGACATTTTAGTTGGCGATCTAGATGATTCTTTGATAAAATATTCAGGCCGGTCACGGACTCATAGCGAACATTTCTTTCCTTTGTTAACAAATGGCCTTCTTATTAAAATGTCAAAAAAAACAATGTCGAATTTTTCCACTCATAGTTTCGACAAAGTTGCTTCTGATATTATTCAGTACCACACAATAAATGACAGTAACAAGAAATAAAATACGTTCTGCAGTGGCAAAAAATAAACCATGCGAAATCACAGGGTGCAACGAACAATTACACGGGACTGAAGTAGACTTAAAATGAAACATAGTGCAAGCGGGAAATGCAGTAGTGGGACGAACGTCGATCTGGCAACTACGAGTGGTTGTTGCGACTACAGGTCTCGCAGGATTGGCGGAATACGTACGGTGCCTCGTGCATTGATCTCATCCCATTACTCCAATATTAGCTGTCAGTGTTAGAGTAATTTTGAACCTACTGCAGGTGTGGACCTAGCAGGTGCTATGCACATTCGTGCTTACTGAAGGTCTGCAGGTGTGCAGAGCAGCCTACCTTGCAAGCGTTACACAGGACAGGTGCTGCCGCCTGCAATAGGTGAAGACGCAGGTGTCAGCCTACCTTGCAGGCGCTGTACAGGTGCGCCTGCTCCTTCAGCGCCTCCAGGTGTGCGCGCAGCCGGCCACTCTCCCGCAGCAGGTGCTTAAGGTAGGAAGTCGTCTCCGGGAACTCAGACTCCTCCAGCGACTGCCCGTGCCCGCCCTCCACGATGCGGACGATCGGTCTGACGCGATGCCTTTTGGCCGCGTCCATTGCGGAGGTCTTATCCGAGACGCGGTTTCAGTATAATAAAGCAAATCTTCAGTCCAATCGAGTTAACGCAATGGTACGAGAAAACTGTCCTCAGTTGGAGCGGATTTCATCTATCAAGCTGTTAGCAAAAGCAGGATCGTCTTCAGAGGTGTGTCTTATACTACATGCTTCCGAGTCACATCCACAGTATACTTAAAACGGAGCTCGAGGCGAACAGATGTAATGCGCTCAAAACATGTCCACGGCTCTCGCTGCGGAAGAGGAAAGATTCTATGACAGGATAGACGGGACACTTTTTCGTAACAATGAAAAATAAAGTGATTGAATCAGCAAGTCAAAATGATCACTTCACGTGGAACAATCTCACTTGATTAGTGCTGGAGACTTCCTTTCTTACACGTAACAAAGAAAAAAGGGCACTGCGAAATTGTTTACCTCCCTCCCCAACTATATCCTATACCCACGCATGGAACCCCAGGATTAAGAGACAGAGGCAATATCACTTGAAAACCGTTTGTTGAATCCCACGATAGCCACCATATTTAATCAAAAGCCGCTGTACTGAAGTGGATAATACACGAGACTCGGTGGCGCAGGACGGGATACAAGAAGATACTCGTGTGCAAAGTTTGATAAACGCGATCTTCTAGCGACATCTACAAGCCAACAGGAGGATAATTTTAAATATTGCCAAAGAAATGTTAAGTTACGTCAAAGCTCTGATCTGCTGGAGGAGGATGGAAGCGATACAATAGGTAGACAAAGTGAAAAATGAAGAGGTGTTGAGAAGAACGGCGCAAGAGAGAGAAGTTTTAAAAGTAATCACGATGAGGAAACAGAATTGGCTTGAACATTGGACGAGAGGAGATTGTTTGCTGATGGGCGCTATGGAAGGAACGGTGAATACAAGAAGAAGAAGAAGAAGAAGAAGAAGAAGAGGACGCAGGAGATACCAGATGGTGGACAATATAAGAATAGGAAACAATTATGAGACAACGAATGACAGGACTGCATGGAGAGCTACATGTGAAGACCTGCCCAAGGATACAACATTGATGATAGTGATGTTGATGCACCAAATACCAAGTATGGTGATGGATTATTGAAATTCACAGAGAATTTTAGAATAATGCACTTAAAGCAAAGATGCACCCACCACCCGGAGCCCATTACTACGGCAAAGCGCTAATGTATTACAGAATCGGTTTCAGATCCAGTCACCTGTCGAACTCTGACGCGACAGTCGATTTTAGATCTTTTTTCAACAGCGCATTGCAAACAGTTCGAATGAATAATCACATCTGCAAGGCCGACATAAACTTTGCAGACAAACTTGGTAAGGTTTTTTTCACTGGTTGTGTTCTTTGAGACATGTGACACGGCTTAGAGAACAACTACAGCCGCAAAATGATCAGCTGAACGTTACTGTTCCAACTGACCAACTGCTGCCTATAAGGCAGTACGAGGAGCGAACTATGATCATAGGACAGGTGATCAGTATATCGCCAACATAGGTCATTTCCGGTAGATGAATCCTAAGGCAGCGACGTTACAGAGGTGGCCCTACAGTAATTTAGCAGCAGGTACGCTCAACAGACCATGATCCAGGTTTTCCGTGGCTTCCTTAACTCGATTAACGTAATCACAACGATTTCTCTTTGAGGAGGTCAAGACATATCTCATTTTCCATCTTTGTCCTATACGAGCTCCTGGACCTCTGCTCATGATCGAGTGGCTGACAGGACGTTAAACCGTAAATAAACCCGAATCCATTTCCCGGGAGAGATGGCGCAGTGGTAAGACACTGGACTCGTATCTCAGTCCAGCCACCCACATTCAAGTTTCCCATGATTTTCTAAATCATCTGGCGCGAGTGTTGAATGATTCTGTTCACAGGCACGGTCGATTTCCTTCCTCGTCCTTCCCCAATACGAGTTCGTGCTATGTCTCTAAGGACCTCGTCGTCAACGAGATGTTAAACCCCAATCTTCCTTTTCCTTTCCTAATCTTCCTTTCCTTTCACAATGGACACTACAATAGGCATCGTTCAAGGAGAAAGTCTAGATGCTGGTGGTAGGAAACAGTGTGTGCAGGATGGTCAGTGTAGAGTCGACGTTGACTATTCATGTTATGTTTGCATCAATTAACGTTACATAGCGCTTTTACAAAATGTGTGTATACCTCTTTTTCCAGTCTGTAATCGAAAAGTCACACTTCACGTAATAATGATGTAAACAATACGATTTAGTGCTATGTTGTGTATAGGTCGTAGATGCCTTTAGAAACTTTGTGCAAGATCCAGGAAGACTTCACCTTCGACATCTAACTCGTAATATAGATGTACGTAGTGTAACATGCATAGAGATTATGTACAGAGATCGTTTGATAAAATGTTCCGAAGGTAGTCAGTGGAAACAGTCACGATAGTGAAATTGCATCTTCTTCAAATTGGTAGGGAGAGGCTGTCGCAAGATTGTTAATTCCATCCGTAACCCAATGCCACAGTATCACTTTACATCCGTTCCGACCACTGGGATATTTGGAACACGTTTTGAAATGCACAGGTCCTGGCATACTTATTCCCTTTACTGGCACCCTGAGGGCGGTGAGGGATGAGGGTTTGGAGAAGAACTTGGTATAACTCACTAAACCTTTCCTGGGCGAAATACTCGGAGAGTATCCCGTGGTGTACCGGAAACGTTTCTGGTCATTAGCTCGTCAAATTAGGCTTGTGTGATTTTACGGCAACAGCTTCGGTGTGGTCATACCGGATCGACAGCTGCGGCTTTGAAAGTCGAGTATACGATGACTTATCCCATGCTGGTGTTACTGGTTGTCCTTGTTTTGGTGTTAGAGCTGGGGACTATGCTCTTGCACATGAATCAGACATCAGGCCCTGAGGACCGATTCGTCATCCTATACTATTTGGATGTGGTATGAATGGGCTTGAAAGGGAGCGGGAGGGATCAGCACACCATCCTCCAAGATGTTGTCAGCTTTCCAGACCTTTGAACTGCTATTTTCTTTCAAGTGACCTCATCTGGACTCAAGAGACTAATTCCAATCCGTTCCAATACTTCCGCCAAAGAAAAATACAAGGCAATGCAGGAAATTAAACTCAGTCCTCTCAAGGCAGTCTGAGTCACTGATCGCTCAGATACAGAGACGAGCAAGCCCGTAGTTAGCTGGAAGAAGTGCTGGTCGGAGAAACGAACTTTATTAAGTTTATTAAAGTGGGAAATGTTTGTGAAGAATCGGGGTGTGTGATTGTGAATGGACGTTATGACCTTCATATCTCTGAACCGTTATCTTTAGATGTTTCCTTCGCTGAGATAAAAAGAGGCAGTTGAAGGGCAAACGTACGGTTGGCGAAATACGTGTCGGGCTCCAGTGTTCGGATCTTGAAATTTATCAGGATGCAGTTGGGTTACTGCGAGGTAGTGATCGGAGTTTTTATCTTTCTGTCCTTGTCTCGAAGTTAAAGTGATATAGTCGACCCATATCAAAAGCTATGAAGCTACTACGGCAATGCAGAGAGATGGATTGACATCTCTTATCCCAACAGTAATGTGATTACGTCACGAAACTGGGTCGTGTGTGTCGCGAAGACCTGGAGCCAGTGGACCGTGGAGGGACGTGCGTTCGAGAGGTAACGTACTAAGAGGAGAGGAGGAGTAGCTATTGGAAAGCACCTAGCAGTAAGTACAAAGGACCAAGTAAAACTAGCCGTGCGGGCTACTGGTGTCTGGGTGACAGATGGCAGAGGAATTCCATACAAGTGTAATTCACCCGTCACGGACGTCTGTTAAAAAACCCTCATTCCGTCAGTTCTTGATTAACGTTCGTCAGTCTCGGAATCGTTGCGAGGTCTGCCGGCTTGTCTTGGGTTAGTTTAGTCAGCTCGAGAACGTCACAGAATGCTCAAAGAACTCGCTGCAAGAAAAAAACAGCGCACAGCAGGGGGGGGGGGGGGGGGCTGACTCTAGAATTTCCGACAGTCGAAGCTTGTTTCTTGGATGCTGGAAACGATTTGACGTCACTGCCCATTATTTTATTGCTATTTATTTTGTTGACAGTCGCTGATAGAAAACTCGCTGATCAACGACTGTCAAAAAAATAAACAGCAATAAAATAATGTACATGGACGTCAAAGAATTTCCAGCATCTAAGGCAAAAACACTCGCATAGTTCACATATTGTTTTATAAACTACGTTTTCAACGTGGGAGGAGAATATATAACGGACGTTGAGGGACACATGATGAGCGAAAAAGAAGAAATCCTCAACAATAAATGAAAAATCTCTGGTACCAGCGACTATTTTAATTTGATAAACATATAATGTACATAGCAACGATCGGAAATCTTCAAAGGCTACTTTTTTCGAGGTTTTTTTTTCATAAATCCGTTGTACTGGTTTAGAAAACTGACGTCGTGACACTGACCTCGCGCGTCTGTAAATATAAGGAAAATCAGTACAGGAACAATACTCGAGGGCGGCGCAGCCCGGGGCCGAATCAATACCCACGAGTAGTCGATTGACACAAGAAAGCCATTCGTGTGAAAAGGGCTTGTCAGACTGATGGGGAAGCACAGTGGCGGTGCTGTCTGTTTCTGTGTGGCGGCAGAGATGCAGACAGACACCTTCCACGATGCCGAGAATTCGACATGTTGCTGAGCACAACGGCGATCAATGCTGTATTTCCACTGAAGCGTGGACACGGTGCAGCCTCGAACAGCGCAGTGGTCGCCATCCAACACTACGGCAAAACGTCTGGAGGAGGACTAAATGGCACTGGATGCCGGCTGTCAAAAGGGGGCGATGCGCAGAACGGTTCGAAACCGAGCCGCCTTCCCACTGTAGGCGTCAGGAACTGCCAGCACGGGGTCCGGCGTACCTTATGTTGCCGTGTTGGGCGTCATCAGGGAGCGCAGAGATCACTGCCGGCAGGTGTGTCAACAAGCTGCTGGCGAGGATCCTATTGTCTGCTCGAGAACACACAATAGGCGTCACACCGCCCGCGCTGATGGCTCTTTGCATCCACTCTGCCCGCCGACAATATCGGCCTGTTGTGCGCAATTGGCTTTATTGTCAGCGAGTTGTAGCGTCTCTCCCGCTGACAAAAGGGATTAAACGGGGCGCTCGCTCGCGAAAACTCGTATCAGTGGAGACAGAGGAGGGGGGTTCTGTGACGTACAGTCGGAATGCAGAGACGAAGGCTTTGGGGATTAACATCCGTCGGCAATTCGTTCTGTGGAGTCCCTTTTTAACGTCGTCTGCTGGGGAAACTCCTTCCTTTTCTGCGGTCGCCTCTCTTTGATCTGAGGCACGACAAAGGAGCAACGGCGAATGCCTCCTGACGGCAAAGCAGACGGACTGTAGCGGAAAGGCGAGGGAACACCTGTAGTAGAAAGGAAATTGTAGCGCTTTCTTTACAGCAGCCATACCAAACGTCCCCATTACGGTGACTTCATTTCTTTACAAGGGAGGCCGTTGAGCGAAAAGGATCGCAGGCGGAAAGGAGGAAAAAAAAACCAAGACAGTGGATCGCGTTACATCTCGGTTACGTAAGTACCAAGGTGGTCTCTTATGCAAACACAATCCTTGTGAACAATAGGTGGAGGAGTTGTTTTGTATAGCTCATGCAACCTATGGAAAACTCACGTGTCGAGCTTTCATAAATAAAGCTCTGACTGAACGCACTTAAATCAAGATGTCATTCCACTGCTTCTGCATATTGGTCAAACTTGGACTTTCACCAAACTTCAGCGTATCCGCCAGCAGATACATCGACTCAGTACGAAGTTGTACTGGGAGGATTTCTTCACCAACACCCAAATCCCAGACGAGCAAATATCTGCAGTACTGAAACTTCAGTTGATGGTCAGCAGTTGAGATGGTCGCTGTACGAGTGATGCCAGACGCACTCGCCAGTTGGTTTATGATGAACCGTACGCCGGTTCGAGACTCTATAGTTCTTCTCTGGGGCGTTATAAGGTCCAGCCTAAACATTAAATGAAAATAATTAACATAATTAACCTGCAAAAGAGAGTCAATTCTAGCGACAATTTAGGCATACTGGTGTCGGTATCTTTGAGGAGAAATGTCGCAGATATGAAAAGCGATGAAAGCGAAAGGTTACGCAAGTTATACCACGATCAGTCCCCATCCCTAACTGCACTAATTTACCAAACACGGTCGGCACAAAAGCACACAAGAGAAGCTGCATAAAGAAGATGGCAAACATCGTATATGTGAGCGAGTAACACCCCAAGACGTAGGCGCTATGCTGGAACAACTGCTCATATGAATATGTCCATTATCATGGAAATTTGCTGTTTCTAGTTTGTTTTGATTTGCAGGTTCAAATGGCTCTGAGCACTATGCGACTTGACTTCCGAGGTCATCAGTCGTCTAGAACTTAGAACTAATTAAACCTAACCAACCTAAGGACATCACACACATCCATACCCGAGGCAGGATTCGAACCTGCAACCGTAGCGGTCGCTCGATTCCAGACAGTAGCGCCTAGAACCGCACGGCCACTCCGGCCTGCATTTCCAGGTATTACCATGGGCGTTAAATACGAATTTCATCTTTTCACATAGGATGGACATTGATGGACGTGGAAATACCTTGCATCAACACGAAACAAACAGCCTCGAACTACCACGTATCAAAAGTACGAGAAAATATACACCATCAAACGGACGTCATGGTAGCGTACGCGCAGTTCTGACGGATTATCTGTACTTTGATACCTTTGTGCAGGTCCATATCGTCAGCAACCACCAAATCAGAAGCTCACAACTTGTCGTACAGCCCTTAATACGAACCATTCCACTACTGCTACGACACGCCTTTCGCTGGAGGGAACAAAGGATCATAGCACGTCACATAATCCAGGTGCGCACACGATAGATGTACTGCGAGAGAGAGGAAGAGAGAGTGAGAGAGAGAGAGAGAGAGGAGAGTGAGAGAGAGAGGGGGGGGGGGGGGATAGGCTTCATGATAGAAGTGCCGTAGTGGGTGCTGTTGCCCCACTCACGCAGGTACTGCAGACCGTGGGGATAGCACTGCATTCGTCAACCTGCACAACATCCATCCGTCACTGTCTACAGAAATCTGTGTCAAAGGCGGTGCGGCGGTGGATAAACCGGTTCCCGTCAGATCACCGAAGTTAAGCACCATCGGACGTGACCAGTAGTTGGATGGACGACCGGACGGCTACGCCGCGTGCTGTTGACACTTCTACCTTTGGTTTTACGGCAGAGGGAACAGAAAGGCCGTAGGCGTAAAGTGCCTGATCGCCAGTCTTTGCACCAGTGTCGTGAATTAAATTCCAAATCTCTCCACAGTGTCTCATGTAGTGAGGGAATGCGACACTGTGGACGGTGATCCGTCCGTTGGATGGGGACCATAAGCTCGGTGGCCCACTTTGTGCTCTGCGAGGAGAGTAGGCTATGTAGTGTCAAGGGGTTTCATCTTCTCTCTTCTCTCATCATATCCAGTGCGGACATGGCATGACACTACACTACACACACAAATAAACACACACATACACACACACACGCACACAAACGCGCGCGCGCGACAGCCACGTACACTTAACGCACACAATTCTGATGGTTCGCGTTAGAAAGGTGTCTGCGGACGAGAAGTATAGGGAAAATCTTTGCAATTAGGCGGCTGAACCTGCCCTTCGGGGTGTCCCTGTCCTTCTTACTAACGACTTTACATAAGTTTACAGGAATCTGACCTTGATGCACGGCATTTCGCTAGCAGTTTATGGTTGACCAGCCAAATCGTGGCTGGCGCATGTAAAGTCGCACCTGGACGCAAGGACGGCACTGTGTTCCTCTAACGACTCTCGTTCGACTCTTAGGGCAAGTTCCGGCGCCAAAGCAGACAATTCACCAACAATGCCTGAACATTTCATTCGTTTTTCCACTGTGGGTTACGCCTTGTGTTACCATCAGTTAAAGCGTCCCATCATCTCACTGTATAATTATCTCGCATTAACCTGACATAAAACGAAGAATATTTAGCAAATCATACGGAAAGACTATTGCTCAGAAGCGTAAAAATCTGATTTCACTGAGTATGAGAACATGTTGACGGACTCAGACTTCATGCTCCAATTGAGCATTTGCACGGGTACCTTACCGACTGTCCCTCTTCGATTCTCTTCATGATTTGATGATTAGGAGAACGGTGACACTGATTTTCTAAAGCAGTGACACGGAATTCCGAAAAAATCGCATCTGAAGATTGCGGAGCGCTGTTATGCACAAAACATGAGATTATCAACATAATCGCCAGGAACCAAGCGCATAACTAAGTCCTATAGCTGTAAAATCGAGAGGTCAGATCTCGCTACTCGTTTCATTTTTTACTTTTATTTAAATTCTATAATTATTTAATTAACAAATATTGAATCATAATTTTAATAAGAAAAACATGTTTTTACTTTTAACTACATCCGAAAGATCTGGTGATGACATTTCTCGACCTAGTGAAAGCATATGACAGTGTTCCCAGGGAAAAGGTATGGGCAACCTTGAAGAGAAAGGGAGTTGGAAAACAAACACTTGAAGTCATCCAGGCGATGTATGAAAAAAGCCCTAGTTGTGTGCAGACACCGGTTGGAAGAACTGAATGGTTTAAGAATGTTACGGGACTAAGACAAGTAAGTCTGATATCACCACTACTATTTATAATGGTGATGGATGAAATAGTCAAAGAGACGAAAGAAGCCCATAGAGGAAGGGGGATGAAGCTGTTACTATTTGCTGATGATATTGTGGTGTGGAGAACAAGCAGTGAGGAGGTACAAAAACAAATAGACATCCTAAATGTAAGGTTGAGAAATATGGAATGAAATTTCGTGTGGAGAAAAGCAAGACCATGGTGATAACCAGAGGGGATAGAGAGCGCAAGGGACAAATTCATATTAAAGGATGGGGTATTGAGATAGTGGACAACTTTAAATATTTGGGAAGTGTATTAATGGGAAATGCTCATTTGGAGACAGAAATTAGTCAAAGAATACAACAGAGTAGTACATTTTAGCAGTGTGTGAGGGGCTTGGTGTGGGGAAGGGAAGTGCCAATGAGATGCAAGCTGGTGCTATACAAGACTTACTTAACACCCATACTAAATTACGGCTCAGAGACTATGACTAGAAGAGAGGAGAGTACGACACAATCCAGTGAAATGAAGTTTCTGAGAAGTATGCTAGGGAAGAGGAGCATAGACAGAGTGAAAAATGAAGATGTTAGGAAGGAAATTGGAATGGAGAAGTTGACTGAGAAAATTGAAAAGAATACATTAAAATGGTCTGAGCATGTGAAGAGGATGGTAGAGGGAAGATACCAAGAAGAACGATGGAGTTCAAGATTGAGGGCAAGAGGCCAAGAGGAAGACCGAGAACAAGATGGATTTATACAGTAAAGATGGGTTTAAGGAGGAGAAACCTGCTATGGAACCAAATTGTGGAAGAAGAATCGTGGAAAGACCGACTAAAGTGGCGAAGTACCATTGATGCCCCAACCCGACCAGATGTTGGATAGAGGGGAAACGAAAACGACGATGACTTTTAACTACTAATCCCATGAAGATGCGAGTATTCACAACAAATTAAAATTTGGCATAAAAAGGCGAAACATTAATAAGAAAGAGAGTACTTTACTTCCATCTGATGAACACTGTTTTGAAGCTATTAATTTTTATTTTTATTATAACAGTAAGTTTCGCTATTAGTTTGTTAAAATTTTTATTAATAAACACGGAATTTAAATAAAATTAAAAATATATTACTTCTAGCGAGATTCGAACCAGGGACTTTACTATTAGCCTAACAGACTTTTACGGTACGCTCTCCGCTATCCGTGTCTCTGTTAATAAGTTGGAAATTTTTTGTACATAAAAACGGTCGGAGATCTTCCAACCTCCAAGGGCGATTTTTAGAGTTTATTTGAGAATTGCCTCGTACTGTTTTAGGAAATTAATGTCCAGGTACTTACTTTCAAACGCTACCACTATAAAGTAAGCGGAAGAGGACAGAGCTCTGTACAAGGCCCCTTTGGCCTACGTGGAATTGATGGCAGGCAACGAGTTACGGCGAGAAGCCTGCAGCGTGAAGTTGCCTGGTTAGCCAACGAGGCGACCGCACAGGCCTCCTGACATGCATTCGGTACCTGCAATTTGGTAACGTAGCCGTTCATGTTTCCCAGCGGTCATTTTCGTATTTTCGAGCCGAAATTGTTAAATCGTTCAACCTGCTGTCATGCACTCCATGTTACTCACGATCAACTTCAACTCAGTCATAATGAACGAATGCTTCTCGGACTAGATAGCCCCCAAGTCCCGAGAACTTCCACGATGCGGAAAAAGATTTGGGCACCGAATGGCAGCCATTCTGGGCGCTCACGGGCACCAGCGATTAGAAAGATGGCCAAATGAACACCCGAGATCCCTGACGATATCGGAACTAACAGAAGAACCTACAGCGCCGCGAAGCCAACACTGGGTGCGGGTGGGTGTCTCCTCACGGCGGCAGATGTTCACTGCAACTGTGGACATCACACCCAACGAAAAGTTTTCAAAGCCCACAACAACGCCATCTCAGCCCCAAGGTTTTGGGGTAGAGCTTGAACAAACAGAAAGTATACAGTGTGTTCCGTTACGATGATAAAAACATACAGGGACAATGGAGAAAATAAAATATATCAATTTCAAATAAAGAATCCTGCTCGGGAAAAGACTGAGTTGAAATTTTCATGCCGGCCGCGGTGGCCGAGCGGTTCTAGGCGCTCCTGTCCGGAACCGCGCCTCGGGCATGGATGTGTGTGATGTCCTTAGGTTAGTTAGGTTTAAGTAGTTCTAAGTTCTAGGGGACTGATGACCTCAGATGTTAAGTCCCGTAGTACTCAGAGCCATTTGAACCATTTTTGAAATTTTCTTCCAAACATATCGTGGAATACCTCTGCCAGTCGAACGTCAGAACCCAGTAATCGTTGTCTGTACAGCTGCAAATCGTGATGGGTGAGGGCAAGGAACTCCAGTAATGCACTAGATATGAGATAGTGCATTCAGTGACACGGGCAGCCCTGACGTAAAGTTCTGTAAGACTCAGTCAGCTGTTCAAGTTGCAATGCACAGTCGATCGGTCTTGATGAAATTGTGTGGTAACCTTTCGACACAGCTTTAAATTACTTGGAATCAAACGAGATAGAAGGGATAGATAAAATGCCAGCAGAATTTCTAAAGCAACCAGGGAAGTTTCGACCAAATGCCTATTCAAATTAGCGCGTAGAACCTATGAGACCGGAGACGTGCCATCGGACTTCCAGAAAAAGGATTCGTCCACACAATGCCGAATATAGCAAGGGCACGCAAATGCGAGAACTATCGCACACTCAGCTTGAACAATGGTTAATTCAAGTTTAATAAGAAAAATATACAGAAGAATGGAAAATAATAGTGCATGCCAGTTACTTTTGGTTTAAGATAGGTAAAGCACCAGACAGGCAGTTATAGTGTTACACTTGATAATGGAAGCAAGAGTTGATGAAAATCAAGAGACTTTCACAGGATTTCAAAAATGTTCAAATGTGTGTCAAATCTTATGGGACTTAACTGCTAAGGTCATCAGTCCCTAAGCTTACACACTACTTAACCTAAATTATCCTAAGGACAAACACACACACCCACGCCCGAGGGAGGACTCGAACCTTCGAAGGGACCAGCCGCACTGTCCATGACTGCAGCGCCTGAGACCGCTCGGCTAATCCCGCGCGGCCCTTCACAGGATTTCTCGACCTCGAAAAACCTTTGAACAAACTAAAATTGTGCAAAATGTTCGTAACTCTCAGAAAAACAGGTAGCGGAAGCTGCGGCAGGACAGAACCACAGGGCAGAGCGGAAGTAGCGGTATTTTTTGGCTGCTAAGTAGTGTACTGCAGAATCACTTTCAGAATCTGTTATCCAAGCGAGAAGCCAGTAACGTGTTTGCGCTTGTTTTTCATTTACGTATTGCAATATTAGTAACTTTTTATCTGCAGGGTAAGCGAGTACGCTTTATCTACTAGTTTTCTCTTCCTTAACAACTCAAAATGCATGAAAGGCCATTTATGTTAGTGGGTTTAGGCGATGTTTATTTTTCAGAGCGGAACGGGCCGAGCTTCAGCCAAGGGAAACTCCGTATCGCAACACCCTCAGATCTAGTAGTAAAATGGCCCAGTGGATAGCACGTAAAAAACTGAACATGGATCAAGCGTGAAAACAAGAAGATGATGTACCGAACTGTGGAAAAAGAAGCAGAATAGAAACAGTGAATACTCTAAGCTCAAGATATGTAACATCGAACGAACTGCATGAACCGCGCCGTCGTTGTAGTGTTGTTATAGTGTTCGACTGCAAATCGAGCGATTCGTGTTCGAATCACCGTTGACCCCGATCTTTTTTCCTTTCACAAAATTATGAACTTCCTATCAGGGCACTGACGTGTCTGTTCTCCCTCCGCAGTCTTGGCAATTGTCATACAATACACTGGTTATAGAATATGAATCATGTGGTAAAAATACATTATCGTAGCAAGTAAATGTGATGAATGGTGAGAGCAGGCGAAATCCCGCATAGCCCTCTCACAGAAATGAAAACAACAAATAAACGGGTATGAATTATGTTACAATAAAGATATTCAAGACTCACAACTTCCAAAACGGAACGCAAGACTCATAACATGTGATACTTGTGTAGAACAAATAGGAGGTACGTACGTCTGGAGGTTTCTTCCGTACACCTCGCTGTGGCAAACGGACGCTACACCACGGCACAGACAGAAATTTGAATACGGCGAACCGATACGTCAATGACCGGACGGGCAGCTCATAATTTTGTGAAAAAAAATTATATATACAGTACACGAGGGACATTTGAACACGGATCTCCCTCTTCGGAGTCAAGCACCGTCTCCACACAACCACGACGACTCCACAGGTATCCAATCACGCTCGATGTTACACATCTTGAACTTGGGCTGTTCACAGTTTCTATTTTGCTTCTTTTTCCACAGTACGGTACATCTTCATCCTGTTTTCATGCCTGATCTGTGTTCAGTTTTGATGGGCTGTCCAGTGGGCCACCTAACCATTAAATCTGAGGGGGGTGCGACGGGGAGTTCCCCCTCTAAGATACGTTACTGCATTTTCAAGTTTTTCATACTGATGCTAGTGGCAACGCTTTTTCGTTCACAGATGGTTAGACGATACGAACGCAAAACTGACCGTCAAATGTGGTCTACAGAACACACGGAAGAGGCAGTGACGGATGTTGTGAAAAAGGAAATGGGACTTAGGAGAGCCACTGTTCAGCTCAACGTTCCCAAAACAACTCTTCAAAGAGCAGTTCAGAATAGACTTCAAAATAAGACTTTTAAAAACTGACAAGTCAGAGGGAAAATTTAATCGTATTTTCTGGATTGAGCAAGAGTTAAAGCTTGTCGGTTATTTAAAAGACATGGATGGCAAATTCTTTGGCTCTAAAGTGAAGGAGATCAGAGCGTTAGCTTCTCAGCTGGCAGAAAATAACAAACTGAAGCCCCAGTTTAATAAAGGAATGAAAATGGCGGGCAAGACCAGATGACTCCGTCTCTTTCGCGGCATTTAACATTCTGCCACATGTAAACTCATATGTCTAGCGTATTTTTGCATATTTTATGTATAATGATTACATTTTAAAGTTAAACTTATAAGGAAATGTAAATTAGGAGTTTCCCTCATACTACTGTATATGAGAGTTATGCATGTGTTTCCATTCCGCCCCAGACCTGGGGCCCAACGTACCGATTTTCAGCCTTTTTAAAATGTTTTTATAGCGTTAGCTCTGTGCCTTTACATCTGATCTCTTTTGTTTCACTGTGTAAAGTTTATATTAAATGTCACACAGAAATGTTTTAGCGTTTTCCTTGTCATATTATTTTAACTCTCATCTTTTTAATGTTAGCGTTACCGTCCTGTCCCTGGTTCCGCTATGCACAACAGAGAAACACAGATAATATAGAATACGTACAAGAAACAAGAGGGAAATGTAGGAAAGGAAGTCGGAATGAAGTGCTCGGATTAAAAATTGAGTAAGGGAAGAGCACAGTCATCCTCATCTACAGTTCAATCTGTAAATCGGAGAAGCGATTAAGTAAATGAAAGAAAAGCTAAGGAGGAGGATAAAAACTCAGAGTGAAAGGATAACAACGTTAATATTCGTTAATGACAGATTGTCCTCTGTGAAACTGAGGAAGAATTTCAGAATCTATTCGATAGGATGAACGATCTATTGAGCACAGGCTGTGGGTTGAGGCTACACCGAAAAAAGGCTAAGTAATGTCAAGAAGCAGAAATGAGATTAGCGATAAACTTAACATTAAAACTGGGGACAATGAAATAAACGAAGTGAAGAGTTTGCGCCACCTTGGAAGGAAAATAATGCATGAAGGACAAAGCAAGAAACGTATAAGGAGCAGAATATAACAAAGAGGGCAGTCACCATTAGGAGTCTACTTGTATCAGAGGCCTTAATACGAGGGAGAAATTTCTGTGAATGCACGTCTGGAGCGCAGAATTGCATATAAGTGAATCGTGGACTGTGAAAAAACCAGAAAAGATGAGAATCGAAGCGTCTGAGATGGGGTGCTACGGAAGGAAGTTGAAAATTAGGTCGACTAGTAAGATAAGAAATGAGCGGGCTCCCCGCAGAAACGACGAAGAAAGAAAAACATGAAAATACTAAATAGAAGAAGCGATAGAACGATAAGATCTGTGTTAAAATACCAGGGAATATCGTAGTAGCACTAGAATGAGTTGCAGAGGGCAAAGACTGTGAGAAAAGACAGGGATCAGTTTACACATGGTCAAGCAACCAATCCAGGCCAGAATGAATCGATATATCGAGGTGCGGTTTTCACCGAGTTATAGCGGACAATATGGCATATTTGCTGACGTTCGCAAGTCTTTTTATCGTTTATAGTCGCCAAATTACGACACCGACTTTTATTCTAACGGAGCTCTATACTTCTTTTCTGTGGCTTTTGAAACAACCGTCTAAGAGAACTTCATCGCATAACACGTCTGGGACTTGATCAAGATAACAGCATCACAAGCCGCTATTCCACCGTCAGCAGAAGAGGTTCCACAAACGTTTTTCCTATTACACCAAATGTAAGCAACCCCGCAACTCAGGTATGGTTTTTGTGTTTACCTGTGCGCTTGAAGCGCATCCGACGGTGTTTTGCTTTTGTAACAATCAAATAACTGATTGGCGACTCCGTGGAGTGCTGTGTGCACAACGATCATACATCTTAAATTAAAAGAAGATCAGCGTTGGGCGTAATATTGATGGTTTATTGATAGCAAAATTGATTTTCAATTACATAGTGATCATCTTCAGTGCTGTGGTGCACAAATTAAACTCATAGGCACTGGTGTCAAGTTATTATCAGTAACCAAAACTGAGAAACGATCACAATAACTCATTATGGTCTGCACACTCACGAAACATAACATTTCTACACTTTTATCTGTGGCGAAAATTAAAATCAGGAAAATAGGAAATTAACATTAGGAAACACCGACGATTCCTGAATGCAGGAAATGCCTTAAAACACGGCCATGCGCTGTCGTTAACTCCACATGAAACTGAACTTGTAGACTCACTTTGTAGCGCGTAGCTGACATTTTGACCACTTGGCATGACAGTCGTGATAGTAAACAGACGTACTCGTGTTTGCTTACACTTGCTATAGGCCTGAGAGGACAGGCGTTTGTGGAACCCCTTCTCCTGACGGCGGGACAGTGGTTTGCGGCGCTTTTAAATTGATATTATTTGATCAAGTCCCATACATGATGTGTCCGGAAATTCTCTTAGAAGCTTCTTTCAAATGCCATAGAAAAAATATGCAGTTACACTAGAAAAAATAAATAGAGCCGGTATCGTAATTCGGCGACAATAAACTATAACAATGACTTGCGAAAGTCAGCAAATTCGCCATATTTTCGGCTATAATTTGGCAAAAACTGCACCTTCATTTGTGTATTCATTCTGGATATATTTGGTATGGCCTGTCTTAGGTGCCCAATATTGCGCGTAACTGTTACACAGAGACGAAGAGTATGGCGTAAGAGATGAAAGAATCATAAATCGTATAAAATCAGTGTAGGTAGAAGCAACTGAACAAATGAAAGGGGAGGTGGCAGGTTGTATCGTGATAAGTATCCCCGTGGGAGAAATCCGACGTACAAGATTTCCACGGAATAGTTCCGGCGGTTTAGGGAAACAGAGCACAAATGGGCGGTAAAGTCGATGTGGAGCCGTCAATCAGTACTCTACTAGTTACACGTGAAGCAGTTGTCGCACTCGCTATTGTGTGTAAAATAACAGAGGACGAGCAACTGTACTCGTGCCATTCGCGTAATGTGCAAGCTCCAACTCATGCTGAATTCGTACCTCGCGATGATGTAGTGCTACGTGGTGGTCGATTGTCGTGTCATCAGAGTGGAATTCACAGCAGTCGCATAATGGACCGTTTGAAATAGCCACGATACAGCTTTTTATAGTGTCCACATCCATTTGTAGGGAGTTTCTGGGTGGGTTTAGTCACTGATTAGTTAGTAGATCCTAATCTGCTTCCTTCCTGTTTAATTACATGCACGTGCACAGTGTTTCTGAAGACATACTCCCCACGTCGTTGGAGGATATCTCATTTGACCTTCGTATACATATGTGTTTCTAACATGATGGACCCCCTACTCGATTTGCACATTCCGCTCTTGAACATCTGTGTCAGAAGTTCGCTGAAAGATGAACAGGAACAGGGGGTCGTGTTTCGTGGTCAGCTCATTTCTCTGATATGGCTCCATTACTTTTCTATTGCACGTTCACGTGAAAAATCTGAAAAGCCCATGATACCATTCGAACAACACTGGCTTTGCGCGGACGAGTATTCCTGGATTTTATTTGAAGCGGGCACCAGTTTGAAGAACTGTTATAAAATTACCACCTTAACGCGGCAACTTAGTTTCATATCATCATTAGTAGAACAAGGGTAAATTTAGAAATGTTCCCTTGTTATTTCTCCATTTCCATACCAGAGCTCCACATTTCAAACTGATAAAATTGCTCCTCTCCAGCGTACCTGAAAGTTTGTATCATAAAAACAGAAGCACTCTGTGAAAACAACTTTTGCAGTTCTTCGTGAAAATCCTTTTGAACATATAGCGATACCCAATACTGAAAATGGGTTATACTAAGCTGATTATGTCTTGCAGGGAGTCGTGTATACAGTCATAAGTTAGCACACTGACGCTTTCGACGTTCGTAACGCACTTGTCAGTTTCCATATGATTGCTCCAATTAACAGTGCCCCAACACTCAAAGTGACAGACATCCTATTCTGCCTGATCAAAGACTGGCCAACTGAACGGGGGAGTACATAACACGAGTGTAATGTATTGTAAACCAGCTTCTCTACTGCAATAATAAACGGAGGCTGCAGCTTGCAAACGGCTGGTGTTGCTGTTATTTTGATGGCCAATTACACGTAATGGGCTGTGAAATGCCGTCGTCAAAGGCAGATAGCTACCAGTCACAACAACGTGACCCCCAACCTTTGTAGATCATGACTGGCTGTAAACTTAACTCACTGAAACAGATCACACGCAGCATCAGAACGAAACAGCGAGAAGTGCAGTCCATACCCTGTGCTGCACAGAAGCCTATTGCCTGAAAGCCTAAGAACCGCACTCCACCTGAGTGAAGACGAATGAAAGCCCTGCCCTGCCAGAGCAGTATACCTTTGTGACAATCGTATTATAACGTAACGCACTGCTCACGCAATATGTACATTTCTGATTCAGAGATCAACTCGAGTTCGAAGTTTTCCTGCTGGCTGTTTCCACGATGTGCAGCAGAGCGATAAAACTGCTGCGGTCGCAGGTTCGAATCCTGCCTCGGGCATGGATGTGTGTGATGTCCTTAGGTTAGTTAGGTTTAAGTAGTTCTAAGTTCTAGGGGACTGATGACCACAGCTGTTAAGTCCCACAGTGCTCAGAGCCATTTGAACCATTTTTTTTTGTCACTATAGTTTTTGAAACACTTGATAGAAAAACTGATGAAGCGTCGAACCGTATCCGACGTCCACAGCTGAAATGAAATAACTTTGTGACTGGCAGACTGGAGAGGCGGGGCGAAGCGTTTCCGGCACGCAGGTAGCCGCGCGTACTGCGGTCTGCAACTACCTAGAAAACAGACAACACAGCGAGCATTTGGCGGTCGCGAGAGAACTACGACTGGTTGTCTGCTGGACCTACCACTCGACGTGTCGAAACGTCAATCATGAAATTATTGTAATCGAAGTGTAGGAGCCATCATGCGTGTCACACACTGTTTGGTAATCGCCGCTTACATAGCACACATAGCAACGATACCCATTATGGGTGGCTACACCATACACCGACCTCCCTTAGTATCTGGAGCTACGCCGTCTGCTCTGATCATAACAGCTGCAGAAGTGACAGTAATGAAGAATTCAGATATCCAACACAACGAACGAGATGGTAGCACAGGTGTTCAAATGGGACAAATTGTGGCGAATTCAAACAAGTGTCAGGGGGGTCTTGCTTTTTAGGTTAAAACCGCTCATGTGACCAAGGCGGAAGGATTAGTTGGGGGGCCGCCGCGGTGGCCGTGCGGTTCTAGGCACTTCAGTCCGGAACCGCGTGACTGCTACGGTCGCAGGTTCGAATCCTGCCTCGGGCATGGATGTGTGTGATGCCATTAGGATAATTAGGTTTAAGTAGTTCTAAGTTCTAGGGGACTGATGACCTCAGATGTTGAGTCCCATAGTGCTCAGAGCCATTTGCACCATTTGATTAGTTGGGCGTACCGTGTATTACCACACTCAGTAAAGACTTACTGACTGACTGCAGACGTGGAGGTCAAGTGCAGGATGGCGTCGACGCATTCGATAGCGGCCAGGTCATGGGTACCCTCCATCTCCGACGTCGTGCAGTCGTTTGAGTTTTCCGCGTGTCACTATGTTATTTGCGAACAGCGAGTACGGCGATACAGAAGACATCGTCTCTAGCACAGCCATCTGCCGTGGGCAACAACTTGCTGACGTCAGGGGGCTGCCGTCGACTTCCTTGCATAGATGGGCCACAGTAAGGCAAACCACTCTCCGATTTAGTGTCGCACAACTGCAATCGGCGAGTAGCCGTTCCATATAGTAAAACTCCTGTTTGTGGGATAAAGCACCTCCCATGTGTGCACCTCTGCACAGGGCACGTCACAGGCCTTGGAGGTTAGCCACCAGTGGAACGGCACCACTATTGAAATATTAAAGCTGGTCGCCTTTACTGTTAGGTCGTAGAAAATGATGCACCACGTCCATGATAGGGCTGGCAGTGCGCAAATAAAAAAAAAATTAAAAAAAAAACACCAGGAGGCAATGCGTTCCGTTTCAAAATGGTTCAAATGGCTCTGAGCACTATGGGACTCAACTGCTGAGGTCATTAGTCCCCTAGAACTTAGAACTAGTTAAACCTAACTAACCTAAGGACATCACACACATCCATTCCCGAGGCAGGATTCGAACCTGCGACCGTAGCGGTCTCGCGGTTCCAGACTGCAGCGCCAGAACCGCGCGGCCACTGCGGCCGGCGTTCCGTTTCACAACAGGCGGTCATTCAAGCAAATGGGGGAGATATTCACGTGGGGATAGACGGATATTTACATACGATGAGACAAGACTCCTACCACACTTGCCACTGCCTCACACCGGCGAACGACGTAAGAACATGTTCGTTGTTCGTTTGCAGCATGCCGCAGGTGACCTGCACCTGCAGCAAAACAATGCACTAGAATGGTTCAAATGGCTATGAGCACTATGAGACTTAACATCTGAGGTCATCAGTCCTCTAGAACTTAGAACTACTTAAACCTAACTCACCTAAGGACATCACACACATCCATGCCCGAGGCAGGATTCGAACCTGCGACCGTAGCGGTCACGCGCTTCCAGACTGAAGCGCCTAGAACCGCACGGCCACTAGCGGCCGGCAATGCACTAGACTAAAACAAAAGTCGCTCCACAATTCTCAGATTAGTTCCCAGGCCACATACTGCAGTCAACTGAAAAACGTGGGATACCATCGAGCGAGAACTGAAAGTCGCAAGACCTCTACACGGGTACAAACATCGCAGAATTTTCCAAAAGCATGCACGGCCACTTCAGATTCGAAAAATCCGTGACGGACCTTCCAATCGAAGCAGGACTTTCAAATTCGACAAAGTCACACAAGAAATCCACGCCGCGCGAGAACAACATTTTTGCATTGAGAAATTTAGAGAATTCCTAGGCAATGGCATCCGTTGGGACACTTAAATGGTGGCTGATACCTTACAAACTGACTGTTCCGGATTCAGTAACAAATGGAGAAATTTTCCCAGCTCAACGGAAACAGAGAGTGATGTGGCAGATAACCTGTGTGAATAAACTGCACCGTAGAAGAAAAGACACCGGTAGGTACAATTAACAGCTCACACAACGCAAGGAGACAGGACTGCCTCTCCGCTGCAAGCGCCATCAAACGCGCGTACAGCGACGGTTAACGAGCCGTTCCAGAGAGCAAGAACGTGAGTGTCGCACGCGACGCGACGGGACGCGACGTTTCGAGCAGAGCGCGGCGCGCGTCTTCAGCAGCGGGCGGGCGGCCCCGCACTGAGCCCTGTGGGCGGCGGCGCGCGCTAACGAGTGGCGTGCTGCCGCCTCGCCTCATCGCACAGCCATAACGCGTCGCGTCGCGTGCTGCCGCTCGGCGTGTCTCTTATCTACACAGCGGGAGCGGCCAGCAGCGCGGGCCGCATCAGCCCAAAGTGCTTCGTGACTCGCAGCCCCAACCACTGTCCCCGCTCGATCATAGGCAAGTGTCAAATCTGGTAGTACACTGTCTAGTCACGTTAATGTGACCTCCTTCCGAAAGCGCAAGTAACCACATACTGCAGAGCGGACCGCTGACACGTGGAGGACGAGAATCAATGAGATTTGGAAGGTATCGACAGGGATGTGGGGCCATGTCGACTCCAGTGCGAGCCATGCTTACTCCTGTGCGCGTGGCCATCTGTGCTAGGTTTCTCGGCTGAGGACCCATAGTGCAAACAGCCCGATCGAGGTGGTCCCACAAATAATCGATTAGGTTTCTATGCGGGGAGTTTGGTGGCCAGGGGAGTACTGTTAACTCATTCTGGTGCTCTTCGAACGACACACATACACTGCGAGCTGTGTGACACATTGCATTTTCCTACTGGTAGATGCCATCGTGCCAAGGAAAACAACAAACTGCATGCAGCGGTGGACATGGTCTCAAAGGATAGATACATAATTGCGTTGACCCACTGTGCCTTCCAGAATGATGAGATTACCTACGGAACCCTCCTCTGGTCTGGACTGTTTCGACAATTGTTGCTCGGTGTTCGTTTTCAGTCGTTTCACACCGTACACGCCAACTGCCATCTGTCCAATGGAGCATAACATATGATTCATCTGGAAACGCCAATTCCACCCAATGCCAGATAACCAGTACAATGATGATATAATTCAGGTGAGGACAAAGTGACAGATAGCACTGCGTCTCCAGAATCTGGTGTTTAGAACACCAAAAGGCAGAAGGAACCACTATAACCTAGGTAGACAATGAAAACAATTATCCATACCCCAATCAAGGAAGCTGTCAAGTTACACGCCATAACAGACAGCATCAGCAAGACGAGGAAAAGTACACTGCCACAAATTACGCTAACCTCCAGGTCAGGGAACTGGGTCGTTAGCGGCCACTAGGCAGTAACTAACCGCTGGTTGCATTTCACCAATGACAACACTAAATTCAAACTAATATCAAGCAGTAGAAGGTGGCTAATAGCTTCCGCCAACCTGACAGGCTATACTTGTTGTGGTTGGTCTCATCGACCTTGGGAGAAGCAACATGCAAACAACAGCGAGATCTCAAACATTGGAGATTTCACTACTGGAAAAGATACACTCAACTTCAAACCTACTGGATTCGGGCGTCGGCTACAGCCCCTCGATCCGACAGTGCCTGCGTGCCGCCAGTGGTCCCAGCCTGGCCTCGCACTGTGGACCTGCTCGCTGCTCCGTCCGGAGCCCAACTGCCTGACACACACAATGACCTGGAAATACTAGTGGTCACACCAAAGATAGTACCGCAGTACTGGCTATCGATAACCACTGCTGCTGGCACAAGCAGACAAACAATACTAGCAACTCAGTGGCGCCATTAACATAAGAAGGAAACGAGACGCCACTACCGCTATTACAAGACACCAAGTTATGAACGGCAAGAACCTTAGCCACTCACGGCTATCTATATATATATAATACAATATTCACATGATTACATTGCATGTGGTACCCAGAATTCCGCTGCACGACCTGCCTTACCATTCGCGAGAACCAGATCGTCCATCGAGACAGGTTCTGCCAGTTCCCTGCAGTTGAGCATGTGTTGTTGGACTTGACGTTCACCACTCTCAAATAGCTCGTCCTTTGAGATGTATCCCCATTTCTTCATTTTTCCCTTACATCTAGATACTCTAGTTCTCAGTCTATTGAGGATCATTCATATCTCGTGTGGGAGGTGGTGACCTGCAGCAAGTTCTTCCTTGGGGTCCTCCCAATATTCCTCTGATGATGAACTATGCCAGAGTTGTATTCTACGCATTGCAGGTGGTGTTGAAATTGGTTGTGTTATCAGCAGCAAGCTTTTTCTTGATTTCACGCTTGGTGACTGATGTGCATGTCCAAACAGGGAATGTCTTGATGTCTTGGGTCTGTCTCCTGCTTCTTTTTTTTCCATTTCCGCTACAGTCCTCCTTTGGATATCTGGAGGGGCTATACCTAAGAGAGAGTACATTTTATTAGCCGGGGTTGCCCGCAGGCAGCCTGTCACAATGCATCCCATTTCATTTAGGGCAATAATTACCTGCTTGCATGGCTGTAGTTCTGTCAGACAGGTGGTGCGTATTCTGCAGCGGAGAAACACAAAGAAAGGGCAGATGTGTGGAGGACATCCGGATGAGCTCCCCAGTTGTTGCCTGTCAATTTCGAACAATATTGTTCCTAGCATAGATTTTCATTTTTATATCTGTTCAGTAGTCTTTGAAGGTAAGGGAACGGTCCAACTTTACTCCCAGGTATTTTGGAGAATCGCAGTGAGTTAACTGTTGACCTCCCCAGGCTATGCAAAGTTTCCTCCTGGCCTGTCTCTTCCGTAAGTGGGATGCACACACTTGTGTCTTTGATACTTCCGTCACTCGAGAGCAGAACAAAGGGTATATTCCAGGGATGTCATTTGTAGCTCAAATATTTATCGTTCGTAGGAAGTTTCCGCCTTTTAACGACTGGAATCATCTTTAAATGACATTATATGTTGTATAATGACATCATATGTTGTATATATCTCTCAACTGCCGTCGATACTATCTCTTTGAAAACATTCCACATCTTTTCTACGATTACATGATCAGATTGGAAGGAATGATGACTGTCTCTTAAAAAGGCGTTAAGAGCATTTTTATCAGCTTTTTAAAAATAGATATACATTGCGTTTCTTTTTGATGGTTGTAGGTATTACGGTATTCAGCCTAGCAGCAACTGCCTTGTGGTAGCTAATCCCTGTATTCGTCAAGATATTCCCTATTTGTCCAGGATTATTTGTTACTAAGAAGTGAAGCATGCTTTCGCAAGCATTTACGCCTCAAGTGGTTTCATGTGCTAATTGTTGAATACAATTTTCTGATAAAGCATTCAGTACAGTTTCGGATGACGTTTAAAGCCTCCCGCCGGCTTTAAATGTATAATTTTTCCAGCATATCGAGGGTAGATTGAAGTCACCACCAACTATAACTGTATGAGTGTGGGGTACCTATTTGAAATGAGACTCAAGTTTTCTTTGAACTGTTCAGCAGCTATATCTTGGGGGGGGGGGGGGGGGGGTTCGGCAAAAGGATCCAATTAATAGTTTAGTCCGATTGTCAAGTGTAACCTCTGCCCCTCTGCCCACACTATTTCACAGGAACTATCTCCTTCAACTTCACTACAAGGTAAGCTACTTCTGGCAGCAATAAATACTCCACCACCAACTGTATTTAATCTATCCTTTCTGAACACTGTTAGATTCACTGAAAAAAATTTCGGCTGAACTTATTTCCGGCTCTAGCCAGCTTTCTGTATCTACAACTATTTGAGCTTCAGTGCTTTCTATTATGGCTTCGAGCTCTGGGTCTCTCCCAACACAGCCACAACAATTTACAACTACAATACTGATGGTTTCTACAACGACCTTACTGTGTTTTACCTGCCCCCTTTTAGACGGACGTCCCTTCTGTAGTTTCCTGAGACCCTCTAACCTAAAAAACCGCCCAGTCCCTTCCACACAGCCCCTGCTACCCGTGTAGCCGCTTCCTATGTGTAGTGAACTCCTGACCCATTAAACGGAACCCGGAAACCCACCACCCGATGGCGCAAGTCAAGGAATCTGCAGCCTACATGGTTACAGAACCGCCTGAGTCACTGATTCAAACCCTCCACTCTGCTCTGCACCAAAGGACCACAGTCGGTTCTATCGGCGATGCTGCAGATGGTGAGCTCCGCCTTAATCTCGCAAGAAAGACTGGCAGTCTTTACCATTTCCGCTGGCCGGCCGAAACCAGAGAGAATCTCCTCCGATCCAAAGCGACACATGTCAATGGTACTGACATGAGCCACCACCTGCTGTTGGCTTCACTCTGTACTCTTCAAGGCATCTGGAATCACCCTTTACACATCCGAAATGACTCCCCTCGTTATGCACACAGAGTGCACACCGCCTTCCTTCCCCTCTTTGGCATCCACGTTCCTAAGGGGCCCCATTACGCACCTAATGTTGGAGCTCCCAACTACCACCACACCCACCCTCTGTGAATGTCCAGACCTTGCGGGCCGAGAAACTTCCTCTGGAGCAGCGTGGATGACTGCATCCGGCTCAGAGACTTCGTAATCCACAGATAATGCCCGAAACCTGTTCGTCAAACGAACCGGGGTGGCCCTACGATCGGTCCCTTGGAAAGTCTTTCCCTGCCTGCCAGACTTTGGAATGATCTCCCACTCGACCACAGGTGAGGGGTCAACCTCAGTGCAGGCAGTCCCCGGGGCGGCTACAGCAGTGGACCGATCAGAGGACACGTGGGACATGCTCGATGTCCCTCGCATCCCCGCATCCGACCCCCCACAGCGATGCCCCTTGGCAGCAGCCTCAAGCTGTGTGACGGAAGCCAACACAGCCTGGAGCTGTGAGCGAAGGGTCACGAAATCAGCTCGCATCTGTACACAACAATCACAGTTCCTATCCATTACTGCAGTCGCTCCTGTTTGAAGCTCATAAAAATATGTAACGAACGGTGTACTCGGCTTATTAGCAGCAGAAATTCGAAGTGTTCTCTCACTGACGGCCTATCCGACACTGAGTTACACTAACTAAAGCAATAAAAAAGCCTGTACGATACGAGGGTCGATAACAACGGCGGTACTGTATGCTGCACTGTTATTAAAATAAAAGGTTGTGCCTAGTAACCACTCGAGCATGCAAGAAATTAGAAAAATAGACTAGTAACTAAACAGATATCTGTAAATATAAGTCGCTCCTGGGGGAAGCTTGTAAAAATATATAACGAACGAACGATGCACTCGCCTTATTAGCAGCAGGAACTCGAGTTACTCTCTCACTGACGTCTATCCGACACTGATAACCATGAGCACAATGGTGTACTTGATTTATGATCTGTCGTTTCTTCGGTTTATAATGTAATTTCATAATATTCTGGGGTAGCCATTATGCGGCATATTGCGAAGTCAGTCATCTTTGACACCTTCATCATTTGGCGCCTCTTCAACCATCTCTCCCCATCCACAGTACTCCCTGCCCACTCACTGGTTTGGCATCCGCTCCGCCCCCAACCAGCTCACTCTTCGTGTTTGCAGAATTCTCCCTCTGCCAGGTCGGATAATGGGCGTTACCTCACGCGACATTTCACTGTCAACATTTATCTCCTGGTATAATGTATTCGCCTTCTGTGGATGGTCGGTCGGCGATGTTCGGACCACGGACATACTGTCAGTTTGTAAGCCTACTCCTTTAAATTTCACAACAGGCTTTGAACGAAGTGGTACTATCGTATCACTTGCATGCATCGTTCATGGGGTACCGTTTTCACAACCACTGATGTCACCCACGAAGTTTTGGACAGTGCGTCTCACTTTCACGACATTTCATGATACTTCGTGTCACGTTCTATGCACTTGTGCATATTTCACAAACAAACTGCTCGTTCCCACAGGAGAAGCGTCCGCGTTACTTATGCCGTGACCGTGCAATGCATTCTTAGCTGGAGCTTCCCTTCACGTCATTTTAATGTTCCCTTATGAAATAAGCACAAAGTCACATTAAGAGAATGCTGGCGTGCTGAGAAAATTATCCACAAAGTTCCGTCCAATAGTTGGTAGGTAGCCGCTGCGGACTTTGGAGCGCTATGCAGCAGTGGGGACGTGTCTACGCCTTAGCACAGGCACATGCCTTGCGAGACCGAACAACTTCGCCACACCAGTCTGCTGCGACTATCTTCCGCGTTTCACGTCTTCTAGTAGTTTCTTCCGAAACCAGTGATATACAGAGTGTCAAATGGAGGAGTCCCTATTTCAGAATTTAATATCTCGAAAACGAAGCTGATACACGAGCGCAAAAAAACAGTATGCATATTGTGAAATCTGTAAGAATTTTATACACAAGTTATACAGAAGTTTCGAAATAGCTCTAAAAGCTAATAACAGATGGCGCTGTAATTGCAACACATAGTGCCTATAAATACAGCGCATAGCGAGCAATCAGTTCCACCGTTGGAACGTGAAAGGAGGTTAGCATGCCGAAGGAAGAGGTTGGAATCATGTGCTTCACTGAATAACGTGTTTTTCTGGTACTGGAATACCAAACGTCAGAAAACAGTGCTACGGCAACCAGGTACAATTTTCCAACCCGATTTAATTTCCAGAATGAACCGATGCGGAAACCTTTCGCAAGCTCTTCCCCAAATTTCAACCGAAAGGCAGTGTGGCTGATGATCCAGCGGGAATATTGGCTCCAGGCACATTGTAATTTCTCCTGAAAATACCGCCACGGTTTACAGAATTATTCAGCAAAGTCCAAAGAAGTCTGTACGAAGAACTCCAGCAGAGATTGTTTTAAAGAGTTCAAAAGCACAGAGCTTGCACATGTTTCCCTTCGAAATCCAATGCCACCATGTCCGTACGAGCTGCTCGACCGAAGGATGCCTTTGTGAACCTGACTCTCTCAGTGATCGATAATTGTTTGATAGTTGTGCTTAACTAAAGGTAATTCTTTGATGCAAAACACATCCCAATTATCGAGTGACATTAGGGCTCTTTCCAGTGTTGGGATGCAGGTGCTGAGGTTCCTGTTTACACGAAACCGCGCTGATTAACCTTGACTACTGAATGTAAGCATTCACCCTTTGATTGACTCTTCTAGGCAAGGTCGATTCTGGATGTTTTCGAGACTACATGGAAACGTATCTGTTTCTATGAGTTCCTCTTGTCATGCTGATTGCTTTTTATATTTAAGTTCATATCATGGACTCTTTACTCTCAATAAGGTGTTCATTAT
The DNA here is from genome assembly GCF_021461395.2 of Schistocerca americana. Taxonomy (NCBI): domain Eukaryota; kingdom Metazoa; phylum Arthropoda; class Insecta; order Orthoptera; family Acrididae; genus Schistocerca; species Schistocerca americana. The sequence goes on from NC_060123.1 coordinate 150,170,035, forward strand.
GAGAACTATACTATTCATCAGACAATTTGTTTTCGCAGTCTTTTTAACAGAATAAGCAAATCTAATCTAATCTAAGTAACCATTTCAAAACTATAAGTAAATCTAATCTAATCTAATCTAAGTAACCATTTCAAAATTATATGATTACTACTTACCACAAAAGTGAAATAAAAGGCGAGTGCAAATATGAAGCGGTTGACATTGCAACACCATGGTACGATATTACGTAATTTTTTTCTTCTGATTATTTATGCTTTGCATAAAGTGTATTTTCTTCAATATGTGCTATTTGATATGTTATACTATGTTTCCTATTTACTGATTAATTGCTTTGATTGTATTTAGAAATGGATTATTTTGGGTAAATAATTTTGTATTGATTCGTTAATATGGGTAAATGCAATGTTTCCTTAAAAATGTTTACTTGCTACTTTGTAACTGCTGATCCACACTTAGGGCTCTTGATTCATGTCATGGTAAAAGACGAAGAGGTTCCCCTCTAAAACAGAACTTATTTAGCGCGTCCAAATTGCATTTGGGGCGAGTGAAAAGGTGGACATGAGAGGCAGTCGGAGTCTAGTTACCGTACAGTTGGCAGCTAGTGATTGGAAAGTGCATTGTGCAGGTGCCGAGTGAGGCTTTTAGTGCTTGGATTTATTACGCCAAAGACTCGGGTGGATGAATGGATTTAATACAATGCTCTGTGGCCTGAAAGTATCATAAAATCTGATGATCGCCGCCATGACGAAAATAAAAGAGCATATCAATTACAAACGCAAGTCCATCTGCCATCATATGCTTGCCACCAATACAGCCCAATCACTGTAACAGAGAGGAGGAATCATAGATTTGTAAAGTGATGGATCAGCACATTTAGTATGTGCAAATACAAGGTAACTCATACCAAAATTTATGCACCTACCTTGATTTTTCCCTATCGTAACACCTATCAGGATCCTCTCCTTCTGAGCTATGATTGCCGAGTGTCCAGATTGCGAGAAATGATTATCAAAAAAGTAAGACAATTACCTGATTAAATTTGTTCGAAATTGAGTGAAATAGGTTCTCTAAAATTATTGTGGATTTTGGTGAAGCCGAGGGAGGAAATACCTGTAGCTTCTGTGAAAGCCTCCCAGTAATTGAACTTCTTCGTTTCAAAGTTTTGTGATCTCTTAAAATTACTTGCTTATCCTCTGATTTCAAAAGTAAACAACTGAAATGATAACAGGCAACAAACCATTTTGAGGTCAGTTAAAGTAAATATTCATAATGACTGGTTTAAAAAGCAATACCTAGTGAATATATTGACTGTAGAATCTGTTAAAAAATGCATACAAGGTCAGTCAATTTACAAAGAACTGTTTTCCTAGTTGGCATTCTTTATATTGTTCATGAAAGTGTGTTTAGTTTGCTTCACTATAGTAGTCAAAATTAGGGGGCTTCCCATTGAAAGTTGCTAAAAATACATAAAGTTACTGGATTAATGAATATTCTCACTGCTCTTGAAATTTATGTTGAGTTTTGTGCACATTGTGTGCTAAAAAGTGTAATATCAGTTTATGAGCACCCACTTACTGTTTTATTCTCACTGAAGGTAAAGTTACTATGAATAACATTATTCATGAATACATTTACTTCTTTGCTTTTAAAGAAAAGTGTGAATATTTATGCAAGTGAAATTTAATTGAATTTGTGCTGTGTAGAAAATATCTGACAAAATAAGACTAGACCCATGCCCAACTTCCAGTTTAGTATTGGCTTGCATTTGTTGTGTTGTAGAGTTACTCAGGTTTGACAAAGTATTTAAAATTGATGAGTGTAGCAGTCTCTTTTGTGTTTGTGAGGACAGGCATGTTTTACAATAACTGTTAGCATCCATTTTACCACTTTTTTGCTTGTAACTGGGTTCATTGCACTTTCATAAGAAAAAAGTATAGGCTGTGTTTTTTTCCACTAAAACTGTTGCCGTCCAGAGTGGCCGAGCGGTTCTAGGCGCTACAGTCTGGAACCGCGCGACCGCTACGATCACAGGTTCGAATCCTGCCTCGGGCATGGATGTGTGTGATGTCCTTAGGTAAGTCAGGTTTAAGTAGTTCTAAGTTCTAGGGGACTGATGACCTCAGAAGTTAAGTCCCATAGTGCTCAGAGCCATTTGAACCATTTGAACTAAAACTGTTTACCTTCTCTTTAAAAGAGTTGTTACACATTTCTATGCCGAATTAGGCTAGCGACCATATTCTGTTTCATTTGGCAAGTTTGATTAGTTAAAACAGTTTCTAAATACGATCAGTTACCTTCAGTGTGTTTATGTAACTTCAATTTCATGCCCGATAAGCAAAAACCTTTAGGCAATCACGGTCAAATCTACAAAAATCCTTACTGTGGGTAACATTATACTACATCTAACAAGGGAACCTCCCCATCGCAATCCCCTCAGATTTAGTTATAACCTCTCGTTCCGCAGCTGCTGACGCTAACCACGGGACCACGGCGCTCCTTAGCTCACATTATCCTTGATGTTGCCTATCTTGCACATGGATTACTCAGCTTGTAAAGTTTGCTTATTTTTTTCATTGTTCCACACAACTTCTTCCTGTTTTCTCGATTGATCTGTGTTCAGTTTTTCAAGGCCTGTCCACTGTGCACTGTGCCAACTTATAACTAAATCTGAGGGGGGGGGGGGGGGTGCGATGGGGAGGTTCCCTTGTAAGTACCGTAATTGGTTATAAATACACAAACGTGTAGGTAGTTAATGTTGTACGTGGCGACTGTGACAGGACTATTTGTTCTGTTGGGGCATAGTGCATAGTGAACCAAATTTGGTAAATGATAGCACACGTGTAAGCAGTTAGTGTTACACCTAGAGACTGAAAAAAAAACATAAGTATTAAGTGTTTCACAAAAGTAAAGTGAGCATAAAACGTCCAGCGGCACGAAATTGCAACCAATTTGAAAGAATAAATAGTAAGAAGTTAGCTAAGATTGAAAGTGAAAGATATCTTAATATAATGGTAACTAGAATGGACAAAAAAACTAGAAATGAATCCAGACAAACGAGAAGGGAGTGAGTGAAATGTGCCAACTGACAGTAGTTCGAATAGCGTTCCGATAGATGCTGCCAGGCGCGAACTAAACTACATAGAATTTCACTCGGACGTAAATGAACAGATCAAACAAGCCATGAATATTGGTCGTACTAAACAAGATAAGACAGACGATGTTACTGGAGACAGTGGTCAAGATTAAGCCCCCCCCCCCCCCCAACCCCACCCCATTGAGGGTTGTTGAAAATACATAAAGTTACTGGATTAATGAATATTCTCACTGCTCTTGAAATTTATGTTGAGTTTTGTGCACATTGTGTGCCAAAAAGGTGTAATATCAGTTTATGAGCACCCACTTACTGTTTTATTCTCACTGAAGGTAAAGTTACTATGAATGCCATTATCCATGAAAACAGTTACTTCTATGCTTCTGAAGGATAGTGAATTTTATTTAAATTTGCACTGTGTAGAAAATATCTGATGAAATAAGACTAGGCCCATGCCCAAATTCCAGTTTAGTACTGGCTTGCATTTGTTTATGTTGATGAAGTTACTCAGGTTCGACAAAAAATTTAAAATTAATGAGTGTGACAGTGTCTTTCGTTTTTGTGATTTTTCTTTAAAAGAAATGTTACACATTTCTATGCCTAATTAGGCTGGCGACCGTATTGTTTCATTTGAATAAACGTGATTAGCTAAAACATTATCTAAATTGGTTCTGACATTTTCTGCGTTGTTTACGCAAATTTAAGTCCCGCAAGCAAAATCCTTTAGGAATTTCACGGTTAAACCTATAAAAATCCTCCCAGAGGGTAACATTAGCTGCATCTAAATACCTAAATTAGTTACAAATATTGTATCAGTATACTAAACGGTGCAGTATAGTGTTATACGTGGCGTTTCCCATGAGAGGACTATTTGTTCTGTTGGGGCATTGTGAGTAGTAAGCCAAAATTGGTAAATGATAGCACACGTGTAGGCAGTTAGTGTTATAACATGTAGAACTTCTTGAAATTCGGAAAGAAAGGAACGATCAGTTGCGAAATGGAAACCACAGTGAAAATCAGAACTGTTTTACTTGCAACAGTTAGATACACCTTCCAGTGACGTCTCTACATAGTCGCTGCTCCGACTTAGGCATACGGTGAAATGGTTCGCGACTGTGTAGGCGGATCATGGATACAGGGTAACCCTCGTAATTTTCGGGATGTTTTTATAAGCGCGTCTGAAAAATTGACTTACTGGCGTTACATACTCTATTCTCGTTTTCAGTCTTCACGTAGTTGTATGCAAGTGGCCGATGGAGAAATGATTGGCGACTATGTAGGCGGATCAGATATAGAGAATTAATCAGAAATCAGTGACCCAGTAATGCTGATGATAGTTTTTTCCCGGGAACAGGATTCGAGCAGGACAGTTAAGTGCAGCGTGTTACCGTGGTTGAGCGGCTTTGTAAAAGCAAGCATTTACGATGACACAGACTTTACTAAGCAACAGAGGTCAGTAGGAAGACATCAGATATCGTTTCTGATGTGAACAGAATATTCAACGCATGAAGAACTGAACGGTGAGTTTAAGAGGTAAATATTAGTTGTTAATGATACCATGAAATTTTTTCACCAACAACACAATAATCTGGTATGACGATGGATTAGTTGCATTTCCTATATTACCAACGAATTACTTTTGTACGAGTATGTGAATGGAAGAAACGCCATAATAAATTTCAACTAATCGCCTTGGAGGAGAAGTCTTCGTCCCTGTATTTTCCAATTAACTTTTCTGTAATGTTCGTGAATAACGAGTACACCGATCAGAGCAGTAAGGCGCTGGATCCTTTTACGCTGGCGAGCACGAATTGTCTCTGTTAGCCATGCTGGCCATTACTTAGGATCCTTGCGACCCTTTTACTGCGCATCGTAAAGACGAGCTCGTCTGACTCGACACGATTGCTCGGCTGTTATCGCCGCCCGATGTGTGGACGCAGCACACACACACACACACACACACACACACACACACACACACACACACAACATATATACACAGACACAGCCAGGAATCACGCGCCGCACAAGATCGCCCATCGCCCATCGCCCATCGCCGAGAGCGCTGGCAATAACTGCCAAGATCCCTTGTGATTAATCCGAGGAAAAGAAACGTCGTGTAGTAAATGAAACAGATTTCTCATTTCATAACCAGAATGGAATGTAGTTGAATTAAGTCGGGTGATGCTGAGGGAATTAGATTAGGAAATGAGAGATTTAAAGGAGTAAAGGAGTTTTGCTATTTGGGGAGCAAAATAACTGATGATGGTCGAAGTAGAGAGGATATAAAATGTAGACTGGCAACGGCAAGGAAAGCGTTTCTGAAGAAGAGAAATTTGTTAACATTGAGTATAGATTTAAGAGTCAGGAAGTCGTTTCTGAAAGTATTTGTATGGAGTGTAGCCATGTATGGAAGTGAAACATGGACGATAACAGTGTAGACAAGAATAGAATAGAAGCTTTCGAAATGTGGTGCTACAGAAGAATGCTGGAGATTAGATGGGTAGATCACGTAACTAACGGAGAGGTACTGAATAGAACTGGGGAGAAGAGGAATTTGTGGGACAACTTATCTAGAAGAAAGGATCGATTGGTAGGTCTTGTTCTGAGGCTATAAAGGATCACCAATTTAGCATTGGAGGGATGCATGGAGAGTAAAAACCGTAGAGGGAGACCAAGAGATGAATACACTAAGCAGATTCAGAAGAATGTAGGTTTCAGTAGTTACTCGGAGATGAAGAGGCCAGCACAGGATGGCGTAGCATGGAGAGCTGCATCAAACCAGTCTCTGGACTGAAGACAACAACATGTGTATACACAGCTCCGTTAGGACTGCTTGTGTGAAAGTGTCAGGAAGTGGTGTCTGAAAGTATTTGTACGGAGCGTAGCCATGTATGGAAGTGAAACATGGACGATAAATAGTTTGGACAAAAAGAGAATAGAAGCTTTCGAAATGTGGTGCAACAGAAGAATGCTGAAGATTAGATGGGTAGACCACATAACTAATGAGGAGGTATTGAACAGCATTGGGGAGAAGAGAAGTTTGTGGCACAACTTGACAAGAAGAAGGCACCGGTTGGTAGGACATGTTCTGAGGCATCAAGGGATCACAAATTTAGCGATGGAGGGCAGCGTGGAGGGTAAAAATCGTAGAGGGAGACCAAGAGATGAATACACTAAGCAGATTCAGAAGTATGTAGGTTGCAGTAAGTACTGGGAGATGAAGAAGCTTGCACAGGATAGAGTAGCATGGAGAGCTGCATCAAACCAGTCTCAGGACTGAAGACAACAACAACAACAACCAGAACTTGTTAGAGATATTATTAGGTAGTAGAAAGCGAAACTGACATACAACGGCGCTGACCATCGTGCAGAAACTACGCGACGTGCTGATCTGCAGACCAGTATCGTTCACTAAAACATCGCCCTCCAGCTAGCTAGTGGCTCCGCGATCTGACGTGAGGGTTCTGCCCACCGGGGATGTGCACGTTCACGTAAAGGCAACAATCACCTTGGAAAACGGTTATGTGCCTCACCAAAATTCTACGCTGGATCTCTGGAATGCACTTTCGATTCTTGTAGACTTTACTTAGTGCAAAAAACTACTCGAATGATCACAAAGGTTCGTCCACTACTTACTTCTTCAGTAAACTACAAAAACACCACCTCTACACCAGAGGGCAGACGACTTCTACATCTCATGAGAGCTCGCTGCTCCAAACCTCTCCACAAAATTATTTAACATTTACGCATTTCAGACGATCAGAACAAGTGCATAATGTAGTCAGTTTTAGTGCCCACTTCCTCCTCCCACATACAGCGCTTCTGTAAGGTGCGGGAAATCACAAAACGTCAATCCAGGTCAGCTTCCAGCCGGTCACAGCTCATTTAGGAGGGTTTGCAGAAGACCGGCTGGAGCGCACCTCCATCTCGCGAAAACTGGCTCTGGCGCGTTCAATAGCCAACTGAGGAGCACACAGGAGTGATACGGAAATGATATGTAAGACAGAAGCTTGTTATAAAGAAATTTTAATGATAAAAACAGATTTCCTTCGACGGTACTCTCTTCTCGTAACGAATCAAATGTGAAGTAAATTGTAGTTTGTAGAAGCAGAAGTTTGTTTACTGAACGGCGTTTTAACAACCTAATTTAGCGATGACAGTTTCCCTGGCAAAGGATGTATGAAATCAGCCACTTTCTTAGAATTTAGCAGTTTTCGCACTGTTGTACTCGGCACAGATGTATCTGACTAATCTGACATTCAGTGGATGCGAGTGTCTGGTTCCTACATAATATACACTATGTGATCAAAAGTGTCCGGACACCTGGCTGAAAATGGCTTACAAGTTCATGACGCCCTCCATCGGTAATGCTGGACTTCAATATGGTGTTGGCCCACCCATAGCCTTGATGACAAATTCCACTCTCGCAGGCATACGTTCAATCAGGTGGTGGAGATTCTTGGGGAATGGCAGCCCTTTCTTCACACTGCGCTGTACTGAGGAGAGGTATCGATGTCGGTCGGTGAGGCCTGGCAGGAAGTCGGCGTTACAAAACAACCCAAAGGTGTTCTATAGGATTCAGGGCAGGACTCTGTGCAGGCCAGTCCATTACAGGGATGTTATTGTTGTGTAACCACTCCGCTACAGGCCGTGCATTATGAACAGGGGCTCGATCGTTGAAAGATGTAATCGTCATCCCCGAATTGCTCTTCACCAGTGGGAAGCAAGAAGGTGCTTAAAACATAAATGTAGGCCTGTGCTGTGACAGTGCCACGCAAAACAACAAGCGGTGCAAGCCCCCTCCGTGTAAAACACAACCATACCATAACACTACTGCCTCCGAATTTTACTGTTGGCATTACACACGCTGGCAGATGACGTTCACCGCACATTCTCCATACCCATACCCCGCTATCGGATCGCCACATTGTTACCGTGATTCGTCACTCCACACAACGTTTTCCCACTGTTCAATCGTTCAATTTTTACGCTCCTTACACCAAACGAGGCGACGTTTGGCATTTACCGCCGAGACGTGTGGCTTATGAGCAGCCGCTCGATAATGAAATCCAAATTTTCCCACCTCCCGCCGAACTGTCGTAGTACTTGCAGAGCATCCTGATGAAGTTTGGAGTTCCTGTGTGATGGTCTGGATAGATGTCTGCCTATTACACATTAGGGCCCTCTTCAACTGTCGACTGTCTCTGTCAGTCAAAGGACGAGGTCGGCCTTTACGCTTTTGTGCTGTACATGCCCTTCACGTTTCCACTTCACTATGAAATCGGAAACAGTGGACCTAGGGGTGTTTAGAAGCATGGAAATCTAGCGACAGACGTATGACACAAGGAATACCCAATCACCTTACCATGTTCGAAGTCTGAGAGTTCCGCGGAGCGCCTCATTCTGCTCTCTCACGATGTCTAATGACTACTGAGGCCGCTGATGTGGAGTACCTGGCAGTAGGTGGCAGTACAATGCACCTAATATGAAAAACGTATTTTTTTGGGGGTGTCCGGATTCTTTTGATCAGATAGTGCAATTAGGAGTAAACTGTTGGGTTCGTACCGATGGTACCCAACGTAGTTTAGACACATCTACCTAGGACCGTGTTCGTCTTTGCGACGGCGGCGACGAGTCGTGATGTGTACACCGGTAGCCACTCAAAGTGCTGGGGAGACATCCTGATGGATGTGTGCACAATTCAAGAATGTTACTTCCAAAGCGTGTACATCTCGGTTGAAGTCGTCCGAAATCTGCTCACACAGGACAGGGTTCAGATGATCTGGCGGACCTCATAAAAAAATATTACTTCCTCAAAACCATCTGATACCATTCGGAGGTGATGGGGAGATGCGTTGTCTTGCTGAAAGTACACGTTGGCTTCGGGGTGCTGTAAACGGAACAAACGGATGCACATGATCAGATAATAGGCTATGTACTGCTTCTTTAACCAGTTATACATGGTGTTACAAAAAGGTACGGCCAAACTTTCAGGAAACATTCCTCACACACAAAGAAAGAAAATATGTTATGTGGACATGTGTCCGGAAACGCTTACTTTTCATGTTAGAGCTCATTTTATTACTTCTCTTCAAATCACATTAATCATGGAATGGAAACACACAGCAACAGAAAGTACCAGCGTGACTTCAATAACTTTGTTACAGGAAATGTTTAAAATGTCCTCCGTTAGCGAGGATACATGCATCCACCCTCCGTCGCATGGAATCCCTGATGCGCTGATGCAGCCCTGGAGAATGGCGTATTGTATCACAGCCGTCCACAATACGAGCACGAAGAGTCTCTACATTTGGTACCGGGGTTGCGTAGACAAGAGCTTTCAAATGCCTCCATCAATGAAAGTCAGGAGGGTTGAGGTCAGGAGAGCGTGGAGGCCATGGAATTGGTCCGCCTCTACCAATCCATTGGTCACCGAATCTGTTGTTGAGAAGTGTACGAACACTGCGACTGAAATGTGCAAGAGCTCCATCGAGCATGAACCACGTGTTGTGTCGTACTTGTAAAGGCGCATGTTCTAGCAGCACAGGTACAGTATCCCGTATGAAATCATGATAACGTGCTCCATTGAGCGTAGGTGGACGAAACTAAAATGAGCTCTAACATGGAAATTAAGCGTTTCCGGACACATGCCCACATAACATCTTTTCTTTATTTGTGTGTGAGGAATGTTTCCTGAAAGTTTGGCCGTACCTTTTTGTAACACCCTGTATACTATGGCAGGCCCCATTCCATACGGTGTAAACATCCCTTTCACGAGAATACTTCCACCTGTCTCAATAATGCATAGCTGACGAACGGGACGCCTCGCCTCGAGTGGTTTCCGACGCATCCCCCTCTCCCATCGGCGTGCAGCGGTGTCTACAGCGACTCTTTTGTCGGCGACTGTTTCCTTTGCTTTAAGCGTCAAATTTCTGTTTGCAGTGTCTTTGTGCCCTTGCCGATCTCACTGACCAGCGACGTGCGGTGAACAAAGCCGAATGTCGGAGGCACTGGCTTCTTAACCTCATAGCGACGATTTACAGCTGTGTATATAGTAGGACTTACGTCAGGAACTCATCATCTGCCCGCGATCAAATCAAGATGTCACGGGTCATGACTATACTGAGATCGACTGTCGGTCCAATGGCCAGCAGAAGGTCTGATGACACACCCCAGGCATGTGGCGTGCTCAATTATTCCATTCGCAAGGGTGACAAGACCACTTCCCCTACATTACAGTTGTCTCCAGTCGAGTTTGCGTATGAGTGTATAACACTAGCAACAAAACAGTCTGTCCGGTAAGTAAGAACTGACACATAACCAGCACGGATTCAAAAAAATATCGATATTGTGTAGCACAACTGGCTCTTCGTTCAAACGATGTAACGAGTGCTGTCGACAGAGGATGTCAAGTTGATTCCACATTTCTAGATTTCCAGAAAGCTTTTGACACTGTTCCTGACAAGCAGCTTCTAATCAAATTGTGTGCCTATTGAATATCGTCTCAGCTGTGCGAGTGGATTCGTGATTTCCCGCCAGAAAGGTCAGTTTGTAGCAACTGACGGGAAGTCGTTTAGTAAAACCGAAGTGATATCTGGGATTCTCCGACGAGTAAATGATTTGGGAACCAATCTGAACAGCCCTCTTAGATTGTCTGCACGTGATTCTGTCGTTTATCGGCTGGTAAAGTCGTCAGTAGATCAATGCGGATTACAAAATGATTTAGATAAGATATCTGTTTGGTGCGAAAAGTGACAATTGACATTAAACTATAACAAGTGTGAGTTCCTCCACTGGAATACTAAAAAAAGTCCGTTTAGTTTCGCTTACACGATTAATAACACAAATTTAAAGGCTGTATATTCAACTGCATACTGTACCTAGGTATTCCAACTGCAACAAAGGCGTTCCTCGTCCGTCGAGGCCTTTTCAAGAAATTTTGGTAGCTAACTTTCTCTTTCGAATGCCAAAATATTTTGTTAACGCCCACCTACATAGGGAGAAATGGATACCTTAATAATATAAGAGAAATTAGAGCTTGCGCGGAGAGATTTAGGTTAAAGAATAAGCCGGCGTAATGAAATAAGGGAAATCAGAGGACTTAGTGCAACTCGGACGTGAACTGGTTGAGAAATAGTCTGAAAGACGTTGTATGAACATTCTGCAAAACATTTAAGTGCGAACAGCGTGGTAATAATGTGGATGTAGAAGAGCCTAGCTCGATCTGAACGGCAGACAAGAACACGTCATTAATATGTAGAGTATATAGACCTCACCAGGAAAATATTTCTTCACCTCTGAACGTTCGTGTACAACATTCAACATACAGCCAGCCGGAGTGGCCATGCGGTTCTAGGCGCTTGAGTCTGGAGCCGAGCGACCGCTACGGTCGCAGGTTCGAATCCTGCCTCGGACATGGATGTGTGTGATGTCCTTAGGTTAGTTAGGTTTAATTAGTTCTAAGTTCTAGGCGACTGATGACCTCAGAAGTTGCATAGTGCTCAGAGCCATTTGAACCATTTTTTCAACATACATTAATCAGTCATAGTGACGGGCAGCAACAGTCGCACTTAAGAGGTGCGGCTAGAAAAAAACCGGACTGATGCTGGAAAAAACATTTATTTACAATTATTTACAATTTCATGTTATCTCCTTCAATGTACTCTCCTCCTCGGTCTCTACACCGCTCCATACGAATTTTCCACTGTTCATAGCAATGCTGCAGATCATTTTCGGTAACTCCATACATTACTTCCGTCGCTTTTTCTTTTACTGCTTCAACAGTCTCAAATCTAGTTCCTTTCAAAGCTGACTTGACTTTAGGGAAAAGAAAAAAGTCACAGGGGGCCAAATCAGGTGAGTAGGGTGGATGATCTAAGATGGGAATGTTGTGTTTTGCCAGAAACGTCTTCACTGACAACGCACTGTGAGCTGGGACATTGTCTTGGTGAAGGATCCATGACTTTTTTCTCCACAAATCGTTCCGTTTTCTCCGTACTCGCTCACGTAGGGTAGCCAGGACGCTAATGTAGTAATGCTGATTCACTGTTTGTCCCTCTGGTACCCAATCAATGTGCACAATCCCTTTGATGTCAGAAAAAACAATCATCATTGCCTTGAATTTCGATTTTGACATTCGTGCTTTTTTTTGTCGTGGAGAACCAGGAGTTTTCCAATGCATCGATTGGCGTTTAGTTTCGGGATCGTAAGTAAAAAACCACGATTCATCGCAAGTAATAACATTTTGTAAGAAGGTGGGATCACTTTCAATGTTTTCCAGGATGTCAGAACAAATTATTCTTCGGCGTTCCTTCTGTTCAATTGTGAGACACTTTGGAACCATTTTTGAACACACTTTGTTCATGTTGAAACTTTCATGAAGAATCTGCGTAACACTTCCCTTTCAACTCCTGTTAACTCAGACACTGCTCTGATTGTTAAACGGCGATCTTGTCAAACAAGTTTACCGATTTTTTCAATGTTTGCATCAGTTTTTGCTGACAATGGTCTGCCAGTGCGAGTGTCATCACTGGTGTCCTCGCGGCCATCTTTAAATCGTTCAAACCACTCAAACACTTGTGTTCGCGATAAACAATCATCGCCGTACACTTGTTGTAACATTACAAACGTTTCACTTGCAGATTTTCCTAGTTTGAAACAAAATTTGATGTTAACACGCTGTTCTTTCTGTACACTCAACATTTTCCGACGCACAGACAAAACGTCAACTACTTAAAACAGACGCCACGGGCAGACTGAGTGCAGGAGGCAGATGAAACTCGAGCAGTAGGCGGAGCGAGAGTCACGTGACAGGCCACGCGACTTTCAGCCTTATTGCATTCGTTTTATTGTTTCACCAGTACTAGTCCGGTTTTTTTCTAGCCACACCTCGTATATTGCAAATGAGAGATGTATTTTATATAGAATGCTTCATGAGTGTAGTATGTACAGGGTGCCAATTATTGAACTATATGAAATTAAAAAGTCATAACTTCTGAATAATTTTCGTTCAAACTGCACGGCTGGCCGAGGGGCATAGTAGGAATTAATATGCGCTGTATGGTTTGGTTTAGCGACGTCGCCCACTTTCATTTGGATCGGTTCGTCAATAAGCAAAATTGGCGCACTTGGGGGACTGAGAATCCGCATTTCGCGATCGAGAAGTCTCTTCACGCTCAACGGGTGAGTATGTGGTGTGCAACGTCCAGTCACGGAATAACCCCTGCGATATTCCTTGATGGCACGGTGACTAACGAATGGTACGTGAAAATATCGCAAGATGGTTTCATCCCCAGTATCCAAAGTGACCCACATTTCGACAAGGTGTGGTTCGTGCAAGATGGAGCCCGACCCCATTGAAGCAGGAGAGTGTTTGATGTACTCAGAGGCCACTGGAATGGGCCCCGATTGGTCGACATATTCTCCGGATCTGAACACATGCGACTCCTTTTTGTGGGGCTATATTACAGATAAGGTGTACGGCAACAACCCCGAAACCATTGCTGAGCTGGAAACAGCCATTCAGGAGGTCGTCGATAGCATCGATGTTCCGACACTTCAGCGGGTCATGCAGAATTTCGCTATTCGTCTGCGCCACATCATCGCCAACGATGGCAGGCATATCGAACATGTCATAACCTAAATCTGAATATCTGTAGTGACGTTCACATGTTAAATAAAGTGCGTGCACGCCGCAGTTTGAAACTAATTTACGTTTTTTTCATATAGTTCAATAATTGTCACCCTGTATGTTCCTCACTCATCACAAAGAGGAGACTTTTAGTAGATATTCCACACATTTGTCTGACTTTAAATCAAAAGAAAACCTTTTATTCAAATAGAGTTCCTTGGTAAGCATGCAAAGCGACAACAAATATGTTTAGATTTGGGAATAATGTATAGTCACTTTAACCCAACAGCCATTCACGAACTGAATGACATCGGGAGAAGATAATCTACATATAGCATGTCCCAGGAGGAATGGTCAATATTCGAGGCTATAACAAGAACGCTCATTTGAAGCAAAAACCTTCAAAAGGGCATATGGCCTATTCCCAATGGTTTCTGAGATAGAACACATTTAATGTACATTTGTTTTTGGGCTACTGGTGCGCAAGTATGTGTCTTACACCCCCCCCCCCCAAACTCTTTGACATTCTGTTCTAGCCAGCCTTCCTCGTTGCTTTCAACCTCTTTGTTCGGGATGTCTTTGAGCCATAGGAATCGGAGTGGACCCAAAATTGAATCGTGTTGGATTCCCTTTGTGATTTCTTCCATCTTACCAACATTTTATACCTTTCCAACATTGTTTGAATTGTTCAGCACAACTTTTTGCATTCTGTTTGTTAATTATGATTCAAAACTGATGTGTGTAAAGCCATAAGTTCAATAAATCACTATGTAGCATAAATTTAGGAACCCATTAGGTAGAGAGCATATGTTCATATGAAGTTTTTTGCTTCAAATGAACGTTCCTGGGACACCCTGTTTGTAGGGTTTTGCACGCCTCTGTGGTTGGCAGCCCTGACGCAGTTTGCACACGCTTGAATACTGAGCTCGCGAAGGGAAGTAATTAATTATACGAGGGTCGGAACTCCCATAGTGGTAACTATTTATTTACAGCTCGTACAAAATAGATACATGTTTCAAAGTTCTACTGACCTTCAAAGCAGTCACCAGCTGTTCATGTTTGGAACACAGCCTACGACCAGCTTAGAGATAGAAGTGATGACGCTTTCTTTAGGACCTGACCATCATTTGGCAGCACAGTGCTCAAGCACGTACACTGCAAGCTGTTACTGATTTGTTTCGCTGATGGGGCTGCTGAGTGCTATACCACCTATTGCGTCCCCTGACTTAAGCCCTCGCGAATTCAACTCGATTTCTAAACTGAAGGAAACGCTTCACGGCATTCGCTTCAGAACTGCTACAAATTCGTGGGGCAACAGACTGCGCCGCTCGAACTGTCAACACAACTGGCACTGCTAAAAGTATCCTACGACTTCCACATCGCTGGCAACGGTTTATACACAATGTTGGTGAATACTTTGAAGGTCAGTAAGACTTTGAAACACGTATCTATTTTGTACGAGCTGTAAATAAATTGTTGCCACTATTAAAGTTCCGACCCTCGTATAATAACTGTCAATTAAGTTACTATTACACCGTAAGTTAATTAGAGTTTGTTTTATATTATCTATTGAAGGTTTCACTCGTTTCAAAGTAATTCTCGAAAAAAACAAAAACATAACCTAATGGCCGGTTTCCGCGTACTTCAGACGTAGGTTTACATACAAATTTAAGACATTTCTTTAAGTATTAAGTGAAGAACTTAGGTTGTTTTCATTACACCTATATTTAGTAGTGCCGTATCTACTCGGGGAATTAAAGGTTTTAAATTCTATCTTTTATTTCCTTTCAAAATGCGTAAAGTACGTGTTGCGCATACACAATCTTAGGCTTAATTTTACGGATATACAAGTTTTAATTTTTAACGTTAGTTTAAGTGCATTACATTACTATATTAATAGTATACATGTACATTAGTGTTCCACATAATTTTAGTGGCTCTTGTGATCTGTAGTTAATAGAATATTACTGTTATTGCCAAGATAAATTCTGTAAAAATATTATAAACAACCACGAGCAAGAAGTGTTTGAGCTGCCATACGAAAATCAGTTCTGGGGTTCTGTGCAGCTGTCGTGGCAGATGGTTATATTGGGGTGAATGCAGTGTCATGGTAATCGGTGAAGCAAATGGGTCTCTTCCGTCGTATTGCAGATTATGTTCAAGGGACAGGGAAATAGCGGAATAGAAAGGGAAGATTAGAGCCCTTCAGGCTGAACTGTATAGTGCTGGGGAGGAACTGGTGAGGTTAAGGGGGACCAGGGTGAAGACAGGTGGAAAGTGGTTGCAAGGAACAGGAGCCACAGAAAGAGAACAGTATCTGACAATTTCATCATTGGCACAAAAAATAGATTTGCCTTGTACCTCAGTCAACTAAGGAAGAGGGTCAAGTACATGTAAGTGTAGTCAGCACTCAACAGACTTTCACTAGGAAAGCAACTGTTTCAAAAAAAAGTATAAAGTAGGAGGAAAGTCTTGTTGTTAGGTAGTAGCCATGGAAGAAGTGTGGGCCGATCTTAGGGGAAAAATTAGGTGACAGGTACCAGGTCACAAGTATTTTCACGCCCACTGCAGGTCTTAGCCAAATGATAGAGGATGTAGGATCATTGTGCAAGGATTTTACAAAGCAGGATCATGTTGTGGTAGTGGGTGGAGCAGGAAACTGTATTTATAGGGACCAGGGCTACAATATTGAGTGACACCTGGTAAAAATAGCATCTGCAACGAATCTTACGAAGGTTGGCTTGGGTCCTGCTTTCATGCGGTATGATTGGCCCCAATTGAGCAGCTCTGTCACTAGAGTCAATATGGAGCTAGATCAGCTGCTTCGGGCAGCTACTTTGTCAGGCATGGTTTGGTTCCTGTTGATGGTATTGGTCGGTGGGACTTCACAAGACATGGCCTGCATCTCAATAGGAAACGGAAAGGTAAACTGGCTGGGATGATAGCAAAATCTTTAAAGGGGGGAGGGGGGGGGGCGGGGCACTGAAACTCGTGGGAGTACTTTTTTTAAGGCTAAGATCAGTGTCCAATCATTTAACATTGATTGAAATTAAGCTTAATGAGAAGTTCAGACAGGCAGTTACTAGAGATATTAAAATATCACATGATTCTCATAACAGTACAGTGAAAAATAATATTAGTATGTCACAAGATCCTCATAAAAGCACAATGAAAAATAATGTTAGTACATTGCATCAGAATACCAGGGAATTAAAAAACAAAGAGGATAAGCTTCTTGTTGGTTTAGAAGATTTAGAAACTGAGGGTAGAATAGATGTACTATGCCTGTCTGAACATCATATAGTCACAGGTATGGAAATGGTACATGCAGGTGGATAGAAGCTTTCAGCACCTGTAAGTAGAGACACTATGGACAGAAGAGGAGAATGGTACACGTAAGTGGATATAAGCGTTCAGAACTTGTAAGTACAGACACTATGGAGAGAAGAGGAGTTGCCACATTTGTTAAAATCTGTCACAGTGTGATGAATTTGGAAACTAGAAAATTTTGTGTAGAGCAACATATAGAAGCATGTGCTTGTGAGCTTAAGCAAAATAATGGTACTTTTATAATTGTAGCCGTGTATTGGTATAGGTCCCCATTGGGAAATTTTCAACTACTTTTGAAAAACTTGGATTCTTTGTTGTGCTGTCTATCAGATAGAGGAAAGCAAATTATTGTTTGTAGGAATTTCAATGTAGATTTTCTAAAAGAGTCCGATTGAAAGCTTGCCTTGAAGTATTACTTGGTTCTTTTAATTTGATGTCAGTTATTGATTTTCCTACTCGGGTGGTACAGGAAAGTAGCACACTGACAGATAATGTTTTCATAGACTAAGATAAATTCAATCAAATAAAAGCTTTTCCAGCTAAGGATGGTCTGTCTCATCATGATGCACAGCTAGTTACAGTATATGATATAGCTCCATACAGTAATGCAAACCAGTCCTCCAAAGTAGAGGGTTCAATTAATGATTTAACAATTCAAAGTTTTAGGGAAAGCTTGCAACAGTTAGACTGGGATAAGATGTACAGGGAACCTGATGCTAATTTAAAATTTAATCTATTTCATGATATCTTTGTGAGTATATTTTAAAACAGTTTCCTTAAGAAAACAGTGAAACATAATTTTAAAAAATCATGTAAAAAGCCTTAAAGGGATAAAAAATCTTGTAAACAGAAAAGGGAAATGTATCCTATAGCTAGGAGGAGTAATGATCCCAAAACAGTGAAACATTATAAAAACTACTGCACTGTATTAAGAAAAGTTATTAAAAAGTCCAGAAGGATGTGCATTATGTCTGAGAATAGCACATCTGATAATAAAATTAAAACAATTTGGAATATTGGTAAAAGGGAAACAGGGCAACTGAGAGCACAGGAAAGACTTTATTTGTATCAAACTCAATGAAAAATTTGTTAACAAGAAATCAGAAGCAGAAAACATTTTTAATAGTGTTGTAAAGAAAATATGATCCAGTTATTCTTTAGAAAATGCAAGGCAGTATATGGAATTGTCATACCTATGTAATTTGATAAAATCGAAAATCAACCCATCTCTCCTACTGAAATCAGGAAAATAATAAATTCATTCAAAAGTAAAACCCACATGGAATTGATGGCATTTCCAACAGGGTACTGAAAGCTTGTTCCCAACAAATATGTGGAATTCTATAGTTGCTCACTGAAACAGGGCATTTTTTATGATAGGCTGAAATATGCTATTGTTAAACCATTGCATAACAAAGGAGATAGGTCTGATGCTAACAACTGCCACCCAACCTGACTTCTGACAGCTTTATCCAAAATTCTTGAAAAGTAATGTATTCAAGAGTAGCTTCACATATTTGTAAAAATTAAGTACTAACAAAACGTCAGTTCGGTTTTCAGAAAGGCTTTTCAACAAAAAAATGCTATGTATGCTTACACTGATCAAATATTAAATGCACTGAATAACGAAACATCACCCATTGGGATATTTTGTGATCTCTGAAAGGCTTTTGACTGTCTGAATCATGAAATTCTTCTACATAAGCTCGAGTATTGTGGTATGAGTGGGACAGTGCACAAATGGTTTAATTCATATTTAACTGGAAGAATGCAGAAGGTTGAAATCAACAGTACAGATAGCCCGAAAAAATCAGCAGAGTCCTCTAACTGGGGAAGTATCTAGAATGGTGTCCCACAGGGTTCTTAATATATGTCAATGATTTTCCACTCTATATTCATGAATGTGCAAAGCTATTCCTTTTTGCTGACGATAAAAGTATAGTAATCACATCCAACAAGGCAGAATCAGCGGAGGCAATTGTAAATAATGTCTTTCAGAAAATTATTAAGTGGTTCTCTGCAAATGGACTCTCACTAAATTTTGAGAAAACACAGTTGATACAATTCAGTACAGTAAATGGCGTAACACCATTGATAAATATAGACTATGAACAGAAGTCTGTTGCTAAGGCAGAATATTCAAAATTTCTGGGTGTGTGCACTGATGAGAAATTGAATTGGAAGAAACACATCGATGATCTGCTGAAATGGTCAGGTTCAGCTACTTATGCTATTAGGGTTATTGCAAATTTTAGTGATAAACATATCAGTAAATTAGCCTGCTATGCCTATTTTCATTCACTGCTTTCATATGCCATCATATTTTGGGGCAATTTGTCATTAAGAGAGAAAGTATTCATTGCACAAAAGCGTTTACGCAGAATTATAGCTGCAGCGCTCCCAAGATCATCTTGCAGACATGTATTTAAGGAACTCAGGATATTCACAGTACCTTCGCAATACATATATTCACTTATGAAATTTGTCATTAATAACCCATCCCAACTCAAAAAAAACAGCGAAGTGCATAGTTACAACCCTAGAAGAAAGGACGATCTTCACTATTCTGGATTAAATTTCAATTTGGCACACAAAGGGGTGAATTATGCTGCCACAAAAATCTTTGGTCATTTGTCAAACATCATTAAAAGTCTGACAGATAGCCAACCAACATTTAAAAGCAAATTAAAAGACTTTCTGTATGACAACTCCTTCTATTCAATAGATGAATTTTTAGATATAAAGTAGTAACTGTAAAAAATTACTTAATTAATTGTTTCGTGTAAAGAAAACTCATGTTAAAGTGACACGTTCCACATCACTACGAAATGTCGTATTCATGATCTATGGGACAAGGATTAATGTGCGCCACATGGAGTTGAGACGATACACTTCTGGAGAACTGACGTCGTTGAGTGTCATCTACATTCTTAACGAAATGCATCGAACGATGGACCTATAGAACGTGTCTGCGACGTCCTCAGGGGACATGTGCGGTTCGCAGTGCCCCTTCCTAGACTCTCAAAGTGCCTATACCACCTGTGTGACAAAAATGGCATTCACTCCGTATGAAGCTCCATTTTACCACCCCTTTAATCACGTTGCGTGTACTTTTGAGTTATTGATACGTGTATGATTTTTCCCACTATTTCTGAAAAATTTTGTGTATCTGTCGTAAACATTGTTTCAGAATTTGATGTTTCGTGCATAGCCCACACAACACCGGTGTACAAATCACAACGAAATAATGCGCTGCTGTCAATAAATGAAGTAAAATTAGGAAACATTAAATTAGAAAACAATGTCACAGTAGAGAAGTTAGGCCTAATTTTACTTACTTGATTAGTGACCCAACACCTTCAATATTTCTGTTCTGTGTGGACAGTCGATCGTGTTCTTCGAGACAGTCGTCGGAGAGTGTGCTCAGCGTTATTGCGCAAGACGGCCTGTGTTTACAGCCCAGTTCTCCCAATCGATACTCGGCAAGTTGAGGTCGCGTTCTACATTTATTACGTGATCGATCTGTTTCCGTACTACCTAACGTAAGCAGCTGCTCAAAAACTGGTTAAAGATAAACAATATCACGATAAAAAGCATGCACAGCAAACGAGCTCTCCATTGGGCGCTTGATTCAGTAACACGAAGTTCCAGAGGTACTAAGATTTGAACCTACTGTCGACGGGCACTGATTAGATAGCGAATCGCAGGAAGGATGCTAGGAAGGATTGCCATGTCTACAAAACAGTCAATCTACGAAATATTGTTGCAGTCCAGGCACACCAAAGCCGCGGTATCTGCTAGCACAGACGAAATGTACTGATCAATTGTTAACGTCAAAAAAGGTGAAGTCTCTCCAAATGTATTAAAAAGAGGCACATTCGAGGAAGAATATATCGAAGTATTTTGAGCTGGAAACGATTTTAATGATATTAAAAGTTACATAAATATAGTCGAAATAGAGAAATAGGAGCGCTTACGGACCTCTCGGATATACATTATAATTCATCATTTTTTAACAACCTGTACAATCAGACAGCAATGGAAACAGAAAATATATCTGCTGCAGTACTACAGAAAGCAAGGGATAACAAAATGAGTGAAGTTATACAGATTTATGTACAAATACTTTGAGGAGAAAATAACTATCATGTCAAAATAAATAAAATGCCAATGAGGGCTCCATGTGCAGAACATTGGCGTTACTATCCCATCTACTTAAAATTACCAAAAAAGATTAACCTCTGCGTTTAACCAGTTTTTGATAAAAGGAACGAGAAATACCATAACAGCCATAGGACATATTTTACAAAGAAGAAGAACTGAAACGGACAAGGAAATGTGCAATTTCCACTGGCCTAGAAAAGGCTTTTGACACAGAGAACTGAACAAAACTAGGGTAGATTAGAGACTTAAAAGATTGATTCTCAATTTGTAAAAAAAAGGTCACAGACACTAAACATTTAATTTGTTTAGAGGACGTGCAGCAAAAACTAATAAAAAACATAAAAATAATACCAATTAATAGTTTGTAAGTACATTGCAATGTATTTGAAGATGGTACTATAATGTTAGGAGAATCAAAGCATTAATTATATACGTATTACGAATACTGAGTCGTGGCACAAAGCACTATAACCTCAGGAGAAACAGAAACAAAATCAAACTATTGTGGAAGACAGCAAGGAGGTAAGGAATGAAAATACAAGGCACGTAAACGACTTCTGCTACTCGGGTGCACAATAACCCATTGTTGTATAAGTTTGAGAAGCTATTGTTAGACAAATCGCATTGACAAAAGAAACCTTTAGAAACAAACCTTCACAAACAAACACAAAATGTAACAGCCTTAACGCAGAAATAGAGAAGACATTCGACAAGCTAGTTATTTATAGCATTTTAAGAGGGGAATCGCACAGGGACAAATTAGAAGGAATAGCATTGTGGATATACATAAACTACACCAAGAA
Organism: Schistocerca americana; assembly: GCF_021461395.2. Lineage (NCBI taxonomy): Eukaryota > Metazoa > Arthropoda > Insecta > Orthoptera > Acrididae > Schistocerca > Schistocerca americana. The sequence continues at coordinate 150,192,056 of NC_060123.1, forward strand.
ATCCGGTATTGAGCCGGCCGAGGTGGCCAAGCGGTTAAATTCGCTACAGTCTGGAACGGCGCGACCGCTACGGTCGCAGGTTCCAATCCTGCCTCGGGCATGGATGTGTGTGATGTCCTTACGTTAGTTAAGTTTGAGTAGTTCTAAGTTCTAGGGGACTGATGAGCTTAGGAGTTACGTCCCATAGTGCTCAGAGCCATTTGAACCAAATCCGGGATTGAAAGAAGATCGTAAGAGCTTAATTATACACCGATGTCGGCATGAGGAATTTCTAGACACCACCTTTGAAGGAAATATCGTGGGAAGGAAATCAAGAGGCAGCCCACTAACGTCCTTAGTGCGAACTATATTCGGTTGAATAAACCGCAACAGTTTCAACCGAATGGAACATAAGCGAGACACAGAGATGGCTACGTCGGCAAGGAAGGGTTGCCTTTAGTAGACGATAATGACGTGTTAATCACGCCTACGACTGACGGAAATGGATTAAAAAAATCGTACTTCACAGTTCGTTGCGCCACCATGACGGCTTGAAACGGATTCTCATCAAATGAATCTTCGGGAAGGCACACGTTGGCCATCTGGTGAAAAGCTGGTTTAATAACTTTGAGAATCCATCGCGATAGCCAGGCAGATTAACTACGGTAAAGATTTGTCTGTTAGCGCAGCAAGGGTTACAAGCTCCACTGCTGAGTGACTAGTACTAGCCCGCCACTTCTTCATAGGAAACTCGGCTGGTAAGTAGTGCACTCCAGGTTCCGCTATTAGGGTACTGCATTATGTCCTACGTCCCTGTCATGGAGCATCTGGCAGTGGTTCTTAGGACATAAATCTGACATTAAATCAACAACTGGTGAGGCACACTGAAAGATTACAAGCAGAGCAACTACTAATCCCGAAATGGTTGTAGCGCGATGCGTACTACGACTTTCAAGCCGTACTCGTGAACATGATTCGTAAACTAAGGATTAAAAAGGGCAAGTCCTTTCTTGGCCACCTCTCTCTCTCTCTCTCTCTCTCTCTCTCTCTCTCTCTCTCTCTCTCTCTCTCTCACACACACACACACACACAGATACTACGGACAATACTGTGCTTCGATCGAAGCAGATTTCTTTTTGTTGCTGTATTACTTTGATCCATAGCACTTCTAGATGTTTTCTGTCATTCCTTGCCATGGCAGTCTATCTGAATAACAATATAAAAACTACTACTACAACCACTGCTGCTACTGTATTACTGTTCTAATGTATAATACTACTAATGCTAGTAACAACAGTTATAACATAGGTCACAATTTCACAGCAGTGTTGAACACTCTGGTGGCATATAATTCAGATAACCTTCGTATTTCAGGCCATGACAGTAATCTATCCCTATTTACTTAATGGACGTGTGCTGTGCAGTCTGCAAAACCCATAAAATATGTGGTAAGCTGATGCCATATGTGTCTTAGAATTTTCGACATTACTCCGCCGACAACAGATACTACTGATTCCAAGAATACTATTCATAGCGTGACCCAGTGTGACACAAATAATTCTTGCCGGTGCATTGAAAACGAGTATCCAGTTACCATATTAATCACTACTCCGTCCGTATCCCACTAGTAGCACAATGATGGAATTGAAGACGTTAGAATAAATACTAAAGATTTGTTTCTTTCACAACATTCGTGAACGGGATCGAAAGAAAACTTAGTTGATACTGATAAGAGGCAGCTTCAATCTCATACCACACGAAGGTAAACAAACTTCACTCTCACATGATGTAGAATAACTGTTCCTTCCTCCGCCTGAGGATTAACTGAACACTACTATTTGAAAGATTCGTATTAATAAAATGGCTCTCGTGGTAGTGTCAGATTTTGATACCTGAGTTTTTTCTTCATCTTCAGATCTCTCCACATACATCCTTACGATGCTGACTGGACCCCATTGTAGTCCAACCAACAATCAAGGAAGTAGGTCGGTTGGGGAGGGGGAGGAGGTCGGAGAAGTAAGACAAGAGTTTAATGTTCTGTTGACATCGAGATCATTAGAGACAGACTGCTGGCTCGTAATGAGAGGAAGGAAGGAACATCAAGTTTTTATGTTCCATCAGCGACGAGATCATTACAGACGAAGCACATGCTTGAACTGGGGAAGGATAGGGACGGAAACCGACAGTGTACTTTCAAAGTAACTATCCCGACATTCGCCTTCTGTGATTTAGGGAAGTCACGGAAAACCTAAAGCCCGGATGGCTGGACGGGGATTTTAGCCGCCGCGCCTTCCTTCTGATACAAGTCCAGCATCTGTCTCGTCACTGGCTGGGCCGCCTCGCTCGATGGCTCGGTTCGGGCAGAAGTAGGGACGTTCCAGTATGGCAGATATGAGTAACTGTGTATCCTTTTGATTCGACACATATAAGCTTATTGACATCGGAAGCATTGAAAGGATCAAGAGGGAGAAGAACAGCGATTCACTACTTGCTTGATGAAGCTTGAAATGTAAGTAGTGTCTACAGGGATTGGACAAAAATAAGGAAACACAGCGAGAAATGCATGTTTGAACATAAACGCAGATGCTAACCAAACCTGCAGGTTGCACTGTTGTACTTGACCACGAACGGCAACTGTGCAGTGTCCTCAGCACGTTGTAAGTTTCAGCCGTGATCGGAATAGTGTCCTGTGTAGTTGTGAGTGCTTTATGTCGGAGCTAACTGAATTCGAACGTTGGAAAAATGTTGGCGCTCGTATGGCCGGTGCTACCGTATCAAATGGAGCAGAACCGCACACAGGGAATGCGGAAAAATATCATCCGCTAAGTCACAACGCGGATGAAGCAGCGCGATGAGTGATCGCGAGAGACCGACATTGAAGAGGATTGTGACGAAAAGTAAGAGAGTGACAGCTGCCAAAGTCACCGCACAACTGAAAGTCGCAATCGCGAATCCTGTCAGCAGAAAAACAACACGAACGGAGCTAGGTAAGCAGCTAACTCAAATGGACCTAACAGGAAAATGTGGCGCCGAAGCCACAAAACCTGGACTATGGAGCAATGGAAGAAATTCATTTGGGCGGATGAGCCTTGTTTCACACTCTTTCCAACTTCTCGCCTAGTTTACATCCCAAGACTGAAACATGGCGGGGATTGGGTGATGATTTGGGCAGCCATATCGTGGTATTACATGTGCCCCATGATTACTGTGCAAGATCGTATTACTGCCAGGAATATGTGACCATTTTGGCAGATCAGGTTCATCCCAAGGTACAGTGTTTGTTATCCAATGGTCACGCTACGTTTCAAGACTGCAGTGCTCTTGTTCACACGGCTCGCATCGTCCAGGACTGGTTTTGTGACCACGAGGATGAATTGTCGCTTCTCCCCTGGTTACTACAGTTACCAGATTTCATTCTTATTGAGCCTTCATGGTCTACTTCGGAGAGAAGGATGCGTGATCGCTATGCACCTCCTTTATCGTTAGCTGAAGTTGCCACTATTCTGCAGGAATAATAGTATAAAATTCCATAGAAAACCATACGAGACCTGTATTTACCCATTTCGAAACGACTGGAAGCTGTTTTGAATGTCTGTGGGTTTCCTACACCGTATTTGTCATGGTAATGCGCTGTGTTTTTGGTGTTTGAATATTTTCGTCCAATGTGGTATGTATGAATCATACAAGTGTTGTATTAAAAATTACTTACCATATGAAGACTATAACGAAAATATAAGACTTCAGTGAAGTCTATCAGTCATATTAACTATCTCATCTGGAAATGGGAGTGTTTATCTTGAAAGAATGCTTGTGATAAGGCGTTGTAATAGTGATATCTATGCGTAGCGCAATATTTATATCAAAGCCTCTGTGTTTGTGTTTGAAATATTTGTCCTTTACCGTTCATGTCTGTACTTGTGCGTGGTATGCAAACGTAACACAATTTACATATTCCTTCATGTAATGTCCTATTGTGTTAAATGGTTCAAAAATGGTTCAAATGGCTCTGAGCACTATGGGACTCAACTGCTGAGGTCATTAGTCGCCTAGAAATTAGAACTAGTTAAACCTAACTAACCTAAGGACATCACACACATCCATGCCCGAGGCATGATGCGAACCTGCGACCGTAGCGGTCTCGCGGTTCCAGACTTAAATGGTTCAAATGGCTCTGAGCATTTTGTAACTTAACTTCCCATAGAACTTAGAACTACTTAAACCTAACTAACCTAAGGACATCACACACACACACGGCCGAGGCAGGCTTCGAACCTGCGACCGTAGCGGTCGCGCGGTTCCAGACTGTAGCTCCTAGAACCGCTCGGCCACTCCGGCCGGCCCTATTGTGTTAGAAATGTGTTTAAAATACATAGAAAATAAATCAGTATCTTGCAACACTGTCGTTATTGACACTTTCGATGCGATATTATAGTGGTAACGACACAATTTCAGATGCTTGTAAGAATACCAAATACAGTGCAGGATCAGCTACTGGAACGTCCCTAGGTAGAATCCATCCTGGCGTTCACTTAAGCGGTCTAGGAAACCATCTGAAAACTTATATTTCGATAGTCGGTCGTCGATTTTTGGGCCAGTGTCTTCTGAACTTCAGATTAATGAAAAATCGTTAATATTATGGGTAGAACTTAGGTACTCCATGTGGCAGCCGAAAACACTACAGAGGCTGAGAAACATTCCAAACATTGTTCGTTGTGCGGATCATTCTGACACATTACTCATATTTGCAAATTGTAGGAGTAGAACAATTGATGCACGTTTGCAGTGACATGTTAATGCTCCGAGGAACGACAGAGTAAGATCTTACGCAGTTTGAGGGTTCAAAACGTTCAGTGCAGGGGAGGAGCAGAGAGAAGAAACCCCGTGTGAGACGAGTGCGTGCGTGTCCGGAGGGCGGCGTGTCGGCACGCGAGCCACGGGCCGAGATGAAGCCTGCCGGCCTACCTGTTACTGGGTCGCGCGCTATCGACCGGTCGATATGTTTGCCGAGCGGGCAAGTTGGCCCCGCGTGGGCACGGAGTTGCAAGCGCTCAAAGTTCAGGGTTCAGGTGCCGCGCCGGCTCACGCGAACCTCGTGGCCAGCTTCACTTCTCATTACGGGATCGATCTCGCCCCCTCGAAATAGCGGCGTACGGCTCAGGTACCAACTACGGCCCCTCAAGCTCACTAAGGCGGCTGCATGCGCAGCAGTTCGAGTTGTTGTTCTCTCTTCAGTCCTGACGGTGCCACATGGTCCCCGTTCCACATAGCACGTGTATGTGCTTCACGATACCGGACGTCTGCGACGCCAAACTAATTTCACATCTGACGATCTGAAATAATTAAGAAGTTGTTGTCACAAAGTAATAGCCACAATAACACACTTAACACTAACGGTAGAAAAAACGACCAAAGCAAAACGGATTATTTTTGATCTCATCTACATTTATACTGCACTAGCCACATTACCATATATAGCGGAGGATATTTCTGGTACCATTGTCTCATTCCAAACTGTCCTGATCCATTCGGCTACAGTGTTCGGGACGAACGATTGGACTGTCCTTGTGTCTCTGTACGACCATGAATTTCTCTGATTTTACTCCAGTGATCATTTCGGTAGATGTATGTGGGAAGAAGCAATATGTCGCTTGACAATTTTTTGGAATGTATACTCTCGGAACTTTTAACAGTACACCTCCCCCTCCCCCCCCCCCCCCCCCCACCCAACGACAGGCAACACGTCTCTTGTAGTGTCTGTCGCTTCAATGACTTATCACCAATCGTTTAATAAAACAATAATGAGTGTTTTCACCAAATGATGTGCAATGTGTTACATTTCCTTATTCGGAGGATCATCTGTTAATCTCTGTATCGAGCATTTATTCTCTGTTGGTCTTACTACATTCTGGAAGGTATCTTCCATCCGCGACCTGGCTGTCAAGCGTCCGTTGCCATCTGCAACATCATTCATTGATACCTTTCTATTGGGTCGCCTAATTATCTGTTCGTTCGGTGAAAATTTTGCAGCTGGTTTCGAACTAACTTTCTGATGAGCTGGAGACTTGAAACATTCAAGATAGGACAAGAGTGGCTGACAACGCAACATTAACTCGCTTCCTTCTCTGGTGTGTGGTGGAGGATACTTTGTGAGATGCTGCTACTCCCCCGTTTCCCTGTACCAGTCGCAGATGTTCCGCAGTAAGAACGATCGCGATAAGCGTCCGTGTGAGCTTCACTCTCTCTAATTTTACCTTCACGGTCTTTTCGCAATACACACGTAGGAAGAATCAGTATACTGGCTGACTCAGTTGAGGAGAAACAAATAAACCTGGGATTTACTATATGTCTCTGTTGTAATCTCATCAAAATGTCTGAAATCGATTGAAAAATTTCTCACACACAAGACTACGAAACAAAACATAATTATCTAAATAAAGAAACTTTTTGGATATAACATTTTTCTGAAACTGACTAAAATGTATAAAATGAATTCTCCTTTCCACATACAGATTCATAATCCCATACAGATAGCCCCGAAAATTTGTGGTTGTAAATTTTTTAACAGCTACGATAATACCCGTAATACTTAGAACGAAAATCGCGGGGTGCAGTGCAGTAAATATGTGTCTGTTGTAATCTCATCAAAATGTCTGAAATCGATTGAAAAATTTCTCACACACAAGACTACGAAACAAAACATAATTATCTAAATAAAGAAACTTTTTGGATATAACATTTTTCTGAAACTGACTAAAATGTATAAAATGAATTCTCCTTTCCACATACAGATTCATAATCCCATACAGATAGCCCCGAAAATTTGTGGTTGTAAATTTTTTAACAGCTACGATAATACCCGTAATACTTAGAACGAAAATCGCGGGGTGCAGTGCAGTAAATAATGGTACGGAGTGTAGACAGTAGCTGTCGTCGAGACAAATCACTGAATAGTTCACATTATTTGCAGTGCCATAAAACAGTTACGGTCTTAAGCGAACTACTCATGCATCAATTACCTATTGCATGTGCCCCATGTTTTTCGTTTTAAATTTTACAAGCATTGTTACAGCTATTAAAATATCACAAGCGCAGATTTTCAGGACTATCTGTGTGGTGTTAGGAATCTGTACGGGGCTAGGCGAAATTATTTTATACTTTTTAGTCCGTTTTAAAGAGTTTTATATTGAAATGTTTTTTATTTAAATAATTTTACGAAACGTGAACAGTAACAACTCTGTAAAACTATCGTGGGATACCTCCGTAGTAAATTATATATCAGACCATTTCATCACGTTAAGAAAGTCGTGCTGAGTTCTACGTGCTAGCAATTATTTTATTCAATGACAAAGCTGGTACGATCTCCCGTAAGGCAGTATTTTGTTCATTAGGCGACAATTCAGTAACACATCTGAAACCTCACTGAAGGCAAGGCACACGGCATTGGCATGTGGATCTCATATATGAACAAAGCAAGCTGCGTTTCTCAAGACTGATGTTTATCGAATCCATGACTAATCCTATAGACGAGGTTTTCGTCAGGTTTATTGGTTTACAGTTTAGCGAATCTGCGCGACTAGCCAGAGGTGTGAAGGGTCCACGTTGATCGAGAAGTTTTTAGAAGTCAACGGAAACCAGTTGACTATAATGATCCCTATGGTAGCACAAACGACTAAATGACTTATATAGGGGCCTAGAGATGGCGCCAAACCTGGTACCTAAATAAACTATTAAATAAAATTGCGGCAGTGGGTCTCAATTACCTTCAAGTCTTCGACCAGCTGCAGTCCCATTCCTTTTAAAGAAGAATAAATTACAGAAAGGCAGATTGGCTGGGGCATGAATGCGGGCTGTCCAACCTATGTACAAGGAATGATGAATTACTGGCAGCCTTATAACACGAGGCAGGATCAGCGGTCGTAAGAAGATACTAACCGACAGCGACCGAAGACGAATGTCACGCTTTGTCTGCGAATGCAGGTCCACCACAACCAGTTTTCTAGTCAACAATGCGAAGGGAACTGTATGCAATGGACATCTGGAGTCGAGTACCTACCAAAAGAGCATTGTTCACAGCGGTTCCTCAACCTACACATATTCAGTGAGGCAAACATAACAAAAACTAGATAGTGACGGATTAGAGCCGTGTCGGGTGCTCTGAAGAGTCGCGAGTTTGCCTCTATTTGACTAATACGGGTCTCCGAGTGCCTCGAGTTTCCAATGAGGCGCGAGTTGATTTCCGTATCATATGTTGGGCCCCCGTACTCAGGCTAACGTGAACATGACCAGGATGTATCTTTCAACATTTTCGCTGACCAGGTGTAGCTCCTTCTTCTACATCCTGACGATGAGAGTACTATGGACACTCCGGTCTTCCAAGGTGACGTCAGCCGTGTTGACGTTCCTCATTTCATGAACTCTCAGGCACACAATCTGACTTCGACTGCTCCGCTAAAACACCCGATTTTAATTTCATAGAAAATGTCTCGAACTATCTGGAAGTGCGGTCGAAACGTAGCCGTCGCATCTCCGCAGTTTGACAGCTCTACGCGAGCTAATCGTCAGTGAGTGGCTTAAGCTTGATATGTCATGCCTGAAGACACCTAAAGATTCTCTCCCTCGCCGAACTGAAGCCATTATCCGCGCTGCAGACGGTATTACACTGCATCTGCATGATGTCCACTGGGGATGACTAATTTCTTATCCAGTGTGGTTATATTTTCTGTTAGATTGTATCAGCATGGTATACAACAGTGCACAGTAGCATTCTAGAAGTAGCCACAGCAAGAAATGTTCTCCAGTGCGACGTAACCATTACGAAGTGTATCAGTGTTTTACTGCCGGCAGGTCACTGACTGCGAAGGCCTTTTTAAGTACAGTTTTCGTAACACGTAACCGTATAACAGACGCTGCAGCAGAGAGAGAAGTGGCGCTTTTCCAGGGGGCTGTGCTGAGTCGGACCAGAGACGTGACTGCGTGCCGCCGTATACCGGGACGCACTGGGAGTGGCGCCTTACTGCTCAGATCCTGCGTCCACGGCGCCCGTAACTCGCTCCACCTGGACGGTGGCCGGCAGAGGCCTGTCGTTCCATAATACATGGACGGCGGGCTTAAACGCAACTCTCAACTCAATTACGAGGAGGGGCGGGGCGCCCGCTCCGGCAAAAATAATCGCCGCCGCTGCCGCTAAGCCGGTTACCGTGTCCCCAAACTTCCTGCCCGCCTGATAGCAATTTAGTTCTTGGCTGCGCTATAAAACAAAGTGAAGAATTAAAGCTTTTAGTGGTCCTGTGACTTTCTGGAAGTAGGGCGAGAGCTTCAGGATTCCTTTTCGTTAAAATCACGGACGTGAAAGACCGCTACTACGTCTCTGATACAGTGCGACTGCAAAGTCTCCGCAGCGGCGAGCTCCGCTCGGGTCGCCTTGCGGGCCGCGTAACGCTGGCAGCGCACTCGTGTCGCTGTATGAGCCAGGCGCCGGCATTAACTGCTAGTGGCTGCAGTCGTGTTGGGAGATGGGATTCAACATTATTAAAATTAAAACAATGAAATTAATTAATTACATTAATTAAAAACGAAAATCATTCTGCTCACCAGTATCACAGTAGGTGCCGAAAATGTTCCCCTCTTGCTTGAAGATATAGTTCAACAATTTTACATTTATTTGCGAACACCTTTACCAATGTTTCAGGTGTAATAGAAAGCAGATAATCAATCATCGTTGTCTTCAGTTCATCTAATGTTTTTGGGTTGTTTTGATACACAAATATATTAGCCGCTCACCAAAAGGAAATAGCCGGGCGGAGACACTACAGAGAACGCGGGGACCACAGACCTTTCGTAATTACTCTGTCTCCAAAGATTTCGTCTAAGAGTCGCAGGGACTGCTGTTGTGCCGGATGAACAGTAGCGTTGTCTTGTTGGAAAAATGAATCATTAATCTCATTTTCATCGAGCAGGGTAATAAATGGATAAATTATCTGGGAACAATAGAGATTGGAAGTGACCGTAGTATCGAAAAAGGCCATCCCTAGAACTCGCGCTCGTGTTATGGCAACCCGCACTTCGATTTGCTCTGTGTGGAATGGCGTTTCTCTTACGGCATGTGGATATTCTCATGACCAGATTAGTGGATTTTGGAATTAACGTGGCCTGACTAGTGAAACCAACCCCCACGCTGAAACTATTCAAAGACACTATACGTTTCGCATCGTCCACACAATGTAATTGTCGCACAACAGTAATTTTATACGGATAAATACCTAGTTCTTTGGTTATGGCCTTACGTGCTGTCATAGAGAGACTTTAGCCTCTTGCAATAATCTCCTCACTGTTTTTATTGAACTTCGCAACATGGTGTCCAAATTGTCGTCAAGCGTCTGTTCTGTTAAAATTGTGGGCCTACCAGTTCTTGGTTCATCACGAGCTGAAGCTGTTGTCTGGAATTTGTGAATGAAATCACGTACAGTGTCACGACGTGGACACCTCGAGCAGGAAAATAACAGTCTGAATTGTCGCCTCTTACGCTCCCTAGTTTCCTCCTGCACGGGAAACCTCTTCTACTAAAAAACGCTCGCTCTGCAATGGTAAGCATTCTCACTACACTCAGCTTACACAAGAGCTAGACAATAACACAACCGTCAGCCGCAACGCACACGCCAAACTACTACCTCCTCGCTACCACTGCAGGTCACGAAACACATGCAAGCGAGACTCGAATGTGCTGCCAACCTTACGCGCTTCGCAAGGCGAGACTTTGCGGATGCGCGATGGAAGATCATTTTGTCTAATCAAATCAAGAAAACGTATTAACGCACTCCAAAAATACTACAAAAATTGAAGTTTACAATAAATAACTCACTCTTAGGTAGTATCGCAGTTGTTAAGACAACTGCGAAATATTCGGGACTGAGTGGTGTTCAAATGCCTATCTGGCAATTCAGATGTTGCTTTTCCTGTGGTTCCATAAATTATCTCAAGGTGAATGCCGGGATGGATCCTTTCAGTATTCCACGACTGGTGTCTTTCTCCTAAGTTGTCCACAAGACCACAACCTCAACTGGACCTTAAAGTCCAATTACTCTTTTGATAATTACTTATTGCTGCCTTGATTTCGTGAACAATTCCACAATCGAATATTTCCATTCAAGTCTTCCATACTCTTGGACCATTAATCTACGTAACTAGTGCTCTGTGTTTGTGATTGCCTATTTTCGTAACCAGAACATCAGCAAATTAATTTCTTTAGCAAGCTTCCATTCGTTATTGTCCTATGAACACTCTGTGACAATTTAGATTATCTTTTTAAAAAGTAAAGAATCCTATAGTGAGAATTTTCAAATAACGAAACAATAACCACCAATATTACACGTGGCACTTTTCAAAACTGCTTATGTTCCATAACAAGCAAATACATGTTGCATAGAAGCTGGTGCACCTACATTAAAAAATAAAGAAAAACAAAACATGACATACTGCCAGGAAAGCTGAATGAATGCACAAGTTTGACACTATGGATCATCCAAATTGGACGACTTTTATCGCTATCCACATCTATATTCACGTCCATATTCTCAAAAATAGTTTAATGCGTGGCTCAGGACACTTCCTGTCCTATCACATATTACGGTGGCTTCCCTTTCCGTTGACGTATGCAGTGCAGGAGCAATAAGTGTTTATATGTCTCAATGCACGCTGTAATTATTTTCCTCTTGTCCTACTTTAGAATACTTCTAGATTCCTTACTTAACGTTGGTTCGTGAAAGTTTGTAGGTAAACCTCTGCAACTGACTTTTTTTTTTTCTTTTTCAAGATTCCAGTTTGCCTTTCCGTGCCCCCTTCATAAACGCAGTATCTTACTCTACCCGCACAACACTATATCCCCAGTGCCTACGCAAGACCAATTACTCTGCCACGTGCTTCCGCATGACACCTTTCCCAGTCTGTGAGAAAAGAACGTCTTGCGCTTCGCGTGACCCATGTTTTCGGATCCATGCTGGTTGGCCTGCACGAAGTCATTCTGTTCGAGATACCTCATCACGTTTGGCGTTAGAACATGTTACGACATTTTTAATTGATGATAGTGAAGTTTTGGGTCACTTCAATTACGTTCTTGTACACGCACGTGACTTGTGGCTGGACATAACTTTTGTGCAATCGATCTACAGTATATTATGGTCAAGAGAGCGGTGACCTCATCATAAAATCTGTCAAGAAATCCACCAGGTTCTGAATCCGGGCTCACTTTTAGCTATTTCAGTTACTTTTCATTGTCACTGACACTAGGATCTACATAATTCACCTTTGCAAAGGTGCGAGGATTGAAATAGGGCAGTACTCCGGAATTTCCTTTGAAAAAGAACATTTAAATCGGATCTGGAAATATCTGCTTTTTCTTGACTACCTTCACTTCTGATTCATGGTTATCCATGAGCGTCTGAATGCCAACTGTACTGTCACTGACACCCTTTACATATGACCAAAATTTGCTGTCGGTTTTTGCGAGGTTTCCTTCCACAAGACTCTGCTACGGCATTTACTGAAAGCTTTATGCATTGCCCTTTTGACAGCCATACGTGTTTCATTTAGAATCTCTATGTCTATAACGCCATATTTTGTTTTATGCCTATTATGAAGTAAACTCTGTTTCTTTAGATGTTTCTTTATAGAGCTGGATTAACCTTATAGGAAACTGGATCGTAAAAACCACGGAGAGCTTTGCAAGGTTCTTGCAAAATAGAGCTTGAGGAGAGGGCATTGCGATGCGTGAAAAACAAACCAAAAACAACCCTAAAAATCATAGTGTCACCCTGGCAAGTGAAATACGCACTTCAAAGAATTTATAGTGGGGAACAACAGAGGAACAACCGTTATGCCTCCATCAAAAACAACATGTGCCAGTAACGGGGCCACACGATTTTCAATCCTGAGCGTAGTTCTGTCAATGAACAATTTTGTAACGCATGCACTGAGAGTGGCGGTTGTAGCTTTGAACGGTTTCTATGGGCTGATGTGTCGTTTTGTGTAGTGTTATGTGATGTGTAAGTTGTTTATATCAGGAAAAAAAAAAATATTAACATCTGAACATTACTTTCTTACCACGAAATTCTCAGGTTATAATTCTCTGTTGTCTGTATAATGTTGACCTTAAAGATTTCGAGTATCTTTTATGAATGTACAAGGTGTCAAATTTGTAATGATGTTGTCACGTTCTACTGCACAAAAAAATCGTACGAGTTGTCGAAGAAATAGAATTTCTCCGACTTTTTAGGTCCTTGCATCGTTAAAACATTGCTGCCAGTGACACTCAGGCGTCATGTGATGGAGCCGGAAGGGTACTGATCGTTCTACGGTGCAGGGTTAAGCGATGTAGCCTTTGTCCACACGGTCCCATGTTTTCCAGGTGCGGGTGAACTACAGCCTTTGGTGGCGTACCGTAACGAAACCGCCAGAGCAGTAAAGCACCCACGTTGGCGGTCGCAGCTGCGTAGAACGTTCAAATGCAAACAACCGCCCATACAAATTTAACGCCACTTCCCGCGGCGCTAAGCGAGTAATTTCGTATACATTTCCAGCCCACTCCCTTCTCCGTTTGAAGCAGCCGTATCATCTGTCCATGTGTTAACACTGATGTGATCTTAATTGTGCTCCCTCACTAGTTTTTTCATCTAAAGACAAAGGATACGGCAGAACGCAAACGCAAACGTTCTGCCAGTCTTCAGGGGAAATAACGTACTGTAAAACACTGTAACACTACCACATGCGTCACATGTTATATATACACGTACAGACAACAAAACTTTTTATTCACTTGGTTGATCTCTGTAAAAGATAATTTGGTGTTAATTACTGGAAATTAATCATGTTTTTGTGTGACGTCTCATAACTATTCCTGTGAATTTATTGATCCATGCACAGGATTTGTAAACTGCATTTGATATGTAATATCAGGGAAGAAAAATTAAGGAGGGAGTCCCTCTGTATTAGGTACGCATATGGACGCCAGAGTGAAAGGTGGAGAACAGAAGTTGAGTGCGGGCAAAGTGAGACGGAGGGAGTCAGTCGAGCCGTGATTGCCGAACAGCACAGTGGAGCGAGTGCTAGTTATCAGTCAGCACAAGTTGTACTGTTAGTTACAGGCTCATAAAGTAGTACACTGATTTTGTATCATCCGCCGGGCGGATTCGTGCCGGGGAGCGGCACGCCTTCCCGCCCGGAAAGCAGTGCGTTAGAGCGCACGGCTAACCGGGCGGCCTAAAAGTACGGCAATTCGACACGCAAGTCGTCCAAATTGTGTCAGGTACAAAGATTTGCACCAGGCGGTAGAACACCCCACAGCTGGGGTTCTCGGCCTAGCCATACACATTATCATTATCATTACCAGTCCTATACTATTCGCGATACACCGGGTGATCAAAAAGTCAGTATAAATTTGAATATTTAATAACCCACGGAATAATGTAGATATAAAGGTAAAAATTGACACACATCCTTGGAATGACATGGGGTTCCATTAGAACAAAAAAAAAAAACAAAGTTCACAAAATGTCCGACAGATGGCGCTGGACAGAAAAACGTTAGTGAATGCGCATGACAATCGTGTATAAAAGGAGCTGAATTGAGAGAGAGAGAATCAGATGCGCCAGCAGTCGCAGCATGATGACGTTATCTGAAAAGGCGCTTTTAGTGAAGCTGTATTATCAGAATGGGGAATGTGCTAGTTCAGCGTTACGATCCTATCGCCATAGGAAGGGGATTCGAACGAATAAAGACCCGTTGACAAATGCAGCGGTGGCGAGAATGATTTCGAAGTTTGAAGCCACGGGTTTTTTAGACGATAGACCCCGTAGTGGCCGACCGAGCACAAGGCGTAATGCTGCTGAGACAGTTCAGGAAGAAATGGAGACTGTAGCGGGTTCGTCTATGCACGGGGAAGTCAGCGCTCGTGCAGTCGCATGTCGCACCGGCATTCCATACACTACTGTTTGGTTGGCACTTAGGCGTACCCTCCGATGCTATCCGTACGAAATCCATCGGCATCATGAACTGTTACCTGGCGATTTAATGAAGCGGAGGGCATTTGCCGTGTGGCCGTTTCCAAAGATGGCGGAAGATGACGATTGGTTGAGTAACGTGTTGTGGACCGACAAAACTCATTTCACGCTCCTAGGGTCTGTCAACGCCCACAACTGCAGAATTTGGGCTACGAAAATCCTAGAACTGTCGTGGAAACTCCATTGCACGACGAGAAAGTCACGGTATGGGTTGGATTTACCACATCTACCGTTATCGGGCCTTTTTTCTTCGCGGAAATGCGTGATTCTGGTTTTGTAACTGCTACCGTGACGGGTGAGAGGTACGCCGATATGTTACAGAATCGCATCATCCCCAGCCTGACTGATAAACACCTGCTGGAACGTACGATGTTTATGCAGGATGGCGCTCCACCCCATATTGCTAGACGCGTGAAAGATCTCTTGCGCGCGTCGTTTGGTGATAATCGTGTGCTCAGCCGCCACTTTCGTCATGCTTGGCCTCCCAGACCTCAGTCCGTGCGATTATTGGCTTTGTGGTTACCTGAAGGCGCAAGTGTATCGTGATTGACCGACATCTTTAGGGATGCTGAAAGACAAAGCCTCACCATAACTCCGGACATGCTTTACAGTGCTGTTCACAACATTATTCCTCTACTATAGCTATTGTTGAGGAATGATGGTGGACATATTGAGCATTTCCTGTAAAGAATATCATCTTTGCTTTGTCTTATTTTGTTATGCTAATTATTGCTATTCTGATCAGATGAAGCGCCATCTGTCGGACATTTTCTTAACTTCTGTATTTTTTTTATTTATTTATTTATTATTATTTTTTCTAATAAAGCCCCATGTCATTCCAAGCATGTGTGTCAATTTGTACCTCTCTATCCACATTATAACGTGATATATTCAGTTTTCAAATTTATACTGACTTTCTGATCACCCAGTACATAAATGACATTTACATAATCTATGGTAGCTTTTCAATGCTGTTAGCAGTCTAGCGGGTTGCTTTCAGGGAAAAATATATAGGCACATAATAGGGGATACCAGAGTGAATACTTCTGAGACCGGGAAAAAGGGACCGAGCGAGGTGGCGCAGTGGTTAGACACTGGACTCGCATTCGGGAGGACGACGGTTCAATCCCGCGTCCGGCCATCCTGATTTAGGTTTTCCGTGATTTCCCTAAATCGCTCCAGGCAAATGCCGGGATGGTTCCTTTGAAAGGGCACGGCCGACTTCCTTCCCTAATCCGATGAGACCGATGACCTCGCTGTCTGGTCTCCTTCCCCAAACAAACCAACCAACCAACCAGGAACAAGGCCGGCCGATGTGGCCGAGCGGTTCTAGGCGCTTCAGTCCGGAACCGCGCGACTGCTACGGTCGCAGGTTCGAATCCTGCCTCGGGCATGGATGTGTGTGATGTCCTTAGGTTTAAGTAGTTCTAGGTTATAGGGGACTGACGACCTCAGATGTTAAGTCCCACAGTGCTCAGAGCCATTTGAACCAGGAACACGAAACGCGCGTATGCAAATACCGAGTATCCAGTAAAACTACATGTTCGACAACCGTGAACCTCCGCGGGAAACTCCAAAGTGGCCACATCCTAGACGACAGCATATTGTTTCTCAAGATAGTGACGCCAGCGTCGATGCGTAAGGCAGGTATTTACTACGAAACGTAAGCAGTTTATAAACACATACCTCACACGAATTGCTCTTAATGCCATCTCTAACACTGATTTCTGGCCCTCGGTTCACATATTCAAATTACGATCCTCTGCAGTCTGTAAAATTACGACTCTAGCGGTTTGGGACACACTGTGAGACCATAAGAGGCGTCTCGAGCCTGTTATGCAACGTCCACGTTTAAAGAAAGGTGGATTTGCACTATGTCGCATCCTAAGTCCACACTTTTACTGCATTTGTCGCCAATTATTGCAAAATTTATCACTGGAGACAACGACACTCTTGGTTATAACAGATTTCTTGTATCTCTTTAAATTTTCGTTTATTCCGTGTTAAGATAACTATGGTTGCTTCAATACTGCGATATATGAAAAGACTGAATGTTAGCCACGCAGCAAAACGTTTGCCCCTTCACGTACAACACGCGTCCAAACAATGTTTTCATATCTCGAAAAGGCCATCCAATATAGGAGGCGTCCATTGTAAAACTATACGTATCCTTGTCCTCTGGTCTTAAGTTGTGATGTAGCGTTACCTTTCTTGTGGTTATTCACAGCCGTTCTGTGCCTGATCACTGACGAGCGCACCTACACCATACAATATTTTCAGGATAGGCTGTGCACTTTGTGCGGTCTGAGCGTGAGGTAACACCTAAAGTATGCACCCATACGCCGCCAAATGTCTTAATGCACAGAAATACTCTGGTATGGGTCAAAGCAGAGTTCCAGGGAGACGCAGTTATGGGTAATGTGAGTTTCTAATTTTAGCGATAACGCAAGTAAATAACGTAAAATCTATTTACATTTATTAAACATTCATATCAAGAAAATTCACTGCTTATCCTTTTCTGAATACAATACTGAGACCAAATTAACACTGTGGGTGCAGTGACAACAATCAGCAGTCCGTCTGAATTACTGTGGAATAAAAGTTAGCTACAAGTAAAAAGTCTTTCATTTGGAACTGCCTAAATCCATACATACGCTGAAGCGCCAAAGAAACTGGTACAGGCATCTGTATTCAAAAACTGAAAAATGTTTTTTAAATGCTTTCCTGAAGCCTTCAGCCGCCATTTTCTTTATTTCCTGTACGATTGTACAGTTTCGGCCTTAGGCCATTTTCAACCATCTAAAATGGAAGTTTCATATAGTGGCTACATTAGTGACACTTGTGTTTTTGATATAGGAGCAAGTTATATCTGTAGATATACTAGTCGCATTATAACTTGCTTTACTGATGATTTATTGGTAACAGATTACTATTACTTCATATCATGCTCATAAATTAGTTCGATGTGTTCACGCTATTTTAGGAGCACGTTACTTTCGAGCAGTTGTCGCAAAGCACTTACATATAACGTACTTAACACTAAGAAGATTATGATCATTCTACAGGATTTTGCTACTTAACCTGTATATGCTTTTGTTCTCAGTCATATTTAATTATCGCTCATCATTGGTATAAATATGACTGTATGTAATTTCTTTAAAATAACTTGTAAATATTTGTTCTGTTATTGCAGGAGCACGTCATTTTTGAATAGTTGGTACTAAGATCTTATGTGTCACATTTATCACAGTATTCTAATGAGAGAGTACTGAGAACCACGAGAGTCTAGTAAAACTGCTTTATGGTTGCTTTATATTTAGCATTACAGTCATATTTATTAACGAGTGCAGCGATAATTTTATATTCTATGCTTCTGTAACGCTTTACCCTGGAACTGGTAGAAAATTGTCCAGGAATTTCCCATTTCGCAGGTATTTTTGGTCATTTAAAACTTTGTCTGACTGATCTTTTAGATGTATGTAGATTTCAATTTCTTCCATTAAATCCATGACTTTTCATTTCTGTAGGTTATGTAATATCTGCAGTGATCCATCAATATAAGGTATTTTGTGGTTGGTGTCTTCTAAGTGTGCAGCAAATGTGGATAGGTCATTGTCGCTTTTTGTCATGTGTTCTTTAAATCGTGTACTACATTTTCTTCCTGTTTGTCCAATATAAAATTTTGGGCATTCTTCACAGCTAATTTTGTAGACTCCTGATTGCGAAAACGGCTCTTATTTACGTGGTATGTGTCTTAACAATCGGTTTAGATTGTTTTTGGCTCTGTAACTGGTGTATAGTTTTGCAACCTTGAAATATCAAGTGATTTTTTCGGAAATAATACCTAGATCTGGCCATACAAGAACTTTATTTTTCTGTGGTTCGTTTTTGTCTCTAGTTAAAGTTATTTCATCTATGGGACTTCCATGTGTTAGTTGGTTTTCTGTTTGAATAATGTGTCTACTAACTCTTTAAGATAACCGTTGCTTACAGCTACATTCCGGAGAAGATGTAGTTCTTTCTCAATATTTTCTGTTTTCTGTGGTAAGTTGTTGAATCTATGCAACATAGAATGAAAATATGCGAGCTTGTGTGATCTCGGGTGGCATGACTGGTTATAGATAATTATGTCTGTTGTCGTTGGTTTGGGAAACATATCGAATACGGGTTCAGATTTTTCGTTTGAAATTTTTAACTCCAGAAAGCTTATGCTCTTATTTTTTTCTTTCCATAGTGAAATTTATTTTTCGATGCAAACTGTTGAATTGTGAACGCATGACGTTGCGCTCATCTGTTGTGCCCTCGAACAGGATTAAGATGTCATCGACGTATTTATTGTAATAAAAGTTTTTTTTTTTTTTTTTTTTTTTTTTTTTTTTTTTTTTTTTTTTGCTGTTTGAGTGAACCTGTTGAAAAATTTTTCTTATAAAGTGTTAACGAAGATATCAGCTAATGTACCTGCTAGACACGAGTCCATTGCTACACCATCTTTTTGGAGATAAATTTTGTTCTGAAATGAAAAATAATTGAAGGAAGTGATTAATTGTAGAAGTTCTATTATTTTACAAATTTCTTGTTGAGCAATTGTGTTATATTTGAGAAAGTTGCTTTTTACGATTTCTATAGTTACTGTTACTGCAATGTTTGTGTACATCTTAGATATATCGAGTGATAAGAGTATTTCATTTTCTGGTATTTTTATATTCTTAATTTTATTAAGAATATCGTAACAACTTTTGTAGTGTATTCTTTCTAGTATATGTAATATTGTTTAAGGAGTATGTTGAGCTTTTTACTGACAGTATGTGCTGGGCTATTAACCATACTAATAATTGGAAGAATCCGGATTTGTTCTTTATGTATCTTGGGCTGAGCACGCAATGATGGTGTTGTTTGTTTCATTATAATGGAGTCTTTTATATCTTTTTCTGTGAATATGTTGTTATATCTTTTTCGAGCTTTCTTTAGATCTGCATTAAATTTGTTAGTTGGATCTCGGTCGATAATTTTGATTTTACTTTGGTAGAAAAATTCTAGTGCCTTTTTGTTGTAATCTTCCTCTGACATCATCGTCGATGTATATCCTTTGTCCGATTTTACACTAATTGCATTATTTTCTTGAAGCTTATTATTCATGTGACGTATAACACTACTGTCCTTCCCTTTTATGTTGGTCCTATTTTCTCGCTTTATAAGTGTTTGTATTATTTTTGCAATTTTACAAGTAATGTGGTTTTGATCATGAGGTGGCAACTGGGCCATATCAAGCGCTATTTTAATGTTTGCAATAATGTTTTTGATCATCCAATTTCTAAGACGTGGTGGTATATTAAATTTCAGGCCTTTCTTTAGTACGTTCATTTCTGCGGGAGTGAATCTAATGTTGGTCAGATTTTCAAC
This sequence comes from Schistocerca americana, assembly GCF_021461395.2. Lineage (NCBI taxonomy): Eukaryota > Metazoa > Arthropoda > Insecta > Orthoptera > Acrididae > Schistocerca > Schistocerca americana. Next base: position 150,212,485 of record NC_060123.1, read on the forward strand.
CTTCTGGAAGAATTTGAAGTTACTCTGCATATGATATTTATTTTCATTGAGTGTATTTAAATCTTTTTCTTGTATGAGTCTATGTATCTTCTTTTTATGTCTTAGTCGAATGTATGAACCCATATATCTTATAAATTTATCAGTTGATGATAAAATGTGATTTGTTTGTAAGGTGATAGGACACTAGCAAGATCTAAATGAGCTAAATATAGTACTTTACTCTGTGCCTGGCTGGGCAGTGATTCTATAATTTTCAGTGCGATAGGATCCGCAGCTGCGATGAAATTTTTTGAATGATTTCTTAAAGCCTTCAGCTGCCATTTCTTTATTTCATGTAGGATTGTACAATTTCGGTCTTAGGTCATTTTCACCTATCTAAAATGGAAAGTTTCAAACAGTGGCTACATTAGTGACACTTACGGGTTAAATATAGCAGCAAGTCATATCTTATACAGATGGATTACTTCAAATGTTACATAAGCTACAGAAATTAAAAGTCGTGGATGTAATCGAAGAAACTGAAATCTACATACATCTGAAAGATCAGTCAGACAAAGTTTTAAATGACCAAAAATACCTACGAAATGGGAAATTCCTGGACAATTTTCTACCAGTTCCAGGGTAAAGCGTTACTGAAGCACAGAACATAAAATTATCGCTGCGCTCATTAATAAATATGACTGTAATGCTAAACATAAAGCAACCATAAAGCAGTTTTTACTAGACTCTCGTGGTTCTCAGTAATATCTCATTAGAATACTGTGATAAATGTGACACATAAGATCTTAGTACCAACTACTCAAAAATGACGTGCTCCTGCAATAACAGAACAAATATTTACAAGTTATTTTAAAGAAATTACATAAAGTGATATTTATACCAATGATGAGCGATAATTAAATATGACTGAGAACAAAAGCATATGCAGTTTAAATAGCAAAATTCTGTAAATCATCTGAGTGTTAAGTACGTTATATATAAGAGCTTTGCAAACAACTTCTCGAAAGTAACGTGCTTCCAAAAGTAGCGTGAACACCTCGAACTAATTTATAAGCATGATATGATGTCATAGGAGCAACAACGTATAAGACATAATCTGTTACCAAAAAAAATCATCAGTAAAGCAAGTTATAATGCGGCTAGTATATCTACAGATATTACTTGCTCATATATCAAAAACACACTAGTGTCACTAATGTATCCAATGTATGAAACTTCCATTTTAGATAGCTGAAAATGGCCTAAGGGCGAAATTGTACAATCGCACAGGGAATAAAGAAAATGGCAGCTGAAGGTTTCAAGAAATCATTCAAAAAATTCATCGCAGCTGTGGACCCTATCGCACTGAAAATTACTGAGATATGTAAACAGGCAGAAGACGGCGCTGCGGTCGGCAACGCCTATACACGACAAAAAGTGTCTGGCGCAGTTGTTAGGTCGGTTACTGCTACTATAATGGCAGGTTATCGAGATTTAAGTGAGTTTGAACGTGGTGCTGCAGTCGGCGCACGAGTGCACCTCCGGGGTAGCGATGAAGTGGGGATTTACCCGTACGAGCATTTCACGAGTGTACCGCGAATATCAGGAATCCGGTAAAACATCAAATCTCCGATTTCGCTGCGGCCGGAAAAAATCCAACAAGAACGAGACCAACGCCGAGTGGAGGGAACCATTCAACATGACAGAAGTCCAACTCTTCCGCAAATTGCTGGAGATTTCGATGCTGGGTCATCAGTAAGTGTCAGTGTGCAAACCACTCAACGAAACTTCATCGATACAGGGGTTTCGGAGCCGAAGGCCCTCTCGTGTACCCTTGGTGATTGCACGACACAAAGTTTCAAGCCTCGCCTGGACACATGTTGCCTGGTCGGACGAGTTTCGTTTCTAATTCTATCGAGCAGATGCATGTGTACAGGTAACATGAATCCATCGACCCTGTATGTCAGCAGGGGACTGTTCAAGCTCGTGGAGGCTCTGTAATGGTGTGAGACGTGTGTAGTTGGAATGATATGGGACCCATGATACGTCTAGATGCGACACGTACGAAATCATCCTGTCTGATCATCCATTCATGTCCATCGTACATTCCGACGGGCTTGATCAATTCCAGCAGGACAATGCGGCACCCCATACGTCCAGAATTGCTACAGAGCAGCTCCAGGAAGACTCTTTTGAGCTTAAACACTTCCTCTGGCCACCAAACTGCCCAGACATGAACGTTATTGAACATATCTGGGGTGCCTTGCAACGTGCAATTCACAAGAGATCTCCACACTCTCATACTCTTACGGATTTATGGACAGCCCTGCAGGATCCATGGCATCAGTTCCCTCCAGCACTACTTCAAGCATTAGTCGTGCCCATGCCAGGTCGTGTTGCGGCCCTTCTGCGTGTTTGGGGGGTACTACACGATAGTAGGCAGGTGTACCAGTTTCTTTGGCTCTTCAATGGAATATAAAAATGGAGGTATGTACGTGCGTATGTTCCACATTTTTCTCCTAAACCACTGGACCGAATTCAACCAAAACTGATACAGACATCCTATACTATCAGGCAACAAACGTTGTGGTGGTAAGAACCACCTGCCTATCATACATCAGGAGATATCGTAAACAATGAGACGCGTGAAAAACTGCCGCATCGTGCTTGTCGTTTGAATTTATTACTTCTGTGCTACTAACTCTATTGGCAATAAATTTCGCGGGTACCTACAAAATTATATCATGGTACCACCCTAAGTCAAGAGATATGATGTCATAAGCACTGAGATTCATAAAAAATTGCAGCATCGTGCATGACGTTTTACAATATTTATTCTTTACTACTAAGACACTTCCTAAAATGTTCAAATGTGTGAAACCTTAGGGGACTTAACTGCTAAGGTCATCAGTCCCTAAGCTTGCACACTACTTAACCTAAATTATCCTAAGGACAAACACACACACCCATGCCCGAGGGAGGACTCGAACCCCCGCCGGGACCAGCCGCGCAGTCCATGACTGCAGCGCCTAGACCGCTCGGCTAATCCCGCGCGGCGACACTTCCTACAGTCGAGTCAGATTAAGAAAGTCTCTGACACTTGGCAGCGCTTTTGACAGTCTTCAGTCGTCAAACGCAAAAGGGTGTACGCGAAAACAGTAACCGTCTGTACAGTCATGAAGATACGTTGCCATGGACAAGTTTACAAAATCGCGTTGCACACACGCGAAACTGCTGTGTTCCGCGTGCAGAAACGGTTTCATAATTTCACAGGTGTTTCTGCCTACACATGGAAACAAAATTTGTTTGCTATTACACAACAAATAAGTTCATTTTTTTCGTTTGTAGTGGAAAATTGGCAAATTAACACCTGGGCACTGCCAGGTTTGTCAGCTCATCACAGTATAAAAGAAAAAATAAATAATGACACGTCATACCTGTATTTAAGGAGTCACTTTGCATTCGTTTTCTTTTTTTTTTTTTTTTGCCATCCACGAACGGCTTCGAGAAAATCATATTGGACCCGTCACGCGCCACTTGTACACGGGAGTTGTCGGCGACGGCCAACAACGAGGAGTTTGCAGTAGGGCACCAAAGGTTCACTGTAGTTGTAAGAGGTCCGAGCAGATGTAATTTCGATGTATTGCTCATGCGCTGCCTGCGATATGCAAGGTATAAGAGAATCGCTGACCAGAGAGCAGTGTGGACTGAGTAGGAACTGTGTAGCTGTAGCAGTAAGTTGTTGCTAGTCTGCGCTTGTGTGGAGTCTGCTCTGCTCTGGTATAGTGTATCATGTTGGCTGGGACGGTCGCGGTGAAGCGATGCCGGAGCATGAGTGTTATTGTATAAGGTAAAAAGCAGCCTCGCGCATATCTAGTAATGTTATCTGAACTCCGATGTAAATGTTTTAAAAATGTCTTAATAATAATCTTTGTCATATAAAGTAATTTTTTACAAGCATTCATTTCAATTTAAAGAATTTACCAATTTCTCCAATCCATGATCATTCCGATTGTTGCAAAAGAAAAATCAGTTGCTTCTTTTCATAAATGACAAATCTATCGGCCAGCGTTGCACAGAGCTGTGCCAGAAAAATTTTATTGTAAGAGCAGATTTTTGGCGAATTTATTGAGGTAAGAATTTTTTTTTTTTTGCATTTTTATTCAGAGTGATCTTACAGGGCCATGACGCAGCACTGCTGTTGTCCAAAATTTACCAGGTTACTGAATTTATTTTTTATTACGAGGTTTAGGAATTTTTCTGTTTCGAGCTTACATTAAATGAGAAAAGAATTTTGTGGGTACATTAAATGTGAATGAATTTCTGTAGGGAGGTTATAAATGGGAACCAATTTTGTTCTGAGGTTACACTAAAATTAGAATCATTAACCAAATAATATTTATTTTATTATTTTTTTTGTGGGGAGGTTACACAAAAAATTAGAATCATCATATTCATATTATTTATTTTATTAAAAATTTTGTGGGGAGGTTACATAGTGAAGCGAAGTTGTGTGGGCGCGTTACGGACCGAGACAGGGAGGTGCCGCAACCCAGTGTGGATAAGTGAATGATATGATTACCGGAGTAAAATGGAGTGTTGGTGAGCACCCACAGATATGAAACTCATAGCTCAGTACAGCAAAAGTAATGCACGTAAAGATGCGTTCAACACGAAGGTTGGTCTGACTACCGCAGTGCTATGTTACGCTAGGTCTTACTGGAGGCGGTATGTCGTCGCCTTCCTTCAACATTTGAGCTGAGTTACCCAGCCAGTTATAGTGGGACCTACGGTTATAGAGGACTCTCACCCACGATGCATCTCGCCATTTTTTACATTTCTGCATAGGTGAAGAAAACGACAAATAAAATGCTAACATCGACACAAGATTGAATCCCGGTGACGTGGATTTGTACTCTAACACTTACCCATCAAGCCACCGAGCTGAACAACTCCCACAGAAGTGATAATCGCACGATATAATTAAGCAAAGTTATTAGCAACCAAAGCGGATCTTATTCACATTCTAAATTCATTTAACAGAGTGATTATCCGTGATCGAACATTAGTATTGTCAGTAACTGAACGTAAATGCAGCTAAAGAAAGGTGTTCTGTTACCAGTAGAATGCGACTGTAATAAATGATAAATTATGAACGTACTTTAAACAACATCATTTATTGCGTTTCCTTTGCCATTTAGGATGCTGTCGCAACACAATGCGCGTTTACAGACCTCTGATACAATGAAAATTGTGTGCTAGATACGACAGGTGTCCGAAACATGTTTAAATTACTGATATTTGAAGTAACAGTTTCTGGCATTCCAAGTTTCCTCTCTCCTTCTCTGGGTCTAACGTAAAAATATTAAAAAATTGGATACTAATTTACTGACGCGGCAACTACACTATCCGAAAAATTTGAAAAACTTTACAACAAAGATCTTGGTTTTTCTCCATCATTTCTCGCAAACTATAAAAGTTCTACGCTGTCGTTGTGGGCTTCAGTCTGAACACTGGTTTGAAGCAAGTCTCCACGCTACTCCGTGCAATGCAAACCGCTTTCTCTCTGAATAACTACTGTAAAATACACTACTGGCCATTAAAATTGCTACACCCACGAAGATGACGTGCTACAGACGCGAAATTTAACCGACAGGAAGAAGATGCTGTGATATGCAAATGATTAGCTTTACAGAGCATTCACACAAGGCTGGCGCCGGTGGCGACACCTACAACGTGCTGTCATGAGGAAAGTTTCCAACCGATTCCTCATACACAAACAGCAGTTGACCGGCGTTGCCTGGTGAAACATTATTGTGATGCCTCGTGTAAGGAGGAGAAATGCGTACCATCACGTTTCCGACTTTGATAAAGGTCGGATTGTAGCCTTTCGCGATTGCGGTTTATCGTATCGCGACATCGCTGGTCGCGTTGGTCGAGATCCAATGACTGTTAGCAGAATATGGAATCGGTGCGTTCAGAAGGGTAATACGGAACGCCGTTCTGGATCCCAACGGCCTCGAATCACTAGCAGTCGAGATTACAGGCATCTTATCCGCATGGCTGTAACGCATCGTGCAGCCACGTCTCGATCCCTGAGTCAACAGATGGGAACGTTTGCAAGACAACAACCATCTGCACGAACAGTTCGACGACGTTTGGAGCAGCATGGACTATCAGCTCGGAGGCCATGGCTCCGGTTACCCTTTACGCTGCATCACAGACAGGAGCGCCTCCGATGGTGTACTTAGCGACGAACCTGGGAGCACGAATGGCAAAACGTCATTTTTTCGGATAAATCCAGGTTCTGTTTACAGCATCATGATGGTCGTATCCATGTTTGGCGACATCGCGGTGAACGCACATTGGAAGCGTGTATTCGTCATCGCCATACTGGCGTATCACCGAGCGTGATGGTATGGGGTGCCATTGGTTACACGTCTCGGTCACCTCTTGTTCGCATTGACGGCACTTTGAATAGTGGGCGTTACATTTCAGATGTGTTACGACCCGTGGCTCTACCCTTCATTCGATCCCTGCGAAATCGTACATTACAGCAGGATAATGCACGACCGCATGTTGCAGGTCCTGTACGGGCCTTTCTGGATACAGAAAATGTTCGACTGCTGCCCTGGCCAGCACATTCTCCAGATCTCTCACCAACTGAAAACGTCTGATCAATGGTGGCCGAGCAACTGTCTCGTCACAATACGCCAGTCACTACTCTTGATGAACTGTGGTATCGTGATGAAGCTGTGTGGGCAGCTGTACCTGTACACGCCATCCAAGCTCTGTTTGACTCAATGCCCAGGCGTATCAAGGCTGTTATTACGGCCTGAGGTGGTTGTTCTGGGTACTGATTTCTCAGTATCTATGCACCCAAATTTCGTGAAAATGTAATCATATGTCAGTTCTAGTATAATATATTTGTCCAAAGAATACCTGTTTATCATCTGCATTTCTTCTTGGTGTAGCACTTTTAATGGCCGGTAGTGTACATCTATTTGACCCTGCTTACTGTATTCGTGGTCTCCCTTTATAATTTTTAACCCCCACGCTTTACTCCATTATCAGAATGATTATTCCTCGATGCTTCCGAAAGTATTCATCAACTGAAGTGTTTTGTAGTCAAGTTGTGGCATTAGTATCGTTTCTCCCCAGTTCCGTTCAGTACCTCCTCATTTGTTACTCTAACTTGCCATCTCATTTTCAATATTCCTTTATATCATTACACCCTAAAAGCTTCATGTCTGTTTTTGATTGAGCGGCTCATCGTCCATGTTTCACCACTGTGGAAGGCTACGCTACACACAAATACTGACTTCCTAAAATTTAACTTTATATCAGGTGTTAATAAGTTCTTCTTCTTCTTCTTCTTCGGAAATGCTTTTCTTACCACCGCCAGTTTGCATTTTATATCTTCTCTTCTATGGCCACCATCAGTTTGTCTGGTGACCAAACAGCCAAACTCATCTACTGCTTTTAGTGTCTGATTTCCTAACCTAATTCCCTCAGAACACCCTGATTTAATTCAACTACATTACGTGAACGTAGTTTTGGTTTGGTTAATGTTCATCTTTTAAACTATTTTCAAGACACGCTCAACCGTTCTCCCAAGTCCTTTGTCGACTCTAAAAGAACTACAATGTCAAAGTTTTTATTTCTTCTCCCTGAACTTTAATCACTTTTCAAATTTCTGCTTTGTTTTCTTTATTGCTTGTTCAGTGGACAGATTGAATAACATAGGGGATAGGCTGCAAACCTGTCTCACTCCCTTCTCAACTACAGCTTCCCATTCATGCCCCTCGACTCTTTATAACTGCTGTCTGGTTTTTGTACGCGTTGTAAATATCTTTTCGACTCCTCTTTTTTAGCTACAAAATTCCTAAGAATCTTGTCCAGTCTACATCATCAAAAGCTTTCTCTAAATTTAAAAATTATACAAATGTCTGTTTAGTTTTCTTTAACATCTCCCGTAAGGTAAGACGAAGCATCAATATTGTCTCGCGTGTACTACATTTCTCCGGTCGCCTTCTACCAGTTTCTCCATTCTTCCGTAAGTAATTCGAGTCAATATTGTGCAACCACGACTTATCAAACTGACGGTTAGGTAGTATTCACAGCTGTCAGCACCACCCTTTTTTGGAACTAGAATTATTACATACCTCCCGAAGTGTGAGGATACTTCCTCGGTCTCATACAACTTGCCCATAAGGTGGAATAGTTTTGTCATGGCTGTCTCTCCCAAGGATCTCAATAACTCTGAGAGACTCTGGTCTACTCCATGAGGATCTATGTGAAGCAGACAAACTTGAGGACAATATAGTAGAAACAAAAAAGGAAGTAGGTGAAAATGACATACGGAGATAAGGCGCAGCGAGAGGAATGTGACAGATCGCTGAAAAGACTTTAATAATTAAAGACAGATCACTGAAAAGACTTTAATAATTAAAGTCTTTTCAGTGATCTGTCACATTCCTCTCGCTGCGCCTTATCTCCGTATGTCATTTTCACCTACTTCCTTTTTTGTTTCTACTATATTGTCCTCAAGTTTGTCTGCTTCACATAGATCATCTACATATTGTACTGACCTCCTTTCCCTCCTTTACTTAGTACTGATTTGCCGCCAGAGTTCTTGATATACAGCTCCTTATCTTTTCTCAAAAGGTCTCTTCATTTTCCTATAGCCAGCATCTATCTTTCCCAATTCAGCATGTTTCTACAGCCTTGCACTGTCCTCTAGTCAATCCTGCTCGGTCATTCGCAACTTTATTTAAATCTCATTTTTTACATGGATGTATTCCGTTTCGCCTGCTCCGTTTGTTGAATTTTATATTTTCTCCTTTCGTCAATTACATTCAGTACCTCCTATATTATGTAAGGCTTTCTAATAGGCCTTAGCTTTTTACCTACATATTCTTTGCTGGCTTGACTATCTCATCTGTCAAAGCTACCTATTCGTCTTCTGTTGTATTTCTTTCCCCCGCATCCGTTCAGTGTTGCCTAATGCTCCATCTGAAACTCTCAGGAACCTCTCGTCGTTTCAGTCGATGTAGGTCCCATTTTCTTAACTTCCTACCTTTCTGCAATTTCTTCAGATTTAATATGCATGTCATAACGAATAAATTATGGTGAGTGTCATACCTCCTCCAGGAAACGTCCCACAGCTTAAAACCTTATTTCAAATTTCTGTCTTACCATTATATGATCAATCTGAAACCTTCTAGTGTCTCCAGTGAACAGTGACGAAATGTCACGGTTGGTTCTCTGCGTTTCCTCCTCGTCTGTAGCGCGTTCCTTTTGAAATTCCCGCTTCTCGCTCTGCTGTTTTCTTACCCTAGCTAGAGGGCGCTGTGGCGTTGCTGCGGCCGGCTGCCTGCAGTGTTTGCGGGAGAGCGTCGGTCGGGAGGAGGAACTCTGATTGCGGACGTCTGGGAGCGTACAGGAGGCCACGCCGTTTTGTTGAAGGTTTGGCGTGACTAGTGTCAGGTGTGATGCATCATTAAAGCCCTGATAGCAGCCAATGTTACTGTCTTGGTCGTGGGTGGATCCAAGGAGATGAGGCCTGGTTGTCCATCATTGAAACTCCTATCCTACGGATGTCATCGGACGTACAGTAAGACGTTTCGACCATTATTTGCGTCATTTGCAAGTAACTGGGGATTCCGGCGTCTGCAGTAATTCGGTGAAGATTATTTGTTTCGTCGGTGTGTAAATGACTGAACAACGAGCAGTTTGTTTAATGCTCACCTTATGTTCGAGTTCTCCGTGTGCTGCCTGCGAGTATAAACTTGACTCTCACCTTTGTCTGTTGATTTTAAGCGCATCGTCAAATAATGAATCAAAGTAGTGACTTTCAATTAATTAGCTTTCTTTCCCAGTCAAGACGCGTGTTAAGTGGCAAAGTAGAATTGTAGACTTTAACTTGTTACCTCATTTGCGTGGCATCAATAACAGGGCCTAACCTGTTAACTAATTAAGGCTTGTGGTAAACAAAGGTATTTACGTATGTTGTTTTAAAATATTGTAACTAATCACGTTAGTACGGGTTATTCCTTATTATTGGGAATGGAAACACTTATTGCTTATGAAATCAACGTGAGAAGAATAGGGTCGCCACCGACTCAAACCATACAACTAATCAAAGATTTGGTCGAGTCGGAAAATAAATTAATTTGATCACAGACCAAAAACTCAAAAAAACGCATACGTTGTGAGGTCGCTCACAGCGGATACGATGTAATTAATAGTATTGCCCGTGCGCTGTTCACGACAATCAAACATTTAAAATAAAATAGAAAATGCATGAACACTGCATAAGATCAGCTCCCAGCAACACACCTGATAATATGACTTAATCTAAAGCATTTGTTATAAAATACAAGAGGAGACTAATCACTGGCCCTGTGCATAAGGAAACGCATTGGATGTGCTAAGGGGAAAGCTACGAGGTGAGTGGCTTAGGCGCAAAAACGTAATCTCGGAACACAAGAGAAAATTGTAGATAAAATCATTTATTCCTAAACTAAGGATGAGAGGCATGTACACGATTCCTGATAACACGTGGTTTGTGGAGGCACAATTTCTAGGTATAGTCCCAAATTCCAACAATATCACATCATACAATCATGTTAACATTTTCTAAAACAAACATGCGATCGGACAGTTAGTGATGCCGGTAGCCCAACAACTATAATGTTCTACCACGTGGTTGGCTCCCCACGGACGAAAGACACAGAAAGTAAGGAAAATTTACGAGAAGGCAAGGCTCTAAATATTTAGAAAGGTGAAAGCTTATACAGGCACAGCTGAAGGCAAACAGACATTCATACAAAAGCGAGTGCTTACTTCTTATCGA